>NC_092710.1:243373462-243991795 GCF_047496885.1 Scyliorhinus torazame
TCTTCAGCACCTTACCTCCTATCGAAACTTCGTATGATATGGGCCCTGTTTGGGACTCTACCGTGCCTTTGACCCACGTTGGTCCATTCCCATAAATCCTGACCCAAACCGGTGCCCCCACCTGGAAATGTCTCTGCTGCCAACTATTATCATGCCCTCTGCGTTGGACCTCCTGTTGTTTCTCCACTTTCCCTGTTAAATTTGGGAAAAGGAGACTCAGCCTCGTTCGCAGCCACCTTCCCATTAAGAGTTCAGCTGGCCGTATGCCCGTTGTGGAATGCGGTGTGGTCGTGTAATCAAACAGCCAGCGGGAGAGCTTTGTGTCCATTGATGCTGTCGGCTGCTTCTTGAATCCCGCTTTTAGTGTCTGGACCGCTCTCTCTGCCAGGCCGTTGGACGCTGGATGGTAAGGGGCCGTTTTGATGTGGCGGGCTCCGTTTCCCTTTCGGAATTTACCAAATTCCCCACTTGTGAATGCCGTTCCGTTGTCCGACAGCAATACCTCCGGCAGTCCTGTTGCAAACGAGGCCCTGAGCTTTTCAATTGTCGATGCTGTGCTTGACGCGTTTACCCGGTGGACGTCCAACCATTTGGAGTGGACGTCCACTATCACCAAAAACATTGAGCCCATGAAAGGGCCGGCGTGGTCAATATGCAGGCGGGTCCACGGTCTGCCTGGCCATTCCCACGGGTGCAATGGCGCAGCTGGTGGCACTCTTTGCCCCTGTTGGCACCACTCGTACCAAGGCTGCTATGTCTGTGTCCAATCCTGGCCACCAAACGTAGCTTCGAGCTAGCATCTTCATTTTAGACACCCCTGGGTGTCCGTGATGTAACTCGGTTAAGATTGCCCGACAGCCCTGAGCTGGGACTATTACCCGGGCTCCCCGTAATAGGATACCGTCTTTAACGGTTATTTGGTCCCTTCTGCTCCAGTATGCGTGCATCTGGGGCTCCACTGGTCTCTCCAGTTCCCCTGTTAGCAGTAAATGCTTCATCTTGGCTAAAACTGGGTCTTTTTGCGTCCACAATCGAATATGTTGTGCGTCCACTGGTAGGGTGTCCAAAAAATTTAGAGTCATTACTGTCTCCTCTACTTTTGGTATTAGCGGCGGGGTATCTGGGAAGGGAAGTCTGCTCAAAGCATCTGCATTTGCTACTCGCATTCCCGGTCTGTGCTCCAGAACGAATCTATACGCTGCCAGTAGCAACGCCAACGTTGGATTCTAGCTGATGCAATCGGGGGTATTGACTGGTCTTCTTTTAATAACCCTAATAACGGCTTATGGTCCGTCACTATGGTGAATTTCCGCCCGGACAGATACTGGTGAAATTTATTTACTGCAAATATCACCGCCAGCCCTTCCTTCTCGATTTGGGCGTCCTTTCTCTCCGCCATCGCCAAGGTCCTCGAAGCATAGGCTATTGGCCGTTCTTCCCCATTCCTTCCTCTATGGGCTGAGACGGCTCCTACCCCATAAGGTGATGCATCACACGTGACCACCAACTCCTTCCTTGGGTCATAATGCTCGAGGACATTTTCGGATGACAGCTGTTCCTTAATGTCCCTAAATGCTCTGTTTTGGCGGGCGGACCATTTCCATTCTTGTCCCTTTTTTAGTAGCTGGTGGAGGGGTTCTAGGATGGACGCCCTATTTCCAATAAATTTGCCATAATATGTTACCAATCCTAGAAATGATCGTAGCTCCTGGACCGTGGTGGGAGCTGGGGCTTCTTTTATTGCCCTTACTCGGTCTTCCAATGGGTGTAAGCCCGACTCGTCTACTTTATATCCCAGGTACGTCACTTGTGGGGCCAGAAAAACACATTTTTCTCTTTTCAGCCATACGCCTGCCTTTGCGAAACGCCGGAGCACTTCCTCCAGGTTCCTTAAGTGTTCCCTGTTTGTCCTCCCCGTGATTAAGACATCGTCCAAATAAATCGCCACCTGCGGTAGTCTCTGCAGAATATTTTCCATCGTACGCTGGAATATAGCGCAGGCTGATGACACTCTGAAGGGTAGCCTAGTATAACGAAAAAGTCCCTTCGGGGTGTTGATCGTTGCGAACTTCTGGGAGTTTTAACTGCAGGTAGGCGTGGCTCATGTCCAGTTTCGTGAACAAAAGCCCACCTGCCAAATTGGCATATAGGTCGTCTATTTTCGGGATCGGGTATTTGTCCAGCAGTGTATATTTGTTTATTGTCTGTTTGAAATCTCCACAGAGACGTATCGAGCCGTCTGGTTTCAAAATTGGTACCACCGGCGCTGCCCATTCCGAGAACTGTACTGGTCTGATAATGCCGTCGCGCCATGACCTTTCTATTTCGACATCTACTTTCTTCCTTAATGCAAAAGGTACCGGCCTGGCCTTACAAAATTTCGGAAGGGCTTCTGGGTCCACGTGTAAAGTTGCTTTGGCGCCTATAATTTTCCCCAAACCTTCTTGGAAGACCTCTGGGTATCTTTGGAGTACTCCACTCAACTGCCCGCTTCCACTCTGGAAAAGTTTCATCCAATCTAAGTTTAGGTCTTTCAGCCAGTTCCGTCCTATTAAGTTCAGCCAGTTCCGTCCTATTCAGTTCGGTCCGGAGCCCTCTACTATCGTCAATGGTAATCTGAGCAATTGTTTGTCATATTCCACGGGTACATGAGTCGTGCCTAGAACTTCCAGGGGTTCCCACGTGTAAGTTTTAAGTTTCGTCGATGTTTTTGTTAGGGTTAGTGGCTGGAGTCTATCTTTGATTTTTTAAAATGCTGCCACTCCCATTACTGATACGGCCGCACCCGTATCTATTTCCATTATTGTCGGCCGACCGTTCACCCGTGGGGCAATCTTAACAGGTTCTGCTTTCTTCGTCGCAATATTATATAATTTTCCCCTTTGGAGGAGGATGGGGCATCTAGTTGTGTACTTCCCTGCATCCCCAGCTGCTATTCCTCTTTTGCCACCTCCTTCTAGGGTTTCTGTCGCTGTTACCCCACTCTGTCTGGTGCCAGAAACGGTCCTTCTCTGTTGGGGGAGCCTCAGCCGGTAGTTCCCTGTCTCCAGTTAGTCCTAGCAGACTTGGGGGCAGTTCTGGGGTTTTCCTTTGGCCCTCTGTTCCTCAAGCTTTTCCTGAGGGCGGCTATCTGGTAGCTGGACCCATTGTGGTAGTCTCTCTCCCAGGTATCTACCTCCATTGGCGTGCCCTGTAGTTCCTGTGCCCCACTTGCTGCCTTTTCTAGGGACAGTGCGAGCTGTAACGCCCACCTGCAGTCTAGCTGCGTTTCCGCCAACAGGCGCTACTGTATTTGGAGGTCATTTATGCCACACACTAACTGGTCCTGAAGCATTTCATTTAGCGTCGGGCCGAACTCACATTTTTCCGCCAGCCTTCTCAGGTGGGTCAAGAAATTTGTGACTGACTCTCTGTCTTCCCGCTTCATTGTGTAGAATCTGTACCTATGCCAAATGAGGGGTGGTTTTGGGTCATTGTGCTCTTCCACCAATTTCATTAATTCTTGGAAACATATCGTGTCCAGCGTATCGGAATAAGTTAGACTACGTATAAAGGCAAAAGCTGAGGGTCCGCACGCCGACAGCAGTATAACCCATTTCCTTCCGTCCTCCGTTATCTCATTGGCCTGGAAAAAGTAACACATTCTCGACGCATACTGGGACCAGTCCTCAATAGTCAGGTCGAATGCATCCAACTTCCCAAAAAGAGGCATTTTTGAAAGAGCAAGGCTTCCCCTCCGAGTGCGGCAGCTGGTCTCCGCAAGGTTCTTTGTTTACCTCGTCGCCACTGTAATAATCCACAGGAGGCAGGGGTTCCATCACCACACCAGTATTTATTTGCAATAACTTCTATACAAGAGCAGCCCCAAACAGTGCTGCTAGCATTCCAGTCAACTTAAGACTGCCTCACAAAGCCTACACAGGTGCTTGTATGGGCCCCCTCAATCCCCTCAATGAGCTCTCATTGAGGGAGCTCACACTCCAATTGACCAACCAATAATGCCAATTGGAGGTCATTACAATATACAACAGTGGAATGTGGTTCACCACATGTAGCTTATAAACCATTGACATTTCCTTCAGATAATTCGCAGTTTGATGGTGCTGACGAAAGTCCTATTATGGTTCAGAAGAAATGGAAACTTAGTAGATTACCAAGCTTGCTTTTTTTTTGAGAGAAGAAAACGTAATTTGTTTTTTTGTTTTGTCTCATATCCTGTTAGATTTTAGAGACCTATCATGTGCTGCCTGCCTCCAGAGTTGAGTACAGGTGAATCGCAATCCTCACATCCAAGACTGGAACTATTGAAGTTCCAACTGCTGGTATTCAAACATTTTTTAAAATGTTTTCAATTAAGGGGCAATTTAGCGTGACCAATCCACCTGCTCCGCTCATCTTTGGATTGTGGGGGTGAGACCCATGCAGACATGGGGAGAATGTGCAAACTCCACACGGACAGTGACCCGGGGCCGAGATCAAACCCGGGTCCTTGGCGCCATGAGGCAGCAGTGCTAATCACTGCACCATCGTGCCACCCCTAGTATTCAAACATTGACTTATAGAATTAAGTGATTTCCTACAGATTATCTAATGCAAGAGAGCCAAGCAAGGAATTAAAAGTTATGGGGTTTAATTGCATACTTGGTCTATTCTGTTATCCTAGAGAAAATGGGCAAAGAATTTGATAAGGCTCGATAATGGGTGCAAGGATTGCAATGCGCAAACAGTCAGTGACCTTTGAAAGTATTGCAGGCAACATGCAAACTTTATTCTATTCATTTTCATGATCATGGCATTCAGCCCAATTTGACATGCTTTACTAAGTGACTGCATGTTCCTGTAAGGCTAGCACTGATTTAACTAGCCAACACCTCTTCAAGGGAGGTGCGTTCTGCCTTCAGCCACTAGCTAAGAAACATGTATTAAGAACAGGAAGAAAGCTGGGCAATAGAGCACCATGCCAGAGAAATGGCTCATGGATTTTCATGTGCATCACTGAAGGCTTTAGTGCAAGAATTCCTCTGTTCGCAGGAGAATCTCCCGACAGGATGCTTGAGGACATGCTGCAAGGCAATTTGCAATCTCCTTTGAAATCCTGCAGCTTTCCAGTAGTAATGCTGCAGCATCAGAGCACTCAATCAAGAAAAAGCACCCACAAGACTGACACTGGAAAATGCACGAGAATTAATACTTTTGCGTTTGCATAATTGGATATGTTGCTTGATAAAGATGTTAAGCAAGGTTTTTGTTTGTGGCTCTTATTGCAGGGTTTTGGCCAAGAGGCTGCAGAGATGGGATGTCACAGATAGATGGGGACTAGTGGAGCTTGTTAGTGTCGGGATAATGTCCTGAGGGAATGGCAATCTGAATAAATGCCTACAGACAACTGGTCCAGAGGGATGGTGTGCTGGATGCCTTCTCCTTGTGTCCACACCATCGTCGTCGTAGTCCTCCTCCTCTGCCTCTTCGTCTCCTAATTCCTTTAAGGTGCCCTCTAAGTCAGGTGGCAATGGTTGAGCCCTCATAAACTTGGAAACATACTCTCTGGTAAGCCATGCTCCATGCTAAGCCAGGCAGTGGAACCATTGTGTTAGGGACATTGATGGCTTGTTCCATGTATTTGGTGGCAGAATGGCTATCACTTTACCACTGTTGTCATTGTGTGGTCTGAAGGTAAGGGTTGCGGCTAGGACTGCTCTTAGCCACAAGTGCAGGGGCATCCCTTGTCTCTAAACAATGAGTTTCTGTTTTTTCTTGGTATCCTGAAGACAAACGGGAATGTGAGATTGCCTCAGGGTGAAGGCTTTATAGCAGCTACTGGGATAACAGGCGTCCATAGACACAATACTCTGCACATTAATGATGTGGAATCCTTTACACCTGCAAACTTTCTGTTGTTGGGAAGCCTGCAGGGCAATGTGCAGGTGATGCCTCCTTGCATCATTGGGAATCCTAGTATCCTGAAAAGGCCATGTGCCGTCTCAAACTGTTTCACTCTGGTTAGAAAGGAAAACAAGTGATTGCAACCGAGGTAGACCATACAGCCATTAATTCTGCTTCCCCATTCAATATGATTGTGGCTGATCTTGGACTTCAACTCCATTTTCCGCCCGGTCTCCATATCCCTCAATTCCACGAAAGAACAAAGATCTGTCTATCCAAGCCTTAAGTATATCCAACGCTGGGGCATCCACAACCCTCTTTAGCAGAGAGTTCCAAATATGCACAATCCTATGAGTGAAGAAATTTCTCCTAATTTCAGTCCTAAAGGATTGTCCCTTTACCCTGAGAATACAACAAACTCGCCTCTCCTCCTATATAGGGATTCTGTCACCTCTTGAATGCAGAGGTAGACATTGTACTGATATATATTTGCAATGTCTCTTGCTCCCACCCGATAGGATCCAGTCCATTAAACATTAGGTGTAGGAGCAGAAGCTGGCCATTCGGCCCATTGAGTCTGCTCTGCCATTGAATGAAATCATGACTGATCTGATGTGATAATCCTCAATTCCATTTTCTTGCCTTATCTCCATAACCCTTGATTCCCTTACTGAGAGCAAGTCATGCAGAGGTTTAGAATAACAATGAGCTCGCCAGCTACTTCAACACCGCCCTTGCCCTGGTGTGAGACTGCAGGACCTGTCGAAAGAGGCGGTTCAATTCTGTGACCTCTTCGGTGGTGAATTTCAGGCATCTCGGATATTGATCCTGGCTGATGTGGAGCATGGGGAAATGTTCCCTGAACACCAAGGTGGGTTGGACCTTCTGTGAAGAGCCCTCCTGTTCCCATCTCTGCACACAGCTTCCCCTCTGCAGTATCTGCTTCAATTGCAAATCCAGAGGCATTGCAGTTACAGCCTATTGCAACATTTCTGAGGGCAGGCTACAAAACTCCTGATGGGATAAATGGCTCTGTTGGGATGAGTGGGTAATTTGCAGATCGGCAAACTGTAATTAGGGGTGAGTGCCAGGGACTCACCTCTTTACAATTTATGGATGAAGGGACCAGCTGTATTGCAGCCAAATTTGCTGACAATTCAAGAGGGGTAGGAAATCTGCAAAGGGATAGGTTCAGTCTGTGGGCACAAATCTGGCAGATGGAGTGTAATGTGGGAAATGTGAGCTTGTCCATTTTTTAGCTGGAGTAATAGAAAAGCAGAATATTATTTCAGTGAAGAGAGACTGCAAAATGTTGCAGCACAGAGGGATCAAGGAGTCCTTGTACATGAATCACAAAAAAATAGCATGCAGTTACAGAAAGTAACTGAGAAAGCAAATGGAATGTTCGCCTTTCTTGCAAAGGGGATGGAGTATAAAAATAGAGATGTCTTGCTACAACTATATAGGGCATCGATGAGACCGAACCTACAGTACTGTGTAAAACATTGGTCATCTTACTGACGGAGGGAAATACTTTCAGTGGAAGCAGTTCAGAAAGGTTCACGAGGTTGATTCCTGCAAGGAAGGTGTTATCTTGTGAGAAAAGGTTGAACAAGTTGGGCCTACTCATAGAATCATAGAATACGCATTGAAGTTTAGAAGAAGGAGAAGTGATCTTACAGAACTGTATAAGCTCCTGAAAGAGCTTGACCGGGCAGATACTCAGAGGATATTTCCCATTGTTGGGGAAATGTAGAGCTATGGGGCACAGTTTCAAAATAAAGGGTCTCGCATTTAAAATGGAGGTGAGGAGGAATTCTTTTCTGAAAGTTATTCATCTTTGGAACACTTACCCAGAGAGCAGTGGAGGCTGGGTCATTGAATATCTATAATTTTGATCTATACAGGGGCAAGAGTTATATGGGGTATGGTTACTGGAGAGATAACTAACCCCTTGTTGTAACGTGTGTTCAGTTTCTCTCATGACTCTGTCTGAGAGTGGATGCAGGAAGAAGTTTTACAACACCAGGTTAAAGTCCAACAGGTTTGTTTCGATTCACTAGCTTTCGAAGCACAGCTCCTTCATCAGGTGAGTGGATGAACAGCCTTCCTTGCCTTGAAAAGTCATCTTGGATTAGCATCAGCCTTTCGGGTTTTGTGATATTCTGTACTCAGCTTTTGTAAGCCTGAAAATATTGCTGGAAATTCATATTGAATATGTTAGAGGACTGCTGATCAGCAATTTCATTAACCTTGTAAATCAGCATCAACTGCAAGCATACCTTTCTGCTCAGTAATGATGACTGCTGATTCTTTATCACATACAGTGATTCCACAATTTATTTGTGAAATGGAGATGAAATGGAGAGGGCAGGGCTGGAGGAGTCATTGGGGGTAGAAGAAGTGAAGGAGGGGATTGGAAGGATACAGACGGGGAAGGCCGTGGGGCCAGATGATTTTTCGGTGGAATTCCAATTAGAAATTTAAGGATAAGCTGGCGCCTTTGTTGGTGGATGTTCAGGGTGGTTTTGCTGAAAACAATGGACAGGCCTCCATCTCAATGCTGCTAAAAAAAAGGATAAGGACCCAGTGGAATGTAAGTCATACAGGCCCATATCTCTACTGAATGTATACGCACAGATATTGGCAAAGGTGTTGGCGCGAAGGTTGGAGGTGTGCCTACCAAGGATGTTTGGGGAGGATCAGACTTGATTTGATTTGATTTGATTTATTGTCACATGTACCGAAATACAGTGAAAAGTATTTTTCTGCGGCCGAGGAACATACACAGTACGTACATAGTAGACACAAGACAGGGTTCATTAAGGGCAGACAGCTGTTTTTGAATGTTCAGTGGCTGATGAATGTAGTGCTTTCTCTGTCGGAAAGAAGGGAGTTGGAGGTGGTGGTGGCATTAGATGTGGAGAAGGCATTTGATCGGGTGGAGTGGAGCTACCTGATTGTGGTGTTGGAGAGTTTGGGATTGGGCCTGGAGAGGTTTGGCATTGGACCCAAGTTTGTGGCATGGGTGAAATTGCTGTATAAGGATCTGGTGGCATGTGTGCTAACGAATTACATGAACTCAGTGTGTCTTTTGTTGCACGGTGGGGGGAAGGGGAGATGGAACTTAGGGAGTACTTGTACATGGATGATTTGTTGTTATACATTTCAGAGCCGGGCCCCTTGATGGAGGACATATAATGGGTTTGCTTCATAGATTTGGGGCGTTTTCAGGATACAATCTGGGGAAAAGTGAGTATTTTGTGGTATCCACTCCTGGGGTGGGGATTGGGGTAGGGGTTTGCCATTTTGTGTGGCAGCTTCTCATTCTGGGTATTTGGGGGCGGATGCAGGTGTTCGGGGTTGGGCAGGTCTTCGGAAACTGAATTTTTCGAGTTTGGTGGGGAGGGTGTAATCTGATTTGTTGAAGTGGGATATTCTTCTCCTTTTATTGGTAGGTTGGGTGCAGTCAGTTAAGATGAACATTTTGCTGCAATTTTTGTTTTTGTTCCAATGTCTGCTGGTCTTTTCGCCCAAGGCGATTTTTAAGGGGGTGGATAGGCTGTTTTTTTTCTGTTCGTTTGGGTGGGGAAGGTGGACAGGATAAGTACGGTGGTACTTCAGCGGGGATGGAAATCGGGTAGGCTTAGGCCACCGGAATCTGATGTATTCTTACTGGGATGCGAATACGGAGACGTTTAGTGTTTGCTATGGGGAGGTGGAGGATTTGTGGGTGAGAATGGAGGCGTGTGAGGGGTCGGGGGTTCTGGGCGCAGGCGATGGCGCCGCTCCCTTTGGCTCTGGGGAAATATGCAGGAAGTCCTGTGGTGGTTGCCAGGCTGAAGAATTGGAGGGAACTCCGGCAGCACTTTAGGTTGGGAGCAGGGTCGAGGGTGGTGCCGATCGGGGGAGAAAACGGATTTGAGCCGGGGAGCCTGGTTGCGAGGTTCTGGGGATGGGAGGAGAGAGGTGTCAGGGAGTTGAAGGATTTGTTTCTGGGAGGACAGTTTATGAGCTTGGAGGAATTGAATGAGTAGTTTGGACTGGCGCAGGAGGACAGTTTTCGGTACATTCAGGTGCGGGACTTTGTGAAGAAGGTTTTCTGACCTTTCCGATAGTGCCCGCTTCCTACTTGTTGGAGTAGGTGCTGTCAGTGGGGGAGTCGTCTCGGCAATTTATGGGAGGATTCTGGAGAAGGTTAAGGTGCCCATGGAGGGGATTAAGGCCAAGTAGAAAGAGGAGCTGAGGGGCGACATGTGGCGCAGTAGTTAGCACCATTTTCCAGGGGGCTAGCAGGGCCCAGCCGTGCGTCCCACAGCTCTGGCTGCCGGCGGGGCCCTGCTGTCCAGGCCGGCGGTTGCGCATGCGCACAGCGGCCACAAGCGCATGTGAGTTCGGCCCACTTTGGCGCGAGTGCCACCGACATGGCGGACCCACACAGTGGGCCTGTGTGGAGGAAGGTAGGTCCCCCCCAGATCGCGATGGCCCGCCAATCAGTGGCTCCCAATCGCTGGCCTGGCTACGGCTGTGGTCCCCCCCCCAGAGTCAGATTCTCCCCCCCCCGCCCCCACCAACCAGGTCCGCCACCGCAGCTGCGGTTCTGAGCTCCCGCCGGGTTGTACCAGGTGTGAACCACGTCGGCGGGAACTCGGTCTGTCGACCGCGGAGAAATGCCACGGGGGCCTCTTCCATCGTCCCCCGACCGGCGCAGAGTCGACCGTGCGCGACTGGCGGGACCACAGAGAATCGCGGAAGTGCAGTCGCGCCAAATTTCCGGCATGAACGGTTATTCTCCGCCCCCGTGCCGGAATCGCGCCCGGCGCGGAGGGTTGGAGAATCCCGCCCCATATTTGTAGTGTCGGATCGGTTGGAGTTGCAGACGGGTGTGGGGCAGATGTTTTAGCTTTTATCTCGCAGGCGGATTCTGTTGGGGTCGAGGGCAGCTTCTTTACCCTGAACCACGTTGTGACTGGGGTACCTAATGGAATTCTTATCGCTGGAAAGGTGAAATTTACCCTAAGTGGGCAGGAGGGGGTTGATGGGTTTGACACGTGTTGGGGTTTGTTCATTTTGCATTTTAGAGAGCTGGTGACCGTTGACTTTTAAGGGGGGGAGATTGGGTGGGGGGTGGGGAAGAGGGGGTCGTCTTGTGGTGGGGGTTTAAGATGCTGGTTTTTTTTTGTTACCATTTAAAATGTTGAAAATTTGAATAAAAATACTTTTCCCCAAAAAAACTTCCAATTTAATGCTCCAATAATTATTTTCTGTTTTGTTAGCCTTTCCTTGGAAGTTTTTATTTGTGGCTTTTTGAACTGGATTTGATGCAATTCTCTTTCTTCCTGTGAGCTCTCGAAACATTGGTTTGCAGGCTATTCTAAAATGTCTTAACTTTCCCACAGTTGTGGCACTCGGCTCCCCCTGCTTGTATAGCCTTTTCCCACCACACTGAGACGATGATGGTTGCCGCATTTATCCATATTTTGCAGACATTTGCTTCATTGCACTTTCTTTTATCCAGAATATTGAATAGCTTCTCTTTTTTTTTTTTGAGGAACAGCAATTTCCCCACAATGAATCTTTCTGTTTAGCTACGTAAGCTTGGTCTGTCATGCTATTTGTACTGCCTTTGTGAGGGTTAAATCTTCCCTTGTTTGCAAAAGATGTGATAGGAACTCGTCTAAGCCCCCAACCACAATACAATTGCACGTTAATTAATCTTTGAGGATCCCTTGGTTGCAATTGTCTGTGTATTTGCACAAATCATTTATAAGTAAGTCTGTGGGCTCACCTGGGTTTTGCTGCTCATTAAATTTTGCTCGCTGAATTATTAAATTTTTTCAAACACTGAAGTACGAATCGAATGACTGGAAGACTTGATCTCATGACCTTGAACCCTTATCGATGCCCTACCTTTCAATAACACCATCTGCTTTGGTTCCTACTGCGTAGAATAAAGTACTGTCCTGATCCATTCATTCTGCTTATGCAAACCTGAAGCTGTTCTGTAACTAGATATCTGGACAATCTCTTTGTCGAATTGTCCCAGTGTTGAGCCTGTTGGGAGCCTTCAGTGCTTTAGAACATCTCTGGTAGTGACAATGTAGATCCATGCTTAGCCTAAGATCTGGATTTCGTACTGTATCAGTAGTTTGGCTTGTAGATTGTGATCTGGATCAGTGCTGTTTGGACTTTGCTTCTATTGCCCGCTTGAAGCTTTGCTTCCAGTGCATCTGCTCTTTTCTTGTCCTTTTTCAAGGATTTGTAGGTTGTTCAGGTCGACACTCTATACAGTTTTGGTCTCCATATTTGAAGAAAAAGATAGAACTTCATTTGGAGCAGTTCAGAGAAGGTACACTCAACTCGTGTCTGGGAGAAGAAGCCTTTCAAATGAAGAAAGGTTGAACAGGTTGAGCCCGTGCTTATTAGAGTTTAGAAGAATGAGGTGTGATCTTATGGAAACATATACAATCCTGGACTATATAGGTAAGATGTTCCCACTTGTGGAAGGGACTAGAACAGAGCACTCAGTTTAAGAATAAGAGGTTTACCTTTTAAGACTGAGAGAGGAGAAATGTTTTCTCTCCATGGCTGTTAGTCAGTGGAAATCTCTTCTCCAGAAAGCAGTGAGGCTGGGTCATTGAATGTATTAAAGGCAGGCTGAGTTAGATAGATTTTTGATCGACAAGGAGTCAATGGTTCTGGGCATCCGATGGCAAAGTAGGGTTGATCAACAAATCAGCCATGATCTCACTGAATGGCAGAGCAGGCTCAAAGGGCTGAATGGCCTACTCCTGCTCCTAAATCCTATGTCGCGATGTCTGCAATCTTTTCTTGGGAGTTTTTCTAGATCATTATGCTCTGTCCATTGCCACCATGTTTGGGTAGTTCACATGAGCATTTGACAGAAACAACCTGCAGCCACCATGTTTTGTCTTGAGTTTTAGGTCTAGATAGGGTTTAATTAGGATTTCCCTGTTACTCTGAGAATGATGCTATAGGCTGTTATTCATAAAAACAATTCTTGTTTATTTACAGATCTATATGCATCTCAGTACTTTACACAAGGTTGCACATCTTGGGCGAAATTCTCCTACCCGCCCCGCCACATTTCTGCGCCGACCGGCCGGCGGGAGTCTCCGTAACACTGGCCGGTCAATGGGGTTTCCCATTGTGGGGCAGCCCCATGCCGTTGGGAAACCCCCGGGTGCCGGCAGAACGGAGACTCCCGCCGGCGGAGAATGACGCCCCTTCTTTCCACCAGATCTGAATCTCCTAGTCCTGTGATTCTCCCATTCCCTCCTTATCTAACAGGGATTAAACTTGGGATTCTTTTTGATCTGGATAGCTCAATACTTGCTGGATAAACATACTCAGCCACATGGCACTTTTATTTGGACTCCTTGCCTATGGGCAATCCATTGAACATAAGAATGTGGGAAATAGGAGTAGAGGGAGGCAATACAGCCCCTCCAGCCATTCAGTAAGATAACGGCAGATTCCTGCACGATCCCATATCCTTTGATTCTCTGGATGTTTACTCATACAAGTGATCAAATAATGAATTGGTGAAATTAAAACAGTTGCTGAAATCCAATGTTAAAGAGGATATTTAAAAATATATAATTGTATAATGAATTCCGCAGTGTGTGTATATCAACACAATTGTATTTGTTGCTACCTTCCCAAGGTTCAGTATTTCATTTGACATAAATGGGAATAAATATTTCAACAATCGCAGCAGCTTGTGGTTCAAAATTCATTTGCTATGAAATCCCTATGGATTTCTGCTATATACGTTTTAGTCACGAGTCATTTGAAGTATTTGTTGTCGGGCAGGGACACTGAGCTGGGGAAGACAGTGACCTATTTATACATGACCATTTTTATTCATTGAAAAGACCTTGCTTTTTGCGTGCAGTGTGTGGTCCAATGTGCATACCAAAGACACTGAATCATATTTTGTAAGGAAGCACATGACTATCCTTATTGAGTCTATTCATGTTTATATAATTTAGGAAGATTACTTTAACATATCAGAAGCTTGCCCTATTCCCAGAACAATTATGGTTTGCAATTACTCAAGATTATGAAATCAATGTACAGGGTAAAATTGTCATAGTTGTCGTAACCTTTCTTCAGTATGCTGTTTTGGACTTTAATCTTTTTAATGATCATCTGGATTTTTTCAGGTCAATCTGAATATGCATACACTCATATTTATGATAAATTGGATTTCAAGCCTGCATAGTCCAGAATGAATCAGCACACTATTTCCTCTCAGTGACCTTGCAGTATTCGAGATTGAAGCTCGTATTGCACAGTAGTATTAATAGGCTTCTAAAATTATTGTTAATCTTTGTTTTTGGTCATTCCAAACTTGGCATCACAGAATTGTTATGGCGCAGAAGGACACCATTCAGTCCATCGTGTCTGCACCGGCTTTCTGAATGAGCAACTCGAGTGCCTCTCCGCTCCCTTCTTGCCATAACCTTGCACAATCTTCCTTTTCGGTCTAATTCCCCTTTGAATGCTTCAATTCAACATACTTCACCACACTTTGAGAGAATGCACTCCTGACCTTAACTGCTGGCTGCGTGAAAAATCTTTTCCTCATATCACTTCTTTAAGGAAAACGATCCTAACTTCTCTGATCTATCTTCATAACTGAAGTTCGGCATTTCTGGTACCATTCCTGTGAATCTTTTCTGCAACCTCTCCAATGCCTTCACACCTTTCCTAAAGTGTCGCATCCACAACTGGAAGCAGTTCTACAGGCATTTAGACAGTCAAGGGCTAATTAGGGAAAGTCAGCATGGCATTGTAAGGGGAAAGTCATGTCTCACTAATTTGATTAAGTTTTTTGAAGGGGTAACCAAGAAGGTAGGTGAGGGCAGTGCGGTTGACATTGTCTACGTGAACTTTAGCAAGGCCTTTGACAAGGTACGCAATGGTAGGTTGTTGCAAAAGGTTAAATCTCACGGAATCCAGGGCGAGGTAGCCAATTGGATAGGAGCAGAAGTAGGCAATTCAGCCCCTCTAGCCTGCTCCACCATTCAATCAGAAAATAGCTGATCTCTTCCTGGTCTCAAATTCCACCCACCTTCCTGTTCCACAAATCTCTATAACCCGTTTTTTAAATCATAAATATATCTCTCGTTCTTGAAACCATTTCATGACTCAGATTCCACCGTACTATGGAGCAACGAGTTCCACAAATTCACCACCTTCTGTGAGATGTAGTTCCTCCTCATCTCGGTTCTAAATCCTATATCTGTGACCCCTCATTCTAGATTACTCCACAAGGGGGAACATTTGGTCTACGTTTACCTTATCAATCCCTTTTAGTATTTTATGTACCTCGATCATATCTCCTCTCATCCTTCTAAACTCCAGCGAGTATAAGCCCAGACTGTTTAATCTCTCCTCATATGTCAACCCTTTCATCCCTGGAATCAATCTGGTGAATCTCCTCTGAACTGCCTCCAATGCCACCACCTCCTTCCTCAAATCAGGAGACCAAAAGTGGACACAATACCCCAGATGTGGTCTCACCAATTGCAGACTAGATTGAGGAATGTAATCGCACCATTTTTCCTTAACTTTAGCCAAATACATTTTGTCCTTGTCCCCTCTGGGGCATCCTCTTTCTCCACCATTACAATGCTCTACTTAATAACACTACCCCTTCTCCTTCCTTTCATATCTGTACACCTTATATCCAGGAATATTTAACACCCAGTTCTGCCCTTTCTTTAGCCAGGTTAATGCCACAACATCAAATGTCCACATGGTAATCTGCGACTATCTAACCAATCTTATTTGCCCCACTCTATGAATTCACATACATGCACAGTACAATTTAGATTCTGTTTCTTTCTCCTTTACTTTAATCCCACTACTCTAGAGCTACCTGTCTATCCAAGTATTCTATGCATCTTGTGTTTATTCCTATCTGATATTATTTCCTGGTTCTCACATGCCAAATGAGTTGGTTTAAACCTTCCCCAACAGCACTGGCAAAATGTCCCACAAGGAACTCAGTCTGACTCTATTCAGGTGCAACCTGTCAGTCTGTAAAGGTCCCATCTCCCCCAGAGCCTCCATTATTCCAAGAATCTAAAGCCCTCCCTCCAGCTCCATCTTTCCAACCATGCATTCATCTGTCTGGCCCTCCTATTCCTGTGCTTCCTTGCTAATTTTCTACCGAGCTCCAGTACTCAGACTACAGGACCACATCCATCTTTTTACCTATGTCATTGGTACCGGTGTGGACCATGACTGCTGGCTTCTCACCCCGCCCCCCCCCCCCCCCCCCCCCCCCCCCACCGCAGCCACTCAGTGACATCCTCAGCCCTGAAACCAGGGAGGCAGCCTTCCATCCTAGATTCATATCTGCGGCCACAGCCACAGAAATGCCTGTCTATTCCCCAACTGGCGAGCCACCTATCACTATTACTTCATCCTTGTACCCATCCCTGCCTTGCAGCTGAGTTCTCTATGATGTCATGGACTCAGCGCTGGCTGCACTCTCCAGAGAACCATCACTCTCATCATTAATCAGAACTGATGCGCTAAGGGACTCCTGTACTACCACTAACTGCCTATTCCGTTTTGTCTGTCTGGTGGTCACCCATTCCCGCTCTCTGCTTACTCTTAAGCTGTGGGGTGCCCACATCTATAAACGCGTTATTCGCCTAGCTCTTGGCCTCATTGCACCACAGCGACACTAGCTGCCTCTCAAGTTCCAAAACCCAGAGCTCAAATTACTGCAACTGATGACACCTCCTGAAAAAATGATTGTCCAGGTGTCATGTGAGAGTACCTTTAAGAAATGGATGTTTAAGCAATGTACCTTTAAGAAATGCAGCGATATCAGAGTATGGGTGGAGCTGGGTTTCAGCTCTGCCATTTTGAAGTTTTTAGTTTCAGTTTTGAGAGAGAGCAGCTGAAAAGTGCCTGGCTGGTTTGCTGTGAGCTGCTTGAAAGGCGAAAGCCAGTTTGAGGAAAAAGATGGGAGTGTCTGTCAGTCCTGAGAAAGCATTTTGAGAAGTGCTTGTGTTGTCTGTGTGCTGCAGGCTGATATATCTTTCCCATCCAACAGAAAATATATTGAATGTAACCTCATGTCTGTTTTTTAAGGTGAAGTATTTTGGATGTGTAAATGGACAGTTTGCAGGATTGGGTAATGTTGTATTATTTTCGGGGTTGTCTTTGAGGTAAGGGGTGTAAAGAGACCCAATGTTTATTTAAAAGGTTAATTTGAGTTCATGGAATAAACATTGTTTTGTTTAAAAACCCACGTGTCCATAATTGTAATACCACACCTAGGGAACAAGCCGTGTTGCTTGAAAAGCAACAATCCATCAAAGGGTGGGGGGGGGGGGGTTTGGTTGAACTCCATGATACACTTTGGGGTTCTGAAAACACCTCTGCCATAACATAGGATACAAGAAGTGTCCTGGAGTTCCCACATTTCACAGGATAACACCCAGCCAAGGTGACTGATCTCTACAAATGTGTTACCCACTGCTGGGGGTGAGTACAACTTCCATGGGATGCACTGCAGTCATAGCCAACAATCATGATTTCCAGACTCTTGCTCATGTGCATTTGCCATTAGAAACAGGCCCTTCTTGCAGCCTTTGACCCCCCCCTTAATAAGTTGCCCAGAGATTCCGACGGGACTTAAAATGATTTCACTGAGAGGGTGGTGAGAATCTGGAACGCACTGCCCGGAAATCTTACAACAGTTAAAAACCACTTGGATGAGCACTTGAAACACCATTACATTCAAGGTTATGGGATAAGTGCTGGTAAATGGGATTAGCGCGAAATTAGGGGTAATTATTGTCAACGTAGACTCGATGGGCTGAATGGCCATTTCTGGGCTGTACGACTCTATGACTCTGAAGAAAAACATCCTGCAGTTTGTTTGATCGTGCAGGTGTATGAAGTTTGTTATATGCACAGTGTAGCTAAGGCTGAATTTTAATATGCATACATGCAGCCTGAACATTTGTGTCCATGTGCAGAGTTTATGTGTACACCACATGGGTCATCTGCTGGTTTGTGGTCACCCATTACTTAGGAGCATGCAGTTGGTGGAAAGCATCATAAATAGGAGTTATAGAGACGTGGTCACATCCAACGTGCAGGCAGACAGATGGGTGACCGCTAGAAAGGGCAGACAGTCAGTGCAGGAATCCTCTGTGGCTGTTACCCTCTTTAACAGGTATTCCGTGCGGGATTCTCTGATTCTGAGGCAAAGTGTTGACGCTGTCATAAACGCCGTCGGGCCATGCGCGGTGTCTCCCTTCTCCGCGCCGGCCCCGACGCAACATGGCGAAGGACTACAGGGTTTGGCACGGAACAATGAAGGCCCCCAGCCCGAGAGACCGGCCCGCCGATCCGTGGGCCCCGATCGCGGGCCAGGCCACAGTGGAGGCCCCCCCCGGGGTCGCCCCCCCCCCCCCAGCTGACCGCGCTGGCGCCAATGGCGCCGATTATCTGCTCTCCAGAGAATCAAGCCCTAGCGTCAGGGCGGTGTGGCGCGATTCGCGCTGGTCACGGCGATTCTCTGGCCCAGCCCCGGGGTAAGCGAATCCTGCTCATCATTTTGGATACTGTTGAGGGGTATAGCCTATCAGGGGAAAACAACAGTGGCACCACAATTGGCTCTGTTGCTCAGCAGGGGAGGGCAAAGTGCAGGAGAGCGATAGTTATAGGGGACTCGATAGTCAGGGGCACAGATAGGCGCGTCTGTGGACGTGAAAGAGACTCCAGGATGGTATGCTGCCTCCCTGTTGCCAGGGTCAAGGATGTCTCTGAACGAAGACAGGACATCCTGAAGGGGGAGGGTGAACAGCCAGAGGTCGTAGTACACTTGGGTACTAATGACATAGGCATGAAGAGTGATGAGGTCCAGCAGAAGAAGTTCAGGGAGTTAGGCAGTAAGCTAAAAAGCAAAACCTCTAGGGTTGTAATCTCAGAATTACTCCCTGTGCCACATGCCAGTGAGGCTAGAAATAGGAGGATAGTGCAGCTAAACACGTGGTTAAACTGGTGGTGGAGGAGGGAGTGTTTCAGATTTCTGGACCATTGTGATCTTTTCCGGGCAGGTGGGACCTGTACAAGAAGACGGTTTGCATCTCAACTGGAGGGACACCGATATCCTGACTCGGAGGTTTGCTAGAGTCACTCGGGTGGGAACCAGAATATTAGCTTAGAAGGTGTAATAGCTGAAGGGGAAATAGAGAACCAAAATAAGAGAACAACATCGTCCTCAGGTAGAGCAAAAAAGGTGACAAGGTGTAAGAAAGGAGATGGTCAATGCAGGATTGAAGGTGTTGTACCTAAATGCGCACAGTATTCGGAACAAGTTAAATGAGCTTGTTACGCACATTGAAATTGGCCGGTACGATGTTGTGGGCATCACAGAGACGTGGCTGCAAGGGGATCAGGGCTGGGCTCTAAATATTCAAGGATATGTGTCCTATCGAAAGGACAAGAAGATGGGAAAAGGGGGCGAGGTTTCATTTGTTAGTAAGGAATTAAGTTAATTCGATAGCAAAGAGCGATATCGGATCAGAAGGCATAGAATCTCTGCCGTAGAGGTGAGGAATCGCAAAGGTAATAAGACCCTGAGAGGAGATACGTACAGGCCTCCTCGCAGTAGTCAGGAGGTGGGGCAGAAAAATCAGGAGATAGAAAAGGCATGTAAAAAAGGCAATATTACAATAATCATGGGGGACTATATGCAGATGGATTGGAAAATCAGGTTGGTAGTGGATCCCAAGAAAAGGAATTTGTGGAATGTCTAAGAGATGTTTTTTTGGAGCAGCTTGTGACAGAGCCTACTAGAGAACAGGCAATTCTGGATTTGGTGATGTGTAATGAGGCAGACTTGATTAGGGAACTTGAGGTGAAGGAACCCTGAGGGAGCAGTGACCACAATATGATAGATTTTACCCTGCAGTTGAGAGGGAGAAGCTGTAATCATATGTAACGGTATTACAATTAAATAAGTGTAACTACAAAGACATGAGGGAGGAGCTGGCCAGAGTTGATTGGAAAAGGAGTCTAGCACGGAAGACAGTGGAACAGCAATGGCAGGAGATTTTGGGGGTTATTCGGGAGGCACAACAGAAATTCATCCCAAGGAGGAGGAAACATGCTAAGGGGAGGACAAGGCATACGTGGCTGATGAGGGAAGTCAAAGACAGAATAAAAGCTAAAGAAAAAGCATACAAATTGGCGAGGAATTAGTGGGAAGCCAGAGGATTGGGAAGCCTTTAAAAGCGAGCAGAGGACAACTAAAAAAGCAATAAGAGAGGAGAAGATGAAATATGAGTGCAAGCTAGCTAGTAATATAAAGGAAGATGGAAAGAGTTTTTTTCAGTATATAAAAGGTAAGAGTGAGGCAAAGATAGACATTGGACCCCTGGAAAATGTGGCTAGAGAAGTAATAATAGGAAACAAAGAAATGGCAGAGGAACTGAATAGTTACTTTACATCAGTCTTCATGGCGGAAGACACCAGTAGGATGCCAGAGCGCCAGGAGAATCACGTGGCAGAGGTGAGTGCAGTGACCATTACTAAGAAGAAGGTTCTGGGGAAAGTAAAAGGTCTGAAGCTAGATAAATCACCTGGACCAGATGGACGACACCGCAGGGTTCTAAAAGAGATAGCTGAGGAGATTGTGAGGCATTTGTGGTGATCTTTCAGGAATCACTGGAGGCAGGAAGGGTCCCAGAGGACTGGAAAGTGGCTAATGTAACACCGTTGTTTAAGAAGGGAGGGAGGCAGAAGATGGGAAATTATAGGCTGGGTAGCCTGACTTCAGTCATCGGTAAGATTTTAGAGTCCATTAATAAAGATGAAATCGCGGTGTACTTGGAAGTGCATGATAAAATAGGACTGAGTCAGCACGGCATCGTCAAGGGGAAGTCATGTTTGACAAATCTGTTGGAGTATTTTGAGGAAGTAAAACGGAAGTTAGACAAAGGAGAACCAATGGACTTGATTTATTTAGATTTCCAGAAGACCTTTGACAAGGTGCCACATAGGAGACTGTTAAAAAAGGTTAAGAGCCCATGGTGTTAAGGGTAAGATCCTGGCATAGATAGAGGATTGGCTGACGGGCAGAAGGTAGAGAGTGGGGATAACGGGGTCTTTTTCAGGATGGCAGCCAGTGACTAGTGGTGTTCCTCAGGGGTTGGTGCTGGGACCATAACTTTCACAATATACATTTATGATCTGGAGTAAAGAACTGAATGCACTGTTGCAAAGTTTGCAGATGATACAAGGATCTGTAGAGGGACAGGTAGTATTGAGGAAGCAGGGGGCTGCAGAAGGATTTGGACAGGCTAGGAGAGTGGGCAGTGAATCAGCAAATGAAATACAATGTGGAAAAGTATGAGGTTATGCGCTTTGGAAGGAGGAATTTAGGCATAGACTATTTTCAAAATGGGGAGATGCGAGGAAATCAGGAACACAAATAAATTTGGGAGTCCTTGTTTACAATTCTCTTAAGGTTAACGTGCAGGTTCAGTTGGCAGTTAGGAAAGCAAATGCAATGTTAGCATTCATGTCGAGAGGGCTAGAATACAAGACCAGGGATGTACTTCTGAGGCTAAATAAGGCTCTGGTCAGACCCTATTTGGAGTATTCTGAGCATTTTTGGGCCCCATATCTAAGGAAGGATGTGCTGGCCTGGGAAAGGGTCCAGAGGAGGTTCACAAGAATGATCCCTGGAATGAAGAGCTTGTTGTATGAGGAACGATTGAGGACTCTGGGTTTGTCCTCGTTGGGGTTTAGAAGGATGAGGAGGGATTTTATTGAAACTTACAGGTTACTGAGGCCTGGATAGAGTGGACGTGGAGAGGATGTTTCCACTTGTAGGAAAAACTAGAACCAGAGGACACCATCTCAGACTAAAGGGACGACCCTTTAAAACAGAGATGAGGAGGAATTTCTTCAGCCAGAGGATGGTGAACCTGTGGAACTCTTTGCCGCAGAAGGCTGTGGAGGCCAAATCACTTGAGTGTCTTTAAGTCAGAGATAGATAGGTTCTTGATCAATAAGGGGATCAGTGATTATGGGGAGAAGGCAGGAGAATGGGGATGAGAAAATCATCAGCCATGATTGAATGGCGGAGCAGACTCGATGGGCCAAGTGGCCTAATTCAGCTCTTGTGTCTTATGGTCTTATTAGCCAGAAAAGACTGGAAATGATTACAGCTCTTTGTACTGTTTAATTCTTCTTTGTACTGTTTAATTCACAAAATGGAAGTAATTGATCACTGCCCCAAATGAGGGGCTGTTAAAAATTTGTATTTGAATACCTAGATGTTTATGTCAGTAAGGTCAATCTATCCCATTGCTAATTCATTGGTCTAGGTGACATTAAAAAAAAACAAATAGGGGCAATTGATTCATACTGGTCTGAAAGCAGATCAAAGGTGTCATGATATGCAGACATGCACATAATGAGATACAGACATTCAGCTAATGAACTCACAGAACAGAACATAACCAATCAGCAGGCAGAACACTTGGGGGTGGTTTCCTACTATAAAAGGCACGAGGCACTCACACTCTGCCTCTTTCCACTGGGGACATCTACAGAGTGAGTCAGGGTGTATATATCACATAACACCTCCAGCACGTGGCTAAGAGCTAGTCTGGTTCAGTCAGACAGAGTAATCACACTTGGGTCGGCAGAGAGTCGAACGCACAGAGAACTGTGCTAACTGTGTGACAGGTTCAATAAATCAGATTGAACTAACTTCAAGGTCTGGAGTATCTTTCAGCTAAAGCTGCATCCAGTCGCAGCCCGTGTTATCTCAGTGTGCTTAACACGACATGGTACCAGAAGACTGCTATCCCGAGGAGGTTTACCTCGATCTGTTCCGTGATGACCAGCAAATGTATCCCAGCACCGTGGAGAAGATCCAGGCTCCTCAACAGCTCCGGACCTCCAGCAATCTCAGTGCCAACTGGAGGACTTTCATGCAAAGGTTTCTGCTGTACATCGAAGCCTCAGACCTCGAGGGTGCGTCTGATACAAGAAAGATCGCGCCTCTCCTCTCAACTGCGGAGGATCAAGCCATCCAACTCGTCAACTCGTTTAACTTCACCGAAGGTCAGGACAAGACAAAGTTTCAGACCATCCTGGACAAGTTTGATAGTCATTGTGAAGTGGACACCAATGAAATCTTCGAGCGCTATATATTCAAACAACCGCTTACAAGGTAAAGATGAATCTTTCAACTCCTTCTTAACTAATTTCCGTCTACTAGCGCTGTCCTGCAACTTTGGTGATATGGCTGACTCCATGATCAGAGACCAATCGTTTTTGGAGTTCACTCTGATCCTCTGAGAGAGCAGCTTTTAAAAATCAAGCATATGACCCTGTCAGTCGCGATTGAAACATGTACAGTGCATGAACACGCCAAAAATAGGTATGCCCAATACAATTCGGCTGAAAATGAGAAACTTGCCTCCCACGAGGCAGAGTGTGTGCAGGCCATCGCCCGGATGCAGCACCTCAGCATTAATGAAAGCAGCCATTTTGTGCGCTCTTCCCGGAGCCCCACGCATGCACGATGCGAATGGGATAACAAAACGGCCGATCACCACACTGCGCAGGTGCAAACGTCTGCCGATCGCACTGCGCATGTGCGACGACGCACGGAGCGTAACGACATCATGACGTGCCCGAACTGCGGCACCGCCCACTTAAAGAAACACTGCCCTGCAAGAGGCAGGCTATGTTTAAATTGCGTAAGCCTGGACACTATGCAGCCTTGTGCAGCTCTGCACCACCAGTCAAGGGCCAGGGCTCCCAATTCCAAAGCAGGCGCGTTCGGAGTGCAAAACAAGGTTGACAGGATTCTGATCCTGGCAGTACAATGGATCCAGAGGACGATTGCCTGGAGTCCCCCTACCGTGTGGGCATCATTACCACACGTGAACATGCCTCACCGACATCATCACGAAGCCTGTCCATCCTCACTGTGGATTCTGCGGATGAATGGCGTGCGGTGATGTCCTGTTCAAGCTGGACACAGGTGCTTCGGCCAATCTCCTTTCACAGGCAGATTTCAACGCATCAAGAAGCCACCCAAGCTCCTTCCAGCAGCCTGCCAGCTCCTGGACTATAACGGCAATGCCATCAGAGCACTGGGATCCTGCCATCTGCTCGTCTCCAACAGGAACATCCATGCAAGGCTAAGGTTTGAAATCGTCAAGCCAGACAGGGCCTCCCTGCTCGGCGCGCATGCATGCAAGCAGCTAAACCTTGTGCAGCGGGTCTACACAATGACCTCCCCCAACGTGGATCTTCAAGCCGGTATTGACGACATCCTCGCTCAGTACCCGGATGTGTTTGATGGAATGGGTACTCTGCCATATCGGTACAAGATCCTGCCATGGCTTGATGCCATGCCTGTGGTCCACGCGCCACGCCGGGTCCCAGCTCCACTGAAAGAGCACATGAAGGCACAGCTGAAGGATCTTCAGGACCAGAGCATCATTTCCAAAGTTACCGAACCGACTGACTGGGTCAGCTCGATGGTATGTGTAAAAAAGCCTATGGGGGAGCTGCGCATCTGCATTGATCCCAAGGATCTCAACCAGAATATAATGTGGGAACACTACCCCATCCCGAAGCGTGAGGAACTCACAAGTGAGATGGCACACGCCCGATTTTTCACAAAGTTAGATGTGTCACATGGTTTCTGGCAAATCCAGCTGGAGGAGTCCAGCAGAAGGCTGTTTGGCAGGTACTGCTATAATCGTATGATGTTCGGCATTGTCTCGGCCTCTGAGATCTTCCATAGAGTCATGGAGCAGATGATGGAGGAAATTGAAGGGGTTCGTGTGTATGTGGACGACGTTATCATACGGTCCACGACCCCCGAAGAGCACATCTCTCGTCTCCAGCAGGTATTCCACCGTGTCCATACCAATGGCCTCAAGCTGAACAGGGCCAAGTGTTGCTTTGGCATGTCGACACTTAAGTTCTTAGGTGACCAGATATCTCAGCAGGGTGTGTGCCCGGGCACAGACAAGGTCAAAGCCATTGAAGCCATGAAAACCCCTGAAGCCAAGAAGGCGGTGCTGCGCTTCCTAGGTAAACTTTTTGGGCAAGTTTATCCCAAACCTGGCCTCGCACACCTCGGCTCTCAGACACCTGGGGACTTGAAGATCCACGTTGGGGGGGGGGGGGGGGGGGGAGGTCATTGTGTAGACCCGCTGCACAAGGTTTAGCTGCTTGCATGCATGTGCGCCAAGCAGGGAGGCCCTGTCTGGCTTGACGATTTCAAACCTTAGCCTTGCGTGAATGCTCCTGTTGGAGACCAGCAGATGGCAGGATCCCAGTGCTGTGATGGCATTGCCGTTATATTGCCTTTGAGTGACAGGCAGCTCATCAAGCCGAGTGGTTGGATGAAAAGGTGATTCGCATTCACGACGAGACAGCCAAAGACCCTCTTCTGCAGCGTGTCATGCGCCACCTCGCCAATGGCTGGCAAAAAGGGCAGTGCCCTCAATTCTTCAATGTGAAGGACGACCTGACGGTGGTTGATGGTATCCTCCTCAAGCTGGACCGCATTGTCATTCCACTCAGTCTCCAGAGCTTGGTGCTCCGCAAATCCACAAGGAACATCTGGGTGTCGAGAAGTGCAGGCGCAGAGCCAGGCAAGCTGTCTACTGGCCTGGGATTAGTCAGGACATCTCGAATATGGTCCTCAACTGTCCGACCTGTCAACGCTTCCACTCAGCACAGAGCAAGGAGACGCTTCAGCAGCACAAAATCGTGACCTCCCCGTGGTCCAAGGTGGGCATCGACCTCTTTCACGCCAATGGTCGTGATTATGTGTTAATCATTGATTATTTTTCCAACTACTCAGAAGTCGTGAAGGTCTCGGACCTCACATCCAAGCCCGTCATCAAGGCCTGTAAGGAGACGTTTTCCAGGCATGGTATCCCACTCACTGTCATGAGTGACAATGGTTCTTGCTTCAGCAGCCAAGAGTGGTCGAGATTTGCCTAGTCATATCAGTTTAACCACGTTTCTTCCAGCCCACATTACCCGCAGTCCAACGGGAAGGTTGAGAAAGGGGTGCACATAGTGAAGCAGCTCATCCGCAAGGCCGCGGATTCTGCTTCTGACGTCAACCTTGCACTGCTTGCGTACAGGGCAAACCCTCTGTCGACCGGCATGTCACCGGCTCAACTCCTGATAAACAGGGACCTGCGGACGACTTTTCCAGCCATCCACTTGCCTGACCTGGATCACCTCCCGGTGCTGCAGAAGGTGCAGAAACTCAGGGACCATCAGAAGCAGGGCTATGACGCTCATGCCACCGATTTTCCTGTGCTATCCCCGACGGATGCTGTTCGGATCAGGCTATCTGATGGAGGCTGGTCAGCTCCAGCTGTTGTTGTTCGACAGGCTGCTCCTCAATCGTATGTTGTACGTATGGCTGATGGCTCTGTTGTGCGGCGAAACAGATGGGCACTGCGCACAGTTGCCTGCCCGCAACCACATTCTTTGTTGTTTTCATCTGTTATTGTGCCGCCTCCTGATACCTCAACCCACGAGGCCACAAGTCAGGCTTCAATCCTGCCTGTCAAGACGCCGTCGTCCCACCACCACCTCTCCGGTGGTTGACAAGGATCAGACGCAAGCCCCAGAGACTGTACTAATGAACATTTGTTTTGTTTGCTATGTTCTGTTTTCGCACATTAGACACCTGTTTTCACATATACATATGTTCCCATCTGCCACAGTATGTAAAAAAGTTAGTTTTTTGGCCTACACATGTAAATATTTTCACATATGCTACAGAAAAACATTTCAAAAGGGGAGATGTCATGATATGCAGACATGCACATAATGAGATACAGACAGGTAGCTAAGCTAATGAACACCGAGAACAGGACATAACCAATCAGCAGGCAGAACACTTGGGGGTGGTTTCCCACTATAAAAGGCACGAGGCACTCACACTCTGCCTCTTTCCACTGGGGACATCTACAGAGTGATTCAGGGTGTATGTATCACATAACATCTCCAGCACGTGGCGAAGAGCTAGTCTGGTTCAGTCAGACAGAATAATCACACTTGGGTCAGCAGAGAGTCGAACTCACAGAGAACTGTGCTAACTGTGTGACAGGTTCAATAAATCAGATTGAACTAACTTCAAGGTCTGGAGTACCTTTCAGCTAAAGCTGCATCCAGTTGCAGCCCGTATTATCTCAGTGTGCTTAACACGACAAAAGGAGTGTAATAATAATCTCCTGTGTAACCTGATTAGATATTCCTGTCCTTTAAGCAGGCACATTTGAACACTCCAAGTGTGAGATGAAGATTGAAACAAATTGATACAGTTTTATTTCATGGTGGGCAAGCAGTGAATAACAGTTAATGATCAGACTCATTTAATATATTGAGTGCAACTTATCTTCACATAATACAAAATAAAGAATATGCCACGCTTACCCACATTATTGGACATCTGTCTTGTTGCAATAAAGATGTCATCAAGCTACCCAGTAACATTTTTATGCAATTGTGCACAGCATGCTCCTATTAAAAACCTGGCTGTCTCTGTGCTTTACCTTCCTCTGTTCATAATCAGAAAGGAATCAGCAACTTTTCAATGTGAGGTGTTTTCTTGTCGATGGCTTTAAAACAAAGTTACTCAATGGCCCGTAACTTCCAGCTAGTGGCGGGAAGCCACGGGCCGCAGATTCTAAAAGGGAAAAATGCGCTCTTGCCTACACTCTGATATCGCGACAAACCTTCCTCTCCATTCGACAGCATGGGATTCCAGCGGGTCTTTCTGCACAGGCTCCAGAGCGGCACAGGAGGAGTGCAGCCTTGCCCACTTGTGATGGGGCCAGCTTGGGAGCAGGCATTTAAACTGCAGAATTAGATTGAACATACCATATTTAACAAGTGTTTTAAAGATATGTATTAGTTTTAAAAATATTTTCTTTGCTCTTTTATACAGGCATTACTGTTGTTATTTGTTCTTTTAAAATAATTTTTTATGATTAAAGGTGAATATTTATAAGTGAGCATACGTTTGGTTAATTGTTTTAAATCTGTGAAAGCATTTAAATCTGCACTATATTATATAACTTTACGTGTGGCATGCTTAAATGTTTGTATGTTTAATTTTGATTATAATCATAAGATTTAAACGCGGCCCAGGGCTTTTTGCTGTCACTGTGCTTGTAACATCTGATATTTTTTAGAATCATAGTATCACTGATGTGCAGAAGAAAGCCAATCGGTTCATTGAGTCTGCATTGCCCTCCAAAAGAATGTTGCTGATTTTCTCCTTGGTTCAATTGCTCTGTTTTATTACCTTTGCTCTCGAGTCGCCAGGTATCTTTATGATATCGCCACGAGGTTCAAGTCCGAGTAATGATCAATAATCCAATACACCGATTAGTAAGATTTAAATCAAAGCACATTTATTATACACAGTAATCGCTACTCATGCACAAATTCTACGTCTAAGCTACTTCTATAATTAACAGGCTTTAACTTTCGACTGGCCCACCAGGTCAGGGAAACAAATGGCCTTTAGTTCTGGTTCTGAGCCTGCGGAATTCGAAGTTGGTGCGGATTGGTAGCTAGGAGCGCCTATCTCGTAGCGAGCGTTGAATTAAGACTTACGAGTCGGTCTTCACTGCACCGGTCACGGTCAATGTTGGTTCGTTGCTGGGTGACCCGGCAGGAAGAAGAGAGTGAAGAGGAGCTGCTGAAGAGTGAAGAGAGCGATTTGAACTTGGGGCTCAACTCTTATAGTCCCCAGGGGCTTCCTGCCTTTCGGGGCGGACCCTGTACCTGGTCCCAAGTGATTGGACTTTGTCCCAATCACTTGGTTCGATTTTCTCCAATACTGGAGCGGTTCCCTGATCGATGGGCAGTCTTGCGGTGCTCGTTCACCTCCTTTGTGTTGGCTCCTGCTGGCACTGAGGAGTCTGGCTTTGCTTTGTGTGTCAAAATTGTTACTTATTGTTCCCGGGGATTGCTCATCAGTATGCAGATGGCTGTTACTTTGTTATGCTCATGGTCTCTGGTATCGATGTTGTCTGGTATTTTTGCAGAGGTAAATACACAGTAAACCTGCAGCTGCTGGTTTTTGTCTTGTTGGCTGACTTTCCCATCAGCCTTTGCCGTTCGCCATTTTGAATCGGGAGTTGGCCAATTTAGGTGGCTACATCCCTCCTTGTGATCCTAACGCGAAGCGTGAAGGATCACATAACTATGTTGCTTTCCATTCCCTGACTTGGGGGGCACTTTTTTCATGGCCCCGACACTGACCACAACTATGCAAAACATTTTTAACTAACAATTCTAAGGGGGCACTATGTCAAACAGGGACATGCATTACAAAACAAAAAAAATGGGAACCTCTAACTATTCTTAATACACTACACTCACTGAAACATTTCATCACGCTACCTTCCTCAACCATACAAACAAAATCATAGCAGTTTATACACATTTTTCCTGGCTTGGCAGTCAAGCTCAGGATCGTACAATTTGCTCATGAACAGTTCTTTACATTTCATTATTTACAATAAAACCGCAAATGAATGCTCTTTATTATAGATCGCGGGGGTCGCGGGTCTGGTCGTATCCGAAAATAGGGGATCTGATCCTATATACCGGGGTTCGAGCGCGGTAGGCTCTCCTTCTCCATTTCCTTAGACGCATAGTCTGCACGATGCAGCAGAGTATCGCCAATACTAGTAAGGCTTCTATTACATATGACAGAGAGTACCAGGTTATAAACCTGGCACACATAGATGGTGTGGTGTCGCTGATGACTGGGCTCTGGGTACTGCGGGGAAGTGAAACATTAACGGCTGGGGGGGCTTGAAGTCATGGGGTTCGTGTTCACTCGCAACCAAATGTCTATTATTATGATGCTGATCCATGTGGTGGAAGTCCTCATGGCTCTTCTCTTTTCTTTTCTTCTCTTCTCCGGTCCTGGAGCTTCTGGAGTTCTGTGGAAACAAGCATAGTGTCTGTAACTATCTTGGTTTAACATCTCGTACGATAGTCTGTCCGTTAGTGCCAATTACTCCCTTTATATTTGGTCACTATGTGTGACTCCCTCATTTTTTCTTTTCAAAAACCGAATTTTAGGACAAGCCACACTTCCAAATAATGAACCAGTGCGAGCCGTCTCAGAGACTGCGCAATTTATCATCGAAATGTTTCAGGATGTAAATAGCATGTGGTTGGCAACCTAAGGGTTACCTGAAACAAAACAAAACTTTTTGAACTAAAATTACCAAAATGAGGTGTGTATGGGCCACGACGGGTAAGAGTTGGATGGAGTCCCCGGGTAGGACGGCTACCAATGCCGTGTCTCTCCTACCCGAGCGTAGTAGACCAGAGGGGGGTTTCCCAGGCAGGACGGGTCCCAAGCCATTTCTCCACTGCCTGAGCAACCGACAAGAACGGGCAAGAAATGTAGTCATCGTGGAGGGGCTGCCGTAGTGGTTCTTTCCTTGAACCAGAAGAGCAGTTTCGAACGGGCGTCTGCTACCGCAACAAGTCTCTGCAGACAAGCTAGTTCCGTTGAACTAGTATCTGGCAATAGTGAGTCTCTGTAGGCAGGTCCTCGGAGGTTTCGGACGAAAAGGCGTGGGGCTGTGGAAATTTTTTTTTCCCTGTCTGACATACAACATTTAACAAAACACTACAAACACCATAAAACATGCGGCAGGTTCCATCAGAAAGGACACCACTTCTCCCAAGCTTTGTTCCTTTTAAAACATTATCTGGACACCTCAGTTCTCGGTTGCGAACAGGGTCGCAAAGGGGTTCTCGGTTTGGGAGTCAGACCCAAGGTCGTCATCTTCTCCCGGGTGCCAAACTCTTGAGTGTATCAGGGCTGAAAAGGCTGCTTGGTGTGAGGTGGGGTCGCTCTCGTCGTTGCGGACGAGTCGGAACGAGTTATCTCGGTGCCAATAGTGGGTGTCTAGCACTGGGGACGGAATCGGGGTCGTCAGTGTAGTTTGGTGGTCGGTGGTGGGGTTTATTTAGGAAAGTGATCATGAAGGGATCACTCGGATCGTAGTCGGAATCGCTGGGTGTGGGGCCTGTTGCTTGGGGATAGTAGGGAGGCGTGCTGTGGCTATCGTCCGAGTCACAGTCGCTGTCTCTGCTGCTGCAGTCGGTGGGCGTTCCAGGGCGGAGTGTATATTTTGGGGGTGGAGTTGAGGTCGAGTCCGTGGCTGGGCTGCATGTGTTGGGGGATGGTAGGGTTACGTTGGCTGTGGGCGGGGCGTGGTGTGCTGCGCGAGCATGACGTGGTGTGCGTGGTTAGACTGTGTTCCATATGCCTTCAGCTGGTTGATATGGAACCACGCAGTCTTACCATTGGGATACTTTATTTTATATACGGAAGGGCTTACTTTGTCCACAATGGAGTACGGACCCGAGTATTTTGGTGCCAGGAATGTGCTGGAGTTATATACGGAGAGCATAACTTGCTGTCCTATACTGTACTCAGTCGCATGCACTGTCTTGTCGAAACAAGCCTTGCTCTGTTTCTTTCTGGTGCCCAATTTTACTACGGCTGCTAGCTGAGCCGTTTTAACATTATCCACTAATTGCTCTACTGCTTCCTCGTGTGTGAGGGCCGCCACCTCGGGGCTGGTCAAGTCGAAACCTAATAAATAGTCTGTGCCTTTCATGGGGCGTCCGGTCATGAGAGTGTGTGGGGTGTAAACTGTGGAAGTAGAAATTGTATTACACAAAATCATCAGCGCAAAAGGGAGGACTGAGTCCCAAGTGGTGGTGTTCTGCTGGACCATTTTTCTGAGGGTGAATTTTAGGGTCCGATTCATGCGCTCCACGATACCACTCGACTGTGGGTGGTATGCTATGTGGAATTTTTGGGTGATGCCAAATATCGTGAGGACGTTCTGCATGACGCGTCCCGTAAAATGGGAGTCTTGGTCGGATTCAATGCTGCGGGGGAGTCCCCATCTTGTAAAGATGTGGTGGGTCAAAACCTTGGCTGTGGTTTTTGCAGTGTTTGTGCGGGCTGGGAATGCTTCCACCCATTTCGTAAAGGTGTCAATTACCACAAGTACATATTTATAGCCATTCCTGAAAGGGGGCAATGGTCCTATAAAATCGATCTGGAGGTTAGTCCAGGGGCCATTAACGGGTCGGGTGTGGCTGAGTTGAGCCTTTTTGGCATATCTGTCAGGATTATTCTGGGCACAGATAAGACAATTCTCGATGTAGTGATTCATCCTTTAAATTCGGCCACCAACAAAGCTGCTTGAGATGGGCTGTAGTGGGATCGATTCCCTGATGTCCATGACCGTCATGGAACAAACAAATCACTTGATTCCTGTCCTGTTCAGGAACCACATAAAGGGTGTCTTTTAACACCACACTGTTATGTGTGGTCAGTGCATTTTTGAACCTCTCATCGGGAGCTGGACATTTTCCTTACACAATCTCCCTGAGATTTCTGTCCTGCTTCTGGGCCTCCACTAGATCCTCGATCTTTGTCTGTGAGACCGGAACTGCACTCACTGGTGCGCCTTCGGGGGGTGTCCAAAAATATCCATACCTGGAACTTGCTTTAGCCAGTGCGTCAGCTTTCACATTTCCAGGGGGGGAGGAACGATGGTGACTGCGAACTTTGACTATCCCAAAAGTCCTTTTCTGGGCTCTCTGTAAAATATGACGGAGCAATGGGGCTGAGGAGAGTGGTTTTCCGTCTGCGGAAACAAATCCTCTTGCTTTCCACAGGGGCAGAAATTCTGTGAGGCTGTTGCAGACATAGAGGCTGTCTGAGTAGATGTCTGCTGGGCTGGGGAAGGAATCTTGGTATTCCACTATATATGCGATGTCCGCAAGTTCCGCTGCCTGCGCGCCTAAGTGGCCTGGAAGTTTTATTGATATTTCCTTGAGGGCGCGTCCCTACCGCAACCTGTTATGCGCTTCCCATCCAATACTGTGGAAGATCCATCCACATATATCCTTATGGGCTTACACGTGTCTGTGTGCTGGGGGCTCTGGGTTGAACTACCTATCTTTCTGGGGGGTGTGTTAGCGATAAAGGGGCCTGTTTTGTGGTGTGGAGAGATAATTTCACATTCTTTTTTAAAAAAAATATATATTTATTAAAGTTTTTTAACACAATTTTTCTCCCTTACAAACAATAACTTCCCCCCCGTAACAAAACAAAAAAAACGAAAAATCGCGCTAAGCAAGATATATACATGGCAAAATGATATATTTACACAGCTTTGTACACTGGCCCTCACCCGTACGTGCCAGTTTCCCCAACCCTTCATGTTATCTCTTGCTCATCCACCCTCCCAGGCAGTCCCCCCTTTCCCCGCCCACCCCCCAAGGTTGCTGCTGCTGCTGACCGACCTTCCTCTAACGCTCCGTGAGATAGTCTAGGAACGGTTGCCACCGCCTGTAGAACCCCTGCGCAGACCCTCTCAAGGCAAACTTAATCCTCTCCAACTTTATGAACCCAGCCATATCATTTATCCAGGCCTCCAGGCCGGGGGGCTTCGCCTCCTTCCACATTAGCAAGATCCTTCGCCGGGCTACTAGGGACGCAAAGGCCAGAATGCCGGACCCTTTCGCCTCCTGCACCCCCGGCTCGTCCACCACTCCAAATATTGCTAGCCCCCAGCTTGGCAGAACCTACTCAACCTCGTCCCCGTCAAGTGCGCTCTGTGGACCACCTTAAATTGTATCAGGCTGAGCCTGGCACACGAGGAGGAGGAATTAACCCTACCTAGGGCATCAGCCCACAGACCTTCCTCGAGCTCCTCCCCCAGCTCCTCCTCCCATTTACCTTTCAACTCTTCTACCAGCGCTTCCCCCTCTTCTTTCAACTCCTGGTGTATTTCCGACACCTTGCCCTCCCCGACCCATACACCCGAGATCACCTTATCTTGAACTTCTTGTGCCGGGAGCAACGGGAATTCCCTCACCTGTCGCCTCACAAAAGCCCTCACCTGCCTATATCTAAAGGCATTTCCCGGGGATAACTCTAACTTCTCCTCCAGTGCCCCTAGGCTCGCAAACGTCCCGTCGATGAACAGGTCCCCCATTCTTCCAATCCCCGCCCGATGCCAGCTCTGGAACACCCCGTCCATCTTCCCCGGGACGAACCGGTGGTTACCCCTGATCGGGGACCACACCGATGCCCCCATTGCACCCCGGTGCCGTCTCCACTGGCCCCAGATCCTTAGCGTTGCCGCCACCACCGGGCTCGTGGTATACTTTGTCGGCGAGAGCGGCAGCGGTGCCGTCACCAACGCCCCCAGGCTCGTTCCTTCACAGGACATTTCTCCATCCTCTTCCATGCCGCCCCCTCTCCCTCCATAACCCACTTGCGGATCATCGCCACATTTGCTGCCCAGTAGTAGCTCCCCAGGTTTGGCAGCGCCAACCCTCCTCGGTCCCTACTGCGTTCCAGGAACCCTCTCCTTACTCTCGGGGTCTTATTCGCCCACACAAACCCCATAATACTCCTGCCTACTCTCTTGAAAAAGGCCTTAGTGATCACGATGGGAAGGCACTGAAACACAAACAGAAACCTTGGAAGGACCACCATTTTGACCGACTGCACTCTACCCGCCAGTGAGAGCGGTAACATGTCCCATCTTTGAAATCCTCCTCCATTTGCTCCACCAACCTCGTCAGATTCAGTTTATGTAGGGTCCCCCAACTCCTGTCTATCTGGATCCCCAGATACCGAAAGCTCCCCTCCGCCCTCCTCAGCGGTAGGTCCCCTATCCCTCTTTCTTGGTCCCCCGCATGTAATACAAAGAGCTCACTCTTCCCTACATTGAGCTTATAGCCCGAAAACGCCCCAAACGCCCTTAGAGTCTGCATGGCCTCCACCATCCCCTCCATTGGATCCGCCACGTACAGCAACAGGTCATCCGCATATAGCTACACCCGATGCTCTTCTCCCCCTCGGACCTCCCCCCCCCCCCATTTATTAGACTCCCTCAATGACATGGCCAATGGTTTGATCGCCAATGCGAACAACAGGGGGGACCCCTGCCTCGTCCCTCGGTACAGTCGAAAGTACTCCGACCTCCGCCGGTTCGTCACCACACTCGCCATCGGGGCTCTGTAAAGGAGCTTAACCCAATTGATAAACCCTACCCCGAACCCAAACCTACGCAGCACCTCCCAGAGGTACTCTCACTCTACTCGGTCAAAGGCCTTTTGTTGTGTCCATAGTTGCCACTATCTCCGCCTCTCCCTCCTCCGATGGCATCATTATCACGTCTAAGAGCCGCCGCACATTGGTGTTTAGTTGCCTGCCCTTTACAAATCCCGTCTGGTCCCCGTGGATTACCCCCGGGACACAGTCCTCGATCCTCGTGGCCAGCACTTTTGCCAGCAACTTTGCATCCACATTGAGGAGCGAGATCGGCCTGTACGATCCACATTGCAGTGGGTCCTTGTCCCGCTGTAGGATCAAAGAAATTGTCACTTCCGACATTGTCGGGGGCAGGGTCCCCTCCTCACTTGCCTCATTAAAGGTCTTCACCAGTAGCGGAGCCAACAGATCTGCGTACTTCCTGTAGAACTACACCGGGAATCCGTCCGGTCCCGGGGCCTTCCCCGCCTGCATGCTCCCCAAACCCTTGCTCAGCTCCTCCAACCCAGTTGGTGCTCCCAAACCAGCCACCTCTTGCTCCTCCACCCTCGGGAATCTCAGCTGATCTAGGAATCGCCTCATCCCCTCTTCCCCCGCTGGGGGCTGAGATCTGGACAGCTCTTCATAAAAGGCCTTAAATACCTCGTTTATTTTTGTCGCACTCCGAACCGTGGCTCCCCTTCCATCTTTGACTCCCCCTATTTCCCTCGCTGCCATCCTCTTATGGAGCTGGTGTGCCAGCATCCAACTAGCCTTTTCCCCATACTCGTAGGTCACCCCCTGCGCTTTCCTCCACTGTGCCTCCGCCTTCCCTGTGGTCAACAGGTCAAACTCCGTCTGGAGCCGTCGTCTTTCCCCAAGGAATCTTTCCTCCGGGGCCTCTGCGTATCTCCTGTCCACTCTCAAAATCTCCCCCACTAACCTCTCCCTTTCCATACCCTCTCTCTTCTCCCTCTGAGCCCTAATGGAAATTAGCTCTCCCCTGATCACCACCTTCAACACCTCCCATACCACCCCCACCCGCACCTCCCCGTTGTCGTTGGCCTCCAAGTACCTTTCGATACACCCCCTCACCTTCCCACACACCACCACGTCCGCCAGCAGTCCCACATCCAGCCGCCACAACGGGCGTTGGTCCCTCTCCTCTCCCAGCTCCAGTTCCACCCAGTGCGGGGCATGGTCCGAAACGGCTATATCCACCCTCGGGATGAGCGCCCTACCCAGAACAAAGAAATCTATCCGGGAGTATACTTTGTGTACATGGGATAAGAAAGAAAATTCCCTGGCCTGCGGCCTTGCAAACCGCCATGGGTCCACTCCCCCCATCTGATCCATAAACCCCCTAAGTACCTTGGCCACTGCCGGCTTCTTTGCAGTCCTTGATTTGGAGCGGTCCAGTGCTGGATCCAACACTGTATTGAAGTCCCCTCCCATTATCAGGCCTCCTATCTCCAGGTCCGGAATGCGCCCCAACATGCGCTTCATGAATCCTGCATCATCCCAGTTCGGGGCGTATACGTTTACCAACACCACCCACGTCCCGTGCAGCCTACAGCTCACCATTACATATTGCCCTCCAATGTCCGCTACAATAGTCTTGGCCTCAAATGACACCCGCTTTCCCACCAGTATTGCCACCCCTCTATTCTTCGCATCCAGTCCCGAGTGGAATACCTGTCCTACCCATCCCTTTCTTAGCCTGACCTGGTCCGCCACCTTCAGGTGTGTCTCTTGGAGCATGGCCACGTCCGCCTTCAGTCCCTTTAAGTGCGCGAGCACTCGAGCCCTCTTCACCGGCCCATTCAGGCCCCTCACATTCCTCCTTTTCTGGGCCAGTCCTGTGTCCATGCCTCCCGCACCCTCCAGTCCCCCCGAGGGGGGACCCCCGTCCCGACCACCTCTTCTGTGTCCCATTCCCTTTCGGCCAGTGCAGCAGCAACCCCCCGCCCCCCCTTCCCCCCCCTCCCCTCCCCCCACTAGACCGCTGTCTAGCTTTTTTGCTCCTCCCATGTCACTCCTGTAAGTCAGCTGACGCCTGCTGACCCCGGCTTCCCCCGCCGTCCCATTGACCTCCCCACGTGGGAGTCTCCCAATCCATATGCATTCCTTCGTTCCCCTTCCCGCCTTTCTTCCCGCGCGCGGGAAAACATCCCGCACTTTCCAAAGCCCGCTCGCCCCCTCTGGCGCAGCTCCTGTCGCGGCCTTGTCTCTCTCCCCCAGCCCATGTAACATTTCCTGCGCGTGATTGACCCCCTATATACAACAACCATCACACATCAAACCCCAAAACATCCCCCCCACCCTCACAAACCCTCAGTTAGAGTCCAACTTTTCGTCTTGTATAAAGGTCCACGCCTCTTCAGGCGTTTCGAAGTAATAGTGTTGGCCCTTGTATGTGACCCACAGTTGCGCTGGCTGTAGCTTTCCGAATTTCACTTCTTTCCGGTACAACGCCGCTGTGGCCCGGTTGAAACCCGCTCTCCGCTTTGCAACCTCCGTGCTCCAGTCCGGGTATATTCGGATCTCTGCATTGTCCCACTTACTGCTCCGCTCCTTCTTGGCCCATCTCAGGACCCACTCTCCGTCCGTGAACCGGTGGAACCTCACCACCACCGCCCTTGGCGGCTCATTTGCCTGGGGCTTCTTCGCCAGCACCCGATGTGCCCCGTCCAACTCCAGCGGCCTCGAAGGGGCCTTCGTGCCCATCATCGCCTCGAGCATCGTGCTCGCGTTTGCCCCGGCATCAGCCTCCTCCACTCCCTCAGGGAGACCCAGGATTCGCAGATTCTTTCTCCTCGACCTGTTCTCCAGGTCTTCGAGTCTTCCCGCCCACCTCTTGTGTAGCGTCTCATTCTGCTCCACTCTCACCGCCAGGCCCACGAGCTTGTCCTCGTTCTGACTCACTCTTTTCTGTACCTCCTGGATCTTAGCTTCGTGGGCCTTCTGGGTGATCCCGAGTCCTTCAATTGCCAAAAGCATAGGCGCCAACATCTCCTTGTGCATCTCTTCGCGCTGCTCCTCGAAGAAGCGCTTGATGAACGCCTGCAGCTCCCCTTTGTCCCTGGCCGCCGCCATTTTGTTTTCTTTCCCTCGCTTTGCCCGTTGCTCCAGTGCCGCTCCTTTGGCCGTTACGCTTCTGGTCCGTTTCATAGAAGTTGGAGGGGAACCTCTCTCTTCCCTTCCCCACGGGTTGCGTCAAAAAAAAAAAAAAAAAAATTTCCGTTGAGGCTCCTCTAACGAGTCCGAAAGTCCGTGGTAGCGGGAGCTGCCGAATCGTGCGGCTTAGCTCCGCATAGCCACAACCGGAAGTCGAGAAGGAATCCTTTTGGCAGTGTTCGCTTCACCAGTCTGCCCCAAAAAGTCAATGGAAACTCCTGAAAAAGGTCTGAGAGTCGGTTCCAGACGGGAGCTGCCGAATGCGCGACCGACTCCTCCATGGCCGTCACCGGAAGCCTCGTCCCTGCTTCTTCAATGGCCTTGGTAGATCTTTTCACAGTTGTTCCCTCTGCTGCTAGAATTCACCTTTGATTGAGGCCCTTAAGTCAGATTGCAGCTTTAAGCTTGCCCTTCCCCCGCCTGCATGCTGGAAGAGGCTTTTGTCTATTCCTGCAGATCAAGCCAAATCTTTTACTGTTTCTGCCGGGTCTAGTAGCCAAAAGACATAACATTCCTGGCCAAAAGACATAACATTTCTGTCAGGGAAATGCTGCAGTCTTCTTCCCACACCGGGAAATGTCAAACAAATGCCGTGGGGGCCCTGTAAAAGAGCCCAAAAGTCCGTTCCAAGCGGGAGCTACCGAATATGCGACCTAGATCTGCATAGCCGCACCCGGAAGTCATAATTTCACATTCATGGGGGGGTTCCGGGGTACTGTAAGTTGTCGGCTAAAAAGGTGTGCGTCTTTGTCCGTTTAGCAGTGATGTCCCATCCCTGCAAGAGAAGGGTCCATTGAGCTGCTCTAATCTGGCTTACTGTACCGTCCTTGAGTCGTCTGTCCAGTTAAAGTTGGGTGGGGGGTGTCTTTGGTGAGAATTGTGATGGGGTTCAGTCCGGTAATATACGAAAAATACTGCACTGCCCAAAATACTGCGAGCAGGTGCCTCTCACAGGCGGAAAATCCCTGCTCCACAGCATCTAAAATTCTGGAGGCGTAAGCTACGGGCCTTAACTGGTCGTGCCGTTCCTGGAGGAGCACGGCCGAAAGGGTGCGGTCTGTGGTCGCTACCTCTATGGCGTAAGGGGAAAGCGGGTCTGGAACTTGTAGTGCGGGGGCTGCTATGAGTGCCTGTTTTAAAGAGTCCACAGCATCCGTATGCTGCGGAAGCCATTCCCGGGGGCTCCCTTCTTTACGAGGTCTGAGAGGGGCGCTGCCTTGCTGGTGAAACCGTCAATGTGGTTTTGGCAGTGGCCAACCAGTCCTAAAAATGACCGGAGGGCTGAAACGTTCTGGGGAAGGGGCAATCCTTTTATGCTCGATCTCGCGTTTACCATGTGTGCTAATTGTTCCCAAATATATCACCTTACCTTCCAAAATCTGGGCCTTTTTGGGGTTGACTTTACAGCCGATTGAGTGTAAGAGTTCCAGGAGTTCGGACAGAAGCTCAATGTGCTCTTCCTTGGTGTCTGTCTGCAGTAGTAGGTCGTCAACGTACTGAACCAGACATTCGGGGCGAGAGAATTTGGCTAAACCATTTGCCAGCTGTCGGTTGAAAATGGAGGGGGAGTTGTGGAAGCCTTGTGGCAGGCATGTCCACATGTACTGCTGTGCTTTAAAGGTGAAGGCAAATTTGTACTGGCACGCCTTTTCCAATGGAATGCACTAGAATCCATTACGGACGTCCAAAACCGTAAAGAATCGGGAATTGAGTCCCTGCTTGAGCATGGTCTCGGGACTTGTTGCTACTGTGGGGGCTTTTGCGGGGGTGATTTTGTTGAGTTCCCGGTAATCGATGGTCAGTCGCCATGATCCATCGGGCTTTCTCACTGGCCAAATCGGGGCATTATTAGTGGAGGCTACTGATCTAAGTACGCCCTGCTCTAATAAGCTTTCTATTACCTTGGAGATTTCTCCCTCTGCCTCTTGGGGAAATCCATACTGATTTTGGGGTCTAGGGTCAGGTCCTGTTATTTGTACAGAGCCAGTCATCCATTCACAGTCGTGCTTGTGGGTCGCGAGTGCTGCCCTGTTCTTTTGCAGAACTGCCTTAACCTGCTTGTCCATACTAAGCGTAGTCGGGTTGAACCAAAATTCGCCTACGGCGCTAATTTTGTTGGCGTACTCTCCTATGTTGAGCGTTGCGGGGGCTCTTGCGGATTTTGCCATCTTCCAGACACACTGGTTGACTGGATCAAATGAAAGATTATGGGAATTCATGAAATCGATTCCCAGAATGTGTTCTGCTGTGTGGGGCAGGTCAACTAAAACTACGGGGTGCTTGGTGGTGATGGTACCGATTTGAATGGGTACAAGGGCTGTGATGTGTCCCTGCTGTGAGTGGCCTGTAAAGCCGCTGAGGGTGAGGGCGGCTGTAGTGGGCCACGTGTCTTTTTGAAACATGGTGGAGGAATTTATTGTGGTGCGGGACCCTCCTGTGTCCCAGAGAAATTCGATGGGCTGTCCCCGAATTTTCGCTGCAACTACCGGTCGTCCGGACCTATCCCAAAGGGTGTCGCAGACCCAACTGGGGGAGCCCGTACACCGTCAGTCCGTTCCGGTCAAGTCCGTCTGATCTGAACGGGCGCTAACGCAATGAATGGGCTCTGTCTTTTTCTTAATCAGGGTGCCCGTCTGCTGGGCTCTCTCTTGCTTTTTAGGGGCATTGCACTCTCTTGCAAAGTGTCCCAACTGTCCGCAGTTGTAACACTCCTGTGACTTGGGTGGGGGGCTGTTCTTTCCTTCATTCACCCATGCGGGGTTCTGGTGTGTTGTAACTGCCTGTATATCTGCGGCGGCCTGCTTTTCCTCGGGATTCTTGACTGCGGGTTTACTTTGTATAGATTGCTCCCAAGCGGGGGACAATCTTTTCACTACCTACTTCTCGTTATGGGACTCCTCTGAGGGATCATAACTCGCGCAAGCTTTCTGTCCCTTTTCTGTGGCATGGCAGATAAGGGTGCGGGTCCATTTGGCCATGTTGTCCGGGAACAAATGGGTGCGGTCTAAGTCTCCAAAGACTGCTGCAAAGTGGATCCACAGGCATCCAGCAAACGCTGTGGGGTGCTCGGATTTCTTTTGCCTACATTTGTTGAGGCCATCTACGGGGTCACCCCGGTTATACCCGATCGCATCCAGGATCGCGGTATGCATTTCTGCAAGGGTGCCTCCTCCTACATTCTGTGGGTCGGAAAGGGCTGCTGCTACTGAAGGATCTAAACTTAAAACTGTGAACTTTACATGTTCTCGCTCATCCAGGCCGTACATGGTCGCCTGATGCTTAACTGTGGCAAAGAAATAGTGGGGGTCTGAGGTGGGGAGGAACGGTGTGATCTTATCGCATGCGTCCCGTAATTGGGTCACTGTTAAGGGGGTGGAGTATAGAAATTCCCCATCGTCCGATGTGGCTGTGCAGTGGGTGGTGACTGGGGCGCTTTCCTCTTTTGTGGCTTTCCCTGCGCACATGTTCCTTGAACATATCTGCGCTGTTTCGTTCAATTCTTCCGAATCAGGGCCATCTTCCTGATCTAATTTTTCTCCAAAGGTTTCCTGGAAACCTTTCTGAACTGAAAGCAGCGATTGCAGCTCTGCAATCTGCTTCCGGCACTTGCCGTGATCTAGCGTGCTTTGTCTTCGTTCTATGGTGGCATCATGGAGTGCTCTTAATGCTGCCTTTAGGCCACTACACTGTCTCTGTAATGCCTCTACCTGCTTTTCTGTTTCTTCACGTACCAGGACTGCACGTTGCGTGTCCTGATAGGCCTTCTCGTATTGAGACTGGAAGCTGCTTAAGTGCTCCAGACAAGACTGGTGTGCCCTTTTGGCATCCTCCACCTCTCCATCTGTTGCTGCCAACTTCCTTCTCAATTCCAAATTCTCCTTTTCTACCTCGCTTACATCGACCTTACTCATTCGATGTATGCCCTCAGCTTCTTTCTGGAGCGTCCAAACGACCTTCTCTGTGCCTTGCTATTGTGCCAAGCAGGACACGATTGCCATCGGCTTGCGAGCTTTCCCTGAGCTCTTTTTGTGGATCTCGCTCAGGTTCTCCCACCAAGTATGTCCTATACTCCCGTGGCCTGGTTCCTCGTTGTCACAGAATTCATTCCAAAGGGGCCATCCTTTCCCTTTGAGATATTTCTTGATCTCTTCCTCCCAAATGGGACATTGTCCCACTCTACTGCTGCTGGTCGCTGCGACCGCAAATTCCTCTGGGTTCATTAGGCGCTGCATTGCCTGCATTGCCATCTTTCCTATCCGAATGCTGCTCTTCAAATTTGGGACAGGGGTATTAATCCGAATGCTGCTCTTCAAATTTGGGACAGGGGTATTAAGGCGGTGCTGTAAATACGGGTACGGCTTTCGCTACTTTCCAAAATACAAACTTCCGACAGTTTTTTCGCAACAAAAAATCTATCAGTTTTATCTTATCACCCTGTTAGTTACGCATGCATACACACACTTCCGAATTATGAGTATTGATCAGAACTGCTTGAACACTTGTGGTTTTCTGTTTCCAATTAGATCTCTAATTCAAATTCTGGGTTCTCCCGGAGTGGTTTTCCACTTCTAGATCGGGTCCCGTCAGGATGTCGCCAAATAATGTTGCTGATTTTCTCCTTGGTTCAATTGCTCTGTTTTATTACCTTTGCTCTCGAGTCGGCAGGTATCTTTATGATACCGCCACGAGGTTCAAGTCCGAGTAATGATCAATAATCCAATACACCGATTAGTAAGATTTAAATCAAAGCACATTTATTTTACACAGTAATCGGTACTCATGCACAAATTCTACGTCTAAGCTACTTCTATAACTAACAGGCCTATACTTAACTTTGGACTGGCCCACCAGGTCAGGGGAACAAATGGCCTTTGGTTCGGGTTCTGAGCCTGCGGAATTCGAAGTTGGTGCGGATTGGTAGCTAGGAGCGCCTATCTCATAGCGAGCGTTGAATTAAGACTTACGAGTCGGTCTTCACTGCACCGGTCACGGTCAATGTTGGTTCGTTGCTGGGTGACCCGGCAGGAAGAAGAGAGTGAAGAGGAGCTGCTGAAGAATGAAGAGAGCGATTTGAACTTGGGGCTCAACTCTTATAGTCCCCAGGGGCTTCCCGCCTTTCGGGGCGGATCCTGTACCTGGTCCCAAGTGATTGGACTTTGTCCCAATTGCTTGGTTCAATTTTCTCCAATACTGGAGCGGTTCCCTGATCGATGGGCGGTCTTGAGGTGCTCGTTCACCTTTTTTGTGTTGGCTCCTGCTGGCGCCGAGGAGTCTGGCTTTGCTTTGTGTGACAAAAATGTTACTTATTGTTCCCGGGGATTGCTCATCAGTATGCAGATGGCTGTTACTTTGTTATGCTGATGGTCGCTGGTATCAATGTTGTCTGGTTTTTGCAGAGGTAAATACACAGCAAACCTGCAGCTGCTGGTTTTTGTCTTGCTGGCTGACTTTCCCATCAGCCTTTGCCGTTCGCCATTTTGAATCAGGAGTTGGCCAATTTAGGTGACTACAAGAGTACCCTACCCAGACACATGCCCTGCTATATCCCCGTAACCCCACCTAACCTTTGGACACTAAGGAGCAATTTAGCAAGGCTGCTCCACCTAACCTGCACATCTCTGGACTGTGAGGGGAAACCAAAGCACCCAGAGGAAATGGCGGCGGCACGGTGGCACATTGGTTGGACTGTTGCCTCACAGTACCATGGACCTGGGTTCAGTTCTGGCCTTGGGTGACTGTGTTGAGTTTATAAGTAGTCCTTGTGTCTGTGTGGGTTTCCTCCTGGTGCTCTGGTGGCCTTTTGTCCAGGGATGTACATGTTAGGTTCGGGGGATAGGGCTGGGGAGTGAGCCTAGGTAGGGTACTCTTTCAGAGGGTCAATGCTGACTGTATGGGCTGAATGGCTTATTTCTGCACCGTAGGAACTCTTTGGTTCTATTCCATGGTTCTAGGAAACCCGTGCAAAAACCACACAGTCCCCCAAGATCTGAATTGAACACTGCTCCCTGGAGTTGTGAGGCAGCAATGCTAACCATTTTACCATATTTCCCATGGTTTTCATATTTGGAATGATCTCCTGGACTTTACGCAGAACAATACTTTTCACTGTACCTCGGTACACGTGACAATTAATCTAATCTAACCATTGTGCCACCATGTTACCTGAGTTATTATCTTATTAATTTATAAGTATCTCATAATTAAATGTTATGTTTTGATGTTTCAGTAAGGCATTTCTAGAAGCAGGGATGCCCATTATCCTATCCATACATTCCACCGGATTGGAAATATACAGCACCAAGTCATCTGCATACAGCGAAACTCTGTGCTTCCTGTCTGCCTCCCATTACAATAACCGACCACTCCCCTAATTCCCGGAAGGCAATAGCCGAGTGTTTGATAGTCAGCGCGAACAGAAGTCGGGATAATGCGCACCACTGCCTCGTGCCCCTGTGTTACCGAAAGTCTCCCAAACTAATCAAATTTGTCCCAACGCTAGCCGTGTGGGCCGCATATCACACCTGCACACATGAGCAAAACGTGGGCTCCACATCCATCGCCACAATACCCTCCGGCACCCTGCCCTTAGACGGTGTCATGACCACATTCAATAAGCGCCTAATATTTCTCAACACAAAATCTGTCTGATCTTCTGGCACACACCCTTCCAACTGCCTCGCCAATACTTTAGCCAGCGCATTCACACTCGTGTTCAATACAGAGATAAACTTATATGAGCCACATGCCACCGGGTCCTTATTCTTCTTGGGTATTCTGCCGCTAACAGTTCATAAAAGTCAACTGGGAAACCATCTGGTCCCAGCGCGTTCCCTGACTGCATCAACCCAATCGTCTCCATATCCTCCTGTAACCCCGGCTGAGCCTCCAATCCCTGAGCCTACCCCATTTCAACCTCCTGGAACACCAGCCCGTCCAGAAACTGCCCCATAGCAACCCCTCCCTCCGAGACCTAGGGCAGCAGGGTAGCACAGTGGTTAGCACACAGCTCCAGGGTACCAGTTTGATTCCCAGCTTGGGACACTGTCTGTGCGGAGGCTGCACGTCCTCCCCGTGTCTGCGTGGTTTCCTCCGGGTGTTCCGGTTTCCTCCCACAGTCCAAAGACGTGCTTGTTAGGTGGATTGGCCATGCTAAATTGCCCTTAGTGTCCAAAAAGGTTAAGTGGGGTTACGGGGATTGGGCGGAGGCGTGCGCTTTAGTAGGGTGTTCTTTTCAAGGGCCGGTGCAGACTCGATGGGCCAAGTGGCCTCCTTCTGCACTGTAAATTCTATGATCTCTGATTTATGAGACACAGACCTATATGGTGCCCTGTTTAAACAAAAGTCTCCAATGCCTTATTAATTCTCCCTGTAGCCATCACTAACTCACCCCCCTCATCTCTCACTGTACTATCTCCTGCGTGGCCGCTTGTCACCTCAGTTGATGTGCAAACAGGCAGCTGGCCTTCTCCCCATACTCATACCGAACACCCTTCGCTCTCTGGAGCTGGCCCATATCTTCTCTGAAATCATTTTGGGATATCCTTTGCCTGCTCACTCTTGTGTTTAATTGATTTGCTTCCTCGCCAGGCGGAGTTGTAGCCTGACTACAGATTTTGAATCTGTACCGGATTCTGCAGTAGCTGTCAGAGACATAGTTCACATTAGCTTTCAGGAGACTTGCATATGTCAACTAAGGCATTAAAATTTGTTAAGGCATTTGAAGTAATCACAGAGGCTTGTAAGGGTGGACATTACGATCCAGATACCCTTTAGCTCTGAATCAGCTGGGAGAACAGGCGTGCTAACGTTCTTGTCGTTGAAGGAGTCAATAGCATGAGTATCAAGGCCATGACCATCCAAAACCAACTCCGCTGGGCTGCCCATATGTTTAGGATGTCAGCATCCCGACTGCCAAAGAAAATCATCTTCACCCAGCTCAAGGAAGGATCCCGAACAAGAGGAGGGCAAAGCAAGTTCTTCAAGGCTTACCTCAAGAAATAGACGTCAATGCCTGGGAGACCTTTGCTCAGAGGAGACCTACTTGGAGGAACCTCCTGACTGAAGGGCCACAAATCTTTTTTTAAATGTTTTTATTGAGGATTTTTTGTCATATACAGAACAAAGGTAAGCGTGGGGTACATTGAAAACAAAAGAAAAATATATATACATTGGTTGTCTTCTGTTATTTACGTCGGTTATCTTTGGTTACTTACACCGGTTACATCCACTTGTTTTATGCTCTCCAGTAGGCATTTAGTTCTGGCTGGTTCCTCTGTTTTGCTCTTCCCCTTTTATTCCTGACCCCCCTCTCCTTCTGGCGTGCTTTCTTCCTTCATCAGCTCTTATATCCTGTTCCTGTTGGGTTGACATGAAGCTGTGTATTTTGCTCGGCATGGTTTGGCTCCATGCCTCTTTATTCCCCCTCTCATTGTTATTTCGTGCCTACTGTTATAACTTGCCTGCTTACCATTGGCTGGGGACTAATGACAATCCCACAATCCTGTGGGAGTATGAGCTTCCCCAATGAGGGGGGCGGAGAAATCATTAGCAAACTCCCTGTATAAATAAAGCTGACCAGTTTGGAACCAGCTGGAAGGAGTAAGCAGCAAGTGAAGTTGCTGCTGCTGTTGTGTATATATAGATGTTATTGTAAATAAATGTTATTTCTTTGTATCCTTGAAACTCGTGCCGGATTCTTCGTGGCCCTCACAAAACCTACCCTCTCCCTTCCTCTGGCTTATTGGCTGTTGGCTGCAAACAGGTCTTGGAACAACTGGGTGAATGGCTCCACATTCTGTGGAAGCCGTCTTCCAAACCACAGATGGCAAATTTAATTTTCTCCATCTGGAAGAATTCCAATAGGTCAGACAAACAGTCTGCAGCTTTGGGTGGGGCTGCTGACCGCCAGCCAAGCAGGATTCACCAGCGGGCGATTAGGGAGGCAAAGGCAAGGTCGTCGGCCCTCCTTCCCATGAAGAGAACTGGCTGTTCTGATAGCCCAAAGACTGACACTGTTGGGTAAGGCTCCAACTTCATCCCCACCTCCTTGAACATTGCCTCAAAGAAGACTGTCCAAAACCCAGCAAGTCTTGGGCAAGATCAGAACATGTGGGCATGTTGACCAGGCTTCCTTGGCACCATTCGCATTTGTCCTCCACCTCTGGGAAGAACCTGCTCATTCGGGTTCTAGTTAAGTGAACTCTGTGTACCACTCTCAGCTGCATTAGGCTTAGCCTTGCGCAGTAGAGGTGGAGTTGACCCTGTGCAGTGCTTCGCTCCAGAGTCCCCACTCTATTTAAAACCCCAAGTCCTCCTCACACTTTTTTCTTGTCTCGTCCAGTTGTGTATTGGCCCACCCCTTTAGTCTCCCATACATGTCGCCACAGTTCCCCTTCCCTAGGATGTCCACATCCCGTAGGTCCTCTAGCAACGATTGTTGCATCGGTAGTGGGTTCATTCTCGTTTCCCTATGTAAGATGTTTTTGACCTGCATGTATGTTAGATCGTTACCCCCTGTCAGCTGAAACTTCTCTGTTAGTTCCTCGAGTGTTGTCAATCTGTTGTCTACTGCTCTTACTCATTCCTTCTCTTTTATCTCTCATCTCCAGAACGAGGCAGTGCAGTCCTGTGCAAAGTGTTCATCATGTTGGTTTACAGTTAGCAAATTAACAAGTAAAGTCTCTTCCGATGGTCTCTTCACCGCTGTCCTGCTGTCATTTGTTGTGCTGTTTCTCCAGGACAAAATTGTCCATGTCCGCAGGGGCCGTGAAAAAGTGCTCCCTGCCTTGGATGTGGCTCAGAGTTTGGCTGGGTATAGCATCCCAAACTTTACGCCGCTTCTGTACAGGGCAGCCTTTGCCCTTTTGAATTCTGCGCAGTGGTTGGCCAGGTCTGCCCCAATGTCCTGGTAGATCCAGATCCGGTGATCTTCCCAGTTACAGTTCTTTATTTGCCTTACCCAGCGCAGGATTCGTTCCCGGTCTTGGTACTGGTGAATTTTAGCAATTATCGCCCTTGGCTGTTCTTGGCTCTGGGCTTTGGGTGAAGCGACTGATGGGCTCTGTTTATTTCAGTTGGTTGAAGAAGCTGCCCCTACCCACCAGATTGCCCAGCATTTGGGCCACGTAGTCTGTGGGATTCCTAACTTCGGCAGGCCCACAACCAGCAGGTTTTGGCGCCTCAATCAGTTTTCCTGGTTGCCGATTTTCCCCTTCAGGCTCCCCGCGTCGCGACCAGCCTTGCCACCTCTGGTCACCGTGATCTTTTGCGGCTTTCTACAGCTCTTTAATGGTGTTTTCCTGAGCTTCCCGTCACCTCTCCACCTTGTCTAGGACCACCTGCATGGTCGCCAGAGCTTCCGCTATCATACCCCTGACTGCAGCTTGAATTTCGGTTTTCGCCTCTTCTCTGTGTTCTCTCCGTCCCCTTGAGAGAAACATCCTCCACTCATCCCCTGGTGTGTGGGAGCACCTTGTGCGGCGGGCCGGTCCTTCCTGTTCTGGCGAGACCCGGGTTTTGCCGCCTCGTGCGTCAGCTGGCTCAGCCATTTGTTTTTCTTGTGGCCTTTTCCATGCGGCCTCTGAAGTGGCCGTTGTTTGGCATTTTCCCTTCGTGTTGCAGCTCGTTGAGGTGTGGAGATGTTTTATCCTTTGTATTAGAAGGCTATTTCGGGGGAAAAAAGCCGATTTTCAGGTCTGTGGGAGGCGAGCCACCCGATGTGCGACTTCTCAGCACATCTCCATCACCGGAAGTCGAAGGGGCACAATTCTTCCACAACGCCCAATGGCAGGTGGAGGCCCGGAAAAGAGCCTGAGAAAGGAATACCTGCGACTGAGCGCCCACGGGCCGATCCCACCTTTAGGAAACTCCTGCCAAGTGAGTGATTGAAGTTGCGGCTCTAGGATCGGGCTCATCAACCACGCAAGGACCCACAGAACAGTAACACTGAGTATCTTAGGTGGACAATCTGCGTTCAACTTCTTAAAGGGACAAGTGGCGCACAGCCACACGAGATTGAACAATGACAATTGCATTTTAGGATGTCAGCATCCTGACTGTCAAAGCAAATCTTCTTCATCCAGCTCCCAAACAAGAGAACAAAGGAAGCTCTTCAAAGACACCTTGAAGGCTTACCTCAAGAAGTGGAACATAGATGCTCGTGAGTGATCACCGCATTCTATCCATTACAGTTGCTTAAATGGAATTAACACACATATGACAAACCAGAGTTTTAAAAAAAATCTTTGTTTTACTTTAATTACATTTTAAACATATTTGTACAGGTTGAACACTATTAAACAATAACCTACCGAAAAAATAACTCCCAATATCTTCTGCCTCTGCTCGCTGATCCTAGACCGAGAAATAAAATTGCAAATAAAATGGTGTAAGAACATGCCTAACATCGGGGCAAGTCGACCAAGTTAGCGCTGTCCCTAGATTTTTTATTCAACAGGTCGAGCGCAGCGATGGAGTTCCAGCCGTCAAAAAAAAGCCCGCTGGGAGTTTGAACGGCGCGGCACTTCTAGCGTGCATGCCCATTCACCCGCACTTCCGGGTCATCGCACCGTGCAAGTGCGGCGATCCAGTGACTTAAGTTGCCGATCTTACAGGAAATTACAGCCCAAATTTTATTTCCAGTCTATCGCCCTTTTGATGCTGTTTTGTCAGTTTCTGTGACTTTTCTTGGTTGGCATCCATGAAGTAGCTGACAAAATTCACAACATGTGAGTAAGATTGATGAGATCATTCTGCTTTCTTGGCTGAAGATTTGGAAATTTGATGCCACAAGTGCCAATAGCCTCCTGGTACCTCGCCCAAATGATCCTGTCGGTTCACTGGGTGTAAACAGAGGATGTCACCATCGAGGCTACAGAGACAAATCTAATTGAGCCTTTTCAACATCCAAACAAGCGTGTCTTTAAACAAGGGTCACTAGAAAACAACCTGGAGCTTTCACTCTTTGCAGCCCATGAATTCTGAGGCAGATTTGTGGTGTATTTGCTGCTGGCATTCTTAATTTTAAGCTCGGACAAATATGGAGCTGCTATAATTTTGCTATGCTTTCATACATTACAAAGATACTTTTTACCTGATTTTCTGCTTCCACGCGAAGCCTGCATTTAGTCAGAGCCTGTCTGCTGTATGTTAAATACCATAAGACGATTCCATGTCGCTTTCCATGTGAAATTAGCAAACATGCAATTGAGCATTGAAGTGTTTTAGCCATGCTTGTTGAAAAATAGCCTGCTTCCTTTTGTTTTGATAGCAGCTTGTGATCAATATGTTTATTAAAACATTAGTTTAATTTTCTTCTCTGATGAAGGGGGGATGAGGACTTGATGTCAAACGTCACTGACGGCAAATAAATGTCATGTCACTGCAGAGAACAGTGGAATCAGCCAGCGTTAGAAAGAAAATATTTTTTTGAGCCCAGCAGTTATTATTGCATAATCCAGGTTCAAGTGCTACTTTATACAAAAACCTAATACTTGTGCTGAAAAAAATGGGTCACTCGAAACAAGGAATGTTTTAATAAAGATGGTTAGTGAGTGTCACTGAATTCGAATTGTAAGGAAAAACAAAAGCTAAAATGTAGAAATTTAATTTTGTGGCACAGCATTTGTTTTCATACAATTAATTTATTTTGAACAATAGCAACTGTATTGTAAAAGTAATCAATTGGATGTAAAGCGCTTTGGGATGTCCTGAAAATCTTTTTTACTTCAGTATGTGCTGAAGATAGCTTTTGTAGGCTTAATAACAATGCCTGTCTTGATGTTATTCAGACTTAATATGATAATGGAGACGAATAAAATTATTGCCATGGTAATTCCTGCATACTTCATTAAATCTCAAGTGCAGCAGGACCCATCTGGTTGTTTTGAGTTGCTTGGTCAAGATTTTTCTGTTAAATTTCAAGTGAAGTGACCAACAGCTTCTTGCTGATTGAAATAAGGAAACTTGGCACGTCCATTGAATTGATCCTCAAACACAAGTCTGTTGTAAATAAAATTCAAAACTATTGTATTACTCAATGCAGATTTATGTTGGCAACAGCAGTTGAAATTATTGGTTTGATTGTATAATTCTAACAAAGATAATTTTATGCAGGTCATGTGATCAACATATAATTGATAGCAACATGGCTTGTTGGCTATTGTATGTCAAGTTTCTACTACAAGATTCTAAGGGTCCTTCCTGTTGATTCCCTCCCCCCCCACCCTTTATTTTTGCTGTTATCATTTTGATCCATGGATGCTTAATGAACATACATCTTGAAGAGCAGGGGAAGTGGGGAACTCAAAAGTTTCAAAAGAGAACACCGTGCTAGCCTTCGGACAGCAAAACTCAGAATTTTCTGCACCCAAGAGATCGGAGGGACTAGGTTTGATTGACTGGCTGGTAGCCAGTGAATTGGCCAAAAGGCCATAGTCTGCTCGGTAACAGGCTGTGATTGGACTCTACCCAAGGTGGGATGATTTTTCAGAGAACTAAGGAAAATCACAGCTGGTTCCTGGATGTTCAGAGGAAAGGACCTACTCGCTTGCTCTCCCTCTTTGCCCAGAAAAGCTGCATAGAGACCTGAATGAATCTACAGTGAAAATAATTACCAATTGAAAGCAGTAACCTTGAACTGAAAGCCTAAATTGAAGGAAAATGTGCGAGAAGACACTAATCTGAAACAGACTCTTAGCCTTTTAACTTTATCATTATTTTAACTCTCTTTTCCTGTGTGCGTGTGTTTGCATGTATATAGAGAGTGTGGGAGGGTGAGTTAAAGTGGGGGATTTAGGAATTAGATAATAGTTAACTTGTACTTGCTGCATACTTAATCATAGTTATTGTTATTAATAAAATTAATTGTGTTTACATTTACAAACCTGGTGACTGTAGTTATTGAGCAGCTAAGGACCAAAGACTTTGGGTGTTTTTCTAAGAAATATTTATTAATTTCAATTGTGTTGCAACCCGAGTCAAGTGGTGCTGGAATTGACCTCGCACTTGCACAGGGGATCGTAACAAGACTATGATTTATAAGGTCAGACATGAATGTCTAATGCAATATTCTGTCAATGTGCAATATTCTGTCAAAATGTAGCTTCATTATAACCGAATCTATCTGGAAATTTTTTTTCAATTAAGATTTTTAGTTATGTAGCATAACACTGATAATCCTAGGAGACCTGGTAATTACGTGGAGATACCAATTTCCTTGATGGTTATGCCATCTAATACATAAGCCATTTGATATCCTGTGGTGATCAGTATCCCTGAGTTTATAATTTCGATATTCACTTCCAATGTTTAAGTCATGGAGTGATCTGATGAGATGTTTTAGGTACTTTGAAATCATAAATTGATTGTAAGTAGGATGTATTCTAAACACTATTACCTTAAAAACTATTATGAAGTGAGAACATTTAATTTGGTTGAAATGTTTATTCTTTTCACAGAGCATATGCTGTTTGGTCTGTTGTGAATGCTGATCAATCCATTTAATTTGCTGAGGGAACAGAAAAACTTCAGCAAACCTCAAAAGAGGATAAACTTTGCGAAATGTTTCAGGAAAATTTAGTAAAGCTGCATATTTCAAACCCACAATTAATCTGAACAGCTGAATTTCAGAAATTACATCTATAGCTCCACCAGCACATGAATAATGTTGTTATTCAGACCATTTCATCCATGTCTCTTTGTTTATCCTTATCATCACCCACTCTGCTGTTCAGCTTGCATTTAACTGGGTCACTTTTAAAAGTATTAATAAACTGTCCTTGCTTTGAGTTCTTTTGATGTACCAGCTACTCTTGAGAGACGAAATGGGAATCTTGACTGTTTTCACAGAGGCAGCATTTAGATCCGCAGTGAAATACTTCATCCTCATGCATTAGTGTGATGTGATACAACAGTAGCAACTTGTAATTATGTAGCATCTTTAATATAGTAAAACATGCCAAAGTACATCAGAAGAGTATTATCCAGGAGAAATTGGCATCGAATAGCATAGGAGATATTGGCCACCATTTTAGTGTCACAATAAAAGCAACTCTGTCAGCACTCTCCATTCTTATTAGAGAAATTGGCAGCACCTTTGAATGTCTGTACAGGCCTCGGATAGTGAGTGGGGGAGGGTTTAAGTTGGTGGCAAGGGAAAGGAGTTCATGGAGTGATCAAAAACAGTGGGCTGGATTCTCCGCAGCCTGACGGCCAAATTGCAGCCGGCGCTGAGGCGGAGAATCCAGTTTGACACCGTAATCGGGCCTGACCCTGGTCTGGCGATTCTCTGGGCACCGAAAATCGCGTCACCGTGGAGTACACTGCGCCGCCGGGGACCCATTGCCAGATGCCTGCTCAGCAATCCTCCGCTCCCGACCAGCCGAGTTCCCGACGGCGTGGAACTAACCACCTATTACCAGTCAGGATGCTCGTGTGGCGGCTGCGGACTTGTTTGGTCTTGTGTGGATGGACCCTTATTTGGAGGAAGGGCAGGGAGTTGAATTAAATATCGGAATCATGACAAGTGAACATGCTTGCCACCCTAAGTCTTCCTTCCCTACAGGCAGTTTATTGAAAAGAACTGTGGCAAAGAGGCCTGTAGGTCCCCCCCCATCATCCCCCTGCTCTTCTGATGGGAATGTCGGTGTCCAGGATGGTTTAACAGCCTACACTTACCCCATCCCCAGTGAGATACATTCTGGTACCTGGAACGAGGAATGGTTTAACCCTGACCCCTTTTCCTCTTCCACTCTTCTATTTTTACGATCTCATCCTCCTCCTTCGTTGTTTACCAATGATTTCCTGGTTAGCCTATCCTTTTCCTCACCGCTCTTCTAATTTGATTGTGCAGTTACCTGCCGTATTCTCGTTCCTCTTTGGTAGCTGTCACCTGCAATTAAATGCTTTAAATGTTTTTTTATGGCTGAAATCTGGCCTCATCTGTTAAATCACAAGTTGCTCAGCTCTTGTCCTGAAGCAAAATATATTGAATGACATGATGCCAATTTATGTCCCGAAACATTTAATTATGTGCTCTATTAATTTTCACATGGAATATTGGAGGAAGCAATTTTTGTTATGTTGTAGGTTCCCTCTTTATCATTGTAATTGCCTCTCTTTTAGACCTTTTTCTCTTTTGTTACTCTTTACTCTTCATCCGATAATATGAATTAGGAGTAGACCATTCAACAGAAGTCCGAATGCAGGAAGTGAGACACATGAGGCAGATCAACTACATACTCCCAGAATGCCTTAGTCCACTGCAATTCACATACCTCTACAACCAGTCCACAGCAGATGCTATCTCCCTGGCCCGACACTCATCCCTGGAGCATCTCGACAACAAGGACTCCTACGTCAGACTCCTGTACATCCGTGATCGGGACCAATGCCGGGACGTGAACCTCCGGCGACTGGAGAATCGGCGGCAGTCGCGCTTGTGTGGATGATGCGCGCCGATCGGGAGCCGTTGAAAGAGGCCCCCGCGGCGATTCTCCGCGGTCGACTGTCTGAGTTCCCACCGGCGTTGAACACGTATGGTTCCACCTGGCGGGAGCTCGGCGTCGCGGCTGCGGTGGCTGTCCTGGTAGAGGGCGGGGGGGATCAGTCTCCACGACGGCCAGGACCACGATCGGGGGCCACCGATCGGCGGACGTATGTGATCTTGGGGTGGGGGGGGGCTACCTTATTCCGCGCCAACCGCTGTGTGGCTCTGCCATGTCACGCAGGGCCAGAGCGGATGTGGCCAGAAGTGCAGGGCTGCGTATTGGCAGCTGGAGCTGGGCGGAGCCCTCCGGTGCCATGCTGGCCTCCTGTGGGCCACGGAATCGCTAGGCCAAGAGGTTCGTTGACCCCGGTGTGAAACACTCAGGTGTTTATGCCGGCATCAACACCTAGCCGCCGTTTTGAAGAATCCCGGCAAAAGAATCTAGTGGCAGTTTGTGGTGTAACAACAACAATCTCCCCCTCAATGTCAGCAAAACTAAGGAGCTGGCTATTGTCTTCAGGAAGTGATTGTACACATTGTCTGTATCAATGGTGCAGAGGTGGAGATGGTTGACATCTTCAAGTTCCTAGGTGTGCACATCACCAACAATCTGACTCCTGCCGACGCGACAACCAAGAAAGTGCAACAGCGCCTATACTTCCTCAGGAAACTGAGGTAATTCGGCATGTCCACATTGATTCTTACCAATTTTTACAGATGCACCACAGAAAGCATCCTATCTGGCTGCATCACAGCTCGGCATGGCAACTGCTTAGCCCAAGACTGTAAGAAACTACAGACAGTCGTGAACACAGCCCAGTCCATCACACGAACCTGCCTTCCATCCATTGACTCCATTTACACCTCCCGCTGCCTTGGGAAAGTGGACAGCATAATCAAAGACCCCTCGCACCCGGGCTATTCTCTCTTCCAACCTCTTCCATCGGGCAGGAGATACAAAAGTCTGAGAACACGCACTAACAAATTCATTCTTGGCTTCTTCCCTGCTGTTACCAGACTCTGAATGACCCTCTTATGGACTGAACTGATCTCTCCATGCATCTTCTCTACTGAGTAGTACTACGCTCACCTGATGCCTGTGTCTATGTGTTTACTTTGTGTATTTATCGTATGTCCTATGTTTTTCATGTATGGAACGATATGTCTGGACTGTACACAGAAGAATACTTTTCACTGTACCTCGGTACATGTGACAATAAATCCAAATCTCTAAGTATTAATGGGAACACTGACTGGAAAACAACGTGCAAAGTGAGAGGACATGGAAAAACCTTTTTCCAGACAGTGGTTTGGGTCTGAAATGCACGTCTGACAGTGCGGTGGAGCCGGGTTCAATGGAGGCATTCAAGAGAGCATCGGATGATTGTTTGAATCGAAACACTGTGCAGGGGTAGGGGGAAAAGGCAGGAGAATGACAATTGTAGGGGGCAGCAGGCATGTGAGTGAAGGGAACATTGTATACTGTAGGATGTGTTTTCTGATTGAGGTGTTAGTCAGGGCAGAATGTAGCTAGGAGTGGGATATGGTGAAATGGAGAAGGAATAGAGTGTTTTGTATAGTGGACAGGAGGCCACCATGATGAGAGAAAGGCATTTGGGATGGGTTACAATAGGAGGTGCTTGAAAGGCTGCTGGCTGGGAAGGAAAGAACCAACCTGGGTGGAGGGAGCATCAACTTTGGGTTTTTAGAGTTGCTCAATTCATTTTCAGTTTTAAGTATTCAAACTTGGTCCTCAAGATATTAGAACTCCTAATGGAGTGGAGATGTGGAAATCTGATGCCCAAATATGGTACCGTTACTATTTTAAAGTTTGAATCTGCTCTTATTTTACATAATAGTGGGCGGCACAGTGGCACAGTGGTTAGCACTGCTGCCTCACGGCGTTGAGGACCCGGGTTCGATCTTGGCCCTGGGTCACCGTCCGCGTGGAGTTTGCACATTCTCCCCGTGTCTGCGTGGATCTCACCCCTACAGCCCAAAAGATGTGCAGGGTAGGTGAATTGGCCACACTAAATTTTCCCTTAATTGGAAAAAAATAATTGGGTACTCTAAATTTTTTTTTTTAATTACATAATACTTTGATATTACTCATAGCTTACCTATTGAGAAAATATGGCAATTTGGAAAGAAGTGGTGATTGGAGCATTGGATATTGGCTGTACAGGCTGACAAACTTGCAGAAGCAAAACTTTGGTTCTGCAGCACCACTATTAACAGCAGGATTTAATTAAACTATGACAAAATTGGAGAATGGTTACAGTTATTTACCTCATCGTGTTCATGTTGGCAATTCACCGAGTAGTTCACCGAGTTAGTTAGTTTACATTGTAATTATAAATATAGGATTTATAATGGAAAAGTTGACAAGACCGATTTAATGGAGAAGTTATGAGTTTTTAAAATACAGATAAATGTATAGATTTGTTAGCTTGACATAATAAACTTGATCATGTCAACAGGCTACTTGTGGTATAAAGGTTGTGCATTCATATCAGCTGTTAACTCCTTTATTTTATATCTTGCAGGCAATGCTAGTTAATCAGGCCATGTCAGTGGAATGTGTTTTATCTTAGTTCACTGATTATCTCACCTCACAGCAACTCATTAGTTCACACTGTTTGTGCCTGGGGTGAAAAAGCACTACGGAAATTGTTTTGCTGCCTCTGCCAACTGTGTGGTGGATAAACCAGTTGTAATTGCAGGCAAGTGCTGGAGGAAAGCTGTGAGCTGGTTGTATTCTGCCAGAAAATCAGATGGTTCCAAAATGACAATTTATATGTTGCCCCATAACTTTAGCAATGCAATAGCCTGCAACTTCAGAGTCTAAAACTAAGACCTAAACCGAAGACCTAAAGCCACTCTGAAATACTGTCTGATACCTACTGATCTGACAAAACCAGTAAACAGTGGCACAGTGATTAGCACTGCTGCCTCACAATGCAAGAGGCCCGGGTTCGATTCTGACCTTGGGCGACTGTGTAAAGTTTGCACATTCTCCCTGTGTCTGCGTGGGTTTCCTCCGGGTACTCCAGTTTCTTTCTTGGCTATGCTAAATTGTCATCTCAGTGGGGTTACGGGATAGGATGGTGGATTGGGCCCAAGTAGGGTGCTCTTTTTGAGGGTCAGAGCCCAGCACATATGGACAAAAAACAAGGCTGAGGCATTCACAACAATCTTCAGCCAGAAGTGCCGAGTGGTTGATCCATCTCAGTCTCCTCCGGAGGTCCCCAGCATCACAGATGTCAGTCTTCAGCCAATACGATTCACTCCACACGATATCAAGAAACACCTGAAGGTACTGGATACTGCAAAGGCTATGGGCTCTGATAATATTCCGGCAATAGTACTGAAGACCTGTGCTCCAGAACTTGCCGCACCCCTAGCCAATCTGATCCTGTACAGCTACAACACTAGCATCTACCCGGCAATGTGGAAAATTGCCCAGGTGTGCCAGTACACAAGAAAGAGGATAAATCCAGGCAATTACTGTCCTATCAGTTTACTCTCCATCATCAGCAAAGAGATGGAAGGAGTCATCAACAGTGCTATCATTTACTCAGCAATAACTTGCTCACGGACGCTCAGTTTGGTTTCCGCCAGGGTCACTCAGGTCCTGACCTCATTACAGCCTTGGTTCAAACATGGATAAAAGAGCTGAATGCCAGAGGTGAGGGGAGGGTCACTGCCCTTGACACAAGGCAGCATTTGACCGACATCAAGGAGCCCGAGCTAAACTGGAGCCAATGGGAATCGGGGAAAATTCTTTGCTGGTTGGAGTAATACCTTGCACAAAGGACGATAGGTATGGGTGGTTGTAGGTCAATCATCTCAGCTCCAGGACATGTAGGAGTTCCTCAGGCTAGTGTCCTAGACGCAACCCACTTCAGCTGCTTCATCAATGACCCCCCTTCCTTCATAAGGTTAGAAGTGGGAATGTTTGTGGATGACTGCACAATGTTCAGCACCATTCGCGACTCCTCAGATAATGTCCAAATGCAGCAAGACCTGGACAATATCCAGGCTTGGGTTGACAAATGGCAAGTTACATTCGTGCCACACAAGTGCCAGGTAATGACCAACTCCTATAAGAGAGGATCTAACCATTGCCCCTTGAATTCAATGGCATTACCATCACTGAATCCCCCACAAATCAACATCCTAGGAGCTACCATTAATCAGAAACTGAACTGGACTAGCCACATTAATGCTGTGGATACCAGGGCAGTTCAAAGGCTAGGAATCCTATGGCGAGTAACTCACCTCCTGACGCCCCCCCCCCCCCCCCCCCCCCCCCAAAGCCTGTCTACCATCTATAAGGCACAGGTCAAGAGTGTAATGGAATACTCTCCATTTGCCTGGATGAGAGCCGCTCCAACGACACTCTAGAAACTTGACACCATCCAGGAGCAAGCAGTCCGCTGGATTGCTCCTCCTTCCACAAACATTTAAACCCTACACCACCGACGAACAGTGGCAACAATGTGAACCATCTGCAAGATGCACTGCAGTAACTCACCAAGGTTCCTTAGACAGCACCTTCCAAACCCATGACCAATTCCATCTCGAAGGACAAGAGCAGCAGATACCTGGGAACCGCACCACCTGCAGGTTCACCTCCAAGTCACTCACCACCCTGAGTTGGAAATATATCTCCGTTCCTTCACTGTCGCTGGGACAACATTCTGGAACACCCTCCCAAACAGCACAGTGGATGTACCTACACCTCAAGGACTGCAGCAGTTCAAGAAGGCTACACACCACCACCTTCTTAAGGGCAACTAGGGATGGTCAATAAATGCTGGCCTAACCAGCGACGCCCACATCCCGTAAATGAATTTTTAAAAAAATTCTGCGATTGAAACCTTATTAATTATGCACAAGTGAGCTCCCCTCCTGTCTCCTGGCAGTCTGACAGCTGATTCATCCGCCTGCCGTCAGCTGGCGGCTTTGAAGGTCCTGGCAGCATATTTAAACACCAGTCTCACTCACTCATCACTCTCTCCAGCCCATCTGCCTTCAGACCATGAAGGATGTCAGCAACCCAGAGGAAAAAGGTGATCAACCTGAAAAAAAAGTCTGCTTCTTGATTCAACTGCCATCAACTGAGCCCATTACCTGCAAGGAACAATGCCGCATGTGGACCAGGCCCACTGCAAATGAGCCTTTGTGCATTTCCTTCCAGTAAGCGATGTGGTATCTCTTTGCCTCCGTTGCTTGTGAGCTTTTAATGCTGCTTTGTGGGGGTCCAATTTCCTCCGCTCGGTCTTCCCTCTGCATTCCATTGTTTGTCACCTTCATCCACCTTCTTGCCCTTTGTCTGCCGATGTGCCCGCGCCCTTTACACAGTCCTCCTTCCACATTGGGCCTCCTTCCCCTGTCTTCGTCAAACCCCCCCCCCCACACACACACACCCCGGCCACAACTCTCAGTCCAATTCCAGTCAAACGTCAGACCTTCGTTATGGAGGCTGCATGTGTCTCCTGTCCAAATAGACACTGGTGCGTGGCACCAGGAGGAAGCTCATCCCTGTACTTCCCAACCCCAGGCACTAGTATTAAACTCACTCAATGATGCAGGAGAGTCCATGGGTCCAGCAACACGGTGCTGTCCATGAAGACCAGCTTGACATGGAGATTAAAGGCAGGAACTGGCAATGTAATGATCAGTGCACCAGGAGCAGCACAGCATTCTGGCCAAAAGGCTTTGTTGCACTCATCTCAAAGTCCCTGAGGACCACCTTGTGCCCGACAATTTTTAACAATCTTGTTTTAAACCAACGTAATTTCACGTTGACCTGGTGCAAGATTGGAAGGCCTGACGGGATGTTTTAATTAGCATTCATGAGGTGCAAATGAATGCAAATAGCGTCCACATCACCAGCTAGCAGAAAGTCCGACCAATAATCCGTCATTGAGAGAATTGCAATTGCAACCTGATTTTACAACTAAGGGTTTCCAACTTTTTGGCTCTCGTTGGATTCTCCACTGCCACCTGCTGCCAAACCCGCTGCGGGCAGGATGGGTGAATTCTGCCCTAACTTAGTGCTGTTATGCATGTGTATTGTTTATTTGCAGATTTGTTTATTTTGTGGACTTGAAGGCTTCAAGAAGGCTATATTTAATACTGTTGTTTCATAGCTCGATAAATCGTGGATCAGAACATCAAGAGATGTCAGTATAAGCAATTTGAGGGGGAAGGATTCTCCGCACCCCAGCGCCGGCCGCGCCGGGGCGGAGAATCCATTCCCCGCACGGAATCGGGACCGCCGCTGGTTCCCCGATTCTGCGGGCCCCGAAAAGCAGATTACTCTGCGAGTACGCTGCGCCGCATATCTCCTACTTGCAGCCACTGCTGGAGGCCCGCCCCGACATTCTCCGCCCCCGACCGGCTGAAGTCCCAATGGAGTAGATCTAACATGGTCCTGCCGGTCGGGATACTAGCATGGTGGCTGCTGCGGACTCAGTCCGTGGCCGCCCTGGTTGAGGGCGGGCCGATCGGAGGGCAGGGGGGGCCTTATACACGGCCGGGCAATGTTTGGGCGGGCGGTCAGGGTAGGACGCACGGCCGATCGGGGGGTCTATTTTTGTTGTCCAGCTCCGCGGCCTGAGTCTGCCATGGAGCACGGCGCGGCCGCTGGAGGCCGCAGTCGTGCGCATGCGTGGCCTCCGACCCAGAAGTGCGGGACCCATATCTGCAGCAATAGCTGCGAGTTTTACGCCAGTTTTTCTGCCGTGAAAGTCCACAGCTTTTACGACGGCGTGGGGACATTGTCCCAAAAACAGAGAATCCAGGCCGAGATGTATGCAAAATAAGGAATGTCTGAATTAAAACATGTCAATGCCATCTCCTCCGCATCAAGCTCTAAGTTATGCATCTATGCGGGAAAGGAAGACAAAAGATTCCTTGTCCATGGAAATGCATTGAGGGGATTTTTTTTCCTAAGGGTCCTTCTGCTTAAATGCCTAATCTAGTGTATTGGTCTTAGTGTATTGGCCTAATTTAGTGTAATCTAGAGTATTGGTCGCAGAATTTCTTTGATCCTGGGTCCACAGATCTTGCTCTGGATCTCCGGATTACTAGTCCAATGGCAGTGCCCCAGCCTCCCCCAATTCAAGGCGTAATGTAATGTTGGATTCAAGTGAGCAACAAATGTGAACAGCTCTAGCTTTGTTCCTGCACTTAAATTTTTCTTGTGAGTTCCATGATTAAATTACTTCTGTGTTTTTAATACCAGATATCCATCATTGTCCGTCTTTAAACTGTTTATCTTGTTTATCTCCAAAATGCGATATTTATTTTATAGTATATCCAAAAGTAGATTGGAAAATTACAAAAGTTCTGGAAGATTTAATTTGCTGGAGGGTTTAATATTCCTATAACTGGATCAGCTTTGGTGGGATGAGAATTTTAAAATGAGAGATAACTACCTATAATTTATTGTTGACTGGGAAAGTTTTACTTGAACTGAAGGCCCATGTTACATGCTTCCACATGCAACTCTTTAGAGTTACAGATTTGTGATGGATTTGTTGATGATGTTGCTTTGTTTCGTCGATGATTAGCAGAATGAAATTAGCAGAATTCACTGGTCTTCACAGATTTGACTGAAGTGGTTTATAATATTTTTCTGATTGCTCGGATACCATTCAAAACCTTGAAGTTGCTCATATCTATTTTTGGTGTATTCCACTTTAGGAGGGAGACGGCATATTCACTGGGCGGAATTCCCCCCCCCCCCCCACGCCGGGTGGGAGAATCGCCCGGGCGCCGCGCGAGTCCCGCCACGCCGTCCCGACGCCCGCACGCGATTCTCCCAACCCCCCCAAATCGCTGGGAGAATCGCCGCTTGCCATTGGTAATGGGCGTCGGCGATTCTGCGACCCGGATGGGCCGAGCGGCCTGCCCAACACGACAGGTTCCCGCCAGCACCATCCACACCTGGTCGCTGCCGGCGGGAACAGCGCGGGAACGCTAGGGGGGGGGGGCGGCCTGTGGGGGGGGCGAGGGGGGTTCTTGCACCGGGGGGGGGCTCAAAAGGGGTCTGGCCCATGATCGGTGCCCACCGATCGCCGGGCCGGCCTCTCTGAAGGAGGATCTTCTTTCCTCTGCTGCCCCGCAAGATCGATCCACCATCTTCTTGCGGGGCGGCCGCGGGGAGGACGGCAACCGCGCATGCGCGGGTGCCGCTTTTACGCGGCGCCAAGACCCGACGCGTGTAAATGACGCGGCGCCGCTCCTAGCCCTCTGGGGGCGGGAGAATAGAGGGCTGGGAATGGCCTCTGACGCCGGAGTGAAACACTCCAGTTTTCACTCCGGCGTCGGGACTTAGTCTCCCGATGGGAGAATTGCGCCCACTGACTTTGAAAAGGAAAGCGGGTTTGGGAATGTGGTAGTAGTTTGCAAGGGCGGAGGGATCAAGTGGTTTTTTTTTGAGGAATGCAGCTACTGCAGATTTGAAAGGGAGCAGGTCAATGCCTGAGCAGAGGGAACAGTTTACAACATCAGCCAGCATGGTGGCGATGGAGGGGGGAGTTGGGTGGTCAGCAGTTGAATGAGAATCAGGCTGAGAGAACAGTAAGTGAATCTCATACTCATAAATAACTTGGAGAGAATATGGGGAAAGAAGAAAGAGAAATAAAGAAAGGGGATGGAGCAGATAGTTGGGGGTGGGTGGGTTGTGGCAGAGTCCGCTGAATAGATGGCTTCAATCTTAACGTCGAAGCAGCATGAGGACATTATTTGTTGCTGGAGGAGAAAGCAGGGATGGGGCAGGGGAGCCGAATTGAAGGTGATGATAGTGCAAAAGAGAACCTGGGGTTACATTTACATTCCAGGGTGTATTTGTTCATGGGATGTGGACGTCGCTGGCTCGGCTAACTTTATTGTCCATCCCTAATTATCTTTCAGACGGTAATGGTGAGCAGTTTTCTTGAAAAGCTGCAGTCGAAGTGTTGCAGGAACATCCGTCTTTAGGAGATATTCAATCACTGCCAACTAAAATATATTCCAGAGAGAAAGAAAGATTGTAAGAGGGGGGAATGCATCCATGGCTAAGCAAGGAGGTTAAAGCAAAAACTAAAGCATACCATATTGCAAATGTCAGTGGCAGACTGGAGGTTTGAGAAACGTTTGAAGACCAACAGAGGGTTGCGAAAAAGAGCACAGATAAAGTATGAACAAAATCTTGTGCAAAATATAAAAGTTGATAGAAAAATATTCTATAAATATATAAAGGGACAGCGGCACAGTGGTTAGCACTGTGCTGCCTACTGCGCTGAGGACCAGGGTTCGATCCTGGCACCGGGTCACTGTCTGTGTGGAGTTTGCACATTCTCCCTGTGTCTGCGTGGGTTTCACCCCCACAGCCCGAAGATGTGCAGGTTATGTGGATTTACAATGCTAAATTGCCCCTTAATTGGAAAAAGAAAATAATTGGTTACTCTAAATTTAAAAAAAAAAGTGCATCAAGAGAAGGAGAGTAACTAAAGTCAACATCGGTCCCTTAAAGGATGAGGCTGGGGAGTTAATAATAGGGAACACAGAAATGGCAGACACAAAATCAATATTTTACCTCTGTTTTCAGTAGAGGACACTAGAAGCACCCTAATAGTGACAGGTATTGCAGAGGTTGTGGATAAAGATGAACTTAAAACAATCTCTATCGCTCGGGGAAAAAGTGCTGATCATCTGTTGGGATTAAAGGCAGGCAGATCCCCAGGGCCTGATAGACTATTGTAGGGTCTTAAAGAGAGTGGCAGTAGAGATTGGTTATAATATTCCAAATTTCCTGGATTCTGGAAAAGTTCCGGTGGATTGGGAGAAGTCTAATGTAACACCCCTATGCAAAAATGGAGAAAGGCAGAAAATAGGAAACTATTGAGCAGATCTGTCATTGGGAAACTGTTGGAATCCATTATTAAGCAAGTAATAATGTTACATTTGAAAAGTCAAAATGCAATCCATCAGAGTCATCATGGTTTTATAAAAGGTAAATCATGTTTTACGAATATGTTGGAGTTCTTCGAAGATGCAACAAGTAATGCGGATAATGGGGGTCCTGGACTTCCAAAAGGCATTTGATAAGGTGCTGCACAAAAGGTTAATATACAAGGCAACCCTGATCACCCGCTGGAGACTCCTGCTTGGCAGCACCACCCAAGGCTGCAGACTGACTGCTCGACTTGGTGGAATTTCCAGGCTGGAGAAGATAAAGTTTGCCATCTATGGGTTGGAAGAAGGCTTTCACAGGAGATGGCACAAATGCACCAAAGAGAAACACTGCAGACAGGCAGAAGGGATGGAATCTATGGCAAATTAATGCTTGAACCTTGGACAATGTACATAAACCACTGTAAATACCTGTTTTGGCCAATTCTGGCAATATAAAATCGGCAACAGAAATATTTTCGTTCAGTGGGGTATTGTTACAGTTGATGGTTGGAACTACTTCTTTTGTTGATAAATGTGTTAATCTTGTTTGGCCATGTGAATTTGTGATATAAAATGATAAAAGCTCAATAAAAATATAAAAATTATCCCAGGGGATAACTTGGATAGAAGATTGGCTAACCAACAGAAAGAAGAGTGGGGATGAATGAGTCTTTTTCTGGTTTTGCAAGCTGTTTCTGCTCGGTAATTCTCGGCGATTATAGCCAAGTTCCGCACACAAGAGTACGGCCTCAACCAGGACCTTGGATTCTTATCGCATTACATTCACCCCCCACCATCTGGCCTGGGCTTGCAAAATCCTACCAACTGTCCTGGCTTGAGACAATTCACACCTCTTTAACCTGTGATTATCCCTCTCTCCAGTTGCTCCGTCTGGACCTGTAGACTTAATTACCTGCAAAGACTTGCATTCAAAGTATCAGATTGCATCTTTGACTCTGTCTATATTTATGTTTCTGGAACCCACCTCTCCTTGAGGAAGGCGCAGTGCTCCGAAAGCTAGTGATTCGAAACAAACCTGTTGGATTTTAACCTGGTGTCATAAGACTTCTTACTGTGCTCACCCCAGTCCAACGCCGGCATCTCCACATCATGGCAACTGTACAGGGCATTGGTGTATTATGCAGAGTTTTGGTCCCCTTACTTGAAGAAGGATGTAAATACGTTTGAGGTGGTTCAAAGAAGGTTCACTAGATTGATTCCAAGGATGAAGGATTTGTCTTATTGTCAGGAAAACAAAGGTAGTTATAAGGACTTTTTTTTTGTATTGGCAAGCATTAGAAATGACGCATAGTTTTAAGTGGGTTTAATTTAATGTTTCTGTGCCTGGAAGGGTTAAACCTATCATTAAATTTATGCTGGACAAAGGTGTTTGTATGTGTGGGAGTTGCTTAGGTTACAGCTTGTTTCTATTGTGCTTAGAGCGGGCTACAGCAAGAAGAAGAATTAAACCAGCAGTGGTTGGTTAGCAACTGGGGCCATTTATGGTCGAACAGCTTTTAAGTTTTAGTTTATCTAATTTGATTGCTGCTGAAGATGGGTAATGAGAGAGAAGGCAGCACTCTTAGTTCTGCTGGAAGCAGTTGGTTTAGAAGACTAGAGAGGGGACATCCCTCTCTCTCACTCACTCTCTCTCAGCTTTACTAGAAGAAAAGCCATAACATGGAGCAATGGTTTAGAAAGAAAAGCAAAGATCTGAAGAACAGCTAGTTAAGGAAACAAGAGAAACGAAGACAAGTTTCCAAGAAGTCTGAGGTTAATGGTACTGGAACGGAGAATTATTCAGTTAAGACAGACCGAGCTGAGAAGAAGGCTGTGATCCTGAAAGTGACTTTCATATTTGTGAGATTTTACTACAGCCTGTGGAATGTTGAGTTGAAACAACTATGGAAATCAGTGGCTAGATATCTGTTTTTGTGTAAAAGCAGTTCAGATAAAGGAAGCGTACAGGGGTTGGTGTAATATCCTGGACTGGATTTGCTGTTAAACGTGGAGTGCAAACTTTGTTTAAAATTGTACTTTGGAAAACCTGGTCTTGATTTCAGAATACAAACCGCTAAGGGAAAGCATACTTATAGGAGAAGATTGTAAAGTGTGTCCCTGGGAGTGGACTTTGGAAACTTTCACAGGTTAATCATCTGGGGGGATTCTGAAGAGACATCCACAAATCTTCACTTGGGGTTTAGAGTGGAGAGTGCATTTGCCCACAGTCATCTTGTGCTTAAAAGGAACTTTGTGTTAATGAGACCATTATAGATTAAGACGTACTTTGTAATCTGTGTTAACCTCCCCCTTATCTTAACAATTACACACAGGTAATCCAAATTTTTCCTGTTTTTTCTTTGTTGTTGGAACTAACTAGCAGTCCTGTGCCTCTGTTCCTTCATGTTTTATAAAAACAAATAAAAATTATGGGGCAAAATTCTCCCCCAACGGCGCGATGTCCGCCGACTGGCACCAAAAACGGCGCCAATCAGACGGGCATCGCGCCGGCCCAAAGGTGCGGAATGCTCCGCATCTTTGGCGGCCTAGCCCCAACATTGAGGGGCAAGGCCGGCAGCGGAGGGATTTCCACCCCGCCAGCTGGCGGAAATGGCGTTTGTTGCCCCGCCAGCTGGCGCGGAAATGCGGCGCATGCGCGGGAGCGTCAGCGGCCGCTGAAAGTTTCCCGTGCATGCGCAGTGGGGAGAGTCTCTTCCGCCTCCGCCATGGTGGAGGCCGTGGCGGAGGCGGAAGGGAAAGAGTGCCCCCACGGCACAGGCCCGCCCGCGGATCGGTGGGCCCCGATCGCGGGCCCGGCCACCGTGGGGGCACCCACCCGGGGCCAGATTTCCCAACGCCCCCCCAGGACCCCGGAGCCCGCCCACGCCACCTGGTCCCGCCGGTAAATACCAGGTTTAATTTACGCCGGCGGGACAGGCAATTTCTGGGCGGGACTTCGGCCCATCCGGGCCGGAGAATTGAGTGGAGGCGGGAATCGGGCCGCGCCGGTTGGCGGGACCCCCCGAATGGGCCGAAGTCCCGCCCAGAAATTGCCTGTCCCGCCGGAGTAAATCAAAGCTGGTATTTACCGGCGGGACCAGGCGGCGTGGGCGGGCTCCGGGGTCCTGGGGGGGGCGCGGGATGATCTGACCCCGGGGGGTGCCCCCACGGTGGCCTGGCCCGTGATCGGGGCCCACCGATCCGCGGGCGGGCCTGTGCCGTGGCGGCACTCTTTCCCTTCCGCCTCCGCCACGGCCTTCACCATGGCGGAGGCGGAAGAGACTCTCCCCACTGCGCATGCACGGGAAACTGTCGGCGGCCGCTGACGCTCCCGCGCATGTGCCGCATTTCCGCGCCAGCTGGCGGGGCACCAAACGCCATTTCCGCCAGCTGGCGGGGCAACAAACGCCATTTCCGCCAGCTGGCGGGGCGGAAATCCCTCCGGCGTCGGCCTAGCCCCTCAATGTTGGGGCTCGGCCCCCAAAGATGCGGAGCATTCCGCACCTTTGGGCCAGCGCGATGCCCGTCTGATTGGCGCCGTTTTTGGCGCCAATCGGCGGACATCGCGCCGTTGGGGGAGAATTTCACCCAGGGTCTTTAGAGCCAGGGTTCCATTCTGGAATCTTCCCATCCAGTTGTAACATCAACTTGGATCATAACCTTATGAAAAGATATTGAGCAGGTTAGGCGCATACTTGCTGGAGTTTAGAACAAGAGCGGAGATCTGGGGTATATAAGATGCTAAAGGAATTGACAGGGCAGATGTAGAGTGGTCGTTTCCCCTTGCTGGACATTCTGGAACAAGCCATAATTTTAGGATAAGGGGTGGCAGATTTAAAATGGAAATGAGGAGGAATTACTTCACTCTACGTGAATCTGTAGAATTCTTTATCCCAGAATGAAGTGGACAGCAGAACACTAAATAAATTTAAAGAGGAGATAGTTAGGTTTTTAATTAGTAGCCGGATGAAGATTTATGGGGAATGGCAGTAAGGTGGAAATGAGGCTGAGATGAGAACAACCATGGCAGAATGGTAGAGCAAACTCGAGGGGCTGAATTGCCTACTCCTGCTCCTAGTTATTATCTTAACAGTGCTGTTAGGAAGGAAATTCCAGATTGTTGAACCAGTGACAGTGAAGGAATGGTGATATCGTTCCAAATCAGGATGGTGTGTGACTTGGAGGGGAACAACTTGCAGGTGGTGATGTTCCCATGCATCCGATATTCTTGTTCTTTTATGTGGTAAAGGTTGGAGGTTTGAAAGGTGCTATCAAAGGAGCCTCGGTGATTTGCTCCAGAGCATCTTGTAGCTGTTTGCACACTGCTGCCACTGCATGTCGATGGTGGAGGGAGTGAATGTCAGAGATGATAGATGAGGTGCCAATCAAGCGAGCAGTTTTGTCCTGGATGATGGCAGGCCTCCTGATTGTTGTTGGAGCTGCACTCAACCAGGCTGCTGGAGAGTATTCTCCTCCTCCCACTAGTCCCGAAAGACGTTAGGTGAATTGGACATTCTGAATTCTCCCTCAGTGTACCCGAACAAGCGCCGGAATCTAGCGACTAGGGATTTTCACAGTAATTTCATTGCAGTGTTAATGTAAGCCTACTTGTGGCACTAATACAAAAAAGATTATTATTCCATTCTTCTGACATGTGCCTTGTAAATGGTAAACAGGTAGACAGGGGTAAGGAGGTAAGCAGAATTCTATGCCTTTGATCTGCTCTTGTAGTCACAGTATTTACATGGCTGGTCCAGTTAAGTTTCTAGCCAGTGTAAGCCCCAGAGTGGGGAATTCAGTGATGATAATCCCAATGAATGTCAAGTTTCATTTAAATCGCCTCTCATTCTTGGAAACTAGACAATAGACGCCTGATTTTCTTAATCTCTTCTCATAAAATAATCCTACCATCCTAGAGATTAGTTTGGTGAACCTCCCTTGATAATAATAATAATTATTATTATTATTGATGGCAAATATATCCTTAAGATAAAGAGACCAAAACTGTACATAATATTCCAGATGCAGTCACACCAAGGCTTTATATAATTGTAGCATCCACACTTTTAACTCCTGTACTCAATTCTCCTTGTGATGAAGGCCAACATACCATTTGTCTTCCTTATTGATCGTTGTAACTGCTTTTAGTGACTCATGTAAAAGGACACCCAAGGTCCTGTGGACACCAACGTTTCCCATTCTCTTGCCTTTTAAGAAATACTCTGTTTTTCCTACCAAAGTGGATAACTTCACACTTATCCACTATATTCCATCTGCCACATTCCTACCCATTCACTTAGCCTGTACAAGTCTGCTTTAAGCCTCCTTGCATTCTTCGTACAACTTACATTTCCCATCTAGTTTTGTGTCATCATCAGTAGATTTGGTCCCCATATCCAAATGATTTGCAGACATTGTGAACAGATATGGCCCCACCACTGATCCTTGCAGTACCTCACTAGTAACAGCTTGCCATCCTGAGAATAACGCATTTATTCCTGTTCTCTGCTTTCTGTCTGTTAACCAATTCTCAATCTATACCATTATATCACCCCCAGCGGCACTGTAGCACAGTGGCTAGCACTTTTCCTTCACAGCTCCAGAGTTCCAGGTTCGATTCCGGCTTGGGTTACGATCTGTGACGAGTCTGCACGTTCTCCCCGTGTTTGCGTGGGTTTCATTCGGGTGCTCCGGTTTTCTCCCACAAGTCCCGAAAGCAGTGCTGTTAGGTGAATTGGACATTCTGAATTCTCCCTCAGTGAACCCGAACAGGTGCCGGAATGTACTGACTAGGGTCTTTTTACAGTAACTTCATTGCAGTGTTAATGTAAGCCTACTGACAATAAAGATTATTATTATTAATCCTGTACTCTCTCATTTTATTTACTAACCTCCTGTATCGGACTTTATCAAAAACCTTCTGAAAATCAAAAAACATTGCATCCATTGGTTCTCCTTCATCTATGCTACAAATACTCTCTTCAAAAAAAATTCCCAACAGGTCGGTGAAATATGATTTCCCTTTGATAAATCCATGCTGACTGTCCACTATTATGATACTTTCTAAGTGTCCAGTTATCACTTCCTTTATTCCAACATTTTCCTTACTACACACATCAAATAAAAGGCTTGCAGTTCTCCATTCATTCTCTCCCTCCCTTTTAACAAAAAAAGTGGTTACATTTTCTATTTTTCCAGTCTGCAGGAACCTTTCCAAATCTATATAATTTTGTAAGATAACCGCCAATGTAGCCCCTAGCTCAATCCCCACCTTCCACATTGTTGGGTTGATACCAATGTTGTAGCCATACTGGAGCAGCTTGGCTACAGGTGTTGCTCATTCTGGAGAACAAGTCTTCAAGACTATTGCTGGAATGTTGTCAGGGCTCGTAGCCTTTGCCGTATCCAATGCCGTTAGCCGTTTTTTGAATTGCAGGGAGCGAATTGAATTGGCTGAAAACCTGAGGAGGAAGCTGATGGATGATCAAAATAGCACTTCTGGCTGAAGATGGCTGCAAATGCTTCAGCCTTGTCCTTTGCTCTGAAGTTCTGGGCTTCACCATCATTGAGGGTGGGGATATTTGTGGAGGCACTACATCTAGTGAGAGGTTTCATTGTCCACCACCATTCATGACTGGATTAGGCAGGACTGCAGATCTTGGATCTGATCCATTGGTTGTGGGTTTGCTTGGCTTTGTCTATCGCTGTCAGTTGTCTGGCATGCAAGTAGTTTTGTGTTGTAGCTTCACCAGGTGGACACCTCAATTTTAAGTATGCCTGGTACTCCTGGCATGCCCTCCTGCACCTTTCATTGAACGAGGTTGATTGCTTGATGGCAATGGTAGAGTGGAGGACATGCCAGTCCATGAGGTTAGAGATTGTGGTTGTATACAATTCTGCTGCTGATGGCCCCCGGCACCTCATAGGTGCCTAGTTTTAAATTGCTAGATCTGTTTGAAATCTATTCCATTTAGCACAGTGGTCAAGTCACACAATACGATGGAGGGTATCCTCAACATGAAGACGAGACTTTGCTTCCACTGTGAAAAGACCCTAGTTGGTATATTCCGGCACTTGTTCGGGTTCACTGAGGGTGAATTCAGAATGTCCAATTCATCTAACAGCACTACTGTCCAGTAGTCACTCTTATCAATACTGTGATGGACAGATTTATCTTCAACAGATAGATTGGTGAGGATGCGGCCATGTAAGTCTTTCCTCTCATCAGCTGTAGACCCAGTATAGTAATTATGTCTTTGTTATAACCTGCCTACTTACCATTGGCTGGGGACTAATGACTATCCCACAATCCTGTGGAAGTTTGAGCTTCCCCAATGAGGGGTGCGGAGAAACCACTAGTAAACTCCTAGTATAAATAAAGCTGGCCAGTTCAGGAAGCAGCAGGAAGGAGTATGTAGCAAGGGAAGTTACTGCTACTGTTATGTATATATGTTATAGTAAATAAATGTTATTACTTTGTATCCTTAAAACTCGTGCTGGATTCTTCGTGGCCCTTACAAAACTGGCGACGAATGTTAAAGTGAATAGCTGTCTACACTGCTGAAGCCACCTCCCTGGATTTTTGTTGGATACAGGTTGGAAGTTGTTTTCTATTATACCATGCCTCTGTATGGACGGTTGGATGTTTTTGATGTTGCGCTGGAAAGCTGGAACCAGTACACACAACGGATGCGTTACTATTTCCGGGCAAACAATATCACCGAAAACGAGCGCCAGGTGGTCATATTGCTCACCGCCTGCGGGCTGCATACGTTTGGGGTGATTGGGAGCCTTACGTACCCAGCTGCGCCGGACACCAAAACGTTTGATGAACTTGTGAATATAGTGGGGCAACATTTTAACCCAACCCCGTCCACGATAGTCCAGCGTTACCGGTTTAATACCGCTGAGAGGACCCCTGGAGAATCCCTTGCCGATTTTCTATCCAGGCTACGCAGGATTGCGGAGTACTGTGACTATGGTGAGACCTTGTCAGAAATGTTACGCGACCGTTTGGTTTGGGGTATTGACAATGCGGCCACCCAGAGAAAGTTGTTAGCGGAGCCAACATTGACTTTTCAACAGGCCATTCAAATAGTATTGTCCCGAGAGAGCGCAGAGCGAGGAGCACAGGAGCTACAGGGAATGGAAGTGCATGCCTTGGGGCGCAATCCCTTCCGTCCGAAAACGTCCCCCCGCACTCCTGCGGTACCTTGGGCGAGGCAACGCCCGGACCGACGCCAGTGGCCGTCGGACATTCCTCCCCGAAGGGAGCCTTCTCCAGAGCCAATGGGTGAGGAGCCATGTCCGTGTCAGACTTGCAGGCGCCGGCCCCGTCGCGGACGGAGGTCCTGGGGGCGCCAGAGGTGCCGTCGTTCCAACCGAAACTGGGACCAGCCCAGGGGCCGTAACTGGGACCTGCCCAGAGGCCGTACCTTCCATGTGGATGAACCTGCGGCGACTACTCCTGAGGACGTGGAGACGGAGGACGACTGCCTGCAGCTGCATTGTGTGGCAGCTCCCCGTGTGGCCCCCATTAAGGTGACAGTACGGGTCAATGGCCCCCCGCTTGAGATGGAGTTGGATACTGGCGCAGCGGTCTCCGTGATCGCCCAGAGGACATTCGACCGCATCAAGCAGGGTATACAGACCCTTACATTAACCGACTCACAGGCCAGGTTGGCCACCTACACGAGGGAACCACTGGACATTGCAGGAACTACAATGACCCCTGTTGTCTATGGACGGCAGAAGGGGCGTTTCCCACTTATCGTGGTGCGCGGCCATGGGCCCAGCCTGTTGGGTCGGGACTGGTTGCGCCATTTGCAGTTGCAATGGCAGTACATCCTCCAAACAGTTTCTGAAGGGTTGACTGAGGTGCTAGGACAATACCCAGATGTATTCCAGCCTGGTTTGGGGAAAATAAAAGGGGCCGTAGCCCGTATCCAAGTTGAACCAGGAGCCATGCCGCGCTATTTCCGGGCGCGCCCAGTGCCTTACGCCTTGCTCGAGAAGGTAGAAGGGGAGCTCACTCGTTTGGAGAGTTTGGGTATTATCAGGCCCGTCCGTTTTGCTGACTGGGCAGCACCAATTGTACCTGTAATGAAGCCAGATGCCACAGTTCGCTTGTGTGGCGACTATAAACTTACAGTGAATACGGTTTCCCGACTCGACCGATATCCAATGCCTCGCATAGAGGATCTCTAGGCGAAACTTGCAGGTGGACTCTCGTTCACAAAATTAGATATGAGTCACGCCTACCTGCAGTTGGAGCTGGACCCTGCCTCCCGACCATATGTAACGATTAATACACACCGGGGCCTGTATGAATATACACGGTTGCCCTTTGGAGTATCCTCTGCCTGCGCACTTTTTCAACATGTTATGGAGGGCATTTTGAGAGGTTTACCACGTGTGGCTGTCTACCTAGATGACGTTTTGATTACAGGGACGTCGGAGCAGGAACATTTGGAAAATCTGGAGGCTGTCCTTAGACGCTTTTCGGAGGCTGGAGTCCGTTTACGTCGCACAAAGTGCGTATTTCAGGCAAAGGAAGGAGTCTACCTAGGTTATCGGGTGGACCGCGAAGGTCTGCACCCCGTCGCAGATAAGGTGCGTGCGATTCAACAGGCCCCAGCCCCGACTGACACTTCGCATCTTTGTTCTTTTCTCGGTCTCGTAAACTATTACGGGAAGTTCCTCCCCAATCTGACAACTACGCTGGCCCCTTTGCACCTCCTGCTAAAGAAAAATCACACCTGGGTTTGAGGTCAGCCGCAAGAAACCGCTTTCCGGCGGGTAAAGCAACAATTGTCGTCGTCTGGGTTACTAACCCACTATGATCCTGGAAAGCCTTTGCTCGTCACATGTGATGCAACCCCGTATGGTATTGGGGCCGTCCTGTCCCATAAGATGGAGAATGGGGCCGAACGACCGATAGCTTTCGCCTCCCGCACATTGACTGCAGCGGAGAAAAAATACACGCAGATCGCGAAGGAGGGCCTGGCAGTGGTTTTTGCGGTAAAACGCTTCCACCAGTACGTGTACGGCCGCCATTTCACTATCATGACTGATCATAAGCCCCTGCTGGACTTTTCAGAGAGGATAAGCCAATACCGCCCATTGCTTCTGCACGGATTCAGCGCTGGGCTTTGTTGCTTGCTGCATACGAGTATTGTCTGGAGCACAAACCAGGTACGCAGATAGCAAATGCCGACGCGCTGAGCCAATTGCCTTTATCGACCGGCCCCATGTCGACCCCCATGACCGGTGAGGTGGTTGCAACCCTAAATTTTATGGACACCTTGCCTGTCACGGCATCACAGATCCGTGAGTGGACCCAGACGGAGCCAGTCCTGTCAAAGGTTCGGCACATAGTCCTGTATGGTGGGCAGCATAGGCAGCTCCCAGGCGAGTTGCGGGCATTTTTCCTCCAAGCTGTCAGAATTCAGCGTGGAAGACGGCATCCTCTTGTGGGGGACGCGTGTGATTGTCCCGGAAAAAGGCCAGGAGCTGATACTATCAGACTTGCAGAATGGGCATCCAGGCGTGACCAAAATGAAAATGTTGGCCCGGAGTTATGTCTGGTGGCCAGGCCTCGACCCCGACATTGAGAAGGTGGCCCAAAACTGCTCCATTTGCCAGGAGCATCAGAAGCTTCCGCCGGCCGCGCCCCTACATCACTGGGAATGGCCAGGGCGGCCTTGGGCACGCTTGCATGCAGATTTCGCAGGCCCTTTTCTAGGATCCATGTTCCTTCTACTAATTGACGCACAGTCCAAATGTTTAGAGGTGCATAAGATGCAGGGGGCAACGTCCTGCGCATCATTTGAAAAGATGCGTTTATCGTTTAGTACGCATGGCCTCCCCGAGGTGCTGGTCACGGATAACGGCACTCCATTCACGAGTGAGGAGTTTGCAAGGTTCACGAAGATGAACGGCATCCGTCATATCCGCACTGCCCCTTACCACCCGGCTTCAAATGGGTTGGCAGAGCGCGCAGTGCAGACATTCAAAAGAGGCCTAAAGAAGCAGTCTTCCAGATCAATGGACACGAGACTGGCTCGCTTTTTGTTTACGTACAGGACCACCCCCCATGCAGTGACTGGGGTAGCTCCCGCAGAACTCCTAATGGGCCGGAGACTTCGCACCCGCCTTAGTATGGTTTTCCCGGACATTGGCGCAAATGTACGCCGCACACAAGAACGGCAGGGACAGGGATTTTCTCGGCATCGGCTGATTCGGCAGTTTGCGCCCGGTGACCCAGTGTTCGTTCGCAATTTTGCTGGTGGTGTCCAATGGGTTCCTGGTGTAATCTTTCGCCAAACGGGCCCTATATCTTACCAGGTGCAAGCCCAGGGTCGTCTCCAGCGAAAACATGTAGACCACGTTCGGTCCAGAAGACCATCCCCTCAAATGATTCCCCGCCCCTGGAGCTCATTTCAACAGCCGCAGTGACCAGAGACAAGGGAAGGTAGTCCTCACAATCTTTCACTGGTGCCTCACTCAAAGCCTGCGCAGGTCGTTACGGGACCGAATGGAGATAGAGACGCTGACATAACGGAGGCCGCAGACTCTGACTCCGAGATGGAGACACAAGATGCATCAGAGGGGGAATCTTCGGATCCACGGGCCGTGGATGTACAACCGTTGCGCCGTTCATCACGGAAGCGCCGGTCTCCGTCTCGTTGCACGCCGCCTGATCCAGCGCTGTGTGCAAATGGTGTCCGGCCTGAGGCCAAACGAGTCTGACGCCCTCCTTCGCCAGGGTCTTCGATGGATTCCTTGGACTTTGCGGGGGGGAGGAATGTTATAACCTGCCTACTTACCATTGGCTGGGGACTAATGACTATTCCACAATCCTGTGGGAGTATGAGCTTGCCCAATGAGGGGGGCGGAGAAACCACTAGTAAACCCCTAGTATAGATAAAGCTGGCCAGTTCAGGAACCAGCAGGAAGGAGTATGTATCAAGGGAAGTTACTGCTACTGTTATGTATATATGTTATAGTAAATAAATGTTATTACTTTGTATCCTTAAAACTCGTGCTGGATTCTTCGTGGCCCTTACAAAAGTATTTTAGAATGGTCAGCTCAGGCAGCAGTGTTGCTGCGGAACCACTCTTGGTGATAGACTTTGACTTCCTCCACCCAGAGTACATTCAGCACCTTTTCCACCCTCAGTCCTTGCTCCAAGTGGTGTTCCACATGGAGGAGTACTAATTAATCAGCTGATGGTAGGTGCCGTGATGCCGTAAGACTTCATGGGGTCCAGAGTCCCAGGGCAACGTCCTCTCGACTGTGTACTGCTGTGCTATCCACCACCTGTTGGGTATGTCCTGTTGTGGGACAGGACATATCCAGGGCTGTTTGTAATTGTGCCTGGGGCAATGTCTCTAAGGTATGATTCGGTGAATATGACCATGTCACGCTGTAGCTTAACTAGTTTGTGGCACAGCTCTCCCAATTTTGGCACAAGTCCTAGATGGTATTCAGGAGAACTTTGCAGGGTCGTCAGTGTCAGGTGTTGCGTTTTCACTTATGTAATCATAGAATTTACAGTGCAGAAGGAGGCTATTCGGCCCATCGAGTCTGCACCGGCCTTTGTAAAAAGCACCCTACTTAAGCCCACACCTCCACCCTATCCCCGGAACCCAGTAACTCCACCTAATGTTTTTGGACACTTAGGACAATTTAGCATGGCCAATCCTCCTAACCTGCATATCTTTGGATTGTGGGAGGAAACCGGAGCACCCGGAGGAAACTCACGCAGATATGGAACGAACATGCAGACACCGCACAGACAGTGACCCAAGCCAGGAATCAAACCTGGGATCCTGGAGCTGTGAAGAAACAGTGCTAACCACTGTGCTACCGTCCTCAGTGGACCATCTGATTTAATTTCTTTTAGACTTTGTAGCGGTTTGGATGTCAGATTCCTTTTTCCTCAAAAGACATTCATGAATCAGATAACAATCAACAATGTTTTTTTTGTCACTATTAGACTAGCCTTTAATTCCAGATTTATTAGTTGAATTTAAATCACACCAGCTTTTTAAAAAATTCATTTACGGGATGTGGGCGTCACTGGTTAGGCCAGCATTTATTGCCCATCCCTAGTTACCCTTCAGAAGGTGGTGGTGAGTTGCCTTCTTGAACCGCTGCAGTCCTTGAGGTGTATGTACTTTGGTCGGATTTGAACCAATGTCCCCAGTGCATTAGTGAGTGTGTGCGAGAGTGAAGAGTATTGAAGGAGGATATATTTGCATTGGAGGCACTGTAGTGAAGTTCACTAGATTGGTTGACTGGATTGTTCACTAGAGGTTCACGGGTGGCATGATAGCACAGTGGTTAGCACAGTTGCTTCACAGCTCCAGGGTTCCAGGTTCGATTCCCGGCTTGGGTCACTGTCTGTGCGGAGACTGCACATTCTCCCCGTGTCTGCGTGGTTTCCTTCGGGTGCTCCGGTTTCCTCCCACAGTCCAAAGATGTGCAGGTTAGGTGGATTGGCCATGCTAAATTGCCCTTGGGTTAAGTGGGGTTACTGGGGATAGGGTGGAGGTGTGGGCTTAAGTACGGTGTTCTTTTCCAAGAGCCGGTAGAGACTCGATAGGCCGAATGGCCTCCTTCTGCAATGTAAATTCTATGATTCTATGGTTCCTGGGATATGGGGTCAATTAGGACTGAGATGAAGGGAAATGTCCACGCCGAGGATTATGAATCTTTGAAATTGTGGCTATTCCATTCTTGCATATATTTAAGGCTGAGGTAGGCAGAATTTTCATCTCTCGGGGAATCGTGGGAACAGGAATTGAGGCAGAGCAAGCTTTAGGGACCTATGCTCTTCACCTCCTATTCCTTATGTTCTAATGATTGGTTTTGACAGAAGAGAGCAGAGTCCAGTGGTGCTTGATGCAGCCTAGCTTGATCTTACGATGATGGACTAAACTATTTGTGTGCCATATGTAACGATTATAACAACAAAAAAAAATCTGGAAGCCAGCTGTGTAGCAGCATCTGCAGAGGAAGAAACACTTCATGTTTTGGGTTGATGGGCTGGAGTCTGCCATATATTTTCGGATGACAGCTGTTGATTCTGCTTTTCCCATTTACACTGCCTCTATACCCATCTTTTTTGTTTCTTTACTTTGAAAAAATATATATTTATTCCAAACAATACAGAAAATTCCACAGACATATAAAAACACTCAGATATATTCCAGACAATTGGTCATTTTTGTTTTTTGTAAACTAATTATAACTCCCCCCCCAAAAACGTTCCCCCAACCCTCCATCACCCCCCCCCCCACCTTAATTGCTGGCAACAAACAGATATTTAAAGACAGCGATGAATGGCCGCCACCTTGAGTAAAAAATCCTTCCACCAACCCCCTAAGGACATATTTGATTTTTTTCTAGTCGCAGATACTCTGCTATGCCCGCAGCCATACCAAGGCCCTGGGTGGCACCATTGACCTCCATCCAAGTAGGATTTGTCACCACGCAATCAGAGGGGCAAAGGCCAAGACGTTGGCCCCCTTCCCCTCCAGAAGCTCCGGCAAATCCGACACCCCAAAAATCGCCACCAATGGCCACGGCTCCAATCTCACCCTTACGATCACCGACATGGCCCCAGACTGAGGCCCAAAACTCGACTGATTTTGGGCAGGACCAGAACAAATGCGAGTGATTTGCTCGCCCCCTTAAACACCTCTCACACCGATCCTCCACATCGGGGAAGAACCCCTCATGCTCGCTCTCGTCGTGTGAGCACTATGGACAACTTTATCAGGCTCTGCTTAGCGCAAGTGGACGTAGAGTTCACCCGATACAATATCTCGCACCATGCCCCTCCATCCAGTGCCAACCCCAGTTCCTCCTCCCATTTTCCCTTTATCTCTTCTAACGGAGCCTTTCCCGTCTCCAGCAACCTCCCGTATATATTTGAGAGCCTCCCTTCCCCGGCTCATCACATGATAACATCCTATCCATCAATGTGTGACTCAGCAGTTGGGGGAAAAAAGAGAGTTCTTTGCGAACAAAGTCCTGCACCTGCATTTATCTAAACTCGCTCCCCCACAGAAGTTGGTATTTTGCCTTCAGTCTGTCAACCTACCCTCCACAAACAGATTCCTAATTCTCTCGACCCCCTTCCTCTTCCAAATCCTGTAAGTTGTGATTATCCCAGACGATGCAAATTTATGGCTTCTGTAGATTGCTGACAATACTGACATTCCCCCCCCCCGCCACCCCCAATCCAAAATGCCGCCTCAACTGATTCCAAATTTTTGAGGGATGCCAACACTACCAGGCTCATTGTAAACCTGGCCAGGAGAAATGGGAGAGGGGCAGTGACCAATGTCCTTAAACACCAACCAACACAAGGAGCCTCCTTCATTTATCCTTATCCGCATCCCTGTTCCCCCCCCCCCCCCCCCCCCCCCCCGAATCTGATCCATAAACATTACTAATTATGGGGCTCGATCTGTCCATCATCGGGTCCAACACTCAGTTGAAATCACCCCCCCACTCGTGATCAGTTAATGAGGGTCTAGGTCCAGGATGGCCACCAACACCTTCTTAATAAAATCCGTGTCATCCCAGTTTGGAGCATTAATGTTGACTACGACTACCGGACGCCCCAGCCGAGAGCACACTCACCATCGCATACCATCCCTCCAAGTCCAGCACCACACTGGCTTCTATAAAGGCCACCTTCTTGTTAAACAGAAACGCAACCCCTCTTGACTTTGAATCAAAATTTTGAGTGGAACGCCTGCCCCACCCATCCCTTCCTTAGCCTCTTCGGATCCCTCACCCTCAAATGCGTCTCCTCCAAGAAGATAATATCGGCTTTCAAGCTCTTCAAATGCGCAAACACCCATTGTTTTGACCGGACCTTTTAACCCCCGCATGTTCCATGTAATCATCCTGACCATGGGTCTATGAGGATCTGGCACATCCCCTTTATGAGGCGATCCAGCCAGATCCAGGTCCACCTCGGTTTTGGGCTTACCCAATGGCCACCATCACCGCTTTCTCCAAAACCTTACCACAAAGAGACCTGCGTCACCAGTATTCTATCTTCCACCTCCTCCCTCAACCCCCCTTGACTTCCTAACCACCACCCCTACCCCTGCTCCCTCCCCTCTCTCCCTTTCGAACAATCAACCTGCCCAACCAACTCCACCCCCCCTCAAACCAGCCCTCCAAACAATGAAATCTTAACCAACCTAAGCCCCTACCCATCAACCTGACTCCCGTCTCCCTGGCTACTCACTGCTGTCTCCTCCCTCACAATACTCCCGTTTACTAGCATCCCTGTTAGCATTGTGCCCCTCCTCTTTGGAAAACAACAGAAAGAACCCCACCCAAACAACCACACACCCCATTCCCCATCTGAACTAGTGCCAACTGGGATGAAGAACCCCATACCTTCTCATGACAAGGCTCCACACCCCAAACTCCCATGAAGAGAAAATCGCATAACTCGGAGTAATGCCAACTTCAACTATGGTGAAAAACCAACACATGAACATGTTACACCTCCAAACATTGAAATAACACCAAAACTGTGTATCATCGGCATTAATTCTCCCACAAAACATTCTTTCTCACAAAGTCGTACACCTCTTCCGGCGTATTAAAATAGTGATCTTGAACGTGATCCATAATTTTGCTGGGTACAGCATCCTGATTCGAACATTACTCCTAATGAGTGCTGCCATGGCCTTATTAATGCTGCTCGACGTTTGGCCAGGTTGCCCCAATGACCTGGTAGATTTGTATGGAGTGACCTTCCCAGCTACAGTCTCGCATGGACTTCGTCCACATCGAAATTCTCTCTTCTCCAAGTTTTTATGCAACCGAGCGATTACTGCCCGGCTCATGGCTTCTGAGGCAGTGATCGGTGGGCCTGATCCTCCTCTGGGTGCTTTGCGAAAATCCCCTTTTTGACTAGCTTCCCAAACAACTTTGCCACATATTCGGTGGCGCTCATACCTTCGATTCCCTCCGGCAGTCCAACTATCCTTAGGTGTTGACTCATGGATCGATTCCCCTGCTCGTCCACCCTGGCTTCAATATTTTGTGGGCCTTCTCCAGCTTTGTTATCTCAGCCTCACATGAGACAATCTGGTCGCTGTGATCCGAGACTGCCATCTCCACCAAAGAATCGTCGCGTCTGCGACTCCAGTTGCTGCTCCAACCTTTTCATCATCCTGCGAAGAGGAGCTACTGCCGCTTCAATTGCCTCGGTCAGGTCCTCCCGCATCTCCTGCCTGTGAGAACTCCATTAACTGCTCCGTTGGCAATGGGGAGGGCAAAGACAACACGGTGAGCTCCACCATATTTTCCTTCACTTCATCATGAGGGTCCTCCAAATCTCGGAACGGTGGTTTTGTTCAATTTAAGCCTTGTATTATATCCTGCCGACATCCCACATCGAAGGAGAAACCAGCAAACTTCACTTGCTTTGTTCTACGTCCCACTGAAACACCTGTTTACCGGGTAGAAAGGGCCAAAACCCAAGTCTCTCATGTGGGAGCCAACTTGTGTGTGACCAATCAGCTCATGGCCACAACTGGAGGTCTTTGTTCCTTTACTTTTTTTGGAAAATGTTTTCATTGATGTTTTTCATTTTATACATTGCATAATAATGCACCCATAGCCACCCCCTTTTTGCTAATTTATTTCTTTAAGATATTTTATTGGAGTACATATTTTTCTCCAGTATTTTACTCTTGGCCCCCTATTGTCTACTCAAAGAACAACAAATAACAAAGAAATGTACAGCACAGGAACAGGCTTTTCGGCCCTCCAAGCCCGTGCCGACCATGCTGCCCGACTAAACTACAATCTTCTACACTTCCTGGGTCCGTATCCTTCTATTCCCATCCTATTCATATATTTGTCAAGATGCCCCTTAAATGTCCCTATCGTCCCTGCTTCCACTACCTCCTCCGGTAGCGAGTTCCAGGCACCCACTACCCTCTGCGTAAAAAACTTGCCTCGTACATCTACTCTAAACCTTGCCCCCCTCACCTTAAACCTATGCCCCCTAGTAATTGACCCCTCTACCCTGGGGAAAAGCCTCTGACTATCCACTCCGTCTATGCCCCTCATAATTTTGTATACCTCTATCAGGTCTCCCCTCAACCTCCTTCGTTCCAGTGAGAACAAACCGAGTTTATTCAACCGCTCCTCATAGCTAATGCCCTCCATACCAGGCAACATTCTGGTAAATCTCTTCTGCACCCTCTCTAAAGCCTCCACATCCTTCTGGTAGTGTGGCGACCAGAATTGAACACTATACTCCAAGTGTGGCCTAACTAAGGTTCTATACAGCTGCAACATGACTTGCCAATTCTTATACTCAATGCCCCGGCCAATGAAGGCAAGCATGCCGTATGCCTTCTTGACTACCTTCTCCACCTGTGTTGCCCCTTTCAATGACCTGTGGACCTGTACTCCTAGATCTCTTTGACTTTCAATACTCTTGAGGGTTCTACCATTCACTGTATATTCCCTACCTGCATTAGACCTTCCAAAATGCATGACCTCACATTTGTCCAGATTAAACTCCATCTGCCATCTCTCCGCCCAAGTCTCCAGACAATCTAAATCCTGCTGTATCCTCCGACAGTCCTCATCGCTATCCGCAATTCCACCAACCTTTGTGTCGTCTGCAAACTTACTAATCAGACCAGTTACATTTTCCTCCAAATCATTTATATATACTACAAAGAGCAAAGGTCCCAGCACTGATCCCTGTGGAACACCACAGGTCACAGCCCTCCAATTAGAAAAGCATCCCTCCATTGCTACTCTCTGCCTTCTATGGCCTAGCCAGTTCTGTATCCACCTTCCCCCAATTTAGCACATTCATCCTCGGACCACTCTTATCCTTGTCCACCAGTACTCTAAAACTTACTGAATTGTGGTCACTGTTACCGAAATGCTCCCCGACTGAAACATCTACCACCAGGCCGGGCTCATTCCCCAATACCAGGTCCAGCACCGCCCCTTCCCTAGTTGGACTGTCTACATATTGTTTTAAGAAGCCCTCCTGGATGCTCCTTACAAACTCCGCCCCGTCTAAGCCCCTGGCACTAAGTGAGTCCCAGTCAATATTGGGGAAGTTGAAGTCTCCCATCACCACAACCCTGTTGTTTTTACTCTTTTCCAAAATCTGTCTACCTATCTGCTCCTCTATCTCCCGCTGGCTGTTGGGAGGCCTGTAGTATACCCCCAACATTGTGACTGCACCCTTCTTATTCCTGATCTCTACCCATATAGCCTCACTGCCCTCTGAGGTGTCCTCTCGCAGTACAGCTGTGATATTCTCCCGAACAAGTAGCGCAACTCCACCTCCCCTTTTACATCCCCCTCTATCCCGCCTGAAACATCTAAATCCTGGAACGTTTAGCTGCCAATCCTGCCCTTCCCTCAACCAGGTCTCTGTAATGGCAACAACATCATAGTTCCAAGTACTAATCCAAGCTCTAAGTTCATCTGCCTTACCCGTAATGCTCCTTGCATTAAAACGTATGCACTTCAGGCCACCAGACCCGCTGTGTTCAGCAACTTCTCCCTGTCTGCTCTGCCTCAGAGCCACACTGTCCCTATTCCCTAGTTCTCCCTCAATGCTCTCACCTTCTGACCTATTGCTCCCGTGCCCACCCCCCTGCCATACTAGTTTAAACCCTCCTGTGTGACACTAGCAAACCTTGCGGCCAGGATATTTATGCCTCTCCGGTTTAGATGCAACCCGTCCTTCTTATACAGGTCACACCTGCCCCGGAAGAGCTCCCAGTGGTCCAGATAATGGAAACCCTCCCTCCTACACCAGCTGTTTAGCCACGTGTTTAGCTGCTCTATCTTCCTATTTCTAGCCTCACTGGCACGTGGCACAGGGAGTAATCCCGAGATTACAACCCTCGAGGTCCTGTCTTTTAACTTTCTGCCTAGCTCCCTGAACTCCTGCTGCAGGACCTCATGCCCCTTCCTGCCTATGTCGTTAGTACCAATATGTACAACGACCTCTGCCTGTTTGCCCTCCCCCTTCAGGATGCCCTCTACCCGTTCGGAGACATCCTGGACCCTGGCACCAGGGAGGCAACATACCATCCTGGAGTCTCTTTCACGTCCACAGAAGCGCCTATCTGTGCCCCTGACTATAGAGTCCCCTATTACTATTACTCTTCTGCGCTTTGACCCTCCCTTCTGAACATCAGAGCCAGCCGTGGTGCCACTGCTCTGGCTGCTGCTGTTTTCCCCTGATAGGCTATCCCCCCCGACAGTATCCAAAGGGGTATATCTGTTCGAGAGGGGGACAACCACAGGGGATTCCTGCACTGACTGCCTGCCCTTTCTGGTGGTCACCCATTTCTCTGCCTGCACCTTGGGTGTGACCACATTTACATAACTGCGATCTATGACGCTTTCCGCCACCTGCATGCTCCTAAGTTCATCCAATTGCTGCTCCAACCGAACCATGCGGTCTGTGAGGAGCTCCAGTTGGGTGCACTTTCTGCAGATGAAGCCATCCGGGACGCTGGAAGCCTCCCGGACCTGCCACATCTCACAGTCAGAGCACAGCACCCCTCTAACCGACATTGCGTCAATTAATTACAATTAAAATTTGTCTTTTTTAAAAAAAATTTTTTTTTTAAATTTCAAAGTTACTGTCAACTATCTGTTTCCTAGCACTAGATTTCTAATAGAAATGCGATAGCTAACTATAGTACTCTCCGATCTCTGGCTTAGATATCCCTCTAAATTATAATTAAGTTATTATGTTTAATTAGTTACCAAATACTAGCCACTCTGGCCACAGCTTTTCTGTGATGTCACTTCAGTTTCTCCCCGACACACACAATTTGAAAAAAGGTATAAAAGTAAAAATAAGTAAAAATCACTTACTTACCTTCTTACCTTCTGAGTGTCTTAGATGTTCTCAGGTTCTCTCGCTGACAGAGACTGCTCCTCCACCTCCGAACCTTGACCTGCACAATGCTAATAATATAATAATAATATAATATGGCACTTACCTCACACCAATGGGTCTTATTATTAGGTTAGAGGAGGAGGGCGGGTGGGAGACACTACACGTGTAGTGTCTCGGGTTTCCTCTCCACCAGAATTTATTGGTTGGGGGGGGGGGGACTTCCCAGAGGTCCGCGGGTCGAACTTCCGGTTCCCGCCTTATATAAAAACAAATAAAACAGAAAAGAAGAACAGACACGGGACCAGGTAAGGGTTTTTAAATTCACTACTCACCTCCCAGAAGGCCCCTGCGCACCGCTGCCGCCGAAATCCAAAGGGCTGCTCCTGTAAAGGTAAGAGTTTTTAAAGTCACTACTCACCTCCCAGAAGGCCCCTGCGCACCGCTGCCGCCGAAATCCGAAGGGCTGCTCATGTAAAGGTAAGGCTTTTTAAAGTAAGTACTCACCTCCCAGAAGGCCCCTGCGCACCGCTGCCGCCGAAATTCAAAGGGCTGCTCCTGTAAAGGTAAGTGGTTTTAAAGTCGCTACTCACCTCCCAGAAGGCCCCTGCGCACCGCTGCCGCCGCATTCCAAAGGGCTCTGCCATTCCCAACCTCTACCTCCTCTCTACCTGGCTCCCCCCTGCCCCCACCTCCCCTCCTTACTCTACCTGTTCTCTGGTGCCTTGTTGGCTCCTATGTGGTCCCCCCCCCCCCCTCCCCCCACCCCAACCACCACTCCCCTCACTCTATTGGCTATTGACTTCAAGCAGGTCCTGGAACAAGTTAGTGAATGGCCTCTACGTTTTGTGGAAACCCTCCTCTGATCCTCGGATGTCGTATGTGATCTTCACCAGGTGGAGAAACTCCGACAGATCTGCCAGCCAGTCTGCAGCTTTGGGTGGCGCTGCTGATCGCCAGATGAGCAGGATTCTTTGGCAGGCAATTAGGGAAGCAAAAGCAAGGGCATCAGCCTCCTTACCGTGAATAGTTCTGGCTGGTACAATACCCTGAAGATGCCACCTTCGTGCTTGGTTCCACCCTCACCTCAACAACCTTGGACATTGCTTCAAAGAAGGCTGTCCAGAACCAGTCAAGTCTGGGGCTGGCCCAGATAATGTGGATGTGGTTGGCTGGGCCTCCCTTGCACCATTCACATTTGTCCTCCACCTCCGGGAAGAACCTGTTCATTCGGGTTCTTGTTAATTGTGCTCTGTGCACCACTTTCAATTGCATAAGGCTCAAGTGGAGGTCACATTGGCCCTGTTCAATGCTTCCTTCCAGAGTCCCTACCCTATTTCTATCCCTAGTTTTTCCTACCACTTTTCCTGTGTTTCATCCAGCGGGGAACGTGCCCTTTCTACTAATTGTCCACACAAGTACCCGCAGTTCCCCCTTCCTAGGTTGCCCATGACCATTAGTTCCTCTAGCATTGTGTATCTTGGGGTATGTTGGTGTCTCCTTGCAGTGGAAGTTCTTTACTTGTAGGTGTCGAAGTTCGTTCCCAATGGGTAGTTGTAGTTTTTCTGCCAGTTCCTCTAAAGTCACTAGCTTGTCCTCTGTGTAGAAATCCCTAGCAGACAGCGTCCCTCCGACCTGTCTCCACCTCCTAAAGGTGGCATCTAGCATCACTGACTCGAACCTGCGGTTGCCGCGATGGGGGCCACAATGGATATCCACCCCGCTAAAGAGAGCACCCCACCTTGGGTAGGGTGCTCTTTCCAAGAGCCGGTGCAGACTCGATGGGCCAAATGGCCTCCTTCTGCACTGTAAATTCTATGATAATCTATGAAGAGTGTGTCCCACCTCTGTTGGTCCTTTTTGGCGTCCTCCGCCAGAGTGGCCAGGATCCACTTGAGTTTCAAAAAACTCAATCAAGTTGGTGAGACGTGACCTACCCCGTACAAAACCATGTTGCCTGTCACTAACTGGTCCATTTTCCTCCAAATGTGCATTCATCCTGTTCCTCAGTATCTTTTCCAAAAGCTTCCCCACCACTGATGTCAGGCTCACCAGCCTATAATTTGTTGGATTATCCCTACTTCCTTTCTTAAACAAGGGAACAACATTGGCTGTTCTCCAGTCCTCTGGAACCTTGCCTGTGGTCAAAGAGGATGTGAATATATCTGTTAAGGCCCCAGCTATTTCTCCCCTTGCCTCCCGCAGTAACCTGGGATAGATCCCATTCGGCCCCGTGGACTTGTCTACCTTAAAAAAATTTAGGATACTCAACACTTCCTCCTATGATATATTGACATTCTCAAGAGCGTTCACACACCTACCCCTGACCTCAACATCCATCATGTCCTTCTCCCTGGTGAATATGAATACAAAGTACTCACTGAGGATTTCACCCACTTCCTGTGGTTCCACGCATATCTTCCCTCCATTGTCCTTGTGTGGGCCTATTATTTCTCATGCTACCCTCTTGCTCCTAATATATGCCTAAAAAGCTTTGGCATTCTCCTTGACCATGTTTGCTAAAGACATTTCATGGCCACTTTTAGCCCTCCTAATTTTGTGTTTCAGTTCCTTCCTACTTTCACTGTACTCCTCAAGGGCTTTGTCAGTTTTTAGATGCCTACACCTATCATGTGCTTCCTTTTTCCTTTTGACTAACCTTACAATTTCCCTTGTGATCCATGGTTCCCGAATGCTGCCATTTCTGTCATTCAGTTTTAGGGGGACAAGCCAGCCCTGCTCTTCAATCAACTGGCCTTGAAAAGCCTCCCATATGTCAGATGTGAATTTGCTTTCAAATAGGCGCTCTCAATCCACATTCCCCAGTTTCTGTCTAATTTGGATGTAATTGGCCCTCACCCAATTAAGCACCCTCACCCCAAAATCTTGTAGGAATTCTGGTCGCTGAGCCCAAAATGCTCCCCCATTGAAACATCAATCACCTAGCCTGGCTCATTCCCCAATACCATGTCTAGTATGGCCCCCTTCCTGGTTACGTTGTCAATATATTGAATCAAAAAACCCTCCTGGACACATTTAACAAATTGCTCTCCATCCGAGCCCCTGACTGTAAAGGATTCCCAGTCAATATGGGCAAAGTTAATGTCAGCCATCACAACTACCTTGCTTTTTTCACACCTTTTCAGGATCTGACGACACAATTGCTCCTCTGTCTCCTGCGGGCTGTTGGGAGGTCTATAGTACACTCCCAACATTGTGATTTCACCTTTCTTGTTCCTGAGCTCCACCCATAATGTCTCACTAAAAGATCCCTCAATCAGTCCCGCTGAGCGCTGCAGTTTCCCTCTGTGAGGTACCCTCAATACCAACGCTTAGAGTGTAAACGGTAAAGAAGGCTTTATTAGACTAAGAACTATGCTAGAGCTGAAACATGTGCTGACTGCTGCACAGCCCATGAGGCAGCCCTTTATATATGGCTCACAGATGGGCGGAGCCAGAGACGGAGTCCCCAGGGTTCCAAGCCCGGTCTTAAAGGGGACATCACCTTACATGATGATAAGGCAGTAACCGTTCATCACATTCACCCCCTGTTTAAAAAGAGTCCGGCGGGGGTGAAGTGCCATCATAGGTCCATCCGTCTCAGTGGCCGGATAGTCCTCATCGACCTCCTCAATTCGGGCGGTGGTGCGGCGGGCAGGGCACATCCGGGAGCACAGCGGTCGGAGCTTCGGTCCGGGTAGGGGGAAAGGGGACTAGGCAGGGCCAGGGGTAGTTGTGCCGGCGGGGCGTGTAAAGGAGGGGCGTAAGGGGGCGCACACAGTAGGTGCTCACCAACGGGGGATAGGGCCGGAAGGGGGTGTGTTGTAGGGGGCGCCGGGTCCTGCAGGGGAGCGGCGCGGGAAGGGGCGTCTGTGGTGGGAGATCCAGTGGGTGCCTGATCCCGGAGGGAAACCGTATCTTGCCTGCCGTCGGGGTACTCAACGTAGGCGTAACTGGGGTTCGCGTGGAGCAGTCGGACCTTTTCAACCAGGGGGGTCCGTTTTATGGCTCCTCGCGTGCCTCCCGAGAAGAACAGGTCCCGGAGCCATCAGCCAAGATGGAAGCGAGACCCCGGAGGTAGACTTCCTGGCGAAGACAAACAATCGGTTGTGAGGGGTCTCATTCATGGCCATGCAGAGGAGTGACCTAATGGAGTGGAGGGCATCGGGTAGGACCTCCTGCCACCGGGTGGTTGGAGACTTCTCGACCGCAGGGCCAGAAGGACAGCCTTCCACACTGTCGCGTTCTCCCCCTCCACCTGCCTGTTTCCCCGCGGGTTATAACTGGTCGTTCTGCTCGAGGCGATGCCTTTGCTGAGCAGATACTGACGCAGTTCATTGCTCATGAACGATGTACCCCGGTCGCTGTGGATATAAGCGGGGAAACCGAACAGGGTGAAGATGCTGTGCAGTGCCTTACTCACAGTGGCTGAGGTCATGTCGGGGCAGGGAATGGCGAATGGGAAACGGGAGAACTCATCGATCACGGTGAGGAAATAGGCATAACGATTGGTGGACGAGAGGGGCCCCTTGAAGTCGACGCCCAGTCGCTCAAAGGGACCCGAGGCCTTCACGAGCCGAACCTTGTCTGGCCGATAGAAGTGCGGTTTGCACTCTGCACAGATCTGGCAGGCCCTGACCATGGCCTTGACCTCATTGGTTGAGTAAGGTAGGTTGCGGGACTTGATAAAATGGATGAGCCGGGTAACCCCCGGGTGGCAGAGGTAATTGTGGATGGCTTGCAGGCGGTCTTCCTGCGGGTTGGCGCATGTGCCGTGGGACGATACTTGATATTGTACTTGTAGGTGGAGAGTTCGATCCTCCACCTCAAAGTTTTATCATTTTTTATTTTGCCCCGTTGCGTATTATCGAACATATAGGCGACTGACCGTTGGTCGGTGATGAGGGTAAACCTCCTACCGGCGAGGTAGTGTCTCCAGCGCCGCACAGCCTCCACTATGGCTTGTGCTCCTTTTCGACTGCAGAGTGTCGAACCTCGGAGGCGGTGAGGGTTCGGGAGAAGAACGCTACTGGTCTGCCTTCCTGATTGAGGGTAGCAGCCGGGGCGATGTCTGATGCATCGCTCTCTACCTGGAAGGGGATGGTTTCGTCCACCGCGTGCATAGCGGCCTTGATGATGTCGGCCTTGATGCGGTTGAAGGCCAATTGAGCCTCAGCCGAGAGTGGAAAAATGGTGGTCTTTATGAGTGGGTGGGCTTTGTCCGCATACTTGGGGACCCACTGGGCGTAATAAGAGAAAAGCCCCAAGCACCGTTTGAGGGCCTTGAGGCTGCGGGGGAGAGGGAGTTCCTTAAGGGGGCGCATGCGGTCGGGGTCGGGACCTAGGACCCTGTCTTCACGACATAGCCGAGGATGGCTAGCCGGGTGGTGTGGAAAACGCATTTATCCTCGTTATAGGTCAGGTTAACGGCTCGGGCGGTCTGGAGGAACTTTTCGAGGTTAGCGTCATGGTCCTGCTGGTCATGGCCGCAGATGGTGACATTGTCCAAGTACGGGTATGTAGCCTGCAAACCGTACTGGTCCACCATTTGGTCCATCGCCCTTTGAAAGACAGAGACCCCATTTGTGACACCGAAGGGGACCCTGAGGAAGTGGAAGAGCCGGCCGGCTGCTTCGAAGGCAGTACAGGGGCGGTCTTTTGGTTGGATGGGGAGCTGGCGGTAGGCGGATTTGAGGTCGACCGTGGAAAAGAATCGGTATTGGCGATCCGATTTACCATTTCCGCGATGCGAGGAAGGGGGTACGCATCAAGCTGCGTGAATCGGTTTATGGTCTGGCTATAATCCATGACCTTCTCCCCGGACCGGACTACCACCACTTGTGCTCTCCAAGAGCTGTTCCTAACCTCGATGACCCCCTCTTCCAGTAAGCGCTGGACCTCTGACTTGATAAAAGTCATATCTTGGGCACTGTACCGCCGGCTCCTGGTGGCAACGGGCTTACAGTCGGGAGTGAGGTTCGCGAATAGCGAGGGGGGTGTGACTTTCAGTGTCGCAAGGCAGCATACCGTGAGGGGGGGGGCAAGGGTCCGCCGAACTTCAGTGTCAGGCTTCGGTGGCTGCACTGGAAATCCAGTCCGAGCAGCAGGGGGCACAGAGGTGAGGGAGGATATAAAATTTGAAACGGGTGTATTTGGCGCCCTGGATCAAGAGATCCGCAATACAGTACCCCTTGATTTGTACCAAGTGGGACCCGGATGCGAGGGCTAAGGTTTGGGATGCGGGATGGGTGCATAGGGAGCAGCGCCTTACCGTTTCAGGGTGGATAAAGCTCTCCGTCCTCCCGGAGTCGAAGAGGCATGCTGTGTCGCGCCCGTTGACCTGGACCTGCATCATAGAGTTCTGCAGGTGTTTTGGCCGAGTTTGGTCGAGGGTGATTGCACCCACTCGTGGGTAGTCCGAGTCCTCAGCCGAGTCGGACTCGTAAAATGGCCGCCGCCGTCGGCCGCACGTGTCGGGTCGAGAAGATGGCAGCCGACAAGATGGCCGCTCCCATGATTCGCACGAGGCTGATGACGCGTCAGAAGGGGGCGTGTCGGGTCGGTGCGCAGCAGCATTGCGAGGCCTACGGGCCTGAGAGCCTGATTTTCGGGCCGGCTGTTCGTTGTTTTTCTGGCCCCTCAGCCTGGCCAGGCAGACCCTCGCAAAATGCCCTTTCTTCCCGCAGTCGCTGCAGATCGCGGAGCGGGCTGGGCAGCGTGGCCGTGGGTGCTGGCCCTGCCCGCAGAAGTAGCACGGTGTGCCCCCATGGTGAGCGTGTCGCCGCGTGGCGCAGACCTGTAATACGGCTGAGTCTGAGGAAGTCCGGCGGGGGGGGGGCTCGCAGAGTCCGCGTTATACCCAAGTTATGTCGGGCCACCTCCAGCGAGGAGGTGAGCGTTAGCGTGTCCTGGAGGTCTTTTGCCCCATTTTCGAGCAGCCGCTGCTGGATGTAGAATGTGGTAGTATGCATTAGGGGTCATGTGGGACTGTGAAGCCGTGATGTCATTCGCTGACAGATCCCGGGTCCTGGTTGGCTGTTGACCTCTAGCTCCGCCCTGAAAGCGGAGTATAAGAACCTGGAGTTCTCCCCCGCAGGCCAGTCAGCTACTGAACTGCGGGGAGCAAGTCACGCTTAATAAAGCCTCATCGACTTCATCTCTATTCGTCTCTCGTGAGTCTTTGTGCGCTACAATTTATTAAGCGTGCTTAAAAGAACTATGGAGCTCAGGATCATCCCGGAATGCCTGAGGATCAGCCCCAACGCAGTGAACTCAGCAGCAGTTTTCAAACACTGGCAGACTTGTTTCGAGGCCTACCTCAGAACGGCCCCCGGTCGGGTCACAGAAGACCAGAAACTACAGGTCCTGCACTCGAGGGTAAGCCCGGAAATTTTCCCTCTCATCGAAGATGCAGAGAATTACCAGATGGCGTTCGCAACACTAAAAAGCATCTATGTTCGCCCAGTGAACCAGATCTACGCACGCTACCAACTCGCAACGAGACGGCAAAGTCCCGGAGAATCGATAGATGATTTCTACGCCGCGCTACTAATTTTGGGACGGGCCTGCAGCTGCCCGCCGGCAAACGCGATGGAACACACGGACATGTTGACGCGTGATGCTTTTGTGGCTGGTATGAACTCTTCCCAAATCCGCCAAAGACTTTGAGAAAAAGAGTCGCTAGGACTCTCAGAGGCACGGGCCCTTGCAGCCTCACTAGATGTGGCCGCGCGAAACGCCCGCGCCTACGGCCCCGGCCGCGCGGCAGCCCCTTGGGCTCCGTGGACCCCTGTCGCGACAAACCCACCCCCCCTCCCCCCCACCCCACAGGCTTGCGCGGTTCAGACGCCAAGTCATCCCGGGGGAGCCCGCTGCTATTTCTGCGGCCAGGCGAAACACCCCCGGCAGCGCTGCCCGGCCCGCGCAGCGACTTGTAAGAGTTGCGGGGAAAAGGGCCATTTCGCGGCTGTGTGCCGGTCCCGGGAGGTCGCCGCAGTCCCCGGCGAACAAGGATTCCTGCGTGCTTCTAACGCTCCCCAACCCCCCCAGCGCCCCATGTACGACCCGCAGGCGCAACAAGTTTGGGTCCCGGCCACCGCTGTCCAGTGCCCCATGTACGACCCGCAGGCGCAACCAGTTTGGGTCCCGACTACCGCTGTCCCCGGAGAACAAGGCGATCTGCGCATTTCTGACGCTCCCCAACCCCCTCAGCGCCCCATGTGCGACCCGCAGGCGCCGCCATTTTGGGTCCCGGCCACCACGAGGGGAGGAGGGGCGCCGCCATCTTGGGATCCCCCAGACCTGTGCGACGCATGGGGACGGCCATTTTGTCCACCCCCGCCGCCATCTTGTGACCCCCCAGCCATGTGCGATGCATGGGGGTGGCCATTTTGTTCACCCCCGCCGCCATCTTGGACGGCAACAACGGACCCCAGTGTCGACGGCTCCACGGGGTTCGAGGAAGACGCTCAAACGCTACGATCACGTCTGGCCTCAATGACGCTGGACCAAGCACGGCCCCGGACGCTCCAGACGACGACAACAACGGTGCTGATAAACGGGCACGAGACACCATGCCTGGTCGACTCCGGGAGCACGGAAAACTTCATCCACCCCGACACGGTAAGACGCTGTTTTTTGACCATCCGTCCCAGTGCGCAAAAGATTTCCCTAGCTGCAGGATCCCACTCCGTACAGATTAAAGGCTTCTGCATAGTGACCCTAACGGTGCACGGGAGGGAGTTTAAAAACTACAGGCTCTACGTCCTTCCCCAACTCTGCGCGCCCACATTACTGGGATTAGATTTCCAGTGCAACCTGCAGAGCCTAACGTTTCAATTCGGCGGCCCAATACCCCCACTCACTATCTGCGGCCTCGCAACCCTCAAGGTTGAGCCCCCATCCTTGTTTGCAAACCTCACCCCGGATTGCAAACCCGTCGCCACTAGGAGCAGACGGTACAGCGCCCAGGACCGGACATTCATTCAGTCTGAAGTCCAGCGGCTACTGAAGGAAGTCCAGGCCAGCAACAGTCCCTGGAGAGCACAAGTGGTAGTAGTAAAGACAGGGGAAAAGCAAAGGATGGTCATAGACTATAGCCAGACCATCAACAGGTACACACAACTAGATGCGTACCCTCTCCCCCGCATATCCAACATGGTCAATCGGATTGCCCAATATAAGGTCTTCTCCACCGTGGACCTCAAGTCCGCCTACCATCAGCTCCCCATCCGCCCAGGTGACCGCAAGTACACAGCCTTCGAGGCAGACGGGCGATTATACCACTTCCTAAGGGTCCCATTTGGCGTCACAAACGGGGTCTTGGTCTTCCAACGAGAGATGGACCGAATGGGTGATCAACACGGGTTGCAGGCCACGTTCCCGTACCTCGACAACGTGACCATCTGCGGCCACGATCAGCAGGACCACGATGCCAACCTCCAAAAATTCCTCCAGACCGCTAAAGCCTTGAACCTCACATACAACGAGGACAAGTGCGTGTTTAGCACAAACCGGCTAGCCATCTTGGGATATGTAGTGCGCAATGGGATAATAGGCCCCGACCCCGAACGCATGCGCCCCCTCGTGGAATTTCCCCTCCCGCACTGCTCAAAAGCCCTAAAACGCTGCCTGGGGTTTTTTTCATATTACGCCCAGTGGGTCCCCCAGTACGCAGACAAGGCCCGCCCCCTAATACAGACCACGACCTTCCCTCTGTCGACAGAGGCTTGCCAGGCCTTCAGCTGCATCAAAGCGGATATCGCAAAGGCCACGATGCGCGCCATCGACGAGTCCCTCCCCTTCCAGGTCGAGAGCGACGCCTCCGATGTAGCTCTAGCGGCCACCCTTAACCAAGCGGGCAGGCCCGTGGCCTTTTTCTCCCGAACCCTCCACGCTTCAGAAATCCGCCACTCCTCAGTGGAAAAGGAAGCCCAAGCCATAGTGGAAGCTGTGCGACATTGGAGGCATTACCTGGCCGGCAGGAGATTCACTCTCCTCACGGACCAACGGTCGGTAGCCTTCATGTTCGATAATGCACAGCGGGGCAAAATTAAGAACGACAAGATCTTAAGGTGGAGGATCGAGCTCTCCACCTTCAACTATGAGATCATGTACCGTCCCGGAAAGCTGAACGAGCCGTCCGACGCCCTATCCATGTGCCAATGCACAAACTAACCACCTCCAAACCCTCCACGAGGACCTCTGCCACCCGGGGGTCACTCGGTTCTACCACTTTATAAAGTCCCGCAACCTCCCCTACTCTGTGGAGGAGGTCCGTACAGTCACAAGGAACTGTCACATCTGCGCAGAGTGCAAACCCCACTTTTTCAGGCCGGATGGTGCGCACCTGATCAAGGCTTCCCGTCCCTTTGAACGCCTTGGTCTGGATTTCAAAGGGCCCCTCCCCTCCACCGACCACAGCATATACTTCCTGAACGTGGTGGACGAGTACTCCCGTTTCCCCTTCGCCATCCCCTGCCCTGACATGACAGCAGCCACAGTCATTAAAGCCCTTAACACCATATTCACACTGTTCGGTTGCCCCGCATACGTCCACAGCGACAGGGGGTCCTCCTTTATGAGTGACGAGCTGCGCCAGTTCCTGCTCAGCAACGGTATAGCCTCGAGCAGGACGACCAGCTACAACCCCCGGGGGAAAGGGCAAGTAGAGAGGGAGAACGGCACGGTCTGGAAGACCGTCCTACTGGCCCTACGGTCCAGGGACCTCCCAGTTTCACGGTGGCAGGAGGTCCTCCCGGACGCTCTCCACTCCATCCGGTCGCTACTGTGTACTAGCACTAACCAAACGCCTCATGAGCGCCTCCTTGTCTTCCCCAGGAAGTCCTCCTCTGGAACGTCGCTGCCGACCTGGCTGGCGGTCCCAGGACCCATCCTGCTCCGAAAACATGTGCGGCGCACAAGTCGGACCCGTTGGTCGAGAGGGTTCGCCTCCTCCACGCGAACCCGCAGTACGCTTACGTGGAGTACCCCGACGGCCGACAGGACACGGTCTCCCTGCGAGATCTGGCGCCCGCCGGCAACACACACACCCCCCCGACACCAATCACCCCCTCCCTGCCACTGGCGCACCCCGCGAGCGCCCCCTTCCCGGGGGGATCGGTCCTCCTCCCAGGTCTGACCAGAAGTGAAGCGGAAGCAGAAACCGTAAGGCTCCCGGAGACGACAACACGGGAACAAGCACCACCACCGGGGCCGAGGCGATCGACGAGGACGACCAGACTGCCCGGCCGACTTGTGGCATCAATGTAACACTACTATATTGTGGACTGTAACGAGAACATTTTCCTTTTCCCCCTTTTACTGTAAATAGTTCAAAACAAAAAAAAAAAAACCCTCTGTACATGCTGTGATGACATGCAAAAGGTTTCCTCCCAGGACCAGCCTTGTAAACCCTTACCACCATACGAAGCACCACCCCGCCGGGTTCATTTTTAACAAGGGGTGAATGTGGTAGTATGCATTAGGGGTCATGTGGGACTGTGACGCCGTGATGTCATTGGCTGACAGATCCCGGGTCCTGGTTGGCTGTTGACCTCTAGCTCCGCCCTGAAGGCGGAGTATAAGAACCTGGAGTTCTCCCCCGCAGGCCAGTCAGCTACTGAACTGCGGGGAACAAGTCACGCTTAATAAAGCCTCATCGACTTCATCTCTATTCGTCTCTCGTGAGTCTTTGTGCGCTACATAGGTCGAGCGGATGCCGGATACGAAAGCGTCTCTGATGTGCAGGTTCATATGGACTTCCCCTGTCACATCCTGATGGTCACAGTCCCTGGCAAACGCGGTGAATTTCTCGACGAATTCGTCCAGCGATTGCCCCGAGCGCTGCCGGCAGGTAGAGAGCAGATGCCTGGCGTGTACCTCGTTGATGGGTTTGACAAACCGCTTGCGGAGTAACTCGACGGTGTCATAGTAAGTCGTTGCCTTTTCGAGCGTGGCGGAGATTCTGTGACTCACCCGGGCGTGGAGTAGATGCAGCTTGCGTGGCCCCAGGATGGGAGTCTCTGCGGATTCCAGTTAGGCCTCGAAGCACCGCAGCCAGTATTTAAAAATGTCCTTCGCCTCCGGTGTCTGTGCTTCCAGATTGAGCTTCTCTGGTTTTAGGCCTGCGTCCATCCTGAATCTAGTTCAGTCTAATAAATTGAGGTACCCTCAATAATGACGCTTAGAGTGTAAACGGTAAAGAAGGCTTTATTAGACTAAGAACTATGCTAGAGCTGAGACATGTGCTGACTGCTGCACAGCCCATGAGGCAGCCGTTTATATATGGCTCACAGATGGGCGGAGCCAGAGGCGGAGTCCCCAGGGTTCCAAGCCCAGTGTCAAAGGGGACATCACCTTCCATGATGATAAGGCAGTAATCGTTCATCACACTCTGTCTGCCGGCATGGGGGTAAAAAACAGAACACAAGTCCTCCACCTCACATTGAGGATGGTGGTTGTGTCCTTCATGCTGCCAGCCCAATCACAGGGCCGGCACCTCTCAAACTTCAGCAGTGCCACAAGGAGAGGCAGTTTTAGATCATAGAATTTACAGTGCAGAAGGAGGCCATTCGGCCCATCGAGTCTGCACCGGTTCTTGGAAAGAGCAACCTAACCAAGGTCCACACCTCCACCCTATCCCCATAACTCAACAACCCCACCCAACACTATGGGCAATTTTGGACACCAAGGGCAATTTATCATGGCCAATCCACCTAACCTGCACATCTTTTGACTGTGGGAGGAAACCGGAGCACCCGGAGGAAACCCACGCACACACGGGGAGGATGTGCAGACTCCGCACAGACAGTGACCCAAGCTGGAATCGAACCACGGACCCTGGAGCTGTGAAGCAATTGTGCTATCCACAATGCTACTGTGCTGCCCTGAGGCACAATGCTACAGTTGCTGCTGAGGAATACAGGAACTGTGCAAGGCAAGACAAACGAAAAAACAAATTCACGAAGGGCAAAGCATACGGCTCGTTGAGGCGGCGGGTGATGCATTTCGAGCCCCCCCCCCCCCCCCCAGCCCCTGCTCTTTCGGACCGTGAGTCCCTCTAACTGGAGGCCACCCATGCGGTAGGAGGACGACTTTCATCGACAAAACTGCCAATAACAATACAAAATGGCTGCTAATTGAGCCTTCAATTCGGTTGTCAGTCTCCTGAGGGTGGGGTAGAGTGGTGGTCGACCTTTGGTCCCACCGTCAGTAAAATGCCCTGACAGAGTTGGGGAGCTGACACGACCCAGTTCACCGCAATTTTATCAATCTCCTACGCTGACACCTGGGGAGTAGTAAAATCCTGCCCTTTAAAACTGTTTTTCACTCCGCGGATGCTACCTGACCTGCTGAATATTTATAGCAATTTCAGTTTTCATGTTCAGGTTTGCACTTGGATACGAGGGAGAAAGTATGAAGGCCTTACTCAGAGGAATGACCCTGGTGGGAGTGTAAGGATTTTACTGCAAACTAGGGTATCAAAAGTGGAGGAGAGAGTGAGTGAGTAGGTCAGCTGCAAAGGTCTTGGGACATTGGATGGTCAATGACTAGACAGTTGGGAATTTGAATGTGACCTGGAGAGGTTTATCCAGGAATGGATGTAGAAGGATTCGGGGGAGGGGGGTAGAAGATGGGAATGGTGAGGAATACAAAGACTGAACAGTGATGGTTCTTGTCTATGATTGAGACAGTTGGCATACCCTGGTGAGATGGGAAGGTTGGAGGAGTGGGGGGGGGGGGGGGGCGGAGGGGAAGTGAGGGAGGTGGGAGGAGATGGTGGGGGGCACTTGAGTATGGATAGGAGAATTTATGTGGAGTGAGTATTTGAAGAAGCGTGGCGAACCTGGAGGGAAAGGGAAAGATGAGTTGAAATGGGGTTGAAATCTGTGCAGGAAAGGAGTGAGAAACCCACAAATAGGTTTTGGGTATGTGCCAAAACTTGATAAAATTCAGAATTTCAATTTAAAAAAATCAATCATATAAAACAACATGCACAATGTTTAATGAGATTCTGTAGTAGTTAAAGTGTGCTACAGATCCATAGCAACACAACACAAACACTTAAGTCTTGCCTTGTTAATCCTGAGCTAATTTAAAAACAGACAGATGGCATGAGCTTGGATAGATCACCTTTATCACGTAAGGAGTTAACAAAACTCCAGTTCAGCTCTTGTTTCAAGCTCGATAAATGAGTTATGATAGATGTGATATGGGTGTGGGTAGGTAGGGGGTGTGCAGTAGGGGAAGGAGTTATTTGAGAACTGCATTACACCCAGTACCCAGGTAAATTTGCAGAAATCTGAAATAAAGGCAGAAGAGATCGGTGGGATTCAAACATTGTGGGAGGGATCCAGAAACATTGGACAGAACTTTCCGTTGAGGTTGGAGGTGGGCAGATTTGCAATTCAGCACTTCCGGCCTTGGTGCTGGTTCCTTGCCACAGTTCTGACTCTCAGCCATTTTCAAAAAGGCTGGGTCCCAAGTTAGATCAGATGCATGTTGTAGGGACAGGAATTTATCTGCAAATTAAAGTAATTAGGGGGCTTATTAAGGCCGCATTCCTTTTGTGACTGGGATTTTCAGTGGGCAATGCATGCAGCCCACATGGTAGGCTCAGTGAGGGAAATGGGTAGGGTCTTCCCATTGTTCACGTGAGAGACTCCTGCACTGTAATAGCCATCAGGCCATAATGCCGTCGCTGGCTGCCCTTGGAGGGGTTGTTCCTCCAGGATTGTGTCAAGGCAGCTTAAAATCAAAAAAGCTCACTTGTCTTCTCCTTCTCTCCCATTCTCATCGTCAGAATGATAGCCCCCACCCCAGATGATGGGGCTGTTTATCTGAGAGTGCCGCAGGGCCTCCCCTTGGCCCTCCAGTGTCGGGAACCCATCCACCATTCTGAATTGGATAGCGAACCTGCTCCTCGGCCTTTGATTGGCTCCCCCTTCTCATAATAGTAATTTTGACGTCTACAATGAACTGTGTGAGGGGCAGCAGGAACTGGCCTCCATGTTAGGTTCCCAAGTCCTGAATGAAAATTAAGCTCACCATGCTTGCACAAAATGCTTGTGGCTGGGAGAAATTCCATCTCCCTACTTCATCAGAAGGAGGTAGGCGATGAAGTTGCTTCCTAGAATTTCAATGGATCCTACCTCAGGTGCTTGGTAATTTGTTTGCCAGATACACACCTCCATCCGAATATATGGAGATATGAAAGTGATGCCTGTCAGGATGCTCATGCCTGCACCTTGGCCTTGAACACTTCTGAAGACTGCTGGCTGCAGCAAGTAAATCAAATCTCTTCTAAAGGCAGCTGATGGTCACGTTTTAAAATAGATTTGAGTTGGTCCCACTGGCCTGTGCTGCTACCATCCCCAGCCCAGCCCCGAGCAGCTGGTTGTTGCTGCATCTTCCTGCCTGACACTGGTCGGAATGTTTTAATGAGCCAATCCTGGGATCTCTGACAGAGTTAGGAGCAGAGAGCACAGGAGCACTAGAATTGTCACTCTGCCGCAGGGAAGCACATTTATATTTGTATTGGTAAACATGAAAAGAAATTATGGTTTTAAGTGGGTTTAATTTAATGTTTGTGTGTCTGGAAGGGCCTGCGGTGGAGAATGACTGCAGAATGCTGTGGTAGAGAAGGATCTGGGTGTCCTTAGTACACGAATCGCACAACAATGTAGGCACAGCAAGTAATTCATAAGGCAAATCGAATGTTGGCCTGTGTTGCAAGGAGGATGGAGTATAAAAGGGAAATCTTGCTACAACTGTACAGGGCATTGGTGAGACCACACCTGGAGTACTATGTTGTATTTTGGTCTCCTTACTTAAGGAGAGATATACTTGCATTGGAAGCATTTCGTAGTCTGAGCCCTTGGGTGAAGGTTTTATCTTGAGAGGAAAGTTTGAGCAGGTTAAGCCTAAAAAGATTGGAGTTTAGAAGAATGAAAGGTGATTTTATTGAAACATGTATAGAGTTCTGAGTGGTTTGACCAAGGGTAGATGCTGAGAGGATGTTTCCCCTCGTGCGGGAATCTAGAACTAGGGGACACGGTTTCAAAATGACGGGTGTCTCATTTAAGAGTGCGATGAGGAGGAATTTCTCAGAGAGCCGTTAGTTTTGGGAATTCACTACGTCAGAGACTAGCGGAGGCTGGATCATTGAATATATTCAAGGCTGAGTAAGACGGATGTTTTCATCTTCAAGTGAGTCGAGGGTTGCGGGGAGCAGGCAGTAAAGTGGAGTTAAAGCCACAATCGGGTCAGCCCATGGTCTATTGAATGGCAGGGCAGGCTCAAAGGGCTGATTGGCCTGCCTCTCCTATTTCCGATCATCTTTTGAAAGACAGACCATGTTAAAAATGTGAATTTCAGTCCCGAGCAGAAAGTGTGCACTTGCAATACTTTTGGTGATTGTAAGAGATTAATTCTAAAATGTGCAAAGTGACAAAAAAAAGTGAGACTGCGTACATATATGCATTCTATGTAATCGACCCTTGAGATGAATTTATTTTACCTTTGTTTTCAGGCCATGTTTAGCCTGTGTATGGTGGAGAGCGTTGCTGAGGAAGTGAGCCTGCATGGAGTGACCAGCCTGGGTCTGAAACAAGCTCTGGATTTTGCATATACAGGCCAGGTACAGAATTGTTTGCGTTTTAGAAGCGAAATGCTGGACGGTTAATTTAGTTCTTGCTGAGAATTAATTACTTTAAAACAAAATGGCCATTTCCTGCATGTACGAAGGAAACGTACCAAATTCAGCTGCTCCAGTTTCACATGAAATGATAACTTTTTGCTGTGTTGTGTGTGTCGTGTTGTTCACCCTGGAGTAACACGGACTGCAGCTGGATGCAGTTGTACTGTAAAGTAGACACCAAACTTTGATGTTAGTTCAATACACTTTATTGAACTTCTGGAGCAGTGCACACAGCTTGCTGTGGGTTGACACTCAACTAATCTAAGTGTGCTAACTATAAGTAGACCAGACTAGCTCTGAGCCACGTGTAGAAGGTGCTAACTGATATAACACCCTGACTGTCACTACAGTTGTCACCAGTGCGAAAGAGGCAGAGTGCTGATGCCTCGCGTGTTTTATAGTGGGAGACCACCCTCTAGTGTTCTGCCTGGTGATTGGTTGTGTTCTGTCCTATGTGTTGATTGGCTGTACTGGGTGTCTGTCACTGCCTGTCTGCATCTCATTATGTGCATGAGTGCATATCATGACACCCCCTCCTTTAAAAAAAATAATAATTTGTTGGTTGCTTAGAGCATATGCGACTGTATGTACATGTATAACTATTTACATTAAATGGCGAGTGAATGAATATGTACATGAAAGGTGTCTCGCGTGCAGATACAGAACAATATTTACAAGATAAATGTCTATAACTCCAATATTTGAGGCTGGGGTCTGATCCTTGTCGACCGCCTGAGAGGTGGAGGTGGGGACGAGGGCGCCTTGACAGACGGGATTGCTGCCAGATTGATGGCCTCGTGGTGCGAGGTATCCAGAGGAGGCATAACAACATCTGGAAAGGTGAGATTTGGTAGTGAGCAGGCAAGTTTGCGTAGTGCCCTTCTGTTGCGCCTGACAATGGAGCCATCAGCCATACGAACCACAGAGAGCACAGCCAAATTGGTAGCATGAGCATCGTACACCAGCTTTTGCCGGTTCCTGAGTTGCTGCACCTTTTGCAGCACTGGAAGGTGATCCAGGTCTGGTAAGTGTATGGCTGGAACAGTCGTCCGCAGGTCTCTATTCATGAAGAGTTGTGCCGGAGACATACCGGTGGACAGAGGGGTTGCCCTGTACGCCAACAGCGAAAGGTTGAAGTCAGAAGCAGAGTCTGCAGCCTTGCAGAGCAGTTGCTTCACTATATGGACCCCTTTCTCGACCTTCCCGTTGGACTGCGGGTAGTGTGGGCTTGAGGTAATGAGTTTGAATTGGTACGACTTGGCGAAATTGGACCATTCTTGGCTGTGAAAGCAGGGACCATTGTCACTCATGACAGTGAGTGGATTACCATGCCTAGCAAATGTCTCCTTGCAGGCCTTGATGACTGTCCTTGATGTGAGTTCTGACAGCTTCACAACTTCCGGGTAACTTGCGAAGTAATCGATGATGAACCCATAGTCGCGCCCATTGGCGTGAAAAACGTCGATTCCCATCTTGGACCACGGAGAGGTCACAATCTCGTGTTGCTGGAGTGTTTCTTTCGTCTGAGCAGGCTGGAAGCGCTGGCAGGTCGCACAATTGAGGACCATATTGGATATGTCCTGGTTGATTTCAGGCCAATAGACAGCCTGCCGGGCCCTGCGCCTACACTTTTCGACACCGAGGTGTCCCTCGTGAATTTGTTTGAGCATTAAGCTCTGCAGGCTGCGAGGAATAACGATACGATCTAGCTGAGGAGGATCCCCTCGATGACTGTCCGGTCGTCCTTGACATTAAAAAACTGAGGGCATTGCCCTTTTTCCCAACCATTTGCGAGGTGGTGCATTACACGCTGCAGAAGAGGGTCCTAGGCAGTCTCTTCTCGAATGTTGATCACTCCTTCATCTGAGGCCGGGAGGTTGCTGGCACACAGTTGCACCTGCACCTCAATTTGGCGGATGAAGGCAACCTGTTCACAGGGTGAGGTGATGGAGCATGACTGGGCATCCGCAATTATTAGCTCCTTGCCTGGTGTGTACACTAACTCAAAATCGTACCTGCGGAGTCGAAGGATAATGCACTGAAGCCTGGGCGTCATGTTATTCAAGTCCTTATGAATGATATGGACCAAGGGTCTGTGGTCAGTCTCCACTGTGAAGGTTGGTAGACCGTAGACGTAGTCATGGAACTTTACAATGCCGGTTAGGAGGCCCAGAAACTCTTTTTCTATCTGGGCGTACCTCTGTTCAGTAGGAGTCATAGCATAAGCCACTGGAGCCCAGGACGAGGAGTCATCCTTCTGGAGGAGCACCGCACCAATGCCGTCCTGGCTTGCGTCCGTGGAGGTTTTTGTCTCCCTGTCCGGGTCAAAAAACGCTAGTACCGGAGCAGTGTTGAGCTTTGCCTTTAGCTCAAGCCACTCTGCTTGATGTGTGGGTAGCCACTGGAATGCAGTGGACCTCTTCACCAGATGCCTGAGAGCCGTGGTGTGTGATGCCAGGTTGGAAATGAACTTTCCCAAGAAGTTTACCATACCGAGGAAGCACAGTACCACCTTTTTGTCTTCCGGGGTCTTCATGGCATTAATGGCCTTGACTTTGTCCAAATCTAATTGCACACCCTGCTGGGATATCTGGTCGCCCAAGAACTTGATGGATGAAATGCCAAAGGAACACTTGGCCTTGTTGAACTTGAGGCCGTTTGCATGGACACGTCGAAAGACTTGTTTGAGACGAGATATGTGTTCCTCGGGGGTCGTGGACCATATGATTACATCATCTACGTAGACACGCACACCCTCAATGCCCTCCATCATCTGCTCCATGATCCTGTGGAAGATTTCGGAGGCTGAAACAATGCTGAACGGCATCCGGTTATAACAGTACCTTCCGAAAGGTGTATTGAACGTGCAGAGCTTCCTGTTGGACTCGTCCAGTGGTATCTGCCAGAAACCACGCGATGCATCTAGCTTTGTGAAAAATTTGGCCTGTGCCATCTCACTGGTCATTTCCTCCCGCTTCGGGATCGGGTAGTGATCCCGCATTATGTTCCAGTTAAGATCTTTGGGATCTATGCATATCCGCAACTCTCCTGAGGGCTTCTTCACATCGAGCTGACCCAGTCAGTCGGTTCCGTCACTTTGGAGATGATGCCCTGGTCTTGGAGCTCCTGCAGCTGTGCCTTTAAACGTTCCTTCAGAGGAGCCGGCACCCGGCGTGGTGCATGGATTACAGGCGTGGCATCAGGCCTGAGTAAGATCATGCAGCAGTATGGCAGCCTACCCATTCCACTAAACACATCCGGGTATTGCGCCAGGATGTCATCAATGTCAGCCTGAAGATCCACATTGGAAGAGGACATGGCATGGACTCGCTGTACGAGATTGAGTAGCTGGCATGCATGGGCACCAAGCAGGAATGCCTTGTCAGGCTTGACGATTTCGAATCGCAGTGTGGCATTGATGGTCTTGTTGGAGACAAACAGATGACAAGATCCTAATGCAGTTATGGCATTGCAATTATAATCAAGGAGCTGGCAGGCTGGTGGAAGAATTTTGGGTTGCTTTTTAATGAGGTCAAAATTAGCTTAAGAGATGAGTTTGGCTGAAGCACCAGTGTCCAGCTTGAACTGGATGCTGCATTGGTTAACGTATTTGAGGAGACATATTCACATGTCGTGATGATGCCCACACGATATGGGGACTCCAGGCAGTTGTCCTCTGGATCCGTAGTGCTGCCAGGATCAGAATCCAGTAGACCTTGCTGTACACATCGAACGCATTTGCGTCGGAAATGGGACCACTGACCCTTGACCGGCGGTGCAGACCTGCGCAAGGCTGCATAATGTCCAGGCTTCCCACAATTTAAACATCGCCTGCCTTTTGCAGGGCATTGCCGCTTTAAGTGGGCGGTGCCGCAGTTCGGGCACATCATAACATTGACGTTGTTACGCTCCGTGCGTCGTCACACATGCGCAGTGCGGTCAGCCGACGTCCGCACTTGCGCAGTTTGGTCTTCGGCCGCTTTGTTCTCCCGTTCGTGGTGCGTATGCGTGGGATCCCTTGAAAAGCGTGCGAAATGGCCGCCTTCATCGATACTGAGGCGCCGTATCCGGGCGATGGCCTGTACACTCTGCCTCGTGGGAGGCAAGTTGTTCCTGTTCTGCCAATTTGAAACGGGAGTACCGATTTCGCGCATGCTCATGCACTTTACACGTCTCGATTGCGACTGGCAGGGTCATGTTTATCATTTTGAGGAGCTGCTCCCGCAAAGAGTCGGCGTGCACCCCAAACACGATCTGATACCTGATGATGGAATCAGCGGTGTCACCGTAGTTGCAGGACTGCGCTAATATACGGAGATGAGTTATAAAGGATTGGAAAGGTTCATCCTTACCCTGAAGGCGTTGCTGGAAGACTTGGCACTCAAAGCTCTCGTTCGATTCGACTTCACCGTGACTGACAAATTTAGCTAAAAAGGTCTTGAATTTGATCTTGACCTCGCTATCAGCAAAAGTGAGCAAGTTGAAAATAAGGATGGCTTGTTCCCCCGCACTTGCTTTGAGGAGTGCACCAAGCAGATGGGCAGCATGATAGCATTGTGGTTAGTCCAGTTGCTTCACAGCTCCAGGTCCCAGGTTCGATTCCCGGCTTGCGTCACTGTCTGTGCGGAGTCTGTACGTTCTCCCCGTGTGTGCATAGGTTTCCTCCGGGTACTCCGGTTTCCTCCCACAGTCCAAAGATGTGCTGGTTAGGTGGATTGGCCATGATAAATTGCCCTTAGTGTCTAAAAAGATTAGGTGAGGTTACTCGGTTACGGGAATAGGGTGGAGGCGTGGGCTTAAGTGGGGTGCTCTTTCCAAGGGCCAGTGCAGACTTGATGGGCTGAATGGCCTCCTTCTGCACTGTAAATTCCATGATTCTATGCAGAGGGAATAGTCTATTTGGAATGGTGACAAGGGAAGGGAGTGGAACATGAGTTTGGCGGTGGCATCATGCTGTAGGTGGAAGATGCTCTGAAGATGGAGAAACTGGGAGAGTGTGCCTCCTTTGCACCTGTTCCGATGATGCAATCTTCCACAACTGTGCTTCTGCTATATCTACCTTTCTGCTTAACCAAGGATTTCTTTCCACTGTGGTTGACAGGACCCTTAACTATGTCCGACCCATTTCCTGCACTTCTGTTCTCACTCTCCTAGAACCATGATCGGGTTCGCCCTCTCCTCACTTTCCATCCCACCAGCCTTCACATTCAAAGGATCACCCTCCACCATTTCTCCCACCTCCAGCATGATTGTCACCATCAAACCAATCTTCTCGTCTCCTCCCCTGTCAGCATTCCAAAAGAACCTTTCCCTCTGCAACCACTGTAATCCATTGCTTAATCACTCCCAACACCTCTTCCCACGGTTCTGTCCAGTGCAATTGCAGGAAGTGCAACACCCCTTCTACATCCTCTATTCTCACCATCCAAGGCCATAAACTCTCCTTCCTTTCAATTTATAATACTGTATTTGCTACTCAGTATATGATCTCCTCTACATTAGGAAAACCCAGCTTCAAATGAAGTGAGAGCTTTGTCAAACACCTCCGCTCAGTTCACAAGTATGACCCCAAGCTTCTAGTGGCCAGCTATTTTAATGTACCATTTTTGATTTGATTTGATTTATTATTGTCACATGTATTAGTATACAGTGAAAAGTGGTGGGCGGGATTCTCTGATCCTGAGGCTAAGTGCTGACGCCGTCGGAAACACCGTTGCGTTTCTCGACGGCGTCAACATGGCCCCCGCATCAGCAATTCTGGCCTCTACAGGGGCCAGCACGGTGCTGGAGCGGTTCACACCACGCCAGCTGCTGATCCGGCTGTGGAATGGGCGCCGGGGGATACGTGCATGCGCAGTGGGTCCAGTGCGAACCCACGCATGCGCTGTCCCACTGGCGCGATTTCCGCGCATGCCCAGTGTCTCCCTTGTCCACGCCGGCCCCGACGCAACATGGCGCAGCAGTACATGGGCTGGCGCGGAAGAAAGGAGGCTGGGAGACAGAGAGGCCGGCCCGCCGAATGGTGGGCCCCAATCACGGGACAGGCCACATCGGAGGCCCCCTCTTGGGTCGGACCCCTCTCTTCCCCCCATCGGCCGCCCGCCACCCGACCCTTCAATGCTGAGTTTCCGCCGGCTGAGAGCAGATGTGGACGACGCCGGTGGGACTCTGTGTTTTGACTACGGCCGCTCGGCCTATCCCGGCCCGAGAATCGGTGGTTCGGCCAGCGACCGGCACCGCGCCAACCACGGCAGCGTCAATAGGTGATTCGCGCCGGTCGCGAGGATTCTTCGGCCCAGCCTGGGCTGAGAATCCCGCCCATTGTTTCTTGCATGCTATACAGACAATGCATACGGTACATAGGGAAAGAAGGAGAGACTGCAGAATGTAGTTACAGTCGTAGCTGGGGTGTAGAGAAAAGATGAACTCAATACGAGGTAGGTCCTGTCAAAAGTCTGATGGCAGCAGGGAAGAAGCGGTTCTTGAGTTGGTTGTTACTTGACCTCAAATCTTGCGCACACCCACACATTTCTGTCCTCAGCCTACTGCTGTGTTCCAGTGAAGGTCAATGCAAGCTTCAGGAACAACACCTCCGCTTCCGATTAGGCACTTAACAGCTTTCTGGACTCAACATCAAGTTAAAAATTTCAGGCCTTCAACTCTGTCCCCATTTTGATTGTACTTTTCTATAACCGACTTGCTGTTTTTTCTTTCCACCCCCTCCTCCTTTCTATGGCATAAAACCTTTCACATTTACACATTTCCTCAGTTCTGAAAAAAAATCATATTTGGCTCGAAATGTTAATTCTGTTTCCCTCTTCCCGGATGCTGCTATATCTGTTACGTATTTCCAGCACTTGCTGTGCCTATTGCATTACTTACATTAAATAGCCCTTAAGAACCATCAGAAACTGAAGCTACAATGCTCATAAAAGTATATTCTATCTTTGAGTACGCACAGTGTTCTGAAATGCCCGGGATCTCAAAACCTTCCATGAATCAGTTAAACGTTTCTCTGCCGGTCTGTCATGAATAATAAACTGCAATATAAAAGAGCAATCTTGTCAGGAACCATAATCGTGGTGAACTTTTCCAACTATGACCGCGATTCTCCGGGTCGCTAGCCCCAGGTGGTATTCCCGATGGCCCGCTGAATCAGGCGTGATTGCCAAAGTGGGAGTCTCGCCGGGCGTTAAATCCGTTGCGAGTGTTCCGACCCACGGCTCTTGCCCTGATCAGGTTCTCGGCCAGAGCGGGCAAGAACCTGATTCAGCTCATCTAAATGAATTTAAACATCATTACTGGGTTTGAGGCCAGAATCCCCGGCCTCCCAATATTCTCCTACTTCCCCCAGCTAGAAGTCCTGTGGGTGCCAATCTCCCTTAGTCCGGACAAATGGGGGGTGCTAGGGAGTGAGTACTCTTTCAACACTTGCCTCCAGAGTATCAAGGGAGGTGCTTCAGGAGAGGTGGGAGTTGAGGGGGGGTGGGGAGGAGCCCTCAGGCTAGGGCTGGACTGGAGGAAATCGGGTCTGGGGTCTTTCCTAAGATGGGGGTCGTGTGACGGGTCTTCCCTCCGTACCGTTCAGAATCATTAAACTGTCTTTCAGCATGTCAAGTTGTCGTTAAAAGGCTTCCCTCTGTAGCCTTCAAACTTTTAATGTCTCTCCCAGCTTGTCAATATCAATGATCAGTCAGATGAATGTGAAAGTCTTCTCTTTGATGTGCTGGAAACCTTTGAATGCTCTTGTGGCAGTCAGTGTTATTCCCCTTGTTGAATACAAGTTGAAACACAATTACTGCTTGTTTATAACAGAAATGAAGATGACATATGCAGTAATTACAACAGAATAATGGCAAGCTAACCTACTAGCCCCCTTTTACTGTCCCACCCTCTATCCACATGCACGCACAAGACAGACAAACACAGATGGGCGGAGAGGGTTGAAATAATAGGGATTAATGTAAAAGAAAGATTGGAGTCCTTGCTTTCAATGTTAAGTTCCTTGCAGCAGGCTGTCCTCCTGGCACCCTGATTGATTAAAGCCAGCGATACTTTCCTTGCAGTAACATTCATTCAGTACTCGCATGCAGTAAGATTTCTTCTGGAGAGACACTTTAGCCTTTATTAACCTGGGCCTTCAACTTAAAAGTCCACCTTTGCGTCTAATTCTCATGATACTTTTTGTCTCACATCAAACCCAGCTTCCAGCCCGGGTTTTAATCTCAATCCTTTGCATTTTCAATAAAATGACATCCAGCCTTTCTGTGATGAGAAAAAAGTTCTTACGCTGGATTTCTCGAGAAAGTTCATCAGATCTTTGAGAGAGAGATAGAGAGAGTTAGCAGCCGTGTCAGTCCAACTGAGTCATCACTGATCTCTGCAGCTTGAGTTAAAGGCAAATTCTGCAGTAAAGTCACAGGCCCATTCATCATCCATGGATAAAAAATTGTAATAGCAAAAAATAAAAGAAAGGGAAAAATAAGGGAATTACCAGGGTTTAAACAGGGGGATCCTTACAACAAGTATACTTAGATATGAAATGGTGAAAGTTTCTAATGATGTAACCTGATAATTATTTCAAGTTCTGCATGTTTTTTGTGATTCGGAACAGAAGTTGCAGGCTTGAGATGGTGAAGATCACTGTAGGATCTCATCACAGAAGCAAGTATCATGTGCCCATATACATTGCATGCATAGAGTTTCACATGAAACATTAGAGTGGCGATCCTTCTGGGACATAATCTGTTTAAATTGGTCTTAACACATTATGGGCATTTCGCCAATCTGGTATTCTGATATTGACAATAGATATAAACAGAGCTTTTACGTGGGCTGTGTATGAATCAACCTTTCATTACGAGTAAAAACAACTTGCACGTGAGTATTAACACAGAAATATCAGAAACCAACTCCAACCGCTTCCTTTTCCTGCGGCCGCATTGGAATGACTCCACAGGTCTGTCACTGACAGATTGCAGACTCGAATAGTATTTAACTCGCTGCAGACTTTTAATGTATGATTCCACACATTCAATGGCTTTTTGTACTGAGATTCTACAGGGGCTGTCCGAGGTTCTGAGATGATTGGGAATTATGCGCGGTGTGATAATTAACATTAGAAGAGGCCGGGTATCCAGATTTTCAAATGCTGTGCTGGAGATAGAATGGATGAGAAATAGTCTGTATTCGCAGAGGATGGAGGCCATACAAATGGAGGTTCAGGAGTCAGTGACAAGAGGGAGTGAAGGAAGTCAATGCCAGGAGTATAGCGACACCTACATGGATGCAAGGCAGGAGGCACTTACAAAGTGGTCGAAGTCTGTGAATGCATCTTCAAATTCCATCAACTGCACCAGTAGCTTCAGGGACTCCTCAATTCACCATACCCATAACAGTCGCCTGCCAAAAGATTCTACCAATCAGGTCTTGTTTCTAACATTTACGAGGTTGACGCAACTTTTTAAAAAAAAGATGCTGGATATCCTAAATAAAAACCAGCCTCCCCGAACAGGCGCCGGATTGTGGTGACTAGGGGCTTTTCACAGTAACTTCATTTGAAGCCTACTTGTGACAATACGCGATTTTCATTTTCAAAACAGAAAATGCTGGAAATACTCAGCAGGTCAGGCAGCATCTGTGAAGAGGGAAAGAAAGTTCATGTTTCAGGTCAATAACCTTATTAATCTGAAAAGCTAACTCTGCTTCTCTCTCTTAACCTCCTGAGTATTTCCAGCATTTTTTGTTTTTTTGTTTGCATGTGTTTCACTACACGCTTGCACACTTCAGTTTTTTGGAACTCCTTCCCAAGCAGCATTGTGGGTGTACCTACACCACGTGGACTGCAGCAGTTCAAGATCGCAGCTCACCAGCAGCTTCTCGAGGGCAGTCAGATCAGCAATAGAAATGCTGGCCACAACATCTCTAGTTTGGTGGGGAGAGTGAAAGCTGATCTGGCAAGGTGGGATGGTCTCCCTCTGTCACTGGCGGGTCGGGTACAGGCGGTTAAAATGAATGTGTTGCTGTGATTTCTGTTTATTTTTCAATGCCTACCGATTTTCCTGCCAAAGGCTTTTTTCAGAGAGATTGAGGGAAGGATTACGTCATTCATATGGGGAGGGAAGGTGGCCAGAGTGAGAAAGGTGCTGAGAGGGGAAGGCAGGCAGGGGGTTTGGGTCTTCCGAACCTGATGTAATACTACTGGGCGGTGAATGTGGAGAAGGTGCGGAGCTGGGTCAGGGGGGTTGATTCCCAGTGGGTCAGAATGGTGGAGAGTTTGTGCAGGGGGTCGGGACTGAAAGCGCTAGCAACAGCGCCACTCCCGATAGCCCTGGGGAAATACTCAGGGAGTCCGGTAAAAATAGCTTCATTGAGAATTTGGAGGCAGTTTCACCAACACTTCGGGTTGGGGGCAGGGTCAAGGGAAATGCCGATTCGGGGGAACCTCAGATTTGAGCCAGGGAGGTGGGATGGAAATTTTCGGAAATGGGAGGAGAAGGGTATTAGGACGCTAAAAGATTTGTTTCTGAGGAGCCGGTTTGCAGGACTTGAAGGAGCTGGAATCAAAGTATGGGCTGGAGCGGGGGGGGGAAGTGTTTAGATACATGCAGGTTCGAGATTTTGCCAGAAAGGAGATGCAGAGCTTCCGGGAGGAACCGGCCTCCACATTGCTGGAGGAGGTGCTGACGACAGGGGGATTGGAGAAGGGGGTAGTGTCAGCGGTTTACGGAGCTATTTTGGAAGAGGATATGGCACCACTGGAAGGGATCAAAGCAAAGTGGGAGGAAGAGTTGGGAGAGGTTATAGAGGAAGGGTTCTGGTGTGAGGTGCTCCAGAGAGTAAATGCCTCCACCTTGTGCGCGAGGTTGGGGCTGATACAGCTGAAGGTGGTATAAAGAGCACACCTCACGAGGGCGAGGATGAGCCGATTCTTTGAAGGAGTAGAAAATGTGTGTGAGCGTTGCGGGGGGCACCCGCTAACCACGTTCATATGTTTTGGTCCTGTCCAAAGCTAGAGGATTCCTGGAAGGAGGTGTTTAGCATAATTTCCAAGATGGTGCACGTGAAACTGGACCCGGGTCCCCAGGAGGCCATATTCGGGGTGTCGGACCAACCAGGGTTGGAAACGGGGGCGGAGGCAGATATCGTAGCCTTCGCCTCGTTGATCGCCCAAAGGCGGATCCTGTTGGGATGGAGAGCAGCCTCTCCACCCTGTGCCCTGGTGTGGTGGGGGAACCTGTTGGAATTCTTGACTCTTGAGAAGGTTAAGTTTGAACTGAGGGGAAGGACGGAGGGGTTCTACAATTCATGGGCATTATTCATTATGTACTTTCAAGAACTGGATAACATCAAACATTCGTGGGGGGGATGGGTGGGAGGGTTGGGGGGAGGGGGGCTGTGTGTGTTAATGGTGACTATGGGTGATCCCTGATACCTTTTTGTCATTTGTTAATGTAAACATGCGGGCTAATGTTTGGGGTTTGGTGGGAGGATGGGATTGCTGTTATTGCTATAGGGATTGACATTTGTTGCTGATTATTGTTTATTGTTGGTGGGTGTAAATTTGGGAGAAAATATGAAAAAGGAGGAGAATAAAAATACTTTAAAATTTTTTTTAAAACTGCTGGCCAAGCCAGCAGATCCCACGTCCTGTGAAATAATTTTAAAAAGCTTACAGCCCACATCTCACACCTTGTTTACACACTGCTAGATATTTAGCCATGACAACCATATCACCCAAAAGGTTTCACTGGCATATTTTCCCTTCTCTTCCAAAAGAGAAGATGGCCCACAACCTGAGGGAACAGGAACTTAACAGGAGGGGGAGAGGTATTCCGCATGTTATAATTCCCATGGAGGCTTTGCTATTGGTCTAAGGGCTATTACCGACGTCTTGACCACCAGCAAGGTGAAATCAATACATGATCAAGAAGTCCCCCTTTTTCTGATCCCATTTCTCCTTCGTTCCACAGTCTGATTGCAAAGCTGCTGATGGTGTAAGTATGTACTTCTTACACCCTCTTCTTTCCACACAATTTACCTTGTTCCATTTACTTGCACCCAAGAACTGCAGCCTGCCCAGTCAATGGAGGAAGAACAAGAAGACAATGAGGATGAAGGTGCATCATCCGTTGAAGTTGCAGTCATCATCGTATGTGCTGACACTGCGAGTGGTTTAGAGGATAGCATGAGGTCCTGCATATGGTGAGATGCCATGCATAAGAGTACTGCAATCCCGGCAGGGGGAAAAAGACAAAGTGTGTGCCAGTCTGCTGGAGAAGAGGTTGCATGTAATTTCTGCGGCAGTGGCCTCAGCTGATGATGTTAGTGGAGCAGGCCAATTCTGCAATAGAGGTGTGTGCGTGCGCCACAGACGTGATATTGGAATCTTAAGGGGCCTGTTAGTGGCCCAAAAAACAGATGCTACTGAGCCCAATTTCATAGCTTGTGGGTATTGATCCTGCTTGGCAACAGAGAGTTAATTCAGTGAATTGATAGTTTTATATATTCGGAAGCTTCGTTTCCTCTGCACCTCAACGCCACAGAAGAAAAATGGAAACTTACACTTTCCAGGAAGACATTTCCATGAGAGATCCAACACCTGTTGGAATTGAAAAGATCTGATGTATACCTTTCGGTTTACTCTGTTTTTCTTCCCCTCCTGTCTTAAAAATTTGTTTTTAACAAAATGTTTCTAATTTCTGATACATTCATGACCCCTTGTGGTAATTTAATTTAACTGCAACTTAAATATTGTGTGGTCTTCTTTTAAAAAGTATTGTTTGACTTTGGCAGATTATTGTGGAGAAGTTTAAAAAAAATTTAGAGTACCCAATTCTTTTTTTCCAATTAAGGGGCAATTTAGCGTGGCCAATTCACCTACCCTGCACATCTTTTTTGTGCTGCGGGGGTGAAACCCATGCAGACATGGGGAGAATGTGCAAACTCCACACTGACAGGGCTTGGATCGAAGCCGGGTCCTCGGTGCCGTGAGGCAGCAGTGCTAACCACTGCATCACCGTGCTGCCCGTGATTATGGGGAAATGATGCACTTCATTCAAGGCTGGCTTGAATCAGTTCTTAAAACAATTGAGCTATCATTTGGGTAGTCGGGCGGGGAAGATGATGTAGTGGCACTTTGGTAAAACAGGTTGCATGGTCCTTCAAAACAAAATGGTGAGAGAGAAGGAATCGAAAATGTGTTCTTGGTGCATGTTGGTTGGGAGAGAGAAAAAAAAGCAGAGAACTGGAGAAACATAAAACTATCCAAATCTCTCAATGCAAGAAAAATGTCCGCTCTCTCATATTTTATTGGGGAAATTAAAATTGAATTTGGCAACAGTATTAGAGTGGCTAAACTGGCGTAAAAAATGACAGAAAGGCTAACTGTAAAGCAACAGTAAAAATTCCAAAAAATGAATCAAACTGCATCGATAACAGAAAATAGTACAGAACATCTTGCACTATCCAACTTTCCAAAGAGTAAAGCATGTCTCCCCTCTCGTTGCTGTTTTCTGGCGTCAGTGCATTTCCAGCAAAATTTACAGGAAATCGCAGCTATTTGCATCAATTTGCATTGATGTTGGGACTGCAATGAGAAAGAGCATCTGGCAGATTTTTTTTCGTTTGGCCAGCTGGCAGACTTGCCTGATTCCCAATCCATTGATGTTGTGCTGGTCCATTCGGTCAGAACATCTGTCTTGTGAGCCTACTTCAACATGTGTAAAGGGCTTTGGACATTGGACAAAATTCAAGTTTTACAGGAGGGTTGTTTTATACTTTTTTCAGCACTTATTTTAGATTACCAGCATTTGAAGTTGTGCCTTATTATATTATGGAATCGTGGTAGAACATCGAATCTAAATTTACAAAATTCCCCATACCTATGCATTTGATATTTTGATGAAAATTAGGTTTTCATTTGGTTTTTTAAAAATTAACTTACGGGATGTGGGTGTCACTGGTTAGCTCAGCATTTATTCCCCACCTCTAGTTGACTTTCAGAAGGTGGTGGTGAGTTGCCTTCCTGAACCGCTGCAGTCCCTGTTGGTACACCAGTGCTGTTGGGGTGGGAATTACAGGATTTTGACCCAGCGACAGTGAAGGACGGGTGATAAAGTTCCAGGTTGAGCTGGTGAGTGTCTTGGAGGGGAACCTCCAGGTGTTGGGGTTCCCAGGTATCTGCTGCTCTTGGTCCTTTTAGATGGTGGTGGTTGTGGGTTTGGAAGGTGTTGTTTATGGATGCTTGGCAAATTCCTGCAGTGCATCTTATAGATGGTGCACACGACTGCCACTGTTCATCGTTGGTGGAGGGATTGAATGTTTGTGGAAGGGGGAGAAATCAAGTGGGCTGCTTTGTCCTGGGGGTGTTGAGCTTCTTGAGTGTTGTTGAAGCTGCTCTCATCCAGGCAAGTGGAGAGTATTCCATTACACTCCTGACTTGTGTCTTGTAGATGGTGCACAGGCTTTGGGAGGGACAGGAGATGCGTTACTCCCCGTAGGATTCCTATCCTTTGACTTACTCTGGTGGCCACAGTATTAATACACTAGTTTAGTTCAGTTTCTGATCTATGGTAACCCCAGGAATTTTATTGTGGGGGATTCAGCGATGGTAATGCCATTGAATATCAAGGGCCGATGGTTAGATCCTCTTTAATAATAATTTTATTATTCTCATAGGTAGGCTTACATTAACACTGCAAAGAAGGTACTGTGAAAATCCCCTCGTCGCCACACTCCGGCGCCTGTTCGAGTACACGGAGGGAACATTTAGAATGTCCAATTCACCTAACAAGCACATCTTTCGGGGCTTGTGGGAGGAAACCGGAGTGCCCGGAGGAAACCCCGCAGACATGGGGGGACTGTGCAGACTCTGCACAGACAGTGACCCAAGCCGTGAATCGAACCTGGGACCTGGTGCTATGAAGCAGCAGTGCTAACCACTGTGCCACCATGCTGCCCTCTCTTTTGTAGGCGATAGTCATTGCCTGGCACTTGTGTGGAGGGAATGTTACTTGCCACTTGTCAGCTCAAGCCTGGATATTGTCCAGGTCTTGCTGCATTTGAACAAGAACTGCCTCATTATCTGAGGAGTTGCAAATGGTGCTGAACATTGTCCAGTCGTCTGCGAACATTCCATTTCTGACCTTATGATAGAAGAAAGGTCATTGATGAAGTAGCTGAAAATGGTTTGGTCCAGGACACTACCCTGCAATGTTGTCCTGGAGTTGAGATGATTGACCTCCAACGACCACAACCATTTTTCCTTGTGCTGGATATGACTCCAACCAGCGGAGAGTTTTCCCCCTGATTCCCATTGACTTCAGTTTTGTTAGGGCTCCTTGCTGCCATACTCTGTCAAATGTTGCCTTGATGTCAAGGGCAGTAACTCTCCCCTCACCGCTGGCATTCAGCTCTTTTGTCCACATTTGAACCAAGGCTGTAGTGAGGTCAAGAGCTGAGTGACCCTGGCGGATCCCAAACTGAGTATCTGTGAGCAGGTTATTGCTGAGTAAGTTCCACTTGATGGCACTGTTGATGACTCCTTCCATCACTTTGCCTATGATGGAGAGTAGACTGATAGGGTGGTAATTGGCTCGGTTGGATTTGTCCTGTTTCTTGTGTGCAGGACACGCCTCAGCATTTTTTCACATTGCCAGGCAGATGCCAGTGTTGTAGCTGTACTGGAACAGCTTGGCTAGGGGTGTGGCAAATTCTGGAGCACAAGTCTTCAGTACTATTACTGGAATATTATCAGAGCCCATAGCCTTTGCAGTATCCAGTACCTTCAGCTGCTCCTTGATATAATGTGGAGTGAATCGTATTGGCTGAAGACTGACATCTGTGATGCTGGGGACCCCTGGAGGAGACTGAGATGTATCATCCACTTGGCACTTTTGGCTGAAGATTAGTGCGAGTGCTTCACAAACAGATGTGCTGGGCTCCACTATCGTTGAGTATGGGGATATTTGTGGAGTCTCTTCCTCCGGGTTGTTTAATTGTCCACCACCATTCACGGCTGGATGTGGCAGGACTGCAGAGCTTAGATCTGATGCGTTTGTTATGGAATCATTTAGCACTATCTATTACTTGCTGCTTATGATGTTTGACCCACTTGTAGTCTTGTGTTGTAGCTTCACCAGGTTGACACCTCATTTTTAGGTATGCCTGGTGTTGCTCTTCATTGAACCAGGGGTGATCCCATGGCTTAGTGGTAATGGTAGAGTGGAGATATGCTGGGCCATGAGGTGCAAATTGTGGTTGAATGCAATTCTGCTGCTGCTGATGGCCACAGTGCCTTATGGATGCCCAGTCTTGAGTTACCTATCTGTTTGAAGTCTGACCCATTTAGCACGGTAGTGCCACACAACATAATGGAGGGCATGCCCAATGTGAAGATGGAAGTTTGTCACCACAAGGACTGTGAAGTGGTCACTTCTACTGAGACTGTCAAGGACAGATGCATCTGCAGCAGGCAGATTGGTGAGGATGAGGTCAAGCATGTGTTCCCTCTTGGTTCCCACACCACCTGTTGCAGTCTCAGTCTAGTAACTATGTCCTTTAGGACCCAGCCAGCTTGATCTGTGGTGATATATGGAGCAACTCTTGGTGATGGACATTAAAGTATATTCTGTGCCCTTGCCACCCTCTGTACTTCCTCAAGGTGGTGTTCAACATCGAGTTGTACTGAATCATCAGCTGATGGTGGATGGTACGTGGTAATCAGCAGGCGGTTTCCTTGCCCATGTTTAACCTGAAGCCATGATACTTCATGGGGTACCTAGTCAATGTTGAGGACTCCCAGGGCAACTCCTTCACGACTGCATACCACTGTGCCACCACCTCTGCTGGGAATGTCCTGCCAGTCAGACAGGACATACCCAGGATTGATGATAATGCTTTCTGGGACATTGCCTGTATGTTATGATTATGTCAACAGGGCTGGTTTGCCATTGTTGTTTCCGGTGTCTAGGTCGATGCTGGGTTTCATTCCTTTTTTGTGTTTTTGTAGAGATTGAATATAACTGAGTGGCTTGCTAGGCCATTTAAGAGTCAACCACATTGTTGTGGGTCTGGAGTCACATGCAGGCCAGACCAGGTAAGGATGGCAGATTTCCTACCCTGAAGGACATTGGTTAACCAGATGGGTTTTTACAACAATCGACAATGGTTTCATGGTCATCATTAGACTTTTAATTCCCGAGGAATTCTCCACTTTCTAGGGGGCTAGGTTGACGTAGGAGTGGTTCCCGCAGCTCCAGCCGGCCCTGAAGGGCCGTCGGGAGTTCGCGCATGCGCGGAACGGCCGGCGTATTTCCACGCATGCGTGGAACAGCCGGCGTATTTTCACGCATGCACAGAACGGCTGGCGTATTTCTGCGCATGCGCAGAACGGCCAGCGTATTTTCGCACATGCTCGGGGGTTCCCTTCCCCACGCCGGCCCCCGTGCAATATGGCGGAGCCCTACAGGGGCCGGGCGCGGAGGAAAGAAGGCCCCCACGGAACCAGCCCACCCGCCTATTGGTAGGCTCCGATTGCGGGCCAGTCCACCGTGGCCCCCCCCCCAGGACGGCCCCCACACACTTACCTGCCAGGTCTCGCTATGTGTGAGGTGAGTAATTCACGCCGGCGGGACTGGGCAAAACTTGTCGGCCACTCTGCCCATTGGGGCCTGGAGAATCGCCAGGGGGGGCTACTGTCAACGGCCCCTGACTGGCGGGGTGGGAATCTCACCGGCGCCCGAAAAATGACACCAGAGAATAGGGAAGCCGGCGTCGGGGCGGGATTCATGCCTCCCCCTCGGGGACTCTCCGACCCGGCGCAGGGTCGGAGAATCCCGGCCCTCATTCCTGATATTCAAATTAATCTTTTGTTGTCTCCGTGGCCTTGATATACTTCCCAAAATGGGTCATGATATGAGGAGGAATTTCTTCCTCCAGAGGGTGGTGAATCTGTGGAACTCTTTGCTGCAGAAGGCTGTGGAGGCCAAACTTGGAGGGATCTTATTGAAACTTACAGGATACTGAGGCCTGGATAGAGTGGATGTGGAGAGGATGTTTCCACTTGGAGGAAAAACTAGAACCAGAGGACACCATCTCAGACTAAAGGGACGATCCTTTAAAACAGAGATGAGGAGGAATTTCTTCAGCCAGAGGGTGGTGAATCTGTGGAACTCTTTGTCTTTAAGACAGAGATTGATAGGTTCTTCATTAATAGGGGGATCAGGAGTTATGGGGAAAAGGCAGGAGAATGGGGATGAGAAACATATCAGTCATGATTGAATGGCAGAGCAGACTCAATGGACCGAATGGCCTAATTCTGCTCCTATAGTCCGAGGAGATAGGAGAGGTGCTAAATGAATATTTTTCGTCAGTATTCACACAGGAAAAAGACAATGTTGTCGAGGAGAATACTGAGATTCTGGCTACAAGACTAGGAGGGCTTGAGGTTCATAAGGAGGAGGTGTTAGCAATTCTGGAAAGTGTGAAAATAGATAAGTCACCTGGGCCGAATGGGATTTATCCTAGGATTCTCTGGGAATCTAGGGAGTAGATTGCTGAGCCTTTGGCCTTGATCTTTAAGTCATCTTTGTCTACAGGAATAGTGCCAGAAGACTGGAGGATAGCAAATGTTGTCCCCTTGTTCAAGAAGGGGAGTAGAGATAACCCCGGTAACTATAGACCAGTGAGCCTTACTTCTGTTGTGGGAAAAATCTTGGAATGGTTTATAAGAGATAGGATGTATAATCATCTGGAAAGGAATAATTTGATTAGAGATAGTCAACACGGTTTTGCGAAGGGTAGGTCGTGCCTCACAAACCTTATAGAGTTCTTTGAGAAGGTGACCAAACAGGTGGATGAGGGTAAAGCAGTTGATGTGGTGTATTTGGATTTCAGTAAAGCGTTTGATAAGGTTCCCCATGGTAGGCTACTGCAGAAAATACGGAGGCATGGGATTCAGGGTGATTTAGCAGTTTGGATCAGAAATTGGCTAGCTGGAAGAAGACAAATGGTGGTGGTTGATGGGAAATGTGCAGACTGGAGTCCAGTTATTAGTGGTGTACCACAAGGATCTGTTTTGGGGCCACAGCTGTTTGTCATTTTTATAAATAACCTGGAGGAGGGCGTAGAAGGATGGGTGAGTAATTTTGCAGATGACACTAAAGTCGGTGGAGCTGTGGACAGTGCGGAAGGATGTTACAAGTTACAGAGGGACATAGATAAGCTGCTTTGCTGGGTTGAGAGGTGGCAAATGGAGTTTAATGCAGAAAGGTGTGAGGTGATTCATTTTGGAAGGAATAACAGGAAGACAGAGTACTGGGCTTGTGGTAAGATTCTTGGCAATTTGGATGAGCAGAGAGATCTCGGTGTCCATGTACATAGATCCCTGAAAGTTGCCACCCAGGTTGAGAGGGTTGTTAAGAAGGCGTACGGTGTGTTGACTTTTATTGGTAGAGGGATTGAGTTTAGGAGCCATGAGGTCATGTTGCAGCTATACAACACTCTGGTGCAGCCGCATTTGGAGTATTGCTGCAATTCTGGTCGCTGCATTATAGGAAGGATGTGGAAGCATTGGAAAGGATGCAGATGAGATTTACCAGAATGTTGCCTGGTATGGAGGGAAGATCTTATGAGGAAAGGCTGAGGGACTTGAGGCTGTTTTCGTTAGAGAGAAGAAGGTTAAAAGGTGACTTAATTGAGGCATACAAGATGACCAGAGGATTGGATAGGGTGGACAGTGAGAGCCTTTTTCCTTGGATGGTGATGTCTAGCACGAGGGGACAAACGTTTAAATTGAGGGGAGATAGATTTAAGACAGATGTCAGAGGTAGGTTCTTTACTCAGAGTAGTAAGGGCGTGGAATGCCCTGCCTGCAACAGTAGTAGACTCGCCAACACTAAGGACATTCAAATGGTCATTGGATAGACATACGGACAATAAGGGAATAGTGTAGATGGGCTTTAGAGTGGTTTCACAGGTCGGCGCAACATCGAGGGCCGAAGGGCCTGTACTGCGCTGTAATGTTCTATGTTCTATGTTCTACGTTCTATATCTTATGGTCTAACCGGGGCAAAACCAAATGACTTGTTTTTGGCTTCAACCACTTTGCTTCTGTACTCCATATATTAATACAATAAGCAATACAACGTAAATGACTAGATGCCTATTTTTACAGCTTCATCAGCATTCCTTCCCAATTTTAAAGATTTATGTTTTGGGGCTTCTAAATTTTCCTGCTCTATAATCTTTTTTGAAGACTTACCATTTATTTTTACCTTTTATTTTTCTTCCTGAAATGTTATCACCTCTGTCTATTAGAAAGTAACAACCTACATTTACACAACACCTTTAGTGTGCCCTGGATACCTCAAAATACCTTGCAACCGTTGTATTACTTCTGTAGTGCTAACACTGTTGTCAGGTCGGCATGTGTTATAGCTCGTTTGTGGATAGCAAGATCACATACAAAGCAGCATTGAGATAAATACCAGCCAATGTGGTTTGGTAGTGTTGGTTTAAGGAACAAATGCTGGCGAGGAGATGCCCCCTGTTTACAGCCATTTGAATTGAGTATTGACTTAATGCCTGATGAGGAAGCCAGCACTTCATCCAATGCGGAATTCATTCAGCACTGCAATGAAGTATTTTTGTGAGGGCCACAAAGAATCCAGCACGAGTTTTAAGGATACAAAGTAATAACATTTATTTACAATAACATAGATATATATATATATCAGCAGCAGCAACTTCCCTTGCTGCACACTCCTTCCTGCTGGTTTCAAACTGGCCAGCTTTATTTATACATGGAGTTTACTAATGGTTTCTCCTCCCCCCTCATTGGGGAGGCTCATACTCCCACAGGATTGTGAGATTGTCATTAGTCCCCAGCCAATGGTAAGCAGGCAGGTTATAACATCCCTCCCCCCCCCAAAGTCCAAGGAATCCACCGAAGACCCTGGCGAAGGAGGGCGCTGACTCGTTTTGCCGCAGGCCGGACAGCATTTGCATGCGGCGCTGGATCAGGCGGCGTGTAACGAGACGGAGACCGGTGCTTCCGTGATGAACGGCGTAACGGTTGTACATCCACGGCCCGTGGGCCCGAGGATTTCCCCTCTGATGCGTCCTGTGTCTCCATCTCGGAGTCAGAGTCTGCTGCCTCTGTCAACTCGGCGTCTCTATCTCCACGGGGTTCTGTAATGACCTGCGCAGGCTTTGAGTGAGGCACCAGAGGAAGATTGTGAGGACTACCTTCCATTGTCTCTGGTCTCTGTGGCTGTAGCAGTGAGCTCCGGGGGCTGGGAATCTTTGGAAAGGATAGTCTTCTGGACCGAACGTGGTCTACATGTTTGCGCTGGAGACGACCCTGGGCTTGCACCTGGTAAGATATAGGGCCCGTTTGGTGAAAGATTACGCAAGGAACCAACTGGGCACCACCAGCAAAATTCCGAACGAACACTGGGTCACCGGGTACAAACTGCCGAATCGGCCGTTGCCGAGAAAAACCCTGGCTCTGCCGTTCTTGTGTGCGGCGTACATTTGCTCCAATGTCCGGGGAAACCATACTAAGGCGGGTGCAAAGTCTCCGGCCCATTAGGAGTTCTGCGGGAGCTACCCCAGTCACCGCATGGGGGGTGGTCCTATACGAAAACTAAAAGCGAGCCAGTCTCGTGTCCATTGATCCGGAAGACTGCGTCTTTAGGCCTCATTAGAATGTCTGCACTGTGCGCTCCGCCAACCCATTTGAAGCCAGGTGGTAAGGGGCAGTGCGGATATGGCGTATGCCGTTCATCTTCATGAACCTCGCAAACTCCTCACTCGTGAATGGAGTGCCGTTATACGTGACCAGCACCTCGGGGAGGCCATGCATACTAAAAGACAAACGCATCTTCTCAATTGTTGCGCAGGACATTGTGCCCAACATCTTATGCACCTCTAGCCATTTAGATTAACAGAAGGAACATGGATCCTTGAAAAGGGCCTGCGAAATCTGCATGCATGCGTGCCCAAGGCCGCCCTGGCCATTCCCAGTGATGTAGGGGCGCGGTCGGCGGAAACTTCTGATGCTCCTGGCATATGGAGCAGTTTTGGGCCACCTTCTCAATGTCGGTGTCGAGGCCTGGTCACCAGACATAACACCAGGCCAACATTTTCATTTTGGTCACACCTGGATGCCCATTGTGCAAGTCTCTTAGTATCAGCTCCTGTCCTTTTTCCGGGACAATCCACACGCGTCCCCCACAAGAGGATGCCGTCTTCCACGCTGAATTCTGAAAGCTTGGAGGAAAATGGCCGCAACTCGCCTGGGAGCTGTCTATGCTGCCCACCATACAGGACTTTGTGCCAAACCTTTGACAGGACTGGCTCCGTCTGGGTCCACTCATGGATCTGTGATACCGTGACAGGCAAGGTGTCCATAAGATTTAGGGTTGCAACCACCTCACCGGTCATGGGGGTCGACATGCGGCCAATCGATAAAGACAATCGGCTCAGTGCGTCGGCATTCGCTATCTGCGTTCCTGGTTTGTGCTCCAGAGAATACTCATATGCAGCAAGCAACAAAGCCCAGCACTGGATCTGTGTGGAGGCAATGGGCGGTATTGGCTTATCCTCTCTGAAAAGTCCCAGCAGAGGCTCATGATCAGTCACGATAGTGAAATGGCGGCCATACACGTACTGGTCGAAGCGTTTCACCGCACAAACCACTGCCAGGCCCTCCTCCTCGATCTGCGCGTACTTTTTCTCCGCTGCAGTCCATGTGCGGGAGGCGAAAGCTGTTGGCCGCTCGGCCCCGTTCTCCATCTTGTGGGACAGGACGGCCCCAATACCATACGGGGATGCATCACATGTGACGAGCAAAGGCTTTCCAGGATCATAGTGGGTTAGTAACCCAGACGACGACAATTGTTGATGTACCCGCCGGAAAGCGGTTTCTTGCGGCTGACCCCAAACCGAGGTGTGATTTTTCTTTAGCAGAATGTGCAACGGGGCCAGCGTAGTTGCCAGATTGGGGAGGAACTTCCCGTAATAGTTAATGAGACCGAGAAAAGAACAAAGTGGCGAAGTGTCAATCGGGGCTGGGGCCTGTTGAATCGCGTGCACCTTCTCTGCGACGGGGTGCAAACCTTCGCGGTCCACCCGATAACCTAGGTAGACTACTTCCTTTGCCTGAAATAAGCACTTTGTGCAACGTAAATGGACTCCAGCCTCCGAAAAGCGTCTAAGGACAGCCTCCAGATTTTCCAAATGTTCCTGCTCCGACGTCCCTGTTATCAAAACGTCATCGAGGTAGACAGCGACACACGGTAAACCTCTCAAAATGCCCTCCATAACACAGTGAAAAATACGCAGGCAGAGGATACTCCAAAGGGCAACCGTGTATATTCATACAGGCCCCGGTGTGTATTAATCATTACATATGGTCGGGAGGCAGGGTCCAGCTCCAACTGTAGGTAGGCGTGATTCACATCTAATTTTGTGAACGAGAGTCCACCTGCAAGCTTCGCGTAGAGATCCTCTATGCGAGGCATTGGATATCGGTCGAGTCGGGAAGCCGTATTCACTGTAAGTTTATAGTCACCACACAAGCGAACTGTGGCATCTGGCTTCATTACAGGTACAATTGGTGCTGCCCAGTCAGCGAAACAGACGGGCCTGATAATACCCAAACTCTCCAAACGAGTGAGCTCCCCTTCTACCTTCTCGAGTAAGGCGTAAGGAACCGGGCTCGCCTGGAAATAGCGCGGTGTGGCTCCTGGTTCGACTTGGATACGGGCTACGGCCCCTTTTATTTTCCCCAAACCGGGCTGTAATACATCTGGGTATCGTCCTACCACCTCAGTCAACCCGCCAGAAACTGTTTGGAGGATATGCTGCCACTGCAACCGCAAATGGCGCAACCAGTCCCGACCCAACAGGCTGGGCCCATGGCCGCGCACCACGATAAGTGGGAAACGCCCCTCCTGGCGTCCATAAACAACAGGGGTCATTGTAGTTCCTGCAATGTCCAGTGGTTCCCCCGTGTAGGTGGCCAACCTGGCCTGTGAGTCGGTTAATGTAAGGGTCTGTATACCCTGCTTGATGCGGTCGAATGTCCTCTGGGCGATCACTGAGACCGCTGAGCCAGTGTCCAACTCCATCTCAAGCGGGTGACCATTGATCCGTACTGTCACCTTAATGGGGGCCACACTGGGAGCTGCCACACAATGCAGCTGCAGGCAGTCGTCCTCCGTCTCCACGTCCTCAGGACTAGTTGCCGCAGGTTCATCCACATGGAAGGTACGGCCCCTGGGCTGGTCCCAGTTTTGGTCAGAACGACGGCTCTGGTGCCCCCAGGACCAGCGTCCGCGACGGGGTTGGCGCCTACAAGTCTGACACGGACATGGTTCCTCATCCATTGGTTCTGGAGAAGGCTCCCTTCGGGGAGGAATGTCCGACGGTCACTGGTGTCGATCCGGACGTCGCCTCGCCCAAGGTACCTCAGGAGTGCGGGGGGACGTTTTCGGATGGAAGGGGTTGCGCCCTAAGGCATGAACCTCCATTCCCTGTAGCTCCTGCACTCCTCGTTCTGCGCTCTCTCGGGACAATGCTATTTGAATGGTCTGTTGAAAAGTCAATGTTGGCTCAGCTAACAACTTTCTCTGGGTGGCCGCATTGTTAATACCGCAAACCAAATGGTCGCGTAACATTTCTGACCAGGTCTCACCATAGTCACAGTACTCCGCAATCCTACGTAGCCTGGATAGAAATTCGGCAAGGGATTCTCCTGGGGTCCTCTCAGCAGTATTAAACCGGTAACGCTGGACTATCATGGACGGGGTTGGGTTAAAATGTTGCCCCACTAAATTTACAAGTTCATCAAACGTTTTGGTGTCCAGCACAGCTGGGTACGTGAGGCTCCTAATCACCCCAAACGTATGCGGGCCGCAGGCGGTGAGCAATATGACCACTTGCCACTCGTTTTCGGTGATATTGTTTGCCCGGAAATAGTAACACATCCGTTGTGCGTACTGGTTCCAGCTTTCCAGCGCAGCATCAAAAACATCCAAACGTCCGTACAGAGGCATGGTATAATAGAAAATAACTTCCAACCTGTATCCAACAAAACTCCAGGGAGGTGGCTTCAGCAGTGTAGACAGCTATTCAGTTTAACCCTCGTCGCCAGTTTTGTGAGGGCCACGAAGGATCCAGCACAAGTTTTAAGGATACAAAGTAATAACATTTATTTACAATAACATATCCAGTACGAGTTTTAAGGATACAAAGTAATAACATTTATTTACAATAACATAACATATATATATATATATATATATATATATATGACAATTGTGCTACCACCTGAGCCAAGGGGACATAAACTTTCATTTGATATACATACTAACTTATCTATGTCCTCCTGAAGCTTATTGATAATTGTTGGTGTGCACAATTGACACTTTAAATGGTTGTTGAACCATGAAACGACACTGCCGGGCCTGTTTGCAGCAGGTTATCAATCGGTGCTGTAAAGGGAAAATTTAGAAGCCCTAAAAGCAAAGTAAAGGTGGTCACTGAGTCACTCGTGAGTATTCAGTAATAATCAACAGGGAATTGTCAAACCCAGTGGAAAAAAACTACAAAAAGAGGCCACTTGGACTACTGTTCCTATGGCAGTGCTAGATCTTCAACTAGAGTTATCTAGTTTAACTTCCCTTTTCCCTTTCCTTTAATATATTATATTTTGAATATTTACTCAATTGTTTAAAATGTTATCGTCACTCATTAATGCTCGGGAACCACGCATACTAACCATGTCACAAAGCTTGTCAGCACTCTTCAGTGCACGAGGCTCAGCAGCACGTTGCTGAATGCCTGTGTGCCTTTTCCTGTTGTGGGGCTCCAAAGTCGCAGAATCATACAATCCTTACAGTGCAGAAGGAGGCCATTCGGCCCATCGAGTCTGCACTGACCCTTCAAATAAGCAATCTACCCGTTCCCACTTCTCCCCCCCCCCCCCCCCCCCTATTCCTGTAATGCCATAACCTAAGCTATTCATCCCTGGACACTAAGGGACAATTTAGCACGACCAGTCCACCTAACCTGCACATCTTTGGACTGTGGGAGGAAACCGGAGCACCTGGAGGAAACACACGCAGACATTGGGAGAACATACAAACCTCTGTGCCAGCGTGCCACCCAAGTCGTGCTACCTTAGGAGCTGCAGCATGGCTGGCAGGGTATGCACTATTCCCTGGGAGGAACCTTATCTATCCTAGTAAACAAAACAAATTTCATTCATAGCATTTCAGCGTTGCTAGCTGTGCATCATGTATTGCCCATTCCTAGATGCCCTTGAGAAGATGGTGGTGAGCTGCCTTCTTGAACCGCTAGAGTCCATGTATTGTACGTACAACCACAGTATTGTTCGGGAGGGCACTCCAGGATTTTGATGCAATGACAGTGAAGGAACGGCAATTTACTTTCAAGTCAGGATGGTGAGTGTCTTGCAGGGAAACATCCAGGTGGTGTTCCCATGTATCTGCTGCTCTGTCCTCCTAGATGGTAGGATTGTGGGTTTGGAAGGTTCTGTCTAATGAGCCTTGGTGAATTCTTGCATTGTATCTTGTAGATGTTGTACACTGCTGCAACTGTGTGTCAGTGGTAATCTGGTGGCACACATGGATTACTGAAAGATCCCATATGTCCCTTTGCACACTGCTATCGGCAGCCTTAATGCCACTAATCGGAGTATGCATTCTGGCATGCTCAGCATGCATGACTAAGCTGATCTTCCATGACTTTAGTAGGAGTTTCCACTGCAGCAGTCGGATGTTGAATGGCATCTGAATGGTGATGCAATGAAAACTGTGATATCAACCAGCAGATACTGCATCTTGGGTCTGCAGGTCTTGTGGAGTTGGTCATTGTTTCCATGCTGGAAGGGATTGGCTCCAATCTCTGTGCTAAATTGATGCTGGACTCCTCCATGCTCCTTGCCAGCGACAGCAGACTTTCTAGCAGGCCTGCTAATGCATCAAAAGCATGTGGTTTGCATACCCACCGACCTTTTTCTTTACGTTACCCCAAAACGAGGCCTATGTATGAGCATGTAGTCATGTTCAATGGTTTCAACTCCGATGCTGGAAATTACCTCGGTCATGGTTACAACAATTATGGTAAACACCATCTCCTTCACCAAACTCAGTTGGCTTGTCAGTTGGTTCGTGATGCGGAGCGATGTCAACAGCGCGGGTTCAATTCCCTTACCGGCTGAGGTTATTCATGAAGGTCCTGCCTTCTCAACCTCACTCCTCGCCTGAAACGTGTTGACCCTCAGGTTAAATCACCACCACTCAGCTCTCTCCCAAAAGGAGAGAGCAGCCTGTGGTCCTCGGGGATTGTAATAACCTTCATCTGATTGAGGGTATGCAGCTGTGCCTGTCCCTGATGGTTAGCCGCTGCTGCCTGAAGTTGTGCACCACCATGTCCTGCAAGAGAGGGAGAAGTGTGTCGGTGAGTGTGGTGCAGTGCGTTTTAGTATTGTGACTGTTGTGGTTCAAAAGCTGGCATTGTGTTCAAGCCATCAGGGTGAAATGAAGTTGTGAATGTAAAGTTTGATTCATGGTTGATTGGTGATGAAGTAGGGAGGGGTGCGAGACTAGTGGTTCAGTTGTAAGGAAATTTCATTTGAAGATACATCCACTGACCTTAGTCACCCATGTAAGGACATTAAACTTTTAGTGATCCAGCGTCCAGGTTGTTGAGGCTGCATTGCTGGGATTGACCACGGCAGCTCTATGCTTCCACTCCTTTCACTGTGTCATTGGGAGAATCTCTCTCCTCATTTGTCTTGCATCAAGTCCTCTGCAGTGCTGTGTTGGCAAACCTTGGAGCCCATTCTCTGCAATGTTATGCCACTCTTGTATCTTTCCTAGGTTAACAACGCTCTTAGAATTACTTTCAGCGCCTCCTCTAGTTGAAATGCACCTTTTCCTTTAACAGTGCAGGCTACCTTGAACTCCGCCTCGTGCCTTACAATCTCCCTAGCTCTCTCATCAACACACACCATCCGATGCTCAGAGATGCATCCATTCAGCAGCAACAGCACTTTACAGAATCGTTACAGCACAGGAGGAAGCCATTCAGCCCATAGTGTCTGCACTGGAGCTCCAAATGAGCAATTTGCGTAGTTCCAATCCCCCACCTACCTTGGCCCTGATGCCCTGCTCATTTTTCCTTTTCAGATAACAGTCTAATTTCCTCTTGGAGCCTCGGTGGAACCAGCTTCCACCACACTCTCAGGCAATGCATCTCAGACGTGAACCGCTCGCTGCGTGGAAATGTTTTCCCTTGTGCCGCTTTCGCCAGTTATTTTAAATCTGTGCCCTCTCGTTCCCGATCCTTTCATGAGTGGGAACAGTTTCTCCTTGTCTACTCTTTCCAGACCCCTCATGATTTTGACGACCTCTATTAAATCTTAACACTGGATGCCTTCATAAATCATTGAAATGAGCAATCTGCTTCAGAGGTAATTGGTTAATCACGCATCCTGTTCTCAGAGTCTGTTTACGGGTCTTATCCAATTTTGTGGCCTAAATATCTCCAGTGGACGACAATATAGATCAGAGTTAGTCTTTGATCTAGGAATGAAATAACAACATTCTTTTCTATCCTGTTGCTTCTTTTTAAAATTGAAAACCCCTGGCAGTCACATTTAACCTGAACTCAGACCAATAGTCTCATGAAGCTTCAGGGACATTCTTCTTCTCTTCCATCTGTGAAACCGCTGTGCAAGATCAATCGATGCCCAAACTCGTTTTACCTTTGAAGGTTGCTTAACATTAAATTACATCAAACAACAGACGGTGTGAAGTGTAGGCTTGAGAGAGCAATTGAAAGAGGTAACCAGGTAAATTATTTTTGGCGCTGAAAGTAGAAGCTGACAAGTTAAAAGCTGAATAAGATCACAGAGTTGAAAGGGAGGAGGTTATTTGATCCATCTGGCTCATCCTTCAGTCAAGATCGGGGCTTAAACGGAGCATCCACATTCCTATCCAGAAGATAATTCTGGGTATGAATCAGTGTTTTTTTCCTGATATCAGGCCTAAATTTTTCCTTTCCCGGTTGATTCTGATACCTCCTTGTCCTGCAGTCACTTAAAGTGGGAGTTCAAAGTTAACTGTTTCTGTTCCAGATACTGCCTCAGTCCTCTGACACCAGAGTTCAGCTCAGCACATCTTCTGCACGTTGCTTCAAGTGCTTGGAAGTTTCTTTTGTGAGCAGTATGTGAGATACTGCGGTCCTGTGTGCAATTAGCAAGTGCTGCCTTGCAGCATTCCACGTGCCACAGGTGGTCACTCGCCACAGGTGGTCACTCCATCTCCTCATAAATCAGTAGACTCTGCTCAATTGCAGATACCTGGAGAAGCTGGGTTTATTCACCTTAAGAGCAGAGAAGGCGCAGGGGAGATTTAATAGAGGTGTTTCAAATCGTGATAGTGCAAATAAATAGAAACCGTTTAGAATGGCTGAAGGATCGATAATGAGAGAGAGCAAATTTAATGTGTTGAGCAAAAAAACCCGAAAGCACAAAAAGAGTGGTTACAATTTAGAATGCACTGTCTGATTTGGCAGGTGGATTCAGATTCAACAGTAGCCCTCAAAAGGGGATTAGACAAATTGTAAGGTTATAACAAAAGGGCTATTTCAAAGAGCTGGTGCAGACTCGATTAACAAATGACCTAATTCTGTAGTTCTGCACTGAACTATTCTATGATTCTATGTTCCCTTCTTTGTAAAATAAAGAAGCTTAATTCTCTTCAGTTCCATCTCACGAAAAGGCTTTTTTAGAATTCCCCCTCCTGAAATACCAGAGGAACACGCATGAGGGCTGGCCTGAAGCACACACTATGCGGTTAAGGACACTGGGTTATGTTTGTACGCAATTTGAGATTGTGCAGTATGGGCACACTGCTAAATGAATGATTGAACCTGTTTTTTTTGCAAATGATCAGTATTCCGTATCTGAGCGAATATCTGCAGCACAGCCAAAACTTGTAACATCACCATTCACAGATAATAGAGCGCTTTTCAAGGCAAGGGGGAAAGAGTAGAGGAGTAGGATGAATTGAACAGCTCCATCAAACGACCACCTACTGTGCCAGATAGTTGAGGGATAGATCTATAAAGATATCTTTAATAATGGGAAACCAAAAAGTAATGCAAATGATTGGTTAACCTGCCATTAGCATATTGAGGAAGAAATCTGATTTGGCAGTAATGTAAGATAGATGGCTTTGCAATTATGTGACCTATCAATATCCAGTTGCATTAACTTCAATAAAACTGAATATGTAAAAGAGACATCCAATGAGTACCACCCATTTTACATTAATTCTCAAGATGAACTTCTATCCCAGTATGTCTAATTTCAGTTGACATGCACAATGAAATGTAAAAGCCACACAGAAATCTATTGATAAAAAGCTTTAATTGGGGCTCGGTTTCTTAGAATGGAGATAGATTATGATCTGCGTGTACTTATCATAGAATATACAGTGCAGAAGGAGGCCATTCAGCCCATCGAGTCTGCACCGGCCCTTGGAAAGAGCACCCTACCCAAGTCCACACCTCCACCCTATCCCCATTATCCAGTAACCCCACCCAACACTAAGGGCAATTGTGGACACTAAGGGCAATTTAGCATGGCCAATCCACCTAACCTGCACATCTTTGGACTGTGGGAGGAAACCGGAGCACCCGGAGGAAACCCACACAGACATGGGGAGAATATGCAGACTCTGCACAGACAGTGACCCAAGCCGGAAATCAAACCTGGGACCCTGGAGCTGTGAAGCAATTGTGCTAACACTGTACTACTGTGCTGCCCACTTACTTATTAGTAACTTAACAGGAGTCACCAATTTGGCAGTTGGGAGAAAGCGGATTGTAGCAATTATTTATTTATTTTTAAAAAATTTAGCGTACCCAATTCTTTTTTTTCTAATTAAGGGACAATTTAGCGTGGTCAATCCACCTAGCCTGCACATCTTTTGGGTTGTGGGGGTGAGAACCACGCAGACACTGGGAGAATGTGCAAACTCCACATGAACAGTGACCCAGGGCTGTGATCGAGCCCAGGTCCTCAGCGCCGTGAGGCAGCAGTGCTAGCCACTGTGCCACCCTGGATTGTAGCAGTTATGTACAAGATTCCCCTCTTGTACTGAATATTCTATCCAGAGACGGTAGGCAGGATTTTCATCTTCGAGGCTTGGAGCAGGAGCTGGGAAATTTCCCACTTAATGCACCCTGCTTGTGAGAGAGTGCCCGCACATTCACTCCCTCCATCACCGATGAGCAGTGTCAGCAGTCTGTACCATTTACAAGATGCACTGCAGGAACACAGTAAGGCTCCTTAGGTGGCACCTTCCAAAGCCATGGCTGCTACCATTTAGAGGTATAAGGGCAGCATACATATTGGAACACCACTATCTGGAAGTTCCTCTCCAAGCCACCCACCATCTGACTTGGAAATATATCACCGTTCCTTCACTGTCACTGGGTCATAAATCTGGAGCTCCCTCCCTAACAGCACTGTGGGTGTACCTGGACCAGAGGGACTGCAGCGGTTCAAGAAGGCAACTCGACCACCATCGTCTCAAGAGGATTAGGGATGGGCAACAAAGGACCATTGCAGAAAAATGTTACATTTAAGACTTTCAACATATTCTAATTGTGGTATTTCAAGGGGATTTGTAAAATTAAAATGCACAACTAACCTGTTCATTGCTAAGTTATTATTTCAGTAGGTTGCGTTTATGCCTGTCCCTCAACTATGGATCTACTTCTAAAAGTATAAATGAGCTTATGAAGAGAATTAAGCACATAGACAACCCATTTTAACCGTGGTCTCACAATGTTTGATTCCAACGATGACCACTTTCTGGCCAGCAAAGCAAGAGAACATTTCTCTGAAATTGTCTACCACTTTGATATTATATTAATTCCTGCCACCAGGTGGTGCTGCTGTGCTGCTTGCAGGAGACAGTAATGGACCTGAATACTTGGGAATAAACCTAAATAGAAGGAAGAGCAAAAAGTGGAATTTAGCTTCTTGGGAGTTTTGGCAAAGATGAATTATGGAACATTAGATGCCACTAAACCAGTCAAATGTACACTGTCATTTCTCTTAACAGAACCTATCTCATCGAAACCCAATCTTCTCCTTGCTGCCCAAATCATTTACATTCCTATTTTCAAGTAACTCTTTGTTTTTAAAAATATTTATTGACTCTCCTCCAATGTTGGTTTGTGTTGGCTAGGCAACAGCTGATCGGCTCCATATTGGAAGTGGAACGGCGGTACTCCACGGCCCGGCCATGGAGCTGCTATTGGAAGTGGAACGGCGGTACTCCACGGCCCGGCCATGGAGCTGCTATTGGAAGTGGAACGGCGGTACTCCACGGCCCGGCCATGGAGCTGCTGGCGGAGTGGAAGAAGCTACAGATGGAATGTAACTTTCTCTCCAGAGGGAAAACAGTGAACCAGCTCTGCCAGACACGGGGGAAGAATAGAGACAGGGTCTGGAAGCATTGCTAGGATTGGAAGAGATTATGGGATGTATTAATTTCACGCAGTCAGAGAAGGCACCGGGACCGGATGGGAGATGTTTAATGACTCACTGGCAAGGGGGGGGGGGGGTCCTGTTGCCTAGGTTGGCACAGGCCTCGATCTCACTGATCCCAAAAAGAGGCAAAGATCCAACGGATCGTACAGACCCATCTCTTTCCTGAACATTGACACCAAAGTCCTGGCGAAAGCTCTGGCGAGGTGACTAGAGAGCCTCTTGCCAGAAGTGATCGCAGAAAATCAGAACGGGTTTGTCAAGGGCTGACAGCTCACGGTGAACATCAGGCGCCTGCTGAACGTGATTATGACCCCATCCAGGGCGAAGACACCAGAGGTGATCATCTCCCTGGACGCTGAGAAAGCCTTCAATCGAGGAGAATGGAGGCACTTCATGGAGGTGCTGGAACGGTTTGGGTTTGGAGCAGGGTTCACTGTGTAGGTGAAGCTCCTGTTCAGCGCTGCTATGGCAAGCGTACGGACGAATGCAACCAGCTCAGAGTACTTACAGTTGCACGGGAACGAGGCAGGGGTGCCCGTTGTCCCTGCTGCTCTTCGCACTTTCAATTGAGCCACCAGCCATCGCTCTTACAACAGCCAAGGTGTGGGAGGCCATTCAGAGAGGAGGCAGGGAGCACAGAGTTTCACTCTATGTGGATGACCTGCTGCTCTATATGCCAAACCCCCTGTCCAGCATGAGCACAATAACGGAACTCCTAAGGAAGTTCGGAGCCTACTTGGGTTACAAACTCAGCCTAGGTAAGAGCGAAATCTTCCAGTATAAAATACTGGAAATACCCAGGAGGTCTGGCAGATCTTTGGGGAGAGAAACCAAGTTAAGTTACAGGTCTGTGGCTTTGCATCAGGATTCCAGTGTTGGCATCTTGTTTTTGTATTGTTACTGACGCAGAGTCTAGACAGATGGGAGGGAGGGAAAATTGGAGGGCGGGGTGGAGAAGATTAGTGGAAAAAGGTGTTGTGGGCATTCTCTAGACCTCATTGCCAGCTACCTAACTGTATGTGGAAAAGCCAATGCATGGCATAGGGAGACGACGGGCGAAAGATACCAAAACGTAGCAGCCTTTCAAATGTTCTCAATGTTTAACTCGCTGCATGATAAAGTGCGTAATCTTCAAATATTCTGAGGTATTTTCCTCTGCGTGTCAAATTAAAATATTTTCAGGAGCCTGTCATTGAATTGTTAATCAGGATTTTCTGTTTAACATTACTCACAAAGTTACATTTAGTTTGTAGTTTCATTAGCTGATGAATTCAATATGTTATAGCAGACCAGGAAACTAAAGAAGTGTAACTACAAAGTTTGCTGTAATAATGGAATGAATAAACCACTACTTCCTTTAACCTGCTTTAGTGCTGACGGTGTAACAGCTTCAGGTTGCAATTTGCTAAAACCTTAATGCTTCCATCAATATTTGAGATTCTTTGCTTTCAAACTTCAATCACTTCTAAAGGAAAGCACCTGGATTAATCTTATCACAAATCACAGTAGCACAAATCAGATGTTAAAACTAAAAGCTGATATTTCACATGCATAAACAAAAAAAAAGTGGTTGTAGGTTTGGAAAGTGTTGTCAAAAGAGCCTTGGGTTCGATTCCTGTCTGTGCGAAGTCTGCTCGTTCTCCTAGCGTCTGCTTGGGTTTCCTCCGAGTGCTTCGGCTTCCTCCCACAAGTCACGAAAGATGTGCTTGTTAGGTGAATTGGACATTCTGAATTCTCCCTCCATGTACCCGAACAGGCGCCGAAATGTGGCGACAAGGAGATTTTCACAGTAACTTCATTGCAGTGTTAATGTAAGGCTACTTGTGACAATAATAAGGATTATTATTATGGTGTGTCACTACAGTGCATCTTTCATATGGCACACAATGTTGCTGCAGTGGTGGAGAGTGTGAATGTTTAATGTGGTGGATGGGTACTGGTCAAAGCGGGCTGCTTTGTTTTCGATGGTATCAAGCTTCTTGAATTTTGTTGAAGCTGCATTCATCCAGGCAAGTGTAATAATGGCGCAAAGCAAATGTTTCTTGCTGCTGACCTCTGATAAAGCTGTGTAGAGAGATCTAATGATCTCTGTGGTGAGAACTTTACCTCTTTCAATGTGCAGTGGATTTCCAGTATGGAACTGCAGTGATGTCATCAAGCTGCCCAAGTAGCCAATCATGTTAAAGAATTCTCACAAAAAGCCACCTAGAAAATGAAATGTACAAATCAATCAAATCACTTTTTATTGTATGGAGAGTGAAAGAAAAATTAAAACATGCATAAGGGGTTCTAGTGATTCTGAAATATCATAAAAATAACTTTTAAGGAGGTTATTTTTAAAAAATCTATAATTAATCACAATAGAGATGTTTAACAATGTTCCACAAAAATGTTCCACAAAGTTTTTTGATGCTGGATTCCTCATCCAACAGTAGATATTTCTTAGATCATGGTTTAAAAACCTGGTTGCACCTGACTGAACAAGACTTAACTTTTGATGGGTATTCAACGGGAAGGTTGGTGAACTGATTAACTAACATCAGAGCCTTACAATTGCAACATTATAATATTCACCACATTGGTGTTGCAGGTGTATCTGCACCATGTGGACTGCAGCGATTCAAGAAGGCAGCTAACCACCACCACCTTCTCAAGCGCAGTTGCATATGGGCACAAATGCTAACCTAGCCTTGGCCATAACAATTGACAACGTGGACATAAAACTTGGATGTAGGTTGTCAGTGGAACAGTCTGTTCTTTTTTTTAAAAATGGATGGTTGCAACTAACATTTCGTTTAAGGAGCTGAAGGCGGGTGGAATGAGTGAAGACAGATTAGCCATTACCTCATTAAATGGTGGAAGATACTCAACAGGCTGAATGGCCTACTTGTGTTGCTGAATAATAATCTTTATTATTGTCACAAGTAGGCTTACATTAACACTGCAATGAAGTTACTGTGAAAATCCCACACTACGGCGCCTGTTCAGGTACACTGAGGGAGAATTCAGAATGTCCAATTCACCTAACAGCATGTCTTTCGGGACTTGTGGGAGGCAACTGGAGCACCCGGAGGAACTCCACGCGGACACGGGGAGAACGTGCAGACTCCGCACAGACTGACCCAAGCCGGGAATCGAACCTGGGACCCTGGAGCTGTGAAGCAACAGTGTTAACCACTGTGCAATCCTGTCGCCCTTCCTCTTAAGGTGTAAGAGATGATTGGAAATGTATTTGTTTTCTTATTCATTAATTGTGGCCAGCATCTGAACATTATGAGAGAGATTTTTGAAAACTTGAGCTACTGGAGGGGAGTCTTGTTAATGGCTATATGGAGGAGATCACCTGGAGACAGGCGATTGGCCAGTCATGTTAAGGGTTAAGGCACCAGGGTGTAGGATGGACCCAGACATGCTGTGGTCCGACTGCTGCTGTAGTTGTGTGGCACTCACTTGATACTGAAGAAAGTGGCTGTGTATATCAGGTGCCTTACTCCCTATTGAGGAAAACCTCTTTGTCTGATTTCTCTGTGCATTTCTAAAACTGACCTCTTCAAATCAAGCCTCTGATGTATTGGATTTCAGCCTGAAATACCTATGGCTGATATTTTTCATATATTTGAGGGTGTTTTATAATAATCTTTATTGTCACAAGTGGGTTTACATTAACACTGAAATGAAGTTACTGTGAAAATCCCCTAGTCGCCACAATCTGGCACTTGTTTGGGTACACGGAGGGAGAATTCAGAATGTCCAAATTACCTAACAGCATGTCTTTCAGGGCTTGTGGGAGGAAACCAGAGCACCCGGAGGAAACCCACGGAGGCACGGGGAGAACGTGCAGACTCCGCACAGACAGTGACAAAGCCTGGAATCGAACCTGGGGCGCTGCAGCTGTGAAGCAACAGTGCTACCCACTGTGCTACCGTGCTATGAACATATTGACAGCGCAATGACCTGTTGAGTTAGAAGGTTGTGCGGCCACACCTTGCATTGTGAAGCCATGTTCACAGTGTGTTAGGGCAACTGGAAAAATTCCAAGCTGTCTTCTGTGCTAATTAACCTCTAACTGTGTGTGGTGAAACCCTTTTACAAAAACATTCAATTTACTGTCAAAAAAGTTATTTATAACAGAATATGATTATTACTAAACTTCATCGCACCTCTAAAACCTTAACATATTGAACAAAAGTCAAAATTAAATTTATTTGGCAAATTTCAATGTACTTCTTTTCTTTCCTGTAACACTGATCCATAGTGCTTAGTTCAATCTTGGGTCCAAGAAAGCGATTTAGCTTGAGAACTCTTGATGTCAAAGGAATATTTAGGACGCTGAAAGATCATGGGTGGGATTCTCCCGCAATCGGTGGGACGGGCCATACCGGCGCCAAAGAGTGGCGTGAACCACTCCGGCCTCGGGCCGCACGGGAGGTGCAGAATCCTCTGCACTCCCAGGGGCTAGGCCGGCACTGGAGTGGTTGGCGCCCCAGAGCCTCCGCCGGCCGGCGCGAGTTAGCGCATGCGCAGGATCGCCAACGTGTTCTGGCGCATGCGCAGAACCGCTGGCGGGATTCCTGCGCATGCGCAGGAGGTTTGTTCTCCGCACCGGCTATCGCGGAGCCTTACACAGGCCGGCACAGAGGGAAAGAGTGCCCCCACGGCACAGGCCCACCCGAAGATCGGTGGGCCCCGATAACAGGCCAGGCCACCGTGGGGGGCCCCCAGGGCCGGATCCCACTGCACGCCCCCGAGGACTCCATAAGCCACCCTCAAAGCCAGGTCCAGCCGGTATGGACCTTGTCTGATCCACGCCGTCGGGACTGGCCGGAAATGGGCGTCCGCTCGGCCCATCGGCATCCGGATAATCGCCGGGGAGGCCACTGCCCACGGCCTCCGATCGGCTCAGCGCGATCCCCGTTCCTGCCCAAAAACCGGCGGCGGACAATTTGGCAGCTGGCGTCGGAGCGCCGTGCGGATTTCACGCCGCGCCCTGGAGATTCTCCGACCCGGCGGGGGGTCAGAAAATCCCACCCCATAGTTTCAGAAGTGCATTTGTAGTTAGGCTAAAAATAACATTTCCCCGACCAGGCCACAGCCCCTACAATGAAGCTGGTTAAGTAGGGATCCCTGTGTCATTAATGTTTATAACATGTTTACATTCATTACGAATTAAACTATGGCAGTGCGACTACTACACTTATTTCTGCAATCCCATATGGGATTAGCAGGCTGTAGTTCGCATTTTCCAGCGCGTCCTCCCAACATTATTGAAACAATGAAACCTCAATGATGGAACCAGTCTTCAGACAAAGGTGCCATGCCCACTGCCTTGCTTTCTGCTATTGATCATTCCTCAGATAGGATAAATCAATTACTCCAGGAAATTAGCAGCCCTGACATATAATAGAGCTGACAAGTGCTGGAACCTTCCGTAAAAGCTGACAGTGCCATGCATTTAATTGGTCAGCAACACCTTGAAGGGAAACTTCAGTAAATATTTGGAGTGGGTCTGATGAAGGATGATAGATGAAACGTGAACTTCATTTTCTATTTCTGGTACTGATTTAAATTGCAGCATTTCCAGCATTTCCTCTATTCTGTAACATAATACAGTAGCTGTCACGTATTCCAAGTATACAGATATGGAAAAATAAAAGTGATGAAAAAATTACTTGGCCCTTTAAATCAGCTTGCTGCAACTGAGTTTCATGGTCCACTATCCTTCCTCCCGACCAGCAGTCATGTAATCACTTAACAAGTGCAAAAAGAAGAAATTGTGGACCAACTTTTGGAAAATTCCTTTCTAACCCTCCCACATATGATTAACATGCTGCACAGTGAACTTGAGCATATAAACCAATCGTCACCTATTTTTACATGCCGTGATTTTAGCAACATTTTGAAACTCATTCAGTTACCTTCTGAAGGCTTGGAGCATATCAATGCTCACTCCAGCAGCTGACAAACTTGTTCTAAATGTCGACAAGCCTTGTCGTAATGAAAAACCTCCTGGCATCTCTAACTGTTGTTCTGTGTTTAATGGTTCGATATTCTATGATCCTCCATAATCTATCTGGTATTAGATGCTGCTTAATTTTAGCTACATTGAATCAAATCTGCCCAAAGCCTGTGCTTTCCTGAAGTAAAAATAATCAGCTCTCCAAATCTACCAAGATAACTAAGGACTTTTAAACTAATTATCAATCTGCTGGTCCTCTCGTGAACATTTTCCAGGGCTTCATATATCCCAACATGTAATGGGATCAGAACTGTTCATTGTACTCCAGAAAGGTTCAAGCAAGGTCTTTTTTAAGGACAATAGAGTCCCCTTTGTTCTTCTTTGGTTTGTCTTTAGCAATACATCCTAATAATTTGCTATAGCAATAACATTGCAACACTGATTGTGCAACTTCACCAGTCATCTACTAGGTTTATTTACCACATCCTTCTACACGTTGAAGAAGGTCTTGTGGGTCAATGTTTAGCGCCCCTGCCTCTTGAGTTGGCTGTGCTGGGTTCAAGTCCATGTTGGCTATGGAAGAAAGTGTTTATGACCTGGTTGAACAGGTTCATAATTAGCCTGCTAATCCTTTCAACACTACCCACTACTCCCTCAAGGGAAAAAAGTGTATGTGAAGATACAAAATAAATAATCGACTTAATCTCTTTCGCACTCAACAGGCCAGCTTGCACTACGGCATGACATACATTTGATTGTTATTGACTTCACTAGCGCACAAAAGTACATTTATCAGTATCAAGTGACATTTGTCAAATGCAAGTCCATTCCCTCCGATTGGACGTAAATTTGAATGTGTTTATTTAATCCTCCTCCAGTATTTTAACATGTGCTTGTCAACCAGATTGTTAATCAAAATTATGAAGAATAATGCCCTAAAAATAATTTCCAAGGGACATATCTAGTAATTAGTCTCCATACAAACCATAACATTAATGCAATCGTCTGACTATGAGAATGCAACTAATCCATCACCTAACCCTACACCTGTTCTCCAATCCTACAGGACGCTATCATATAAGGTAGCTTGTTGTGTGGCACCTTGTCAAAACTTTACAAAAATCCAAGTGTGCGATATGAATGGGCTGCCGTCACCCACCAAATGAGAAATTCCGCCCAAAATCAATTAGGTTGGCAAAACATTGCCTTCTTTTCCACAACACATGGCACTTGATTTTGATTTCTCCTACTCTGTCAGGTGGTTATTCTGAATATCTTCAATAATGCCTTCTAGCAACTTTCTTCTCACTGAAGCCAAGCACATGGACCTATAATTTTCTGTTTTTTGACTTGTTACTCTTGTTGCTATCTTTACTTGCTCTAAATATGGCCGTCAATAAGGTTGCCTTTCTTAATATGGATATGAATATGATATGCTCTCAGAGTCGCCAGGTATCAAATGATACCGCCACAAGGTTCAACTGGGTATCGATCAAAGAGCCAAACAACCAGTTAGTTAGTTCAAGATCAATGGTACTTTATTTACACACAAGATTAACTTACACATGCAACATAAACACTACGAGCTAAACTACACCTAACAACTATGACAACCTGTACTTAACTTCAGGCACCGGCTTAGGTCAGAGCCTTTGTTCGAATCTGGATCAGCTGGATCTGGAAAAGTAACTGCGGTTCGGCTAGGATCATCCATCTGGTAGCGAGGGTTGAATTTGGACTTGCTTCTGGTCGTGGTGCTGCAGTTGGAGATGGACGTTGCCGGAGCGCCAGGTCCAAAAGATATCGAACACATGGCAGTGTCTCTCTTTATCCTGTGGGGGGGGGCTTCTGCTCTTTTGGGGGGTCCTTAGGTTTGGACCCAATTAATTCGGCAGTTCACGATCACTGCCTTCGATCTGAGCCAATAAAGGGGCGGGTGCCATAATGGCTGGGCATGTCCTAAGCGGTCATTGACCTTGCTGGTTATGCTTCCTGAGCAAAGGGAGTGGCGCCGATGTGTCTGGGTTTGTATCGGTTACCTGAGTATCAGTCCTTTGTCTTACGGAGATGGGCCATTAAATGCTAATCGGTTGGGGGTTTTGATGCTGTCTGGATTCTCTGCTCACGAATATACATGCAGGCTCTGTGCCTGCCTGAATCTTACATTGTCCATATTTCCCTTTAGGCTTTGCGAACGTCTATGTTTCTTGTTGTAGATGGCTACACTCTTTCTAAAAGAAAAAGCATTAAACAAGGCCTCCTCTGAGTTTATGATAAAGATCTATGCCCATGAACTGTTTAGCCAGCCAGGCAGGTTACTGAGCACTAGATTGTATCCATTTCCATGAGTACCTTCTGTTGAAAGCCTTCAATACCAACAGCCTGTCTGTTCTGAGACCCCTTATTGTCACATATTTACAATTTTAGAGTCAACTGTACATTGCATTACCGACAACCCAACATAGTCTACTGACTGTCCCTACTGAAGTGAAGAATGAATGCAGTTTACTGAAATGAAGATTAATTCATTGTGGCAATTTAAAACCTCTGCCAAAACCTGGAAGTTCACTTCAATTTGTTGTGAGGGATCTTTCAACAGCCACAAAGAGTCCTGAATGGCTGTTGAACTTCCACTCAAGCATTAAAAAAATAATTTTGCTGTTGCTACTGTAGTTATCTACTATCTTCCTCTTCAGTGAGCTTTAGATTGCTCTGATAGCAGCTTTTGTTGCCTTCAGCTGAGTACAGTACCTACCTCTATCCTCCTGAGAGGTTTTTTACAGTCTGTAAACATATTTTCACTTTAATCTGATATGTCCTCACACATGACCAGTTAACCACTTTAGTTTTGTTTTGCCACTTGACCTTTATACACTGGGAGCATCCAGCACTTTCCATTTGTATTACGATGGTTTTGGAAGTAGTGTTGTTCGTAATGTCCCTGCTGAATAGACTCGCACAAGCTGTTGTAATTCAAACAGTTAGGAAGGCATAACAATTTGACACAAAGCTAACCCTGATGTGTTAGGCAGGTTGGTTCGATGTGGACTGCACTCGATGCAGGGAAGTTAGAAACAGACATCTAACACAGGAGAAGATCCAACACGGTTTTATTCAACTAGATGAACTGCTGTACATATTCAGCTGTGGGTTGACACTATACTGATTTGACTAGTGACCTTGTAGTAGCCTGACAAAACTTACTAGCTACCGCATGGTGTTTGTGCTTGTTAGCTCGTGGACTCTGACTGTCTCAGTATCTGGGTCCCGAGAGAGCGGGAAACCTAGTGCCCTCTGGCTTTATAGGGTAGTGTCCTGTCTGGTGATTGACTGCTGTGTTGTATGCTTACTGGTCATCCTGTGTGTCAATCACTGCCTGTCTGCATCTCATTATATACATGAGTGGATATTATGACATCTCCCCTTTCTTTTGAGTTAAATAAATACTGAGGTATGTATATATATATCTGACTTTATACAAACGGTGATTGAACAAACGTATATACATGGGAAGGTGTCGATAGTGCAGATACATGGAAAACTAGGCAATATTTACAAGAGTTCAGTCGATGGAGTCAGTCACAGAATTTACAAAAGTTAAGTCTACAGATTCAGTCTTTGTGGCGGGCGACAAATTCTTGTCGACCGCCGCAGAGGTGGATCAGGAGCCGCCTGCACGTGGAGAGGTGGGATCGCTGCCATTGTGGTGGTCGCATGGGCCAGCAGGATCGCCTGCAGATCGGTGGCCTCGTGGCAGGGTACATCCGGAGGAAGCATGATGGCCGGCGGAGCACTGCGGTCAGGTGGTGGGCGTGGAACTCTTCGTAATGCCCGTCTGTTGCACCGTAGCAGGGAGCCATCAGCCATGCGAACAATGAAAGACCTCGGGGCAACTTGTTTGACAACAACAGCTGTGGCTGACCAACCGCCCTCAGGCAACTGGACGTGAACATGATCGGCTGGAGCCAGCTCAGGTAAATCCGTGGCATGAGCATCATATGTGGCCTTCTGTTGGGCCCGGGACTACTGCACTTTTTGTAGTACCGTGAGGTGGTCAAGGTCTGGAACATGGATGGCTGGAAGTGTGGTCCTCAGAGTGCGATTCATGAGCATCTGCACTGGAGACAACCCAATGGACAGTGGGGTTGCCCTGTATGCCAGCATTGCCAGGTTGAAGTCGGAGCCTGAGTCTGCAGCTTTGCACAGCAACCGCTTGACAATATGGACCCCTTTCTTGGCCTTCCCATTTGATTGCGGGTAGTGGGCCTGGAGGTAACGTGACGGAAGTTGTAGGACTCTGTAAAATCAGACCATTCTTGGCTGTAAAAGCATGGACCGTTGTCGCTCATTACCGTGAGCGGTATCCCGTGCCTGGCGAACGTTTCTTTGCAGGCTTTGATGACCGCCTTCGACGTGAGGTCGGACAGTTTCACCACTTCTGGGTAACTGGAGAAGTAGTCGACCAGGAGTATGTAGTCACGCTTCGTGGCGTGAAAAAGGTCTATGCCTACTTTGGACCACGGAGAGGTCACGATCTCGTGCTGTTGCAGTGTTTCCTTGGGTTGAGCCGGTTGAAACTTCTGACAGATGGGGCAGTTGAAGACCGTGTTGTCAATATCCTGGTTAATGCCCGGCCAGTAAACCGCCTCCCGAGCTCTGCGTCAGCATTTCTCGACTCCAAGGTGACCCTCATGGAGTTGACCCAGCACCACAGCCTGTATACTTTGAGGAATAACGATCCTGTGAGTTTCAGAAGGATTACCTCCACAACCGTCAGCTTATCTTTAACATTAAAGAATTGGGGACATTGTTCCTTCTGCCAGCTATGGGTAAGGTGCTGCATCACACGCTGCAGTAAAGGATCCTTGGCCGTTTCCTCACAAATTTGGACCACCCGTTCGTCAGAGGCTGGGAGGTTGGTAGCACACAATTGCACTTGCGCTTCTATGTGGCAGATAAAGTCACCTTGTTCACACGGTGTGGTGATGGACCGGGATAGGGCATCTGCAATGATCAGCTCTTTGCCTGGCGTGTAGACAAGTTTGAAGTCATAGCGGCAGAGCCGAAGAAGAATTCGCTGTAACCGAGGTGTCATGTCATTTAAGTCCTTATGGATTATGTGGACTAGAGGCCTGTAGTCCGTTTCCACCATCAATTTTGGCAGGCTGTAAACGTAATCATGAAACTTGACTATTCCTGTCAAGAGACCCAGACACTCGTTTTCGATTTGGGCGTACCTTTGCTCAGTGGGCGTCATGGCCCTGGAGGCATATGCCACTGGAGCCCAGGACGAGGAGTCATCTCACTGGAGGAGCACTGTCCCAGTGCCGTCCTGGCTTGCATCAGTTGATATCTTGGTTTCCTCGGTTGGGTCGAAGAACGCTAGAACTGGGGCTGTGGTGAGCATTGCCTTCAGCTCACGCCATTCCGCTTCATGTGTGGGCAGCCACTGGAATTCCATTGACTTCTTGACGAGATGGCGGAGGGCCGTGGTGTGGGATGCCATATTGGGAATGAATTTCCCGAGAAAGTTGACCATCCCGAGGAAGCGGAGGACTGCCTTCTTGTCCTCCGGGGTCTTCATGGCGTTGATCGCCAAGACCTTGTCGGCGTCTGGCCGCACACCCTGCCGCAAGATGTGGTCGCCTAAAAACTTTATATCAGATTGACCAAATGGGTACTTGGCCCTGTTGAGCTGGAGACCATGTTCATGAATTCGCTGGAAGACCTACTTGAGGTGAGCGATGTGTTCCTGGAGCGTTGTGGACCAGATGATCACGTCGTCCACGTATACTCGTACCCCCTCGATGTCCTCCAAGATGCGATGAAACACTTCGGAGGCAGATATGATACCGAAAGGCATGCGGTTGTAACAATAGCGGCCGAACTGTATTTGCCAAAAACCCCAGGAGGCATCCAGCTTAGTGAAGAATTTGGCATGAGCCATCTCACTGGTTAACTCTTCACGCTTCGGGATCGGGTAGTGCTCCCGCATAATGTTGCGGTTTAGATCCTTGGGATCAATGCAAATGCGGAACTCCCCTGATGGCTTCTTTACGCATTCCATGGAGCTGACCCAATCTGTTGGCTCTGTGACCTTCGAGGTGATGCCCTGGTCTTGGAGGTCATGTAATTGCTTCTTCAGACGATCCTTGAGGGGCGCCGGCACCCGGCGTGGTGCATGAATTACAGGGGTGGCGTTCGGCTTGAGCAGTATTTTGTATCGGTACAGGAGCATGCCCATTCCATCGAATACACTGTGGTATTGTGTGATAATGTTGTTTATGTCGGCTTGCAAATTTCCATTGGGCGAGGCCGTCACTGGTGACGATGACATGGTGTGGACTCGCTGAACCAGGTTCAGGAGAATGCAGGCGCGAGCACCGAGCAGGGAAAATTTCAAATCGTAACGTTGCCTTGATCGCCTTGTTGGATACCCCTAGTTGACAAGAGCCACTGGAAGCTATGGCATTGCCTTTGTAGTCAAGGAGCTGGCAGCAGGTGGAAGAATGCTTGGTCGGGCCCGGATGGTGTCGAGGTCGGATTGTGAGATGAGGTTCGCAGACGCGCCGGTGCCCAGTTTAAATCGGATGCGAGCCTTGTTAACTGTGAGGACAGCACACCACTCGTCGTCGGGATCCACACTGAGGATTGAGAGCCGTTGCGCAGGTGTGGTGGAGGCCAGCTCATGTGTGGTTATGATGCCCACCCGATATGGAGACTTGAGGTAGTCCGTATCAGGGTCCATAGGGCTGTCGGGATCAGAATCTGACATGCCTTGTATTGAGCGGCTACTTCTGCGCCGCAGCTGGGATCGCTGGCTGCTGAGCGGTGGAGCGGATCTGCAGAGGGCTGCATAGTGGCCAAACTTGCCACACTGGAGACATCGGCATCCGGACATTGCCGCTTTAAGTGGGCGGAACCACAATTCAGACACGTCATGACGCTGGCGTCAGAGCGATCCGTGCGCCATCGCGCATACGCAGTGTGGTCGGCCGACATACGCACCTGCGCAGTCGGGTTTTCGGTCTTGTTGTCCACTCGGTCGTGGCACGCATGCGCAGGGATCCGAGAAAAGCGCGCGAAACGGCCACTCTCCTCGATGCTCAGGCCCTGCATCTGCGCAATGGCCTGCACCCTTTCTGCCTCGTGGGAGGCCAGCTTTGCAGTTTCTGCCACCCTGATGTGGGAGTAACGATTCTTGGCATGCTCATGGACAACACACGTCTCAATAGCGACAGAGAGGGTCAACTGTTTGATTTTAAGGAGCTGCTGCCGCAGGGAGTCGGAGTGGACCCCGAAAACGATCTGATCCCAGATCATGGAATCAGCCAACGAGTCATAGTTACATGACTGTGCTAGGATGCGTAGATGGGTCAAGAAGGACTGAAAAGGTTAATTCTTACCCTGAAACCTCTGCTGGAAGGTGTACCGTTCAAAGCTCTCATTCACCTCAATGTCGCAGTGGCTGTCGAACATCAGCAGGACTGTTTTGAATTTTGTTTTGTTTTGCCTTCGCCGTCGACGAACGTAAGGGAATTATAGATGTGGATGGCGTGGTCCCCCGCAGTGGAGAGTAATAGCGCGATCTTCCTGGCATCCGATGCTGCCTCGAGGTCGGAGGCCTCGATGGACAAGAGGAACTTTTGTTTGAAGATTTCCCAGTTTGCGCCGAGGTTGCCGGAGTTGCGGAGGAGGCTGGATGTTTTCCATTTCGCTGGATGGCTGCTTGCTGGTCGATGCTGATTCACTCGAGGTAGGGCCGTCAAGATTAATATCACTCTGGTCCCATGATGTGTTAGGCAGGTTGGTTCGATGTGGCCTGCACTCGATGCAGGGAAGTTAGAAACAGACGTCTAACACAGGAGAAGATCCAACACTGTTTTATTCAACTAGATGAACTGCTGTACATATTCAGCTGTGGGTTGACACTATACTGATCTGACTAGTGACCTTGTAGTAGCCTGACCAGCCTTACTAGCTACCGCATGGTGTTTGTGTTTGCTAGCTCGTGGACTCTGACTGCCTCAGTAGCTGGGTCCCGAGAGAGCGGGAAACCTAGTGCCCTCTGGCTTGATAGTGGTAGTGTCCTGTCTGGTGATTGGCTGAGCTGTGTTGTGTGCTTACTGGTCATCCTATGTGTTAATCACTGCCTGTCTGCATCTCATTATATACATGAGTGGATATTATAACAAATCCCCCTTTTAAAACATAAACTGTTTGATTTTCAGATCTTACTGGAACCAGGCGTAGTTCAAGATGTTCTTGCAGCAGGAAGTCACCTTCAGTTATTGGAGCTTCTGAAACTGTGTTCTCACTATCTAATCCAGGTGAGCCAATACGTAGCACTATTATTTTTAGTGTGACTTTGATACTCACTTCCTCGTGAGGTGTGATTCCAATGTTCCCACTTCTGTAACGAACAAATTCTGTCACATGTTCCAATAATCAAGGGATGTGCACCAGAAGTAGAAACATTAAAAAAAAATACATATTACACGCATGTTTTTCTAAGCTACCATAGGTACGGAAGAAGAAGAAAGAATGCAATTCTCTGCCACCAACGCAGTAACATGCTCGTCTGCAAATTACCAGATTTACTGAATTAAATTTTAAATTTACCATGGTGGCATTTCAACTCACCACCTCTAGATTTTAAGTTCAGTATCATAACCCCAACACTACCATACATGAGTTTTTGTATTGTAGCTTTTGTATTTTATGGAGACGTTTAACTGGTAGCAATGGCTCCAGACAAGACGAGGGCCTCCTGTTTCAAGGACCTCCTGTTTCAATTTGACGAGTTCAAAATAGAAGGAGCCAAGGAGACCTGGCTTTTGAATTGACAGAAAGTATGGAAAGGATAACTTTCATTCTTGCAGCTTATTGAGTGTTTTCGTTACTCAAAACTACTATAAATAGTGAGGGAAACGGCTCAGTGATTTCTTCGCCTCAGTAAACAAAACCAGGCAGAAGTAAAGTGTCTCTTTAGGTTGGCTCTTGTGAACTGGAGAAGGAAGGTCTAAAGAGACAAAGGCCTGAATTTTTGCTATAATGGAGAGCCTCCCCGTTGTAACAACAAAAGCGAAAGAAGTCCGAATCTGGAAGGCTTGTGACTAAACGTATACCCACTACTTTATCAGGGGCAGGATCAGGATTTGCATATTTGCATTTCACCCAAGCAGCTACACATACAAAAATCAGGAGTTGATTCCGCTCGTGTGATTTTGATGCGACAGGCGTTTGAAACCCAATGTGTGCCGAGCAAAGCTGGTAGGAGCAGGTTTGAAATTACTGGATTAATCTGGACCGCCAGGGGTTCCCTTTGGAGAGGATGCTGGGTGAGTTGACATGGTAGAGGTAAAAGCCAAACGGTGGGTGGGGATCATGGATTAGCATGAATTAGCACTAATTGAGGTGAGCACAGGGGCTATAAAGGGTTTTGGGGCTGAGCAGAGAGGTATATGTTTGCACAGGCGTTATATGGAGTTGGGAAATGTGGCATAGGTTGGCATGGTGACTGAGGAAACAGACAAAAGTCTGCCTTTGTGCAGCACTCGGTGCGGGAAGAGAATTGGAATACTTCCAAATACTACCTCTCCCCAATTCATTTTTGTTTGCATTGTGAGAGACAATTTATTTTAAAAATTGTGAACCAGTTGATTACTTCATGATTCAAAAGATTTGAATTTTAAAAAAAAAACTGTAGGTTGAATAAAACCATTGGAGCAGAAGTAGGGCATTTGGCCCATTAAGCCTGCTCCACCATTCAATGAGATCATGAATGATATATATGATATATGCCACTACTTCCCCAAAAACAACCACGACAGTCATTCTACCCCCTGGAATTCCACTCTCTCATCATCACAATGCTCTCTTCCAGTTCCCAGGTCTAAATTTCCCCCCTTCACCATGCATTCCTTCGTTAAGTTTGCAGAAACACTGCAGGCTGGGTTTTCATCCATGCATCGGGTGTGCAGAATCCCAAGAATTCCCAGATCCGCAAGCCCCACTTCTAAAAACACCCGACGAAAGTCAGATTTTTATTCCAGGGTAGCGGGGTTCCCTAGGAGTCAGGCTTGGTGATGGTGACCCGAGAACAAGTGCAGAGGGTGCCTCAGCAGAAGGCCCGCTTTAGTGTTCCAGCATCATGTTGAAGTTTAATTTAAAAAGGCAGAATAACATAAAATAGCCCTCAGCCCTCCCACCTCCACACATTCTCTATGGTCCTCTGCCCACCTCCTATTACTCCCTGATACCCTATGTGCCAAACTATCCCCCTGGCCCCTCAGTCACCATGCCAACCTATGCCTACCCTGACCTTGCTGAATCTTACAAGGGCATCTAATTTTTATAATTTGCACATGTTCCTTGTGCAGCTCGAGTCTTGTGCAGGGCTGGAATGAATTGGGGCCTGTTGAATCCAGCCATTGCAATATGTGGAGCACTGCTGTTCAAAATTAAAAAGCACGCAAAACTTGGATCGTAGTGCCTGCTTTTGAAACTTCCTTAAATACCCTTAAATGTCCAAAATGGTGTCTTCAGCACAGACGGACCCTTCTGTGAGGTGAAAGTCTGCTGAAAATGTGCACAGTAGGCAGTTTATTACGTGCGTGGGTGTGAAATGCATTTGACACCAACCCGGCCACCTTGGAGTTCATTGTTCCAGCTAACAAAGAATGATGGAATCTATACAGTGCAGAAGGAGACCATTTGGCCCATCGAGTCTGAACCAACCACCCGAAAGCACACCTTATCTAGGCCCGCTCCTCCATTCCATCCCCGTAATCCCAACCGACCTTTGGACACTACAGGGTAATTTAGCAATGCCAATCCACGTAATCACATATTTGGACTGTGGGAGGAAAGCGGAGTACCCAGAGGAAACCCACACACACACGGCGAGAATGTACAAACTCCATACAATCACCTGAGGTTGGAATCGAACCCAGTCGCTGGTGCTGTGAGGCAGCAGTGCTAGCCACAGTGCCACCGTGGTGCCTCTTAAATTTGCACAGCAGGAAGGTCACTCCCCAAACAGAACGTTTTGACGGAATTCTCAGCCATTTTCATATCTTTTGTTGATTGATTGCTGTGATGATAGCAAGTGCTTGGTGTTACCAGAATCTGGAGTGTCGAGGCTTGAGCTGAAAGATTATGCCTGCCTGAAGGCTTCTGGACAAACCAATTGTTCCCAGATATTGGTGCAGTAGTTTGTGTCCCCCTTGGAACACAACATGGCCAGGAGAATGAGCAAAGGTGAGCTGAAACAAGCTGCTGGAAAAGGGAAGAGGAGGAGAGGGAGAAGGCTCTCTGCAAATGGCCATCTGTCCCTGGAGCAATCTTATATGAAGCACAACAAAGGGCAAAGCACCAGATGTCCACACTTCACTTGCACACTGAAATCAGCTGCAGCTTGCTTTAGCCACAACTGTAACCTCCGAGCAGGACCAGGATCACATTGCCAATGGCTGTGGAGGTGTCCACTCTGAGAAAGGGCCCTGAGATTTTTGAAACAACTTGAAGTTTTGTCACTGCGACACTTGTTACATTGCGTAAGGGAAGTCACAAAGTCTGCTTATGTTTTATTTTCTTTTGCCAGAGGACAGCAGGTGGAGTGAGCACAAGGCTTCGCTCAGACTGCAGGCTTCTCCATCTGGTACGGTGCCACTGACAGCACACATGAGGCTTGCAGGCACTGCATGTCAACTCCGATCTACTGCAGCCGAAAGGGATTCCACTCCCTCGACGTCCAGTTGGTGTGTGGCCACGGGTGGCGGCACATCATGCAAATCAATGTCTGCTGTCCTGGCAACAGTTCATTCCGTAGCAATCGCTGTATCATTCAATTTGATTCACCATGGCAAAGCAATGTGTGGCTCACTGAGCGGCGAGGGGTATTGCTGATTTGCGACTTGACTCTGGTGACATACGTGAGCAGCACACATGCAATGAGAGCCATACGGCCACGTGAAATCTGACAGAGCAGAGAATTGGCGTACAGAAAACCAATACCTGGATCCTTCTGCAGAAGACCTGCCACAGTGGGCCGAACGTGTGTCAAGATTCATGGTGGCCTGCTGGAATCTGCATAACCTAGTGACATGTGCACAGAGCACTTGACACCAGCTCCACAGTGATCAGCTAAGGAGCAAGAAGAAGGGGGACGATGACCTGGACAAGCCCCTCTCTGGCTGGGCAGGATGTGAAGAAATACACAATGTCAGTAACCACAAACCCAGTTCCCCAATCATCAACACCCCACACCTTGGACTGAATTTCATGGGCAGGGAGGGGGTGGAGGTGCGGCGATGGGCGTATTGTTTTCCTCACCCGCTCTGGCAAGAGTTGATCGGCAGCTGACAGATCAAAAAAAATACTCGCCCTCCAGTGGACTAAATAGGCTCAGCGGGAGGAAGTCCTGAAAGACGTGCTTGTTGGGTGAATTGGACATTCTGAATTCTCCCTCTGTGTTCCCAAACAGGCGCCGTAGCGTGGCAACTAGGGGATTTTCACAGTAACTTCATTGCAATGTTAATGTAAGCCTACTGGTGACACTAATAAAGATTTTTATAAGTCCTGCTCTTGAAAGCTGCCGGCCAATCTGATAGCAAGCATCTCCACAAAGAAGAGAAGATGGATGCCGGAGCCAGATAAGTTGAATCCTTTTTGGCGGGAAGCGATTTTGCAGCCTAAGGAGGGTGTGGGCTTTGCTGTGAAGGCAGAGAGGAGCAATGTGGAGGTAATATCATGAGGGGGAGTGCCCACGATGCCCAAAGAGCACACCATGCACACATCGCTGAATGCTGTGCTCCCCTTTACCCGCCTTTGCAAATAATTTGTTTCGAAAGCAGGCTCTTTCCTTCCTTCTTCTGGATGGTGTGGACAGCATAACAGACACATCAATTGGCTTGTAACAAGCTTAATTTCCCCATAATTATTTATTTTAAAATGATGAGCGGACTGCCGATTTTGACACCACCCATCATATTATAGGGGTGGGATGGGAAGGCAGTGGGATTGTCACCACTTGTATTTTACTTGCCCCTACCCTCCCTAGCTGGAAACACACCTGGCTGGGGGAGGACCGTAACTATGTCATTGACCATTACAGCACCTGCTTGGCCACAGTGTAAAAATAAGAGTATACAAAAATATACATTCCAAACCAAATTTCTAAATGAAATCGTACCATGTCGCATATAAGTCACTATTCATTTTTATGTAGTTCCTTAGTAATTGTCTTCTGTGTGTCCTGCTTGTCCTGATGTTCCTAACTCTTGACTGCAGATCGGTTGGCAGGGCCTCCTTACTTTAGTGGGAGACATTGCAGATGGTCTTGGTGGGTGATATCAAACAGTTTCAGTTCTAGAAGGCCGGCTTTGTACTGCACCATCTTGGCACGGGTGACAGTAGTCTGGGAAGGCAGTGGCACAGTGTTATTGTTACTGGACCAGTAATCCAGAGACCCAGGACAAGATCTGGTGACCCAGGTTCAAATCACACCACGGCAGATGTGAAATTTGAATTTAATACAAATCTGGAATTGAAATTGAAAGTCTAATGGTGACCAAGAAACCATTGTCGATCTGTTGTAAAAATCCATCTCGTTCACTAATGACCTTCAGGGGAGGACGTCTGGCAGGGCAGCACGGTAGCACAAGTGGATAACACTGTGGCTTCACAGTGCCAGGGTCCCAGGTTCGATTCCCCGCTGGGTCTCTGTCTGTGTGGAGTCTGCATGTTCTCCGTGTGTCTGCGTGGGTTTCCTCCAGGTGCTCCAGTTTCCTCCCACAGTCCAAAGATGTGCAGGTTAGGTGGATTGGCCATGATAAATTGCCCTTCGTGACCAAAAGGTTAGGAGGGGTTATTGGGTTACGGGGATTGGGTGGAAGTGAGGGCTTAAGTGGGTCCATAAGACCATAAGACATAGGAGCGGAAGTAAGGCCATTCGGCCCATCGCGTCCACTCCACCATTCAATCATGGCTGATTTCAACTCCATTTACCCGCTCTCGGTGCAGGTCGGTGCAGACTCGTTGGGCCGAATGGCCTCCTTCTGCACTGTATGTTCTATGTCCTTACCTGGTCTGACCTATATGTGACATCTAGATCCACAGCAGTGTGGTTGACTCTCAAAAGTCCTCTGAAATGGAGGGCAGTTACAGATGGGCAACAAATGCTGTCACAGCCAGTGAAGTCCACATCCCGTAAACAAATAAAGAAAAACTAACAGCAAGGGCACTGGCAGAGTGACAGTGGGTGGGAACATCAAGGCTGTTACACAAAGAAACGGCCGCACATTTGTGCTCCAAGGGGCCTCTGCAACCCATTTGGGCAGCAATCCGAGAAATGTGCTGGTGGGCAGGTTGCTGGAGTGCTGTGATTCCCTGCAAGCCGCTTTCAACGCTGGTATCACTGTCATGATGGCAGCAGCCTGAGCTTGCACAGCAGGAGACTGAGTTTCCATTGCACCACACAGACATTGGATAGCTTCCAGCTACGCTACAATAGAAGCCGAGACATTGACCATCAGACTCAGATTGGGTCCACAAGTCTGTTCATCGTGTTGACCACCTCTTCGATGCTGGAAGGATATGGGCTCCAAACTCTGCACAAAGCTCTGTGCAGAGTTGCATGCTCCTTAACATTGCACAAAAGAGGCTTCTCTGTGCAGCAAGAATTTCATTGAGCAAACATCAGCCTTCTGCCAGAAGCAGCCCCTCTGAAATTCTCATCTAAATCCTCTGCAGCAGAACCCATGTATGATCTCATGCTTCGGTGAGCTGACACTAGTGTGATCCTAGCCCTGTCTGCAGGGTTTTTGTGTCCAGTGGATAATCACATGTGTGTGCCACCTCTCTGCTAGCCTGTAAATTTCCAATAACGCATTGACATAGTAGTCACGTCACTGAACTAGTTATCCAGAGGCCCAGACTAATGCACTGGGGACATGGGTTCTAAAATAAATGAATAAATCTGGAACGGAAAACTAGTCTCAGGATTGATGACCATGGCATTAGCATTGATTGTTGTGAAAAAAAACATCTGGTGCACTAATGCCCTTCGTGGAACAAAATCTACCATCCTTACCTGGTACTTCCAGACCCACACCAATGTGGTTGACTGCCCTTGGAAATGGACAAGAAAGCCTCTCAAAGGCAATTAAGGATGGACAAAAAAATGTTGGCCTTGCCAGTGACACCCATGCCCCATGAAAGAATAAAGAGGAAAATATTGGCTGTATTTAAACTGGTGGGTGTCCGTGTGAAATCGAGTGGCAGTACACCTTGATCAGCTTCTTGTCGCTCTTCCGTCACGAGCTGGTCAGGTTGCAATTCTTGTACATCTGAAAGAAAAAAGACTCAAGGGTTGGGTTGCAGTGAGAGTAGGGGAAAAGTAAGCGGTGCATACTTCCACCATCTGCAGCTTGTAAATCAGAAGAGATTGCGGGATTAGTGGAAATAAAATAACACAATAAATAGGAACAGGAGTAGGCCATTTGAATCCTCAAGCCTGCCCCGCCATTCAATAAAGTCATGACTGATCTGATTGTTGTGGTGATATACATCACTCGAAGTACACAAAGGGTTAACGTACATACAGTACACCTAGCTAGACACTAGAGGGAACACCAGAGACATGACACATAGACAGTCAACCAATAGGTCAGTAAGATAGGACACGGCCAATGGGCAGTCACGATACACACAGAGGTGACACTACCGCAGGAGGGCATTACACCAACCCAAATAAAAGGTCACATCATACATGCTCAGTCTCTTTCCAGTAGAGACTCTCAGTGAGCACAGACACAGGGTTGATTGAAACACATCACACCCACCACGTGGATTGTAGCAGACTGGTTAGTCAGTCTGAGTAGCTATATCAGGATTAACAGTAGCGTTGGATCCAAGTAGGAGAATCGTTAATAGTTCAATAAACGTGTTGAAGCTATCTCCAAGTCTGAACCTTCAAGGTGCACATCAAAGAACTAGCTTATGCTACGTCAAGAGCATAACAAAACAATTGTGACTTTAATTTCACTTTCCTGCCTGCTTCCCACAAGATTTGGAAAGGCACTTGTGTGATTCCAGTTTTCTCTCCCTCTGGTCACATCCATCACGTCGGCTGCCCCGGTAATGGCCTGCATTGTCTCCTCCATTGGGGTGAGGGTTTTTCCCCCTCCATTTAGGTCTAGCTGCCTCTGGCTGTGGGCCAACCTGTCCTGTGTCATTGGCCAGAAGCATACTCACTCCTCCTCTCCATCCCCCTGTCCTTGTTAACAGGTGGCGGTTGGGGGGGGTGCAGTATATAAAATTGGGTACAGTGGCAGCAGTACCATGCTTGTTACCTGCCTCCACCCACCTCCACAGATATTCCACAGCTGAGGAGGCATTGGCGGCTTTCTCACCCAAGGGCCAATCGAAGTCCTGAAGTGGCCAATCTTAGCCCCCTCGCTGGGCCGGGCCAGCCTAGCCCCACTGAGATCTGGGACTAATCTCTATGGGACTGCAGGAAATGTCAGCAGTGGCAGGGCAGGCAGCTTCCCCCGACTTTCACACCGGCTCATAAAATTCAGGGCAGGTTGGGAGAGGGGAGAGATGTTGGGCGGATTGTGTGAGGGGACGGCAGGGAGGGTAGAGGCGAGCGGGGAGGGGAGCGATGAGCAGAAGTGTGGGGGGAGGGGAGCGGCGATCAATAGGGTGGGGGGAGGTGGGCAGCGAGCAGAAGGGTGGGGGAAGGGGGACGTTGAGTGGGGGAGGGGCGGTGACTGGGAGGGTGGGGTGGAGGAGGTGGCGAGCGGGAGGGTCAGGTGAGATAATAAACAAGCGCCTAATGTCGGAGGGGGGAAACAGCAAGAGGGAGATGGCAGGGGGAGGGGAATGGCGAGCAGGAGGACAAGGGTGGGGAGCGGCAATCTGGAGGGCTGGTGGAGGAGAGCAGGAGGGTCAGGAAGGGAATAGACAAGCGGGAGAGTTGAGTGTTAGTGGGGTGGCTGGTGGTGGGGGCAGAAGGACCAAGTGAGGTTCGAGAGAGGGAGGTGTGAGCGGGAGGGTCAAGCGAGGGAAGCGGCGAGCGCGAGGGTCGAGGAAGGGGACGGCGAGCGGGATGGTCAAGGGAGGTAGCGGTGAGTGGGAGAGTCGAGGGAGGAGGTGGTGAGTGGTAGGGTTGATGGAGGAGGTGGCGAGCGCGAGGATCGAGGGAAGGAGTGGCAAGCGGAAGGGCCGATGGAGGGGGCTGTGATCGGAAGGGTCGAGGGGGGGAGGTGGCAAGCGGGAGGGTCGAGGGAAGGGGTGGCAATGGGAAGGGTCGAGGGACGGGGGGGCGATCGGGTGCATTGAGGGAGGGAGGTGGCAAGAGGGGCAGCGAGCAGGAGGGTCAGGGAGGGAATGGCGAAGGGCGTGGCAAGCGGTAGGGTTGAGGGAGGCATGTGTGTTCGATTCCTGCTTGGGTCACTGTCTGTGTGGAGTCTGCACGTTGTCCCTGTGTCTGCGTGGGCTTCCTCTGGGTGCTCCAGTTTCCTCCCACAAGTCCTGAAAGATGTGCTTGTTAGATGAATTGGACATTCTGAATTCTCCCTCAGTGTACCCAAACAGGCACCGGAGTGTGATGGCTAGGGTTTTTTCACAGCAACTTTGTTGCAGTTTCAATATAAGCCTACTTGTGACACTAATAAAGATTATTATTATGTAGTAAGCAGGAAGATTGTAGAAAGAATTTGGCAGTGGATTTTTGGGCCAGATAGCTTCAAGACAGCCAATAGGTTTTTAATCTAAGAACAATTCAGGAGGGTAACATGCCCTTACTTCCTGTTTTCTCAATGGTAGGTGATTTTCATTCAGGAGATTTTCATTTAGTATGCCACTTTAAAGAATATATGAGCGCTAAACAAGGTTGTGGTAACCACTGTAGTGTATTATATGTATTGTGGTAAACTGCTACTGTATTACATGTAATGTGGTAAACACTGCCTGATGGCTGCGCCTCCCGTCGGGCTCGGTATAAAGGTGGCTGATCTCCACCTCTGCCCCAGTTCGGTATTCGGCCGGAACTGTGATTGCCAGGTGGTATCGGCTACCCAACACACCGAGCTGTTGATCAGGGACGCCTATGTCGCGGGCATTAAATCGAATTACATCCGCCAGCGATTGCTAGAAGGGGGTACACTTCGGCCTCCCAGAGACAGTGCAGCTCTCAAACTTTCCAGAACATGGAGGCCTACACCTCCGACCACGAGGCACCCTTGTGGACCTCGTGGGCGCTGCCATCATCCGACTCGAGTGCGGCGCAAGCCTGTGCCGCGCAGCAGCCCGCCAACACCGGAAGCCCGAAGTGCTACTTTTGCGGCCAGGGTAAGCATCCCAGACAACACTGGCCTGCACGGAACGCGACTTGCAACGGGTGTGGGAGGAAGGGCCACTTTGCTAAAGCCTGCCAGGCCCAACCTGTCCCTAAAATTCCTAGGCACAGCAGCGCTGCCTGCTGCCTGTCGGGGCCGCCCCCAGCTGCCGCGCCACCTGCCATGTGCAACCCATGGGAGCCGCCATCTTTGCTGCCACCCGCCATATGCGACCCATGGGGGCCGCCATCTCTGCCACCATCTTCCATTTTGTCCGCCATGCGCGACCCATGGGGGCCGCCATCTTTGACGCCATCTCCGATGCCACCCGCTGCGCTCGACCCATTGGGGCCGCCATTTTGGGACCACTCCGCAGCCTCTCGGGACCCCTGCTCACCCGATCTTACGCTGGCCGCCGCTACCTCTGACAGGCCCACCCATCACCTTCCGACGCTCGCCTCCATCAGACTCGACCAGTCTCGACCTCATCACCTCACAAAATCCACGATGACCGTCCGGATCAACGGGCACGAGACGGCCTGCCTTTTCGACTCCGGGAGCACAGACAGCTTTATACACCCAGATACGGTAAGGCACTGCTCCCTCCCAATTTTATCCGTGACCCAGAAAATCTCCCTGGCTTCCGGATCACATTCAGTAGAAATCCGGGGATACTGTGTCGCGACCCTTACTGTACAAGGCGTAGAGTACACTAACTTTAAGCTCTACGTCCTTCCCCATCTCTGCACTGCCCTATTACTGGGGCTCAACTTCCAGTGCCACCTCCAAAGCCTTACCTGAAAGTTCGGTGGACCCCTGCCCCCTCTCACCGTCTGTAGCCTCGCGACCCTTAAGGTCGCCCCACCCTTGCTCTTCGCTAACCTCACCCCGGACTGTAAGCCCGTCGCTACTAGGAGCAGACGATACAGTGCCCGGGACAGGGCCTTTATCAGGTCGGAGGTCCAGCGACTCCTACGAGAGGGGATCATTGAGGCTAGTACTAGCCCCTGGAGAGCCCAAGTGGTGGTTGTCAAGACTGGGGAGATGCACCGGATGGTCATCGACTGCAGTCAGACCATCAACTGGTACACGCAGCTCAATGCGTACCCCCTCCCCGCATATCTGACATTGAGTCTTCTCCACAGTTGACTTGGAGTCCGCGTACCACCAGCTCCCTATCCGCCCAGAGGACCACCAATACACTGCCTTTGAGGCAGATGGCTGCCTCTACCACTTCCTCAGGGTTCCCTTCGGCGTTACCAATGGGGTCTCGGTCTTCCAGCGAGAAATGGACTGAATGGTTGATGAGTACGGGCTGCGGGCCACGTTCCCGTACCTAGATAATGTCACCATCTGCGGCCATGACCAGCAGGACCATGACGAAAACTTCTGGCATTTCCTCCACACCGCTAAACTTCTTAACCTCACCTATAATAAGGAGAAATGCGTTTTCCGCACAACCCGCCTAGCCATCCTTGGCTACGTTGTAGAAAACGGAGTCCTAGGGCCCGACCCCGACCGCATGCGTCCCTCCTGGAACTTCCCCTCCCCACTGCCCCAAGGCCCTGAAGAGATGCCTGGGGTTCTTCTCTTACAATGCCCAGTGCGTCCCCAATTATGCGGACAAAGCCCGCCCACTTATTAAATCCACCAGTTTTCACCTGACGGCTGAAGCCCGCCTGGCCTTCAACCGCATCAAGGCAGATATTGCCAAAGCCGCGATGCACTCTGTGGACAAGTCCATTCCGTTCCAGGTGGAGAGCGATGCGTCGGACTTTGCCCTGGCCGCTACCCTCAACCAGGTGGGCAGGCCCATGGCTTTCTTCTCCCGTACCCACCATGCCTCCGAAATTCGATACTCCTCCGTCGAAAAGGAAGCCCAAGCCATCGTAGAAGCTGTGCGACATTGGAGTCATTACCTAGCCGGCAGGCGATTCACTCTCCTCACTGACCAACGGTTGGTTGCCTTCATATTTAACAATACACAGCGGGGCAAAATCCAGAACGACAAGATTCTGCGGTGGAGGATCGAACTCTCCACCTACAACTACGAGATCTTGTACCGACCGGGGAAACTCAATGAGCCCCCAGCCCCATCCCCCGGTACATGAGCCACCGCACAAGTAGACCGACTTCGGGCCCTTCACAATGACCTCTGCCACCTGGGGGTCACCCATTTTTTTCATTTTATCAAGGCTCGCAACCTGCCTTACCCCATCGAGGAGGTCAGGACCATGGCCAGGGACTGCCAGGTCTGCGCGGAGTGCAAACCGCACTTCTATCGGCCAGATGGAGCGCACCTGGTAAAGGCTTCTCGCCCCTTTGAGCGCCTCAGCATTGACTTCAAAGGGCCCCTCCCCTCCACTGACCGTAACGTGTACTTCCTCAACGTTGTTGACGAATACTCAAGATTCCCCTTTACCATCCCATGCCCTGACATGACCTCTGCCACCGTCATCAAGGCCCTGCACAGTCTTTTCACCTTGTTCGGGTTCCCCACCGACATCCATAGCGATCGGGGTTCCTCCTTCATGAGCGACGAGTTGCGTCAGTTTCTGCTTAGCAAGGGCGTCGCCTCCAAGCAGGATGACCAGCTACAACACCCGGGTCAACGGACAGGTGGAGGGAGAGAACACGACAGTCTAGAAGGCCGTCCTCCTGGCCCTACGGTCTAGTAGTCTCCCAGTCTCCCGCTGGCAGGAGGTCCTCCCCGATGCGCTCCACTCCATCCGGACGTTCCTGTGCACTGCCACCAATGAGACCCCTCACGAACGTATGTTTGCCTTCCCTAGGAAGTCCACCTCCGGGGTCTCGCTCCCGTCCTGGCTGACAGTCCCAGGTCCTGTCCTCCTCTGGATGCATGCGAGGAGTCATAAATCAGATCCCCTTGTCGAGAAGGTCCTGCTCCTCCATGCCAATCCACAATATCCCTACGCGGCACATCATGACGGGCGGCAGGACACAGTCTCCCTCCGGGATGTGGCACCTGCAGGTTCCCCAGCGACCATCACCACCACCCCCGACCCTACACCGTCTCCCTCCACCACGACCCAGCTACTTCAAGATCTGGCACCCGCAGGCCCACTGGCGACCATCACCACCACTCCCGCCCCTACATCGCCCTCCACCGACTCAACTACTGGGCGAAGAAGAGGACAACACGCTCCCGGATGCGCAGGTCTCGACACCAGTGCCCACACCACAGCCGGGACTGAGGCGATCACGGCAGAAGGTCAAGGCCCCCGACAGACTTGATCTTTAAGTCCATTTCACCCCCGCTGGACTCTTTTTTTTAACAGGGGGTGAATGTGGTAAACCACTGTAGTATATTATATGTATTGTGGTAAACTGCTACTGTATTACATGTAATGTGGTAAACTACTGCCTGATGGCTCCACCTCCCCTCTGGCTCGGTATAAAGGTGGCTGATCTCCGCCTCTGCCCCAGTTCGGGGTCAGAGGCCAGGAGGCTTTCTGTTTAGCTTATTAAAGCCTCAGTTACGTTCACTACTTGTCTTGTATTCATTGATGGCACATTAAAGGTATAGCATAGTACTGCATCCAGATCCTCACATTGATCTTCAGAGCTATCTGCTCCCACTGCCTTTTGACCCTGAGTCTGGAGGGCCTCCTGGTCCTCTGTGGATACAGTACATCTCTGCTCCTTTCCAGCTGATACACCAGGACCTCGAGCACAGCTTCCAAACCCCCTACAGTCCCATGTTGTGCAATTCTTCATTGTTTCCCAAGGCAGTGTAATTTCCTCTACAATTCCCAGCACCTGCTCCAATGTAAGCAGTAATACTGAGCAGGACAGGCAGAATCTGTGGAAAAAGAAACAGTCGGGTCAATGACCTTTTGTTAGACTATTAACTTTTTGAGAGGCAAAGGCCAGCTTTAACTTAGGCTCGCCACTCACAACATTGGTCTCTGTCCAGCCAACCCACAATACATTTAGCAATGGCTGGGCGCTGGAATCGTTCAAAGGAACAGACAAGATGTGCTGCCTACATCAGAATCAAAGGACGCCGGCTAATGGCACAGAAATCATAAACCCATAATATTATTGCAGGACTGAAGGGCATAATTACAAATTAGTTTTAAAAGCAGCTATTAGAAGGATCTAATAAAAAGATAGTTCCAAATATTAGAATTCTAAAATAAATTCGGAACTTGGAAAAATAGACAAACTGCAGGCCATTCATTATGTGTGAAAAGAAAATGAGTAACTTGCATTAGCATAGCTCCTTCCATGTAGAAAATCATTCCATGACACTTTACAAGGCTGCAATCAAAGAAAATACATTCGGAGGCAAATGGTGAAAGGAAGGTCATCAAAAGACTGATTTCAGTCTGGTGTCGGGGTCAGCCTGAATAGTGTTCAGAAAGGGGGATAGAATTGGTGGGAAGGGCACAGACCTTGTGGCATTGGCCAAAAAGACAATGGCTTCAATCTAATTGATGTCAAATTGGAACATCTTGTGGCTTCTCCACAGATGAATGTCAATCAGCTGACAACACATAGGCAGTGGCAAGGGTAAGAGCAGGTGGTACTGTAATATTTGGTGTCATCAGTGTACATCTGGGAAGCTTACCCCATGTTTATCATAGATTATCATAGAATTTACAGTGCAGAAGGAGGCCATTCGGCCCATCGAGTCTGCACCGGCTCTTGGAAAGAGCACCCTACCCAAGGTCAACACCTCCACCCTATCCCCATAACCCAGTAACCCCACCCAACACTAAGGGCAATTTTGGACACTCAGGGCAATTTATCATGGCCAATCTACCTAACCTGCACATCTTTGGACTGTGGGAGGAAACCGGAGCACCCGGAGGAAACCCACGTCACACGGGGAGGATGTGCAGACTCCGCACAGACAGTGACCCAAGCCGGAATCGAACCTGGGACCCTGGAGCTGTGAAGCAATTGTGCTATCCACAATGCTACCGTGCTGCCATGTTGGAGGGTGCTGCCACCCAGGAGAAACATGTAGATAAGGAAGGTGGGGCCAAGTATATACCTTTGGGATACTCCCCAGATTAAGTTGCAATATTGGGAAGAGAAACCATTGCTGGGGATGCTCCGGTTATGATTGGATAGCTAAGAGTGGAAACAAAGAATGACTGGACAACTGGAAGAGGCCGGCTTGGTTGACAATCAAAAGCTGAGAGTTTGAGGTGACTAGAAAGAATAATGCTCCGTGGTTACAGCGGGTGTTATTTGGTTAGAGCTGTTTTAATGAAATGGGAGGGGTTTACGTCTGATTTAGAGAGGTTCAAATATGGACATGAGAAATATTGGCATGGATTTAGGAGGATTTAGGAGGTCACAAAACATGAAAAGATTTTGGATAGGAAAAGGAAATGGTGTGGTAGTTTTGCATGGGGCTGAGGATAGATGTTTTGAGGAGGGGTAATGAAAGTTGTGGTTTTAAATGGGAGTGGGTGGGGACAGAGAAGTCACTATGTGCAATATCAGCTAACAAGCGGGTCATGGAGGAAAGATGAGGATGGGTGAGAGCATCAGTTTATTGGACTGAGGTCTAAGGACCAGAAAGTGGGTCTCATGGACAAGACATACTCATGAGGAAAGGTTGAAGAGAAAGCGGAGATAAACCTGAATACAGGTTTAAGGTAGGAGGACCCCTAGAGAGGGAGGGTGATCAGTGAAGAGAAAGGAGGAAATGCAGAAGAGGCGCCTGAATGGATGGTCTTAATTGTAACAATAAGAAGTCCATGAGCACCTTAGCGTTCTTGTTGGAGGTGAGGATGGAGGGAGCAGGAGAGAGGAATTTAAGGAGGAGGTTTGGTGTGGGAGATCTGGGTCATAAAATTAAACTGGGGGTCAAAGGCTAGGTAATTTAGGATTTAGAAAAGATAGTTTTGATACTTGAAGTTTGTATCCTTCATTGGAACTGGAAGAACCTATTTCTTTAAAGTTCATAAGTTCATAAGATATAGGAGCAGAATTAGGTCATTTGGTCCGTCGAGTCCGCTCTGCCATTTGATCATGGTTGATATGTTCCTCATCCCCATTCCCCTGCCTTCTCCCCATAACCCATGATCTCCTTATTAATCAAGAAATCCCCTTATTAATTAAGAACACCAGATAGACAGGGGCTGGTTTAGTTCACTGGGCCAAATCGCTGGCTTTTAAAGCAGACCAAGGCAGGCCAGCAGCACGGTTCGATTCCTGGACCAGCCTCCCCGAACAGCCGCCGGAATATGGCGACTAGGGGCTTTTCACAGTAACTTCATTGAAGCCTACTCGTGACAATAAGCAACTTTTCATTTTTTCATTTTCATATGTGCTTGAGGTGCTACAGGGCTACAGACCAAGAGCTGGAAGGTGGAATAAAACAGAATAGTTCTTTCTTAGAACATATGAATTAGAAGCAGGAGTAGGCAATTTAGCCTCTTGAGTCTGCTCCACCGTTCAATACGATCATTGCTGATCCCATCCTGGCCTCAACTCCACTGTTCTGCCTGTTCTCCATAACACTTCAACCCATTACCAATTAAAAATCTGTCTAACTCCTCCTTAAATTTACTCACTGTCCCTGCATCCACTGCACTCTGAGGTCGCGGATTCCACAGATTCACAATCCTTTGGGAGAAGTAGGGCTGGATTCTCTGATAGCCGACGGCAAAATCGCGTTCGGCCATTGGCCGGAGAATCCGTTCTTACGCTGAATTTGGGGCGGTGCTGTTTTTCAGATGCTCCGCTCCCTCAAAAACGGTGTACTCGCTGAGTAAGTCGCCCGCCGTCGGGACGGCCTCAGGACGTCACCTGAGGCCCTCCCCCGAAGCTCCGCCCCCAATGGACCGACTAAATTAAACGTGGAGCTGATGCTTCCTCTTGTGGGCCATTCTAAAACGAGAGGTGTCGGTCACGTGTCCTCACAATTTTTGGGCAGGGGGGCTTCGACGGGAACTGGGGGAATAGTGGGGGATTGTCTGGGGGTGGCCAAGTGGGGTTACAGGGGGGGTCCGCACCTTCTGTCCGTATCTGCAGTTAAAGCTGGGGCTTTACGTGGCGTGGCTGCTAGCCCCCTACCGGATGGAGCATCGGGGGTGCCACTGACTTTTGGTCGTAAGACCAGACGCTTCCTCTGGACATAGCCGCAAAATTGGAGAATCCAGCCCGTAGTTTTCAATCAAATCTGTTTTAAATTTGCTGTCTCTTATTCTCAGATTATGACCTCTCGTTTTAGAATGGCCCACAAGAGGAAGCATCAGCTCCACGTGTACTTTATCCATACCTTTTAGCATCTTGTATATCTCAATTAGATCTTCCCTCATTCTTCTAAACTCGAGAGAGTATAGGCGTAAACTGTTCAATCTCTCTTCATATCAAAAACCCCTCCTCTCTGGAATCAACCTAGTGAACCTGCTCTGAACTGCCTCCAATGCCACTTCATCTTTCCTCAAATAAAGGGACCAAAGCTGCACAATACTCCAGGTGCGGTCTTACCAATGCCTTGTATAGTTGCAACAACACTTCCTTACCTTTATATTCAAGGGGCTGTTTAGCACAGGGCTAAATCGCTGGCTTTGAAAGCAGACCAAGGCAGGCCAGCAGCACGGTTCAATTCCCGTAACAGCCTCCCCGAACAGGCGCTGGAATGTGGCGACTAGGGGCTTTTCACAGTAACTTCATTTGAAGCCTACTTGTGACAATAAGCGATTTTCATTTCATTTCAATTCCTTTTGCTATAAATGCCAACATTCCATTTGCTTTCCTTATTATCTGCTGCACCTGCATGCTCGTTTTCTGTGACTCATGCACGAGGACCCCAAAATCCCTATGCATCGGAGCATCCCAAAGTCTCTCCCCATTTAGATAATTTGCTTTTCCATTTTTTTGACCAAAATGCATGACCTCACACTTATCCACGTTAAACTCCATCTGCCACATTTTGGCCCACTCTCCCAACGTTGCTATATCCATTTGCAAGGTTCTTATTTCCTCAGTGCAACTTACGTTCCCACCTATTTTTGTGTCATCTGCAAATTTGTCTATAGAACCTTCTATCCCTGTATCCAAATCGTTAATACAGATTGTAAATAGCTGGGGCCCAAGGACCGAACCCTGTGGCACCCTATTAGTTACATCTTGCCATCCAGAAAAAGTCCCATTTATCCCGACTCTCTGTCTCCTGGCCATCAGGCAGTCTTCTGGCTAAGCTAATAAATTGCCCCTAATCCCATGTGACCTCACCTTGTGAATTAACCTTCAATGTGGCACCTTATCAAATGCCTTCCGGAAGTCAAGGTATACTACTACAGGATCCTCATTATCCACTTTGCTTGTTACATTTTCAAAGAACTCAAGCAAATTAGTCAAACATGATTTGCCCTTTATAAAACCATGCTGACTCTGATGGATAGCGCTTTGGCTTTCCAAATGTCCTGCTATTTCATCCTTGACAATTGATTCTAACAATTTTCCAACAACAGATGTTAATCTAACTGGTTTGTAATTTCCCACATTCTGCCTCCCTCCCTTTTTGAATGAGGGCCTTACGTTAGCATTTTCCCAATCCACTGGAATCTTTCTCGTGTCCATGGAATTTTGGAATACCATAACCAATGGATCCATTATGTCTGCTGCCAATTCCTTTAACACCCTAGCATGTAGGCCATCAGGCCCTGGGGACTTGTCTGCCCTCAATCCCAAGAGTTTGTTGAGTATCATTTGCCTATTAATGTTGATTGTTCCAAGTTCCACTCGTTCTATTACCTCTGAATTGCCCGTTCCTATTGGAATGGTACTACTGACCTCCACCGTGAAAATTGAGACGAAGTATTGATTTAGTATCTCTGCCATTTCTTTGTTCCCCACTATTAGCTCACTAATTTTATCTTCCAAGGAGCCAACATTCACCTTGGCGACACTCTTCCCTTGTATGTACCTGGAGAAGCTTTTGCTCTCCTTTTTGATATTCTGTGCAGGTTTTTTCCTTAATTTACCTTTGTTTTTTTTGTTACTTTTTTAGTATCCCTTTGTTTATGTTTGTTAGTGAACCAATCTTCCAGTCTGCATGAATGATGATGTGATAATGTTGACGTTGGAATTCTTATTGTCAGCATAGTATAACCAAATAGGGATTTTTGAACTGAGGCTTGTGGTAGAGTTAATGCACTATAGGAATGAGGGGTTCAGTTACCTTTTATTGTCTCTGACACATGTCCTTACATTCTTATATTTACTCTCTCTATTGCTAATACACATATCTGTTGATATGAAATAACACCATCTTCATTAAAAGAAAATATTGTTGGACAAACTTCTTTTGTTTTTTGGGAGGAACAAGAGTTAGAGGGCCACTGTGTTATTTTCGACAATTTAACATGACACATTAAATAACCCCAATACGCCAACATCTTCATGCACAAGTTTGAACAAGACCTACTCACCGCACAGGACCTTCAGCCGACGTTATACACCAGATACATCGATGAAATCTTTCTCCTTTGGACCCACGGCGAAGAATCACTGAAACGACTACATGATGACATCAATAAGCTCCATCCAACCATCAGATTCACCATGGACTACTCTCCAAAATCAGTTGCATTCTTGGACACACTCGTCTCCATCAAGGGCGGTCACCTCAGCACTTCGCTTTACCGCAAACCCACGGATAACCTCACGATGCTCCACTTCTCCAGCTTCCACCCTAAACACATTAAAGAAGCCATCCCCTATGGACAAGCGCTCCGTATACACAGGATCTGCTCAGACGAGGAGGAGCGTAACAGACATCTACAGACGTTGAAAGATGCCCTCGTACGAACGGGATATGGCGCTCGACTCATCGATCAACAGTTCCAACGCGTCACAACAAAAAACTGCACCGACCTCCTCAAAAGACAAACATGGGACACAACCGACAGAATACCCTTCGTCGTCCAGTACTTTCCTGGAGCGGCGAAACTACAACATCTTCTTCACAGCCTTAAACACGTCATCGATGAAGATGAATATCTTGCCAAGGTCATCCCCACACCCCCACTACTTGCCTTCAAACAACCGCGCAACCTCAAACAAACCATTGTTTCAGCAAACTACTCAGCCTTCAGAACAGTGACCACAACACCACACAACCCTGCCATGGCAATCTCTGCAAGACGTGCCAGATCATCGACATGGATACCACCATTACCCGTGAGAACACCACCCACCAGGTACGCGGTACATACTCGTGCGACTCGGCCAACGTTGTCTATCTCATACACTGCAGGAAAGGATGTCCTGAAGCGTGGTACATTAGCGAGACCATGCAGACGCTGCGACAACGAATGAACAGACATCGTGCGACAATCACCAGGCAGGAATGTTCCCTTCCAGTCGGGGAACACTTCAGCAGTCAAGGGCATTCAGCCTCTGATCTCCGGGTAAGCGTTCTCCAAGGCGGCCTTCAGGACGCGCGACAACGCAGAATCGCCGAGCAGAAGCTTATAGCCAAGTTTCGCACACATGAGTGCGGCCTCAACCGGGACCTGGGATTCATGTCGCATTACATTCATCCCCCACCATCTGGCCTGCGAAATCCTACCAACTGTCCTGGCTTGACACAATTCACACCTCTTTAACCTGGGGTTACCCCATCTCTGGATCTGTAAAGATTTAATCACCTGCTAATGCTCGCATTCCAAGCATTGTCTGGCATCTTTGAATCTGTCTATATATATGTTTCTGGAACATACCTCTTCATTCACCTGATTAAGGAGCAGCTCTCCGAAAGCTAGTGTCATCAAAACAAACCTGTTGGACTTTAACCTGATGTTGTAAGACTTCTTACTGTGCTCACCCCAGTCCAACGCCGGCATCTCCACATCATCACATTAAATAATGCAATTGTGCATTTTGTGTTCCAGCGCACATTCTTATTTGCTTACAAATTGAAAAGTTTCATCAACCTAGCTCCATTTGAGATATATTAGCCTGGAGCTTCTGGGAAGCCCCAATTGTCATCAGATAGTGGTTCCACTCAGAAGTTTCCCTCACTTGACGCTACTCCTCATTTCTCCTGGGACCTTCCTGTAATGTTCTTGTCTGATGGCCTGATTTATATTACAAGAACATTTGTAGCTAAAGCTATAAACAATTTATGAACATCAACTGTGGGTCAAATATTTACAAAACAACAGATGAATAACAGTATTAACATGCACAAGCCACCATCTCTCTCCCAGCTTCCTAGTCAGTCTGAGGTCACCTGACTCGAACATTCACTTATATACTAATGAGACTCCTAGTGGTCAGTCGGTGAATTAAAACACACCCATGATATCACTGCACTTCCATGCTCTGCTTTCCCAGAAATGCGGAGCACACTGTCCATTCGGGAACTCTCTCAAAATGGAATAAAGTCAGAAGAAGATAGGATTAGACCCCTATTCACAGCAATAGTTCCAGTATGATAAGGTAAAATGTCCAATATTTAAATGTCAGTGAATAGATGAATGAATGGGTACATGGATGAATGAGAGAATGGATAGACGCACGAGATAAATAAGTGGCTAGGGAATTGGGTAGGGTGACTGAGGTAAATGGGTAGGTGCATGAGTGGGTAGATAGATGAGGGGGTAGATGGCTGAGTCGGTAAGTGTGTTAGTTGGTTTGGGTTAGGGGTCAGCTGAGGTAGCCAAGGGAGATAGTGTTTGGGGCCATGCAGGGTCAGGTGGTAGTCAGAAGGATAGTCGAGTGGGGGGCAGGGATCGGGGGATAGTTGGGGTGTGGGTGGGTAGTCGGGAGGAGGGGTGGTAAGTCATGATTGGTACTTGTGGGATCGGGATGGATACTGGGGGGTTGGGGTGTCAGGAAGGGTAGCCAAAAGGCAAGTGAGAGTGTAATTGGAAGGGTCAGTCATGTAGGTTACTGGCTGTTAGACCAGGAGCAGGATTTTCTGCCCCCACCCACTCGCCCCGGCATGTTTTGCCCAGGCGGAGACAGCTCGCTATTGGCCGGCAGTGGGATCTTCCAGTCCCGTCGTTGTCAATGGGGCTTCCTGTTATTGGCAACAGGAGGCTCAACATAAGTGGGACTAGACGATCCCACTAGTGGGAACAGCCGGAAAATCCTGCCCCATGATTTTTCAGTTGAACATTTGCTAAGTCCATGGAACTTTCTGAAGTTTCTTACTCTAGCTCAGAATCAGAGACATTCGCTGAGCGTCCCGGGGAAAAGAACAATTTGAAACTTCCCAGGCGATTCCCGCACAAGTCACGACATCTGCAGGGTTCAGATGCACATCTTTGGTTGTATGTCTGGTCTCTGCAATCCGCAGATTGGAAGAATTGGCCTTTTGTTTTTTGCTGTCCTTCAATCTACATTTAATTTTAAAACTCCAGTAGATGGCAGTATGGACTCATTAAATGTTAGAGATCTGGCATTGTAGTTTAGATTTTACAAAATGTTTCCCTTGAAGGTTGTGGGGGGGAGCATAGTGACCTTATTTATACATTTCAGGTTTACGTCTGCTATTGTAAACATTTTACATTGTAAACTTTAAAGAAGTCGAGTGGCCTGTTTCTACGTAGTTAACATATTACCATTTACCAGCATAATCATTTATCAATGTGCATTGTAAAACTAGTCATTTGTTATAATTTGAATGTAAATTACACTTAGATTTTACAAATAAGGTGACAGACTTGCATAAGAGAAATTGCAGGGTTCATCTCCTTTCTTTCATACTTCATTCATTAGGTTCTGAATTAAATACATCTTATTAAACAAGGAGCATGTCCAATGATGATATTGTAATGGCAAATTACTCTCCCTATTATAAGTATATCTTAAATTCACAGGCATTAATTTGTCATTAAGAACCATTAGTTTAGCACTTTTATGTGGTGAACGTGATCTGAAAGAACAGCTTGCTGTAAGACATGCAATGGCTACTCTTTTGCTGTATCACCCTGCAGCTGTTTTGCATTATTAAAAAAGCTAATGAATACATTGCAAAGTCATAGTGATGATCAGTGGGTTACAAGGATTATCCATTGGTGAGCAATGACCTGATAACTCACTGGTGATAAAGACACAAGTGGGTTATTAAATTCTTGCAAGTAGGTTTTGTACTTCAATTATTTTTCGATTGGCCATTCTCATGACAGCGATGCTGTGTGAGTACATATAGTAAAATAAACAGGCTGCAAAAGCAAGCATATAGCTGACATGCAGATTTTTAACTAGAAAATCTTGTCAGTCTTAATGTATTTGTACAACGGTAGCATTGTGGATAGCACAATTGCTTCACAGCTCCAGGGTCCCAGGTTCGATTCCGGCTTGGGTCACTGTCTGTGCGGAGTCTGCACATCCTCCCCGTGTGTGCGTGGGTTTCCTCCGGGTGCTCCGGTTTCCTCCCACAGTCCAAAGATGTGCAGGTTAGGTGGATTGGCCATGATAAATTGCCCTTAGTGTCCAAAATTGCCCTTAGCGTTGAGTGGGGTTACTGGGTTATGGGGATCGGGTGGAGGTGTTGACCTTGGGTAGGATGCTCTTTCCAAGAGCCGGTGCGGACTCGATGGGCCGCATGGCCTCCTTCTGCACTGTAAATTCTATGTTAATGGGTTAAGGACCAGGAGGGTGGCTGCAAATTCCTGACTTAACTTTTTCAATCTGTAACGGTCCGATTTTATGGAATATGGGCGGCATGGTGGCCCAGTGGTTAGCACTGCTGCCTCACGGCGTTGAGGATTCGGGTTTGATCCAGATCCCGCAGACTCTGGGACAAAGGGCAAACTCCACACTGACAGTCACCCAAGGCTGGAATTGAATAGCTTATTGGGGAATGAGTTCTAGATTTTCGCTTCTCTTTGTGAGGGGAAATAAAACGCTGCTGATTTCACTCCGAACGAGTATTAATCTAACTTTAAAGATTATGCCTCCTCGTTTTGGATTCCCTCGCCAGAGGAAATAGTTTGTCATGTTGAACATCCCAGCTTTGAGTACATTGTCTAGAAATAAATAGGATGGAAGATTTGATTAAAACTAATAACTTGGATGGCGGAAGAACAGCAAGGCTAAACAAAAAGGCTAAAAATACAGTGTAATAACTATAGAAAGAACTAACATGACGACAAAAGGGAATAAGGCTGAGATAATATCTGATATAACTGAGTAATAATTAAAGTGGAGAATTATTAATTGACAAGAGTTGTCATCACAAATGAGATGAACAGACAGACAGGAAGCTGTTTAGACTGGACATCAAAGTTGCAGTTAGAGTCTTGGGGAAAATTAGTTGTGAAACAATACCTAAAATATAGATCAACAGAAGAAAAGTAAACTGTATTTAAGTCTATCCTTAAATGAAGAAAGCAAATCTGTTTTTTTCGAGAATGATGGCGATGCCTGTACAGCTATGTAGCATTATTACAAATGATCAGAAAATGGAGTTATATTGAGTAGACTATTTCCATTAGTTTTCACAGACTACTATGAAAAATTCTAGTGATTTTGTAATAATAATAATGTTTATTATTGTCACAAGTATGCTTACATTAACACTGCAATGAAGTTACTGTGAAAATCTTAACTGAGGTTAAGGGATCCATGATACATATAGATGTTTAATGCGGAAGTACTAAATATTCACATTTGAGCCCTTGACCAAAGGGAACCTGTCCTAGAGTCCTTGAGGAATTAAACAAACAATTAATGATGCTTTTGTGTTTTTTTAAAGAGCTCCATAAATACTCGTAGTACTTGAGGAACAGAAGTTAAGAACAGGTCATTAGAGTTGCTAACCTTTTCCTAGGCACTTTTCCATTTAACAGCATACTTTGTTTTTTGTTACTCAGCCAATTCACAATTCATCAAGACAATATATATCGAGTCTATAAAAAACTTTATCTTTTAGCATGACATGATGAACTTTGTCAAACACATTTTGAAAATCTAGAATTCATCCACTACCTCCGATATCTCATCAAGAAGATCTTAACTGCTATTCTTATTAGATGTGTTCTCTACTTGGGCATTCACAAGCCCATGGTTTTCCGCACATTCACACTAATTGGTGATTGGATTGGTCAGCACAGAAGCTGCAGTTCTTTTAAAATCCCAATTCTCTGCCATTTCTTTGCACTTCAAAATGCCCATATGTTTCAAATAAGCAACTCAGAAGTGTCTTGCATCATTGCTTTTTGGTGAAATGTATACTACATTCCCTCTGTCTGAAGATGTTTGGCTGCCAGCTTTTACACCGTGTGGGCTAACCCCTGGCTCCACTTTAAATATCATTGGACCCCCAGTAGTGGCCTGACTTGAAAGCTGGAGTTAGGTAACTTAAGCTGGCAAAATGATTTGATTGATTTTGGCCATTCTTATTGGCCAAGGCGTTAATTTTAGGGTATAGAAACCTTACTTTCTGAATTATAACTGACTTAAAGTCACTCTCAACTGTTTATGGTTTTGAGTTTATCTTCACTAACCCTAATGTCTAGATGAGGTTCTGATGGCAAGTTCAGGATAATGAAGCGAAAACATGTCTGTCAGGTGCTTTGGTTGCGAGATCTGTCCTGTGCCTCAGCAGTTTATTCAACCTTCAAAAAGGAACAGAGCAGCATCGGGCCTCATTTTAAACTTTAAATACGGGAGTGTATTTATTCAATGTAATTCACTTTCTAGATAAGCATAAAAATGCCAATAAATTACTAAAGCTTGAAATGTATGTCATCTTTTTTAACAATGTTTAAGCCTATAATACAGATCCTTTCCTAAGGTTTGAAATCTTGATTTAGTTCATCATGGTTCCACACAAATAAGAATCGTTCTTTACATTGTAATAGATGAATTGACTGTTTCAAAAAATAGTTAGAATTAGGCAATATTCAAATGATTAGAAATTACCATACATGTTGGTACACAATTGATATTTTCTAATAATTTTCTTCTATATTCATAATATTTTGCTGTAATATGTTAGTCATTCTTTTGTCATGCAACATCAAAAACAAAGCGATACAGTGATGTGTTTCGGTATAATTTTTGAAAGTGCACTGTGTGTATATCTTATGTCATAGATTGCCCGAGATGAACTAATTCAAAGGTGAATAAAGAGACACCTGTCTGTTTGGAAATACAGTGTTTGCTTTTCTATTTTGCAGTCAAAACCTTTGGAACTTTTAACTTGCTCCAGAGTGTTCTCTTGCTGGAGAGCAAAAGAATTGAAAGGAGTAACAGAATTAGCAAATGCGAAATAAAGGGGGAGAAGAGAAACAGTGGGACCAGGGTGGAGGAAGGAGGAGGAGAGGGGAGAAGTCATTTGATGAATTAAGGAGAATGTTATTACTTATATTTTGCAAAGAGCCATGTTTTAACTCATGGTGGAGCAGTCGTTGAAGGTTGGCATGCAGGAACAACAGGCTGTGAGGAAAGTTAATGGCATGCTGGCCTTCATAGCGAGCGGATTTGAGTATAGGAGTCGAGATATGTTGTTGCAGTTATACAGGGCCTTGGTGAGGCCACACCTTGAGTATTGTGTCCAGTTTTGGTCTCCTAGTTTGAGGAAGGATATTTTTGCTCTGGAGGGTGTCCAGCGAAGGTTCACCAGACTAATTCCCAGGATGGCAGGATTGACATATGAAGAAAGACTGAATCGACTGAGCTTGTACTCAATGGAGTTTAGAAGAATGAGAGGGGACCTCATAGAAACATATAAAATCCTGATGAGATTGGACAGGCCACATGTGGGAAGAATGTTCCTGATGTTGGAGACGCCCATAACTAGGGGTCACAGCCTTCAGGACTGAGATGAGGAAGAACTTCTTCTCTCAGAGAGTTGTGAACTTGTGGAATTCTCTACCACAGAAAGCTGTTGGGTCCAGTTCGTTGAATATATTTAAGAGTGACCTGGATGGGGCCCTTGCGATTCAAGAGATCAAGGGGTATGGACAGAAAGCAGAAGTGGGATACTGAATTTGCATGATCAGCCATGGTCATATTGAAATTCATTCCAAGGAGGAGGAAACATGCTAAGAGCAGGACAAGGCATCCATGGCTGACGAGGGATATCAAGGACAGCATAAAAGCTAAAGAAAAAGCATACAAAGTGGCAAGGATTAGTGGGAAACCAGAGGATTGGAAAGCCTTTAAAAGTGAGCAGAGGACAACTAAAAAAGCAATAAGCTGGGGGAGAAGATGAAGTATGAGTGCAAGCTAGCTAGTAATATAAAGGAAGATAGGAAGAGATTTTTTCAATATATAAAAGGTAAGAGAGAGGCAAAAATAGACATTGGACCACTGGAAAATGTGGCTGGAGAAGTAATAATAGGAAACAAAGAAATGGCAGAGGAACTGAATAGTTACTTTGCATCAGTCTTCACGGTGGAAGACACCAGTGGGATGCCAGAGAACCAGGGGGCAGAGGTGAGTGCAGTGACCATTATTAGGAAAAGGTTCTGGGGAAACTGAAAGTTCTGAAGGTGGATAAGTCACCTTATGGACTACACCGCAAGGACCTAAAAGAGATAGCTGAGGAAATTGTGGAGGCATTGGTGATGATCTTTCAGGAATCACTCGAGGCAGGAAAGATCTCAGAGGACTGGAAAGTGGCCAATGCAACACCACTGTTAAAGAAGGGCGGGAGGCAGAAGACGGGAAATTATAGGCCGGTTAGCCTGACTTCGGTCATTGGTAAGATTTTAGAGTCTGTTATTAAAGATGAGATTGCGAAGTACTTGGAAGTGCATGGTAAAACAGGACTGAGTCAGCAAGGCTTTGTCAAAGGGAGGTCGTGTCTGACAAATCTTTTAGCATTCTTTGAGGAGGTAACAAGGAAGTTAGACAAAGGAGAACCAGTGGACATGATTTATTTAGATTTCCAGAAGGCCTTTGACAAGGTGCCGCATAGGAGACTTAAATGAGCTAAAAGCCCATGGTGTTAAGGGTAAGATCCTGGCATGGGTAGAGGATTGGCTGACTGGCAGAAGGCAGAGTGGGGATAAAGGGGTCTTTTTCAGGATGGCAGCCAGTGACGAGTGGTGTGCCTCAGGGGTCTGTGCTCGGACCACAACTTTTCACAATATGCATTAATGATCTGGAAGAAGGAACTGAAGGCACTGTTGCTAAGTTTGCAGATGATACAAAGATCTGTAGAGGGTCAGGTAGTTTTGAGGAAACAAGGGGGCTGCAGAAGTATTTGGACAAGCTAGGAGAGTAGGCAATGAAGTGGCAAATGAAATACAATGTGGAAAAGTGTGAGGTTATGCACTTTGGAAGGAGGAATTTAGGCATAGACTATTTTCTAAATGGGGAAAAGCTTAGGAAATCTGAAGCACAAAGGGACTTGGGAGTCCTTGTTCACGATTCTCTTCAGGTTAACGTGCCGGTTCAGTCGGCAGTTAAGAAGGCAAATGCAATGTTAACATTCATGTCAAGAGGGCTAGAATACAAGACCAGGGATGTACTGAGGCTGTACAAGGCTCTGGTCAGCCACGTTTGGAGTATTGTGAGCAGTTTTGGGCCCCGTATCTAAGGAAGGATGTGCTGGACTTGGAAAGGGTCCAGAGGAGGTTCACAAGAATGATCCCTGGAATTAAGAACTTGTCGTATGAGGAACACTTGAGGACTCTGGGTCTGTACTCGTTGGGGTTTAGAAGGATGAGGAGGGATCTTATTGAAACTTACAGGATACTGCGAGGCCTGGATAGAGTGGACGGGGAGAGGATGTTTCCACTTGTAGGAAAAACTAGAACCAGAGGACACCATCTCAGATTAAAGGGACGATCCTTTAAAGCAGAGCTGAGGAGGAATTTCTTCAGTCAGAGGCTGGTGAATCTGTGGACCTCTGCCACAGAAGGCTGTGTAGGACAAATCACTGAGTGTCTTTAAGACCGAGATAGATAGGTTCTTGATTAATAAGGGGATCAGGAGTTATGGGGAGAAGGCAGGAGAATGGGGATGAGAAAAATATCAGCCATGGTTGAATGGCGGAGCAGACTCGATGGGCCAAGTGGCCTAATTCTGCTCCTATGTCTTATGGCCTAATGGTCTTATGGTCTTATGAATGGTGGTACAGACTCGAAGGGTCGAATGGCCTACTCCTGCATCTATTTTCTATGTTTCGATGTTTCTACCTGTTTATTGCAGACAGAAATTGAGTGCGCCTCATAGGCATCTCACCACTAGTCAATTATAATGACTGATAAGTGCTGACAAGGTTATTTTCAATCATTAAAATGTGTCGGCAATAGCATTCTTGAACAAGTAGAAAGGAGGGGTGAAAGATAATGAGGAAAAAGCCTCATTCCTGATTGCATAGGTTTTACATATTGTCAGAGGAATGGAGTGGATGGAAATGTCTGCAGGAAGGTTATCTGTTTGAAAGTGGAAATAAATGTAAAGGAAACACCAGCATTTTGAGTTGCAATTAAGAAAAAGGCACTAATCATTACAAGTTTGCTGTGTCTTTGAAAACACCAAGAGGTCATTCTGTTTTCAAACACTAACATAACTCTTAAATGGTGACTTACAGGGGTCAAGTGCCTGCTTCCCTATTTATTTAAGTGTTTAAGTTGTGAAGTGATTGGCAGTCTTAACTCACTTCTAGCAGTCAGCCAGGATGCAGCATTTTGGAATGTGTAATGTTCACAGTTGGTAATAATCTCACTTATTGCTGCTCAAATTTCTGAAGTGCCATAATAGCCAAAATATATAACCTTAAGCATTTCTTGTTTTAGCTTGACCACATCATAGTAACGTAACCTGTTACTGTGTAGTGTTCAAGAATATAATTCAGTATTGTACTTGGTGGTCAAAAATGATGGTAATCCAAAAGTGATTGGGATAATCTTTTCAACATTAAGATGTGATAAACTCAGATGCAAATGCCAGTAGATTTGCAATCAAATCATTGAAGACTGTTTGCATTAGTATTATTTTTCTCTTTAATTATCTATAACATATTAAACGTGTGCATTGAGAATGTATCGTCCTGACAATATTTACCGTGCGATCTGTGTCACAATTTCTGGGTCGTGTTCTTCACATCAACGTTTATAAAGGTAAACCCCGATTTCAAAGTTTCAAAATTGTAAAATCCAATGACAACATTTGGGTATCTAATCCATAGATGCCATTTGTGTATCCCACATCCTTACGTTTAGTTATCAACTCAGCACAAACTGTAAATGCATAAATTTAGCCCTAGTTTTCATGAAGAAAATGTATGCCAACCCCAGTCATGGGTTTTAACCTCCTTTCTTCCTATTTAGCGAAATTCTTTTGCCCAATACTCTCTCCGATGCTGATTTAACTCTCTGCCCACGCGCTATCGACAAAATGTCTACTGATTTTGTAGGCCCTCCACTCTCAGTCCTTGAAAACATTTCCTGTCTTTCATTTCCTTTTCCATTCCTCTGCTGATTTCCTCTCCTTACGCAGCTCAATATGTCCTCCTCCACCCAAATATCACCTCCCCAACCAATGGGGCAATTAAGCATGTACAAATCTTGGTACAGGTGGACAGTCTACTTTCTGCATTGTTTACCATGGAGCCAGGGATGGAGGCACATGCATCATATGTGGAACAAATGGAAGTTAAGGGTAAGCAGGAACCATAGGAAGATTATTAGAGCAGCTGCTACTGGACCACCTGCAAAATAGGACATCGGGGCGGCACAGTGGCATAGTGGTTAGCACTGCTGACTCACAGCTCCAGGGACCCTGGTTGAATTTCGGCCTCGGGTCACTGTCTGTGTGGAGTTTGCACATTCTCCCCTTGTCTGCATGGGTTTTCTCTGGGTGCTCGTTTCCTCCCACAGTTCAAAGATGTACAGGTTAGATGGATTGGCCAGTCTAAATTGCCCTTTAGTGTCCAAAAGGCTAGGTGGGGTTACTGGGTTATGGGAATAGGGTGGAGGCGTGGGCATAAGTAGGGTGCTCTTTCCAAGGGCCGGTGCAGACTCGATGGACCGAATGGCATCGTTCTAATCTATAAATTCTACTGTGAAGGGCAGCGCGGAAGCACAGTGGTTAGCACTGTTACTTCACAGCTCCAGGATCCCAGGTACGATTCCTGGCTTGGGTCACTGTCTGCGCGGAGTCTGCATGTTCTCCCCGTGTCTGCGTAGATTTCCTCCGGGTGTCCGGTTTCCTCCCACAGTCCAAAGATGTGCAGGTTATGTGGATTGGTCATGCTAAATTGCCCTTTGTGAACAAAAAGGTTAGGTTGGTGTTATAACCTGCCTGCTTACCATTGGCTGGGAACTAATGACAATCCCACAATCCTGTGGGAGTATGAGCTTCCCCAATGAGGGGGGCGGAGAAATCATTAGCAGACTCCCTGTATAAATAAAGCTGGCCAGTTTGGAACCAGCAGGAAGGCGTAAGCAGCAAGCCAAGTTGCTGCTGCTGTTGTGTATATATATATATATATATATATATATATAAATGTTATTGTAAATAAATGTTATTTCTTTGTATCCTTGAAACACGTGCTGAATTCTTCGAGGCCCTCACAAAACTGGTGACGAGGATGGGATTAAGCCAATACCGCCCATTGCTTCCGCACGGATCCAGCGCTGGGCTTTGTTGCTCGCTGCATACGAGTATTCTCTGGAGCACAAACCAGGATCGCAGATAGCGAATGCCGATGCACTGTGCCGATTGCCATTATCAATCGGCCCCATGTCGACCCCCATGACCGATGAGGTGGTTGCAACCCTAAATTTTATGGACACCTTGCCTGTCACGGCATCACAGATCTGTGAGTGGACCCAGATGGAGCCAGTCCTGTCAAAGGTTCGACACATAGTCCTGTATGGTGGGCAGTTTAGACAGCTCCCAGGCGAGTTGCGGGCATTTTCCTCCAAGCTGTCAGAATTCAGCGGGGAAGACGGCATCCTCTTGTGGGGGACGCGTGTGATTGTCCCGGAAAAAGGACAGGAGCTGATACTCAGAGACTTGAACCATGGGCATCCAGGTGTGACCAAAATGAAAATGTTGGCCCGGAGTTATGTTTGCTGGCCAGGCCTCGACGCTGACATTGACAAGGTGGCTCAAAACTGCGCCATTTGCCAGGAGCATCAGAAGCTTCCGCCGGCCGCGCCCCTACATCACTGGGAATGGCCAGGGCGGCCTTGGGCGCACTTGCATGCGGATTTCGCCGGCCCTTTTCAAGGATCCATGTTCCTTTTATTAATCGACGCCCAGTCTAAATGGCTGGAGGTGCATAAGGTGCTAGGCACAACGTCCTGCGCAACAATTGAGAAGATGCGTTTGTCTTTTAGTACGCATGGCCTCCCCGAGGTGCTGGTTACGGATAACGGCACTCCATTCACCAGTGAGGAGTTTGCGAGGTTAATGAAGATGAATGGCATACGCCATATCCGCACTGCCCCTTACCACCCAGCTTCAAATGGGTTGGCGAAGCGCGCAGTGCAGACATTCAAACGAGGCCTAAAGAAGCAGTCATCCGGGTCAATGGACACGAGACTGGCTCGCTTTTTGTTTTCGTATAGGACCACCCCCCATGCGGTGACTGGGGTAGCTCCCACAGAACTCCTAATGGGCCGGAGACTTCGCACCCGCCTTAGTATAGTTTTCCCGGATATTGGCGCAAAAGTGCACCGCACACAAGACCGGCAGGGACAGGGTGTTTCTCGGCATCGGCCGATTCGGCAGTTTGCGCCCGGTGACCCAGTGTTCGTTCGCAATTTTGCTGGTGGTGCCCAGTGGGTCCCTGGCGTAATCTTTTGCCAAACGGACCCTATATCTTACCAGGTGCAAGCCCAGGGTCGTCTCCAGTGCAAACATGTAGACCACGTTCGGTCCAGAAGACTATCCCTTCCAAAGATTCCCCGCCCCCGGAGCTCATTTCTACAGCCGCAGAAACCAGAGACAATGGAAGGTAATCCTCACAATCTTCCTCTGGTGCCTCACTCAAAGCCTGTGCAGGTCGTTACAGAACCCCGTGGAGATAGAGATGCCGAGTTGACAGAGGCAGCAGACTCTGACTCCGAGATGGAGACACAGGACGCATCAGAGGGGGCATCCTCAGGCCCACGGGCCGTGGATGTACAACTGTTACGCCGTTCATCGCGGAAGTGCCGGTCTCCGTCTCGTTACACGCCGCCCGATCCAGTGCCTCATGCAAATGGTGTCCGGCCTGCGGCAAAAAGAGTCCGACGCCCTCCTTCGCCAGGGTCTTCGGTGGATTCCTTGGACTTTGGGGGGGGGGGGAGGGATGTTATAACCTGCCTGCTTACCATTGGCTGGGGACTAATGACAATCCCACAATCCTGTGGGAATATGAGCTTCCCCAATGAGGTGGGTGGAGAAATCATTAGCAGACTCCCTGTATAAATAAAGCTGGCCAATTTGGAACTAGCAGGAAGGAGTAAGCAGCAAGCGAGGTTGCTGCTGCTGTTGTATATATATATGTTATTGTAAATAAATGTTATTTCTTTGTATCCTTGAAACTCGTGCTGGATTTTTCGAGGCCCTCACAAAAGTTGGGTTACTTAGTTACGGGGATAGGGTGGAGGTGTAGGCTTAAGTAGGGTGCTCTTTCCAACGTCCGATGCAGACGCGATGGGCCAAATAGCCTCCTTCTGCACTGTAAATTCTTTGATTCTATGAGAAATGCAGTGTGCGGACAACATTAGATAAAATGAATGACAGGGAGGTGAACCATAAAAAATATGGAGGAAAACAAATGCAAAATAATCCCATTTAACAAATGAATGTAGTGAGACAACGTACACCTGAAGTGTTATTGCATTTTGATGGTGTCATGCTCATTTCTGGAATTCTGTAACCCTCAACTATTCTGTTTACTGTCTTGCAATGCGTCACCTCTAGGCCAAAGGAAAAGCTGAAGGAGAAGCAAAAAACAGCATAAGAAATAAGAAATACAATGCAAAAATAAATGTGTCATACAGAGATAATTTTGGAAGACAGTGACATACAAAAAACGTAATGCAAACAGCATAGGTGAGAGAGGCAGCATATCCTTAGAAAAATACCAGCGTTTCCATTAGTGTAAAAAATGCATCTGACAAGAGGGTTCTCATTGGGAAGGGAAAAAAAACAAATTAATCCCATTTTTCTTCTTAGCCTAACTTCTGTGATTGCACTATAGATGATATGACCATATAACTGATGCTTAATGAGAGGAGAAATATCAATTTCATCAAAACCATTGCAAATTTAGACTGCAGTAATCTATAGTTAATTATCAGATAATAATAGTCCGTATGCTTTTACATGGGATAAAGTTAAACATTTGAACAAGGGCTCAGAATAGTTTGGTTATTATTTACAGTGAATCATGCCTTTTGTTTGAATAGACGCTATCTGACTAGTTGATGGTCTGAACCCCCCATGTTTCTGTTTATCCTAGTTATGCCGCTTGTTGGAAGTCTTCCCATATACAAACCTAAAATTAAGTTTTGAGCCTCAGTCCAGACAGCCCTCGCAAGTGGAGACTAGAATATGGGTGCTAAATACTAGTCTGACAGATGGGGTGGGTTGGTGGGACGGGCTGCCGGGGGTGGAATGCACGTCAGATGGGTACAGATGATCCTACACACCCATTCTATTGTAAAGGGTAGATATTGAGAGGTATAGAGATCATTAACCTCGGTTGCAAACATGTAGACCATGGTCGGTCCAGAAGACTATCCTTTCCAAAGATTCCCTGCCCCCGGAGCTCATTTCTACAGCCACAGAAACCATAGACAATGGAAAGTAGTCCTCACAATCTTCCTCTGGTGCCTCACTCAAAGCCTGTGCAGGTCGTTACAGAACCCGTGGAGATAGAGACGCCGAGATGACAGAGGCAGCAGACTCTGGCTCCGAGATGGAGACAGAGGACGCATCAGAGGGGGCATCTTAGGAAAGGTACTCTGAGGATAAAAATTGTGAGGAAAGCAATAGGAATCCTTCTCCGCTGCTCTTTCCTGGTAGGAGGTTCGCAAATCTTGTGTGAGATTTAAATTAGAACCTGCCTTAAGCCAGAACACAAAGGACAGACAGAAGCCACGGGCGTCATTCTCCGACCCCCCGCCGGGTTGGAGAATCGCTGGGGGCTGCCGTGAATCCTGCCCCCGCCGGTTGCCGAAGTCTCCGGTACCGGATATTCGGCGGTGGCGGGAATCGGGCCGCGCCGGTTGGCGGCCCCCCCCCGCTCGATTCTCCGGCCCGGATGGGCCGAAGTCCCGCCGATAAATTGCCTGTCCCGCCGGCGTAAATTAAAGTACCTATTTACCGGCAGGACAAGGCGGCGTGGGCGGGCTCCAGGGTCCTGGGGGGCGCGGGGCGATCTGGCCCCGGGGGGTACCCCCACGGTGGCCTGGCCCACGATGGCCCATGGTCTCCACCATGGCGGAGGCGGAAGAGATTCCCTCCACTGTGCATGTGCGGGAAACTGTCAGCGGACGCTGATGCTCCCGCGCATGCGCCGCCCCGACATGTCATTTCCGCGCCAGCTGGCGGGGCAACAAAGGCCGTTTCCGCCAGTTGGCGGGGCGGAAATCCCTCCGGCGTCGGCCTAGCCCCTCAATGTTGGGGCTCGGCCCCCAAAGATGCGGAGCATTCCGCACCTTTGGGGCGGCGCGATGCCCATCTGATTGGCGCCGTTTTGGGCGCCAGTCGGCAGACATCGCGCCGTTTGGCGAGAATTTAACCCCACATCTTTACCAGTTCCGCATACTACTTTTCTAATTTTTGTATTAGTTGTTGAGCTTTTATTTATTGTGCCCATGCCATAAATGTTTTGTTTCTGTTCAATTACATTTATATTTTGCTTCTATAGTAGTGTTAAATATACACTTAACATGTTTTCAGTATAATCACATTCTTGCATATCTTAATGTTGCCTATCCCTAAAATCTGTGATAAAATACCAACACTGTCTGAATAAGGTGCTGAAAGGCTGTGCGAGCTTAACAGAATATGAAACTAATTTGCACAGGCCTGTGCTCTGATCATTACAACATGAGCAGTTGAAGTAGCAATGAACCAAAGCATAATGCTGTTCTCCAGGGGCTCAAAATGGCATTTAATTGTCCAGCAACGCACTATAGCTGATAAAAGAGTGCTGCACAGTTAAATATTTCTCCCCCTGGTTTATTATAGTTAAGGAATTTGGACTATCATTTCACTGTTTTGTGTTGTGATTCTGCATGCTCCCAAGATAAAAGAATGAATTGTATGATAAATTCTGAGGTGCATTAAGCGAAAGTGATTAATATCCATGGAGCAGACTGCACATACTTAAGTTCAGGAAGATGCCAGAAAACCTATTTAGTATAGAAACATACAGAACCAAATCAATCAAACCACCAAGCTGTGACAAAGTGGACCGGTTTGGTGAGAATAATATTGGGCCAAAGCTGTGATTGAATGCTTACTGTTGAAAAATACAAACTAGTGAAGTTGGCCTTGCATAAATTCCCTCAAATATTACTGCACTGCAACGCTTACAATGCTATCTTTTGTGAGACATGCAAACATAATGTTATAATATGGAACCATACAGTACCAATATAAATCAATATTTTTGTTGCATTCTTTTATATAAAAATTGCAGCTGTTGCAGGAATCCTTATTTTGAGCACTTTCAGTTATGATTCAAAATATTTGAAGACAATGATTGTCAACATGTTTTAATTATACTCATTCATATACAATGACAGATGTAGAAACAAATCCCACTACTGTCAGGCTCTTAACCAAAGAAGTATATTTATTTCCCAATTGGATAGTCTCTCTAGTAGCTGAAGATATGTGACAGGGAAGAAGCAGGTAAACCCCAGAAGTGACTTGTGCTTTTGGAAAGTTTAAAGAGCTGCTCCTGAGCCATTCCTAACCTCTCTTTATCCAAATTGGTTATTTAACCAAAGGACCAACAGATCTTTCCCCATTTTCTCACAGCTTCTGGATTCTTGATGACAGCAACTGAAGGCGCTCGGCTAAGTATCTTAGAAAAAAAATCAGTTATAGTTATAGTTACCTATAGTCTTACTATTTTGTGTGATTAAGTCACACCATACCCGAAACATTACTTAGGAGTGCAGAATTCAGCTTGTTCCTTTCTAACTAGTCAATAGACCACCAAAGCCACTTAATGTGTGTGCCACAGCAACTTGAGGGAAGCCAGCTTTGCAGTAAGTGAGATCACAGCCTTGCCGAGAAAATTCCAAGTACTATACGGTGCACAATCATACTCTCAACACTGTGTTTCTTGCCCAGAATTCTGTTCATCTGTTTCAATGTGGTTTCTGGAGTGATTCTCCAAGACCAAGCGAAGTATGATACACACGCCTGTCTGCATCAATGCTGCCGAGGTGGAGATGGATGACAACTTAATTCCTAGGTGTGCACATCACCAACATTCTGTCCTGGTCCACCCGTGACGATGCTACGACCAAGAAAGCACAACAGCACCTATACTTACTCAGAAAACTAAGGAAATTCGGCATGTCCACATTGACTGTACCAATGTTTACAGACGCACCATAGAAAGCATCCTATCTGGCTGCCTCACAGCCTCGTATGCAACTGCTCGGCCCAAGACCGTAAGCCATTACAGAGAGTTGTGAACACAACCCAGTCCATCATGCAAACCCACCTCCCATCCATTGACTCTGCCTATACTTTCCGCTGCCTAGGGAAAGTGGGCAGCATGATCAAAGACCCTTCCCAACCCAGCTTATTCTCTCTTCCAGACTCTTCCTTCGTGCAGGAGATACAAAAGTCTGAGAACACGCACTAACCGATTCAAAATCGGCTACTTCCCCACTGTTACCAGACTCCTGGCCGACCCCCTTATGGACTGAACTGGACTGGACTCCACACACCTTCTTTACTGAGTAGCACAACACTCCTTATGCTTCACCTGATGTCTGTGTCTATGTATTTACATTTTGTATCTATCATATGTCCTATGTTTTTCATGTATGGAACAATTTGGACTGTACGCAGAACAATACTTTTCACTGTACCTCGGTTCATGTGACAATAAACCCAAATCCAATCCAAATACCAAATCTGTACAGTGTTGTCCTTAGAGCTGGAGAATGAGCTTGTTGGAATGCATTAAATTACACAAGAGGTGGCAGCACCTTGCACTTAGTGGAAAGTAGACACTGAGATATCTTTTTGTACTATAGAAATCAAGGTCGCATCAGTCAAAGTCAGAACTCCCACAGTTGCCATTTGACCATTTTAGTACTCAGCACGATAGGTCTCATTATTAAGGTCTTGTTTCACCTAACCAAGAAACTGTCATCATCTGGCTGCCTTTTCTGCTTACCACAAGCTTCAACCCCTGGCTGACCAAATAAGTGCATTTGATTTTATTTAATTCAGGCAGATTGGGTTTGTCATCTTGTCTTCTTTAGAGACAGTGAGAGAGAGAGAAATCTTTGAAGGATGGTGTTTGAAGTTGCATTCACGCAACACCTCGCAGGCTGGGTTGAGCAGTTGTCGGGCCTATTTGATTTATTATCATAATGTCTTGAGGGATAAAATGCAAGACTTATCCTTTAAGTGTTCGGGAAGACGTCAGTATGTCAGGAGATTATTATGACTGCAATGCTTCAGCTTTTAAGTAGCTATTAATGTCACTGAGGGGGCAGGGGGAGATTTTCCGGCTGTATCACGCTCAGCGCACATCCCGCTATACCTGGAGAAGAGTGGGAGAGCCCCTAAATGGGGTTCACACTGGGTGGCGAAAGGACCGCGATGCTCCTGGTCCATGGCACCTTAAGCAATATGGTTCGCATCCTCACTGAGTGGGAACCAGGTGAGCATATTTAAATTAGTCTTTAAGGTCTTTTAAATCTGCTCAATCTGTTTGAAGCCGGAATCTCCCGGCTCCTGGAATTCTCTGTGGTGGGAGCCACAGCTGTTTGTCAGTCGAACACCCTCTCCTAAGTCCTTGCAGATATTGAACACTATGGCAGGGATATTGGACCCAGAATTTGTCGTCGTGGTGCTGCTGGTAGACACTGGAGATGCTGGCTGCAGCAGTGTCTGCAGATACTCGAGGTGGTGGACCATGTGCCGGACACCGCCCCACACCCTGAGGACATGACTGCCCATAAGGCCAGGGAGGGACCCAGAGGGGGAGTCCTGCGACTGCCCAGGTTGTACAGGCGTTGCTGGTCGTTTGAACAGATGACGGATAGCGCGTGCCACAGGAGGCTCTGCTGCAACAAGGAAATGATGCGGCATCTGTGCCATGTCCTCGCGGACTCCGCACCACATAGAGGAGGAGGTCACCCGCTCCCGGTGGCTGTCAAAGTCACTGCAGCCTTCAACATTTATGTCTCAGGATCATTCCCAGGCTCGAGCGGGGACCTGTATGGCATCTCGCAGGCCACAGCCGACAGGTGCATCCGGCAGGTCACGGATGCACTGCATGCCCGGGCGGAAAACTACATCATCTTTGACATGGACCAAGCCCAGCAAGATGCCTGGACATTGCCGTGGTGTCTCAGGCCCAGGGGGTAATAGATGCCTCGCATGTAGCCCTGCACTCACTGGGCATCTGGGGGTGCCCTATATTAACAGAAAGGGGTTCCACTCCCTGACCATACAGCTCGTGTGCGACCACCAAACGCAGGGAGTGTCCACGACAGCTACATCATGCGGCAGTCGGCCATCCCCGGCTTCTTTGAGGAGCACCCCAGGATGGGTGACTGGCTCCTGGGGGATAAGGGGTACCCGCTGAGGACCTCTCTAATGACGTCAGTACGCAGGCCGGAGACCGAAGCGGATACTCGGTACAATGAGGCCCATGTGGCCACCTGTGCTGTGATTGAGCGGTGCATGGGACTCCTCAAGATGCAGTTCCGATGCCTCGAACGCTCTGGTGGTGCTGCAATATACCGCCTAGAGGGTCGCCTGCTTTGTGGTGGTCTGCTGTGCCCTCCACAACCTCGCACATTGAGCTGGAGGTTGGTAATGAGGAGCATGTGACCACCTGCAAGGCGGAGGACGAGGTTGATGAGGTGGCGCCGGACCAGCAAGGGCTAGAGGATGAGGCCAGAGATGAACCTGAGGACCAGCCAGAGGTTGCAGGACCAGCAGCAGCAGTGAGGGCCCGTCAAGCCCGGGGGGCCAATATAGCTCTCCTACTCGCCCACTTCACATAGGACGTGGGCTGGTCCCTCATCCCCCACTCCCATTCCTCACCCACCCAGGGTATGTGTCACATCACTCCAGGAAGCTGGAACTCTGTTGGCACTGTCAGTGGGTCACTGTCGAGGGCAGGGGGGTGAGGGAGAGCTGATCTCCGGTGCACCTCAATATATGCCGAAGTCTGACACCTGCCTGTCCATTGACTGCTCACTCACACCTCTCACCTGCATAAGGTGTACCTGGGGAGTGGGGGAGGTGGGGGGGAGATGCCGAGAGAGATGGGCCAAGGGTTTGGAGGTCGGCCCGCATTGCAGAAGAAAGTGACAGGGGCATCATACTGGTTGTGGACAAGGCTGTTTATTGTGTTTTACATTTCCCCACTCTCCCGATGGTCCCCCCCCGCCCCCCCCCCCCCCCACCCCCCTCTCACCCCCTCCCTGCCACCCCACGCCATTCCCCCACTCCCCTGGTGCCCTCAGTGATCCTCAATGTGCTTTGCATTCCCAGCTCTATCGTTATGTCTAATTGTGTCCCCAGAATGCACATCTGAGGTGGAGACAGCCAGCTGCTTACCTCGTCCCGTGGCCTTCGATGCCCCAGGCGGGCATCCTCTGGGGCTGGAAGGCCTGGTACATTTGTCAGCGGCTCATTTGTCAGCAGCTCATGCATAGTCGTGCCACCCTGTCCCGTGTGTTGGCTGCGAGACGCGGCCTCATCGGAGGGATGGAGCTCGGCGCAGCTGATGATCACCGTCGCCAATCTATGGGATGAGCTTGGGTTGGCATCCAGCACCTCCTCCTGCCGGTCAATGCCCATAGGGCCCTGGGGCTCACCTTGGGATGGAGGGGGGCAGCTGGTTCAAGCCCCAACTGCACCTGCATCATCTGGCTCTGCCAGTCCTGGCGGTTCCCTACGGTCTGCACCATAGTGTCAACGCCCTCAGCGATGCTCCTCAGTGATTGGGACATGCTCTGCAGCACCTCGACAATTCCCACCTGCGACTGGGACAAGTCTGTAGCGCCTCAGCCATTTCTATCTGAGAGCGGGACATGTCCCGCAGAACCTCATCAAGGTCAGCCTGGTACTGGGTGACATCCCCCAGCGAGGCGGATATTGTGTCGAGACCCTCAGCCATAGCCGTCACTGACTCCACGATGTTTGGACACCTTCACTAATGGTGCCGACATCATGCACCATGTTCTCCACTGCAGTCACCACCCTAGCAGTATTGGCCTCAGTGCCACGCATCACTGCCAACATCTCCTGCGCCCATTGCCTTTGGGACTCCTCCAAGCATCTGTGGTGACGCTGACATCTCCCTGTGAATGTCCCAGCTGCACCTAAATGTCTCCATCATTTGCAGGATGACCTCTTCCACAGGCTCAGCATCAGGCAGAGACCCAGACCTGTGGCTGCTGTCTCACCTGGGGGTTCCTGACTCCACCTGATGTGCCTCAGCAGCAGTGTGGTGCTCACCAGATTGTGCTGCAGAAGCCTGACCACTAACATATCCCACCGAGGTGTGCGTATCAGCGCTGGTGGAGGGTGGGGATAACAGCTGTGATGCGACTATTATGGTGGCATTCTCTGACCTCACCTCTGAGGTGTTCTCTCGGGATGCTGGGGAGGGGTCTACTCGGGATGAGCCAGTGCCAACGGCTTCAGGACCTATGGGAAGATGGACATGTGGTCAGTGGGAGGGATGGGTCAGTCAGTAAGGGTTTGGGGGGGTTGAAGGGAGACAGGGGTGGAGGGAGGGTTGGGGATCGCATGGAGATTTGGGGGGCTGGATGCTTGCCTGGGGGCGGAAAGGTCTACTCACTCTTGCTGCCCGATGTAAATCATTGACATTTTTCCTACACTGGATACCATTCCTCCTGGTCACATTCCCGGCACTCAGCCACCGCCACCTCGTCCCAGGCAGCACTGGCTGCCCTATGACTATTCCTCTGGGACCCTTGGGGGAACAGGACATCCCTCTTGGCCTCCACTGTATCCAGGAGCCTCCCCAGGTCAGCATCCCCGAAGCTGGCTGGGGTTGGTTGAGCAAGTACTGCTTAAGTGTTGCTCAATCTTGTTAGCGGGGGGGCTGGCGAGGGTGGTTCAGGTGAATCTGCTGGTGAGCCTTCATTTGCGGCGGGAAGTCCGTGGGGCCTCGTTAAGTGGGGCAATTAACATTGAATCACGTTGCCGGCCTCGCCAGGCAGAGCGCCAGGAAGCTCATGGCAGTTCCCGCTCGCTACCACACTTCAAAAAATTGCCGGCGAATCGCGGTCATAATATTTATACATAAAACATTTTTTAAATGGGCAGTTAATGAACACTGGGATGGTAAGGGGGTTGATTTTTTAAAAACTTGCACTCCTGCAATCAAGAGAATCCAGTTCCATCATTATTTTAATGACTTAATTCATATCTACTTGAAGTACTTTGTTTTCCAGAGTAAAGAGCCCCAAATCTCTAAATCTGCATTGATAACCCAAATCCCTTAAATTGAGCATTAGTCAAGTGATCCTCCGAGCTCTGTTCAGGGTCTCGATATTCCTCATCTTTTGAAGGATCAAAATTGTAAACAGCATGGCAGGTGTGGCCAGACCAAAGCCTTTATTCGGAAAGGATTGTAGTTATAGTTTTCTATTTAACTGTCCTTATTGCCTAACAGCCTCGTGTCATAGCATTTAATGAGTCATCAATAGCAACCTCCAGCAGCCTTGACCCTGCATGATATAAGTAGTCATGTTTTGATTTGCCCCATCCAAATGTCTCATCTTTTACTCATTTACATCGAAAACATCTGCCACTTACGAACCTATTTCCCCCAATGCGCGTAGGTCTGCCCACGGACTATATTATCCAATTTCCTAATTCCGGTGCACATCTTTGTGTCTTCAGCAAACTTGTAAACTTTCCGCTGAGTGCCTTCAGCCAGATTGTGAAGGAAGATAATAAAAAGCAATGCACCTAAAATTGATCTCTGCAGGGCTCCACTCGTAACTAGAACCCTTCTGGAGCTCCAAGCACTAATAGCCAGACCTACAGTCTATGCCAACACAATCCATGCACTATCCAACCTATGATCCGCTTTTTAATTTCACAAGCCTCAGCATTACTGTTGTGCAGCACTCCGTGAGAAGATTTTTGAAAACCTAAAAAGAAAATTACTAGATTTTCATCGTTTAGCACCTTTGTAATGTAAAATTATCTTGTTCTGATTCCTTCTCTGGATCTTCTTATTTAGTTGCATGTGGAAGTAAACAGATTGAAGGTAATTTAACTTTTTAGATTTATTTGCAAACCAAAAGCAGTATCCTTGAGGGTAATGCCCTTTACAGTTATTTTCTGGTGTCGTCTCAGTGTCTGGGCATCACAAATAAAGTGGTATAGAACTTGCTTTTGTTACTGAAACTGACATAAAATCAAATGGTCAATACTTTTCAGACTTGAGAGGATTGTACAGGAAATTGTGCTGAACAAATTTGTAAGTAACTTGTAAAGATTTCATTGAACTTACAATGTACTCATCAATTACTTTGCAAAAATGACAATATTTGATTTTGAGTGATGTTTTCTCTTTCCTGGTGTATTCTGTTACAGTCCTTCATTCTTGAGCAATCTATCCTTGTTCAAGAAGGAACAGGCAGCATAACATTAGATTTAATTTTTTGCTGTTTTGAAACAGTTGCAGACAAAGACCCCAGGATGACCTATCCTCCAATGTTTTCAGCCTTCAATGACCCATATACAAAATAATTGGTACATTGGAATGGCGAGATCGATTATAATTTATTAAGAACAAAGAACAAAGAAAATTACAGCACAGGAACAGGCCCTTCGGCCCTCCCAGCCTGCACCAATCCAGATCCTTTATCTAAACCTGTTGCCTATTTTCCAAGGATTTACTTCCCTCTGTTCCCCGCCCATTCATATATCTGCCTAGATGCATCTTAAATGATGCTATCGTGCCCGCCTCTACCACCTCCGCTGGCAAAGTGTTCCAGGCACCCACCACCCTCTGCGTAAAAAACTTTCCACACACATCTTCCTTAAACTTTCCCTCTCTCACCTTGAAATCGTGACCCCTGGTAATTGACACCCCCACTCTTGGAAAAAGCTTGTTGCTATCCACCCTGTCCATACCTCTCATAATTTTGTAGGCCTCAATCAGGTCCCCCCTCAACCTCCGTCTTTCCAACGAAAACAATCCTAATCTACTCAACCTTTCTTCATAGCTAGCACCCTCCATACCAGGCAACATCCTGGTGAACCTCCTCTGCACCGTCTCTAAAGCATCCACATCCTTCTGGTAATGTGGCGACCAGAACTGCACGCAGTATTCCAAATGTGGCCTAACCAAAGTCCTGTACAACTGTAACATGACCTGCCGACTCTTGTACTCAATACCCCGTCCGATGAAGGCAAGCATGCTGTATGTCTTCTTGACCACTCTATCAACCTGCGTTGCCACTTCAAGGTACAATGGACCTAAACTCCCAGATCTCTCTGTACATCAATTTTCCCCAGGACTCTTCCATTGACCGTATAGTCCGCTCTTGAATTAGATCTTCCAAAATGGAACACCTCGCATTTGAATGGATTGAACTCCATCTGCCATTTCTCTGCCCAACTCTCCAATCTATTTATATTTTGCTGCTTTCTCTGACAGTCCTCCTCACTATCTGCAACTCCACCAATCTTAGTATCATCTGCAAACTTGCTAATCAGACCACCTAAACCTTCGTCCAGATCATTTATGTATATCACAAACAACAGTGGTCTGAGCACGGATCCCTGTAGAACACCACTAGTCACCTTTCTCCATTTTGAGATTATTGGGATAATGTTCAGGTAATGTTAAAATTATTGGATTAGGTGCCAGACTAGATTTAAACAAAGTCCTTTCTCCTCTGGAACTAGATTGGAATTCACCCTAGACTGATGGTCTTGGCTTTCTGATTCCCTATGACACTGGTGAAATTAGATGAGACGCCTAATCCTAGTTTTCAATGGATGTAAATTGAAGCTTCATTTATAACTCGACATCAAAGTAGCAGATGAATCCATAACAATCATAAAGCTGACTGAAATTAAATAGTCTTTTTATTTCAGTGATATATTGTTATTCGCAATATCTGGACCAAAATCTGATTGCGGTCTGAGACAGTTGGCTGGGGGGGGGGGGGGGGAAGCAAAGTCTTTCAAATTAATTTACAACCTTTGACTATCCTAATGCTTGCGGTTTAGATATTTTAAATTCTATTTTAAAGAAACATCTGTTGCCTTCAAGTCGCTAATTTACATGACTAGACAGGTGAATTCCTCCAAAGTTTCTTTCAACACTGCGGTTCGACTTGAGCAAGATGGTCTATAGAAAGTAGTCTGTCTCTTCTGAAATTTGATTGAAGACTTAACCATTCTATGTTATGCAATTTACAAAAGCTATTAACCAAGTATTACTATTGCTGCAGTGCTCTCAGATAATGAAATTATACAGATTACAGTGAAATTGCTTATACTCTGCATAGTCTATATGTCGTCTATATGAGTGACAGAAATGCCATTTTCAATGTTCCTTTTGTTGTCTTAGGAACTGACTAGTTTCAATTACCTGGATTTATACAAACTTGCTGACCTATTTAATCTTACACTGCTGGAGGAAGCAGTGGTTAATTTCCTGGTCAAACATCTATCTGAACTGCTGAAGAATCACCCTGAGAAGGTCCTGGCACTTCCTTACCAGCTGCTGCGAGAAGTTCTAAAGAGTGACCGTCTGACATCGCTGAGCGAGGAGCAAATATGGCAGGTAACATAAAAGCAACAATCTATTTAACTCCAACTCAAGTTTCTCACCTTTCCTCTTCAAAAGGTGCTGATTCCTTTTTGGGCATAGTTCCATGTCATCGCCTTCCATTATTGGGTTCAAGTGGAAGTTGTTCATGTGTGATTAATGACTGTTTAACTGTAGAGGCAGCATATCAAAACCTTAGCCTTTTTCTTGCTGAATGGCTACAATGCAAATTTGCAGCAGGTGCTGCAGAACACTTCCCGAGAGCAGGAACTCCGGCTGCTTTTCCCCAATCCCTATCGTTGGGATCTGAGACAATAAAATCATAGAATTTACTGTGCAGAAAGAGGCCATTCGGCCCATAGAGTCAGCGCTGGCCATTGGAAAGTCATCCTACTTAAGCCCATACCTCCACCTTGTCCCCGTAACCCATCAACCCCACCTAAACTTTTTGGACACTGAGGGCAATTTTGATTGGATTGGATTGGATTTGTTTATTGTCACGTGTACCGAGGTACAGTGAAAAGTATTTTTCTGCGAGCAGCTCAACAGTTCATTAAGTACATGGGAAGAAAAGGGAATAAAAGAAAATACATAATAGGGCAACACAAGGTATACAATGTGACTACATAAGCACCGGCATCGGATGAAACATACAGGGTGTAGTGTTAATGAGATCAGTCCATAAGAGGGTCATTTAGGAGTCTGGTAACAGAGAAAAGAAGAAGCTGTTTTTGAGTCTGTTCGTGCGTGTTCTCAGACTTCTGTATCTCCTGCCCGATGGAAGAAGTTGAAAGAGTGAGTAAGCCGGGTGGGAGGGGTCTTTGATTATGCTGCCTACTTTCCCCAGGCAGCAGGAGGTGTAGATGGAGTCAATGGATGGGAGGCACGTTCGTGTGATGGACTGGGCGGTGTTCACGACTCTCTGAAGTTTCCTGCGGTCCTGGGCCGAGCAGTTGCCATACCAGGCTGTGATGCAGCCAGATAGGATGCTTTCTATGGTGTATCTGTAAAAGTTGGTAAGGGTTAATGTGGTCATGCCAAATTTCCTTAGTTTCCTGAGGAAGTATAGGCGCTGTTGTGCTTTCTTGGTGGTAGCGTCAACGTGGTGGACCAGGACAGATTTTTGGAGATGTGTACCCCTAGGAATTTAAAACTGCAAACCATCTGCAACTCAGCCCCATTGATGCTGACAGGAGTGTGTACAGTACTTTACTTCCTGAAGTCAATGACTAGCTCTTTAGATTTGCTGGCATTGAGGGAGAGATTGTTGTCGCTGCACCACTCCACTAGGTTCTCAATCTCCCTCCTGTATTCTGACTCGTCGTTATTTGAGATCCGGCCCACTATGGTCGTATCGTCATCAAACTTGTAGATGGAGTTGGAACCAAATTTTGCCACGCAATCGTGTGTATACAGGGAGTAGAGTAGGGGGCTAAGTACGCAGCCTTTCAGGGCTCCGGTGTTGAAGACGATTGTGGAGGAGGTGTTGTTGTTCATTCTTACTGATTGTGGTCTGTTGGTCAGAAAATCGAGGATCCAGTTGCAGAGTAGGGAGCCAAGTCCTAGGTTTTGGAGCTTTGATATGAGCTTGGCTGGGATTATGGTGTTGAAGGCGGAGCTGTAGTCAATAAATAGGAGTCTGATGTAGGAGTCCTTGTTGTCGAGATGCTCTAGGGATGAGTATAGGGCCAGGGAAATGGTGTCTGCTGTGGACCGGTTGCGACGGTATGCGAATTGCAGTGGATGAAGGCGTTCTGGGAGTATGGAGGTGATGCGCTTCATGATCAACCTCTCGAAGCACTTCATTACGACTGAAGTCAGGGCCATCGGATGGTAGTCATTGAGGCACGTTGCCTGGTTCTTCACCGGTATGATGGTGGTCTTCTTGAAGCAGGTGGGGACCTCGGAGTGGAGTAGGGGCAGGTTAAAGATGTCTGCGAATACCTCTGTCAGCTGGTCCGCACAGGCTCGGAGTGCACGACATGGGATCCTGTTTCTGGCCAATCCACCTAACCTGTACATCTTTGGACTGTGCGAGGAAACCGGAGCACCCAGAGGAAACCCAGCAGACACAGGGAGAATGTGCAGACTCTGCACAATCACACAAGCTGGGATTCGAACCTGGGACCCGGGAGCTGTAAAGCAGCAGTGCTAAACACTGTGCTGCTGTGCCATCCCTATCGATCATACTATCCCTGTTACTTAGCAGATTAAGTAAGACCATAAGGCAATAAGACATAGGAGCAGAATTAGGCCACTTGGCCCAGCGAGTCTTCTCCGCCCTTCAATCATGGCTGATATTTTCTCATCCCCATTCTCCAGCCTTCTCCCCATAACCCCTGCTCCCCTTATTAATCATGAACCTATCTATCTCTGTCTTAAAGACACTCAGTGAATTGGCCTCCACAGCCTTCTGCGGCAAAGAGTTCCACAGATTCACCACCCTCTGGCTGCAGAAATTCCTCCTCATCTCTGTTTTAAAGGATCGTCCCTTTAGTCTGAGATGGTGTCCTCTGGTTCTAGTTTATCCGACAAGTAGAAACATCCCCTCCACGTCCACTCTATCCAGGCCTCGCAGTATCTTGTGAGTTTCAATAAGATCCCCTCTCATCCCTCTAAACTCCAATGAGTACAGACCCAGAGTCCTCAAACGTTCCTCATACGACAAGCTCTTCATTCCAGGGATCATTCTTGTGAACCTCCTCTGGACCCTTTCCAAGGCCAGCATATCCTTCCTTAGATACGGGGCCCCAAACTGCTCACAATACTCCAAATGGGGTCTGACTAGAGCCTTATATAGCCTCAGAAGTACATCCCTGGTCTTGTATTCTATCCCTCTTGAAATGAATGCTAACATTGCATTTGCCTTCTTAACTGCTGACTGAACCTGCACATTAACCTTAAGAGAATCGTGAACAAAGACTCCCGAGTCCCTTTGTGCTTCTGATTTCCGAAGCATTTCCCCATTTAGAAAATAGTCTATGCTTAAATTCCTCCTTCCAAATTGCATAACCTCACACTTTTCCACATTGTATTTCATTTGCCACTTCATTGCCCACTCTCCTAGCTTGTCAATGTCCTTCTGCAGCCCCATGTTTCCTCAATACTACCTGTCCATCTACAGATCTTTGTATCATCTGCAAACTTAGCAACTGTGCCTTGGGTACCTTCTTCCAGGTCATTAATGTATATTGTGAAAAGTTGTGGTCCCAGCACAGACCCCTGAGGCACACCACTAGTCACCGGCTGCCAGCCTGAAAAATACCCCTTTATCCCCATTCTCTGCCATCTGCTAGTCACCAATCCTCTACCCATGCCAGGATCTTACCCTTAACACCATGGGCTTTTAACTTATTTAACAGTCTCCTATGCGGCACCTTGTCAACGGCCTTCTGGAAATCTAAATTAATCACGTCCACTGGTTCTCCTTTATCTAATTTCCTTGTTACCTCCTTAAAGAACTCTAACAGATTTGTCAGACACGACTTCCCTTTGACAAAGCCGTGCTGACTCAGTCCTATTTTACCATGCACTTCCTAGTACTTCGCAATCTCATCTTTAATAACAGACTCTAAAATATTACCAATGACCGAAGTCAGGCTAACCGGCCTATAATTTCCCGTCTTCTGCCTCCCTCTCTTCTTAAACAGGGGTGTTACATTAGCCACTTTCCAGTCCTCTGGGAACCTTCCTGCCTCCAGTGATTCCTGAAAGATCATCACTAATGCCTCCACAATTTCCTCAGCTATCTCTTTTAGGACCCTGGCGTGTAGTCCATCCGGTCCAGGTGACTTATCCACCTTCAGACCTTTCAGTTTCCCCAGAGCCTTGTCCTTAGTAATGGTCACTGCACTCACCGCTGCCCCCTGGTTCTCCTGGAGCTCTGGCATCCCACTGGTGTCTTCCACCATGAAGACTGATGCAAAGTAACTATTCAATTCGTTTGCCATTTCTTTGTTTCCTATTATTACTTCTCCAGCCACATTTTCCAGTGGTCCAATGTCTAATTTTGTCTCTCTCTTAACTTTTGTATATTGAAAAAAATCTCTTCCTATCTTCCTTTATATTACTAGCTAGCTTGCACTCATACTTCACCTTCTCCCCCCTTATTGCTTAGTACATGTCAAAGATCAACCCGTGACCATCCAGGACTGTATTGTCCATCTGTTTACTGAGTCCCTTTTAAATTTCCTATTCACAGAAGTGAGCAAATTATGAAAATGATGAAAACTTTTCATCATTGTCTCACGCCCATTTCACCTGCAGACTTGAGATTGAATATCAGTTGCCTGTTCTAAGTGTTTGAGTTGCTTCATCCCACCTTGCCCCAATGTGAAAAAAATAAGAGAACAAGCCCTCATTCTGTAAACGAAGTGGATGTGTCACTGTTCTACTTTCATGATGATCTGCAACACTACAACTGAAAGTTCCCTTTAAACGTCAAGCAAATCTGCCTTACTGATGGCCTCCTGGGACTGTAAAGATCTTTTCAAATAGGATGTGGGCCTTGTACTAATTGCTTATTGACTATTCATTTTAGGCCGAGAAGCTTTCTTCAAAGCATTCTGCTTTGGTGATCGTATTATAGAAGGGATTGGGAAAGGGAATGCCTGGATTACAAAGTGAAACAATTCACAGGTACAATTGCGATCACTCAACCTTGCACATGCCAACGTTTTCTGATTTTAACAAAGAGCCTGTCATCAAAGTTCTGAGTGTGTAAGCGTGTGTTGGGGGAGGGATGGAAGAAAGGAAGAGTTTATAATCCTCCAGAATAATGTTGCAAAAAACTCTTGTCTGGTGCATAAATTTATACTTGCAGTGCAAGTATCTGAACTTAAAATTATTCTGTGGATTCGGGAATAATAAATATTTATTTTGTTATATTAAGGCTGTGAAATGCAGTATATGGTGTAATTTACTGTTCACTGTTGTCTTTGTAGAACGCAGCTATAGGTGCATGCTGTGCAGTTCTTTTTATATTCTGTCATTTTCTATCTACCTAACTGATACGTTCATAGAATAACCACAATTTACAGCATAACGTTATCATAGATTATCATAGAATTTACAGTGCAGAAGGAGGCCATTCGGCCCATCGAATCTACACCGGCTCTTGGAAAGAGCACCCTACCCAAGGTCAACACCTCCACCCTATCCCCATAACCCAGTAACCCCACCCAACACTAAGGGCAATTTTGGACACTAAGGGCAATTTATCATGGCCAATCCACCTAACCTGCACATCTTTGGATTGTGGGAGGAAACCGGAGCACCCGGAGGAAACCCACGCACACACGGGGAGGACGTGCAGACACAGACAGCGACCCAAGCCGGAATCGAACCTGGGACCCTGGAGCTGTGAAACAATTGTTTAATTTGATTTTGGAGAAAGTGGTATAATTTGTTGATTATGCTAGTCTTATATCTTAGTCATTTCTGACTCAATATCGGATTATGATAGAATTTTATCAATTTGCAATCTTTGGCAGAACGGTGAGCAACTCCAGGGAATTTACCTTTTTAATGCATTCTATTTTGGAGGAAAATTAAAATACAACATTTGCAGCATAACGCAAAGGCAATATCCAGTTGGTTTGTCACTGTGTCCTGTATCTTGACGGATGGGGGATTCACTGATTGTTTATTTTTGTTTCAGTTTTGTGCAATCTTCGTTTTCTCTGTGTGTTTATTTAGGATTGGATTGGATTGGGTTTATTGTCACGTGTACCGAGGTACAGTGAAAAGTATTGTTCTGCGTGCAGCTCAGACAGATCATTCCGTACTTCAAAGAAAAATACATAATAGGGCAAACATAAAATACACAATGCAAATACATAGACCGAGGCATCGGGTGAAGCATTCGGGAGTGGAGTACTGCTCAGTAGAGAAGCTGTAGTTTTATTACACAGTGATGTTCTTACTGAGTGCGATCATGGAAAATATGCCCAGATTGTGCTGCTAGTTTAATCTTCCTTGAGCAATATGAGTCCATGCCATCTAGAATTTTGGTCGCTATGTCGGAACATTTTAATTTTATATCTCATAGTTACAATAATCTAAACTTACAGTTCAAGAAAAATCCCCATAACATTCCTCTTGAATTGAAAGGATGTTCAACTGAATATACATATTTTAATGTTTTCTTGTACAAATATAAGAATGAATCATGTTATCGTTATTAGTTTACATGTTTCGGATTCCATTTGCAGTGGAAAATTAGTCGGGATGGACGTGAACTCCCCCCTCCCCCAAAAAACACCAAAACAATATTGTTTTAAAAAATCACAAGCACAAGGACACAAATAATGGACTGACAAAATACTGACGTCTTGGAAAGCACTATTATTGAAAGGTGTAAACCAATTGATTACAGACTCCCATTTCTTGAGGACACACCAAAGACCATTAGCGGAGTGAACATAGTGGTGTAAAATCCAGTTACTGGGACTTCTATGTTATCTATGGTTTCATTATACATTGATTTGAGTCCTCAGTGGGAAAAAATGGATTTATTTTGACAATGATCTCATAAAAAAAGTTTAAGTTGTTCTGAAATAAACTGGATAAATGTTTTTGTTTATTTTCTAAATTCTTATACACTGTCTTGCAGATCCATTGCAATTCTTTATTGCTGGGAAATGTCAAAATAGATACCATGAAAAGCAATGACAAGACCAAAAATATCAATAATCCTAAGAGGGAGGACAGACAGACAAGTGATATATATATATATCTTAACTGTAAACACTATACAGCTGGGCAGCAGCAAAAATATTGGGGTTCCCTTAAGAACAAAAACAGAGCTTCCTGTTAGAATGGTAGAATCTATCATTAAGGACATGGTAACAGTGCACTTGGAAAGTTACAGTATAATTAGGCAGGGTCAACATGGTTTCATGGAAGTGGAATTGTATTTGACAAATTTCTTCACCTTTTTAATGATGTAACCAGTAGAGCAGAAAAGGGCAAACCAGTGGATTAGTATTTGATTTTTCATAAACCAACCAATAAGGTTGTTACACAAGATTAGGGGTCTTGGAATCAGGCTGTTATCATGGATGGAAGATTGGTTAACAAACAGAAAACAGAAAGTAGGAATAAATAGATTATTTACAGGGTGATAGGGTGTAACCAGAGGAGTGCCGCAAAAATCAATGCAGGTCTCTCAGCTATTTACAACCTATATTAATTGAGGTAGCTTAGGGAACCGTACAAAGTGAGATGGAAAAGTAAAATGTAAGAAGGAGTTTAGAAGAATAAGAGTTGATCTCATTGAAATGAATACATTTTTAGTGGACTTGACAAAGATCAATAGATATTTGGTAACTGGGATTGAGGGATATGGGGATAATGTGGGAAGATAAAGTTGGCATAAATATTCACCCATGATCTTATTGAATGGCAGAACATGCTCAAAGGGCACAATTGCCTGATCCTGCTGTTCGTTTTTAATGTTCTTAGTTTCCTGTTGGAAATGAGGGGCGCGATTCTCCGGAAAGATTTCTAAGTGTGGATGTGAGCAGGAACTGCCGCGAGCTTTCCGGCGCTCAGCCCGACGAGGCCGGCAACGCTATTTAATGTTAATTGGTCCACTTAACGAGGCCCCAGGGGCTTCACGCCGCAAATGAAGAATCGGCAGCCAATTTGCAGGGACTACGCTCACCAGCTCCCGCTAACAAAGTCGAGCAGCACTTAAACAGCACTTGCACAGCCAACCCCACTCAGTTCGCAGCCAATGCACCAAAACCACAATCCGGGGATGCAGACCTGGGGAGCCTCCTAGATGCATTGGAGGCCAGGAGGGATGTCCAGTTCCCCCGAGGGTCCCAGAGGGTGAGTCACAGGGCAGCCGGTGCTGCCTGGATGAAATGGCAGCAGCCGGAAACTCAGGCAGCATGATCAGGTGGACTGGCCTCCAGTGTCGCAAGAATGTCAAAGACCTACACAGGGCAGCACAGGTGAGTTGACCCACCCCCTCCAATCCTCCATCTGCCCCCTCCCCAACCCACCCTTCAAATCACCCCCTCCCTTCACCCCAACCCTCCCTTCACACCCCCTCATTCCACCAGAACTGTGAACCACGCATGTGGCTAATGATGCCTGCTCTGTATCTCTGTAGGAGAAGCTCTCCCACAATCGCCGGGAGAGGGTCCAGACTGGCAGGTGGGTGCTGGACATTAGTATCCTCATAACATTTGAGGAACGGGCCCTGGAGGTTACGTCAGTGGCCGAGGACAGAGCGGTAACCAATGCAGAGGTCAGCGCACGTCGCAGAGGTGAAGATCTACTGGGCCCCATCCAGATGGACTGTCACACATGAGTTGTTAATGGCAGACAGACTGATCCATCTCTCCCACTGACCACATGTTCATTCCCTCGCAGGTCCTCCTGCTGAATGCGGCGACCCACCCGAGATGGCCCCATTCCCCCTGCCTCCCATGAGACCAGCTCGGATGCATCACAGCTGTCATCCTCACTCTTCACCAGCGCAGATACCCGCATCTTGTTGGAAAACATTAGTGGACAGACTTCTGAAGTACAATCTGGTGAGCAGCACATAGTTGCTGAAGCCCGTCAGGTGGAGGTAGGAACTCCCAGGCGAGGCAGCAACCAGAGGGCTGCTGGATGCCAGGACCCAACTGGGTCCCAGTCAGATGCTGAGCCTCTGGAACAGCTTTACACGGGGCTGGTGCAGAGGTTAGTGAGGTGCCGGGGCATTCAGAGAAGGATGTCTGCGACACTCCAGCAGGTTCATAGCCGATTGGAGGAGTCCCAGAGGCTACGGGCACAGGAGATGTCACCGGCAATGAGTGGCACCGAGGCCAACACTGGGGTGGCGACCGCAGTGGAGAGCCTGGTGCACGACGTCAACAGCATTAGTGAAGGTGTCCGAGGCGTGGCGCAGTCGGTGATGGCCATGGCTGAGGGCCTCAGCAGACTGTTCGACTCGATGGAGAATGGGACCCAGTACCAGGCTGACCGTGATGAGGTCATGTCCCGCTCTCAGATGGGAATGGCCGAGGTGTTGCGGAGCTTGTCCCAGTTACAGATGGGCATTGCCGGGTCACTGCAGAGCATGGCCCAATCACTAAGGGGCATTGCCGAGGCCGCCAAAATCATGATGCAGACCATGGGGAGCCGCCGGGGCTGGCAAGCCAGATAATGCAGGGGCAGCATGTGCTCAACCAGCTGCCCCTCTATCCTGACGTGAGCCCCATGGTGCTATGGGCACTAAACAGGAGGAGGGGCACTGAGTGGCAACCCAGACCCATCCTATGGACTGCCGACAGTGGTCACCATCTCCCCTGTGTTCACCCCTCTGATGAGCCGCACCTCACAGCCAGCACTCGGAACAGGGCAACACGGCTGTGCATGTGCCGCTGACAAGTGAGTTGGGGCCCTCCGGCCCCAGAGCCCCCACAGGACACCTGGTAGGGGCATCGAAGGCTATGGGACGAGGCAAGCAGGTGGCTGCCTCCACCTCTGATGTACATCTTGGGACCTAGCAAGGGAGGCAAAGCACATCGAGCATCACTGAGGGCACGGGGGTTGGGGGGCTGGGCATGGGGGTAGGTGGAGGGAGGGGGGGGCAAGGAGTGGAGTATGCATCGAGGGCTTTTTGGAGGGTTTGTGGGGTGGGATGGTGAGGATAATGGGGTGCCACCATTGGGATAGTGGGCCACTGGTATACACTTGTATATGGAACATTAAAATAACCTAAACACAACCAGTATGAAACCTCCGGCTCTTTGGTCTGCAATGCGGGCAGAACACCATTCCTATGCCCCATCCCTCCAGACATGCCCTGCCCCCACCAGGCAAGCCCTGCCCAAGCTCACCCCGCCGCGGACAAGTGCCCGGGAATGGAGCCCATCCCCTGGGTGTTTGGACGTTGGCTGCTGCGTGTTTGACTGCCGCCCACAACATTCAAGCACAGTATCCACGCATCAAGGTGTAATTGGGATGCTGGCAATGAGCTGCACATGCTACATGGCCCGCCAACCCACGCAAATCGACTTGGGTTGTGTGAAGTGCTCACTTAACCATCATTGCCAATTCCCGATTAGCAATAGCCTTCAGCCAAATGACCAGAGATCTCCGCGGTGAGTTATGGGTGGTCGGTGGGGAAGAACGGCAGGGTTGCTGACAGTATGGGAATGGGAACACACGCTATGGGGGTTGGCATTGTGGACCTGCGCATGTCTCTTCCCCCCCCCCACCAAGCTAATTGCCTGTGAATGAAAATGGCTGCTCACCGCCTCGGCTCCCCGCAGCAGCTCATCTGCCAGCTTCACGTTTTTCTAAAGGAGTACTGATCGGTACCAGCATGACCACTTGCTGGGGAGGCCACTGAATCACAGGAGGCTGTTGGATATGGGGTGGTTTCCATTAATTGTATGGAAATAGGGCTTAAGTGGTGATAATTGGTTTCTCGCCACGCTATGGCGAGATCCCGATTTCGCCGACGGAATTGGGCCAGTTGCATCGCAAATGGTTTGGTGCCTGCACGGTTCTCGTTTTCCGTCTCTCTATTTACCAGCCTCATCTCGCTCAAGCGAGAGTGTAACGAGGCTGGAGAATCACGGCAAAGATGTCAAGACACACAAACGTCATCATGCATGCACATTGATATCCATGTACCGTAAGTCATATAAAATGAAGTGTTCACTCAAAGTATATAAAAATCATCCGGCATATAGACTTTCTCAAAAAGATTGTTAATGTTTTCAGATGATCAGTGAACCTGAGTTTCCGTGAGATTCATCTTAATCTCTCATTGAAATTGGGATAACCTGTTTAACAATTTAGAGCCTATACATTCAAGGATTCTCCATGCAAGGAAACACCCAATACTGGTTCACGGTGTTAAGTAATGGGTTGAGAGACATTCCAATTAATTGTCTCATTTATATTAAGTATCCAATAATTGACACTGATATGTAAAGAGGCATCATGTGGCCTTTGTGTCAGGTGATGCAAAGATATAGTTTTGTGCAGAGTCTGTTAAAGTGAAATAAAGGTGTTTGTAAAAGGAGCAGTACCTTTGACTCTTTATACAACAGCAGCTAAATGTCTAACAAATGGTAGCAGAGGATGGTTGCTGTGCAAATGTGAAGTGTTGAAAGATACAACTTATCCAGACCAAACCAAGGAGTGAGTGCGAAGAAAAAAAGATTATGGCTGAACCTAGGATAAAGATGGCCGGATATGACTATCCCCCCTTATTTTCTGAAAGGGAATCGTACGACCAATGGAGAAGTGCAGTAGTTATGTGGACTAAGGAAACTGCCTTGGGAAAGAAAAACAAGGTATGGCAGTGGCTCTTTCTCTACCTTATGACAGTAAAATCCGAAGCAAAATGTTTTCTGTGCTGGAATTGGAAGAGTTAGACTCAGAAGAAGGTCTGGAGATTCTATTACGTTATATGGATAAGATTTATAAGAAGTATGACTTGTTAAGTGCGTATGTAGCATGCTCGGATTTTGATAGGTTCTGTGACTGTTTTGTTTCTTCCCCAAAAAAGGGGGAAAAAAGGGGGGGAAATTGCGTATGTGTTTTTGAATTTCTTGTAATTTTGTTTTCACCTACACTGAAGAAGTGTTTAGGGTTTAAGTGTCACTTGACAACAGCTCCTCCACAAACCACCTTCAAGTTAGGGTGAGCACACGGACGTATGCACATTTCCCCCACAACAACCAATCAGCAGCTCCGCTCCATGCCCTCTGCTGAAGACACACATCCAGCAGAGGGCAGTAGAGCAGAGCTGCTGATTGGCTGTTGTGGGGGAAATTTACATACGTCCGTGTGCTCACCCTAACTTGAAGGTGGTTTGTGGAGGAGCTGTTGTCAAGTGACACTTGAACCCGAAACACTTCTTCAGTGTTTCCCTCCCTACCCCCTTCTCTAACCAAAAAAAAACAACCGCTGTAAAGATCAAGAGGAAGGCTCGAGGGCAGGTAGAAGTAAGAAGAAGTTAAACCGTGATGTCACAGCCTGCAGGTAAGGGATTGGCTGGTGACTAGTAAGTAGTTTTTATTTTCCCTCCGGTGTTATCGTGCGGGGTGCAGAGGTTGCTGAGTGAGTGCTTGCTGAGAAGGTGAGCGAATAACAGGTAAGCTCTTTCTTTTTCTTTTTTTAAATCTAGAGGGGATGGCAGGGAATGTAGTGTAATGTTCCTCCTGCAGAATGTTTGAGGCGAGGGACGCCGTCAGTATCCCTGCTGATTTCATCTGTGGGAAGTGCACCCATCTGCAGCTCCTCAGAAACCGTGTTAGGGAACTGGAGCTGGATGAACTTCAGATCATTCGGGAGGCAGAGGTGGTCATAGATAGAAGCTTCAGGGATGTAGTTACTCCGAAGAATAAAGATAGATGGGTGACGGTGATAGGGGCTGGGAGGAAGCAGTCAGTACAGGGATCCCCTGTGGTCATTCCCCTTACTAACAAGTATACCGCTTTGGATACTGTTGGGGGGGAAAACTTACCAGAGGAAAGCCATGGGGTACAGGTCTCTGGCACAGAGTCTGTCCCTGTTGCTCAGAAGGGAAGGGGGGAGAGGAGTAGAGTATTAGTCATTGGAGACTCCATGGTTAGGGACATAGATAGGAGATTCTGTGGGAACGAGAGAGACTCGCGGTTGGTGTGTTGCCTCCCAGGTGCCAGGGTGCGTGATGTCTCGGATCGTGTTTTTGGGATCCTTAAGGGGGAGGGGGAGCAGCCCCAAGTTGTGGTCCACATAGGTACCAATGACATAGGTAGGAAAAGGGATAGGGATGTAAGGCAGGAATTCAGGAGCTAGTGTGGAAACTCAGATCTAGGACCAACAGAGTTATTATATCTGGGTTGTTACCCGTGCCGCGTGATAGTGAGACGAGGAATAGGGAGGGAGAGGAGTTGAACACGTAGCTACAGGGATGGTGCAAGAGGGAGGGTTTCAGATTTCTGGATATTTCGGGGTCATTCTGGGGTCGGTGGGACCTCTACAAACGGGATGGTCTACACCTGGACCAGAGGGGTACCAATATTCTGGGGGGGAAATTTGCTAATGCTCTTCGGGAGGGTTTAAACTAGTTCAGCAGGGGCTTGGGAACCTGAATTGTAGCTCCAGTATACAGGAGTTTGAGAGTAGTGAGGTCATGAGTAAGGTTTCAAAGTTGCAGGAGTGTACCGGCAGGCAGGTAGGTGGTTTAAAGTGTGTCTTCTTCAATGCCAGGAGCATCCGGAATAAGGTGGGTGAACTTGCGGCATGGGTTGGTACCTGGGACTTCGATGTTGTGGCCATTTCGGAGACATGGATAGAGCAGGGACAGGAATGGTTGTTGCAGGTGCCGGGGTTTAGATATTTTAGTAAGCTCAGGGAAGGTGGTAAAAGAGGGGGAGGGGTGGCATTGTTACTCAAGGACAGTAATACGGTGGCAGGAAGGACGTTTGATGAGGACTCGTCTACTGAGGTAGTATGGGCTCAGGTTAGAAACAGGAAAGGAGAGGTCACCCTGTTAGGGGTTTTCTATAGGTCTCCGAAAAGTTCCAGAGATGTAGAGGAAAGGATTGCAAAGATGATTCTGGATAGGAGCGAAAGCAACAGGGTAGTTGTTATGGGGGACGTTAACTTCCCAAATATTGACTTGAAACGCTATAGTTCGAGTACTTTAGATGGGTCCATTTTTGTCCAATGTGTGCAGGAGGGTTTCCTGACACAATATGTAGATAGGCCAATGAGAGGCAAGGCCATATTGGATTCGGTACTGGGTAATGAACCAGGACAGGTGTTATATTTGGAGGTAGGTGAGCACTTTGGTGATAGTGACCACAATTCGATTACGTTTACTTTAGTGATGGAAAGGGACAGGTATATACCGCAGGGCAAGAGTTATATCTGGGGGAAAGGCAATTATGATGCGATGAGGCAAGACTTAGGAAGCATTGGATGGAGAGGAAAACTGCAGGGGATGGGCACAATGGAAATGTGGAGCTTGTTCAAGGAACAGCTACTGCGTGTCCTTGATAAGTATGCACCTCTCAGGCAGGGAGGAAGTGGTCGAGCAAGGGAACCGTGGTTTACTAAAGCAGTCGAAACACTTGTCAAGAGGAAGAAGGAGGCTTATGTAAAGATGAGACATGAAGGTTCAGTTAGGGCGCTCGAGAGTTACAAGTTAGCTGGGAAAGACCTAAAGAGAGAGCTAAGAAGAGCCAGGAGGCGACATGAGAAGTCTTTGGCAGGTAGGATCAAGGATAACCCTAAAGCCTTCTATAGATATATCCGGAATAAACAAATGACTAGGGTAAGAGTAGGGCCAGTCAAGGACAGTAGTGGGAAGTTGTGCTTGGAGTCCGAGGAGCTAGGAGAGGTGCTAAATGAATATTTTTCGTCAGTATTCACACAGGAAAAAGACAATGTTGTTGAGGATAATACTGAGATTCAGGCTACTAGATTAGAAGGGCTTGAGGTTCATAAGGAGGAGGTGTTAACAATTCTGGAAAGTGTGAAAATAGATAAGTCCCCTGGGCCAGATGGGATTTATCCTAGGATTCTCTGGGGAGCTAGGGAGGAGATTGCTGAGCCTTTGGCTTTGATCTGTAAGTCATCTTTGTCTACAGGAATGGTGCCAGAAGACTGGAGGATAGCAAATGTTGTCCCCTTGTTCAAGAAGGGGAGTAGAGACAACCCCGGTAACGATAGACCAGTGAGCCTTACTTCTGTTGTGGGCAAAATCTTGGAAAGGTTTATAAGAGATAGGATGTATAATCATCTGGAAAGGAATAATTTGATTAGAGATAGTCAACATGGTTTTGTGAAGGGTAGGTCGTGCCTCACAAACCTTATAGAGTTCTTTGAGAAGGTGACCAAACAGGTGGATGAGGGTAAAGCAGTTGATGTGGTGTATATGGCTTTCAGTAAAGTGTTTGATAAGGTTCCCCATGGTAGGCTACTGCAGAAAATACGGAGGCATGGGATTCAGGGTGATTTAGCAGTTTGGATCAGAAATTGGCTAGCTGGAAGAAGACAAAGGGTGGTGGTTGATGGGAAATGTTCAGACTGGAGTCCAGTTACTAGTGGTGTACCACAAGGATCTGTTTTGGGGCCACTGCTGTTTGTCATTTTCATAAATGACCTGGAGGAGGGCGTAGAAGGATGGGTGAGTAAATTTGCAGATGACACTAAAGTCGGTGGAGTTGTGGACAGTGCGGAAGGATGTTACAAGTTACAGAGGGACATAGATAAGCTGCAGCTCTGGGCTGAGAGGTGGCAAATGGAGTTTAATGCAGAAAATGTGAGGGGATTCATTTTGGAAGGAATAACAGGAAGACAGAGTACTGGGCTAATGGTAAGATTCTTGGCAGTGTGGATGAGCAGAGAGATCTCGGTGTCCATGTACATAGATCCCTGAAAGTTGCCACCCAGGCTGAGAGGGTTGTTAAGAAGGCATACAGTGTGTTAGCTTTTATTGGTAGAGGGATTGAGTTTCGGAGCCATGACGTCATGCTGCAGCTGTACAAAACTCTGGTGCGGCTGCATTTGGACTATTGCGTGCAATTCTGGTCGCCGCATTATAGGAAGGACGTGGAAGCATTGGAAAGGGTGCAGAGAAGATTTACCAGAATGTTGCCTGGTATAGAGGGAAGATCTTATGAGGAAAGGCTGAGGGACTTGAGGCTGTTTTCGTTAGAGAGAAGAAGGTTAAGAGGTGACTTAATTGTGGCATACAAGATGATCAGAGGATTGGATAGGGTGGACAGTGAGAGCCTTTTTCCTCGGGTGGTGGTGTCTAGCCCGAGGGGACATAGCTTTAAATTGAGGAGAGATAGATATAAGACCGGTGTCAGAGGTAGGTTCTTTACTCAGAGAGTAGTAAGGGTGTGGAATGCCCTGCCTGCAACAATAGTGGACTCGCCAACACAAAGGGCATTCAAATGGTCATTGGATAGACATATGGACGATAAGGGAATAGTGTAGATGGGCTTTTGAGTGGTTTCACAGGTCGGCGCAACATTAAGGGCCGAAGGGCCTGTACTGCGCTGTAATGTTCTATGTTCTACGTTCTATTGTAATAATTCCTTCTTTGATGCCTATCCTGGCCCTTCCTTCTGTCTTGGCAAATGATAACTTTCATTAGTCAGTGGAACGTCCATTGAGACTGACTCTGTTGAGCTGTTTGCTTTAAAATCAATGCAGCATGCCTGTGTAAATAGGCTCCTGTGTCTGCATTTGGAACCTGCATTGAATTTAACTTTATGGAATCCCTCAAGGTGAGTTATATGCTGTGTTTAATGCTCACCATTGTAGCAGGGGATCTATGGTTAACATTACGGGAGTATTTTAGGCTAGTTACCTTGGGTCCATACCAGCCAGATGGCTGGAATCGTGGACGAGTATGGGAGTTCTAATAGAATATGATATGCTACATCAAATTCCCCAGCATCAGCTTATTTTGCGAGCAGGAGTAGAATAAAGGTAGTGAATAAAATGCGGTGCAGTACTAATTCCCACTGGCCTCCTATTATCCAGGAAAGTTTTTGCCGTTACTTGAAAACCCAGATAATCAAGACGGAGGTTTCACTGTGAGCAGAAAAACTGAAGATTTGACATTTTGCTGATACCTTTTATTCCCTGAACTAATTTCAACATAGCTACAATATTATTGTTATCCTTTATTATTCCAGTCTGAGCCAGTGACATTCTTTGCAGTATGTCACTACTTATGCACAGAGTGAAGGAAAACTGGTAAACGGTAATAATTAGGAGTTAATAACAAGAGAATAGGCTCAAAGAAGAAAGAAACATGGAGAAAAACAAATTTAACCCAGTTTACTTATGTACATTCAGGTTCGATTAAAACATCTTTACCAATTTAGTGTCTTCTAAAAATATGCAATCCACAAGAGTTCCAGATATAATTCTAGAACACAGGCATTACACCTGTGCATGAAACTCCAAGCACATTTTCTGACTGTGTAATTAACGTTACAAACATTAGGATATCCATCTCATCTGGCTCATACACACATGATCACTGATGCTTTACGATTCAGACATTTCCGATTCAGCAAGAGCCACATAATCTCCTGAGGCAAAGAAAATGTGAACAATTCTGCTGATGGATTAGTGGGTAAATATATCTGTGAGCTTTGCAGACTGTGGAAGTCCTAGGTTTTAATCTCTTTATGCTGATTTCAGACAGTTCGCAGCGGGGCATATCAATTGGCTTCAGGTTAGGTAGGATTATCATCTAGTCTGTGTGTCTGTGTACGTATATATGTATATGTGTGTACGTACATGTGTATGTGTACGTTGAATGGGACTGGGACTGGAACTGGGTTGGCTCTTTTGCCACATATAGTCGATTAGTCGCCTGACAATTGAAATCTCGGCTCATGCATGAAGAATAATTGCTCGAGTTAGATATCGGAGAGCTGGCTGCTAAGCCCCTGGGACTACAGCACAGCAAAAGTCATTACCTTAATGGGGAAAGGTTACAATTGGACACCATGCACATGTTGATGAGCATGTAAATGAGATACATTGATACATAACCATGCCAACTTTTACCACCCTTCCATCCCGCGGAAATCTGTGTATTAATATGTGCGTAAGGAGGGTGAGGAGAGGTATAGGGATGAATCATTTGAAAGTATTTTTTTTAGTTCTGGTCACGATGAAGGAATAAGACATATTTTGCTATTTTTCGTTTTGGGAAAAATTTGACACACCTTTGCTCTTCAAATCCAGAGGTCCAGACTGGAATCTGTAAGATTTGAAATGGGCTTACTTCCTCTGATAGCCACTTGCTAAAAGAGGGTTTGTCACATATAGGGTTAATGTGAGACTAAGTACAAACTGCCCACATAATAATAAGAATAATAATCGCTTATTGTCACAAGTAGGCTTTAGTGAAGTTACTGTGAACAGCCCCTAGTCGCCACATTCCGGCGCCTGTTCGGGAATTGAACCCGCGCTGCTGGTCTGGTTCTGCATTACAAGCCAGCTGTATAGCCCACTATGCTAAACCAGCCCCTAGTGATGTAAGAGAACATGTAAGGGTCACTCTAGTGTTGGACAGAGCTGTATGCATATGCACAAGCAAGCATCGAGACAGCTCCCAGCATGAACCCTTTACTGTGTTTATGTACATGGTTCTTGTAGTTAAGTAGGTTAAATGTATGAATCTTTTAAGTACCCAACATGGTGGTAGTGAATGAAAAAATCTAAAACCTCACAATACATGCAGAGAAATACTAAACTCCTGTAAGATTAAAGAGAAATTCATAGATGCCTTCCGATCTGAAGAGATTCAACAGATACGCAGAGGAAAAATGTCAGGGATAACTCCCAAGAAAGACTTGTAAGTTGAAGGCAGAAATCTAAAATTCCACACTGCAGCAGAAGAGTCCACAGGATCTCTTGGCTTCAATTCCCAAAGTGCGAAGTCAGCAGACCTGGCAGGGGTAAGCTAAAACTTTAAAATTCCAGTGTACAGCAATTCAAGAGAAACGTTTAAATAATTCAGTGGTCATAAATTGGCGTTTAAAAACTCAAGTCGGTAAACAGGCTCCTGAGTCGGTGTCTGAACTCGCTCTCGGAAGAAAGAGAAAAAAAAAATTCTAGAGAATCACGATTAAAGGATCTGCTTTTAAAACCTCTTATTAGTAACCCTAAAGCATAGAGCTGAAATGGAGACGTTTACAGCGAGGCAATCAAATCAGCCATTGTTTAACATTTTTTAAACTCTGAGTGTGAATGCTATTGCGGTGGGAGCGTGCCAAAACTAGTAAGCATGATAAACCCGTTGTCTTCAAATAAACAACAGCGCATCTTGGATTTCAACCACTTCTTGATGCTGAACCTGTACTTCAAATAATTTTAACCATGGATCAAAAATCCAACTCACCCACTTTGGACTCATCCAAGGGGCCAAACCTAATGGAAAATCGTGTGACCTGGTGAAGAAATTTATTAAACTACTACAGTATATTGGGTTGAAGCAGGAAGTCAGTAAAAGTCCAGAGTAATATCTCTTCATACTGGTTTGGTGAACTTGCTGTGAAGAAATCTTAATGCAGTGCATTGATGAATCTTCAAATAGCTTTGGTGAAATATTAATGCCTTTGACAAATATTTTAATCTTCAAGTTGTGGAGCGAACAAAGCTTAAAAAGAGGCACAGAATACCGGCAGTAAAGTGCCATATGGAAAAGGAAATACTCGAGTAAACCACATAAGGGCACCAGAGAGGCAGTGAACTTTCCCAGAAGTCTCAAAAATATAACATTTTGAGACTCCTGACACATTATCTGAACTGCAATAACAGGTGGCAATGCAGAGTGAGCAAGTGGCTGTGAATGAAGGAAAGCTATCTAATGAAAATTATTAAACCCTATGGACAAAAAATGGAACATGTTTGGAAAATGTTCATGTCACAACTGAATTGGAAGGTTTCAAACTCAAGATTCAAGCTGAGCATATAACTTTGAAAATGCAGAGGGCGGCACGGTGGCGCAATGGTTAGCACTGCTGCCTCATGGCACGAGGACCCGGGTTTGATCCTTGCCCCGTGTGGAGTTTGTACATGCACCCTGTGTTTGTGTGGGTCTCAACCCAACAGATGGATTGGTGACACTAAATTGTCGCTTAATTGTAAAACATTTATTGGGTACTCTAAATTTATTAAAATATTTTAAAAACTTTGAACACATGAGACACAAAATCGTCAATGAACCAATTTTTCAAGATTTGAACCAACAACATTTTGACGTGTCACAAATTATGAACTTGTAGAACAGATTGAAGATCTTAGGAATGAATTGAAAGAGTCTCCGGAGCTGTCAGTGACCAGAAAAGAAAGATTCCAAAAAGCACTGAATGCCCAGGCAAAGTTTTTAAATTTATTCAAGAGCTATGGAGATAACTCTGAAACAAAAGCAATCCAACTTGTTGCTGAGCTGAATTAAAAAATCATAGGCTCAAATAACTACAGAAAAATAATCAAAAATGTGTTGAAACTTTTGCACCATGTGGGAATCAAAGTTTCAGAGTTGAAACGTAAACTTTCATATGTGTCGTGATAAATTGCACAACAATGAAACTTGGGGGAAAAAGCACGATGGGGATGAGCACAGCGTTCGTCCACTTCAGAAAAAATAACTACCTATCACCACGACCGCCAAATTAACATTGAGCAGTTCAATACCAAGGAATGGAAAAAGAGAATGAAAAGGTACCCAGATGCCCAGAGCAACTTCCAAATCCAACCGCGTTTACCTGCACTGACAGATCCTACCATCCTTCCAACTTGGTGTGAATGAAATAGAGGTGCTGTCAGGCCTCCAGACCCTTTGAATCTATGAACTGAGACTTGAAGGGGGAAGATAAGAATTATGTAAATTCATGAGGTAAAGTAAAATAACTTGGAATACAATGAATAAAAACCTGTGGGGAGGTGTAGTATAAAAGTCTCACATATATCGGGCTAATGGGATGCAGTGGCGTAGTGGTATTATCGCTGGATTAGTAATCCAGAGACCCAGAGTAATGCTCTGGAGACCTGGGTTTGCATCTCACCATGGCAGATGGTGGAATTTTTATTCAATTTAAAAACATTTGCAATTAAAAGTCTAATGATGACCATGAAACCATTATTGAACATTGTAAAAAACAATCTGGTTGACTAATGTCCTTTAGGGAAGGAAATCTGCCATCCTTACCTGGTCTGGCCTCCATGTGTTCCAGACCCACAGCAATGTGGTTGACTCTTAAATGCCCTCAGGAATGGGCAATAAATACTGGCCCGATCAGCTTTGCCCACATCCCAATAAAAGTATAGTACCGCCGACACAGCAATGTGTCAGGGAACATAGGGGCGGGATTCTCCACTCCCGCGCCGAAGTGCCCACGCCGTCGTGAACGCCGTTGAGGTTCACGATGGCTCGAAACGGCCCCGATCCCGACCGATTCAGGCCCCAACAATGGGTTAGGATCGGGGCCGCGTCATCGACACGCGCCTGGCCTTGTCGCCGCGTAAAGGCGGTGCCGCATAGATGACGCGGCCGGCGCCGCATAACTGGCGTCACCTGCGCAACCCGCGCATGCGTGGTTTCCATCCTCTCTGAGTCCGCCCCGCAAGAAGATGGCCGACAGAACTTGCGGGGCCGCGGAAGGAAGGAGGTCCTCCTTCAGAGAGGATGGCCCGACGATCGGTGGGCACCGATCACGGGCCATGCCACATTTGAGATACCCCCCCGGTGCAGGAAACCCCCCCCCCCCCCCCGCAGGCCACCCCCCCAGCATTCCCCCTCTGTTCCCGACGGCAGCGACCAGGTGTGGACGGCGCCGGGGGGAACCCGCCGTTTTGGCCTGGCCGCTCGGCCCATCCGGGCCTGAGAATAGCGGGGGTGCCGGAGAATCGCTATTTTGGGTGTCTCCGGCGATTCTCCGGCCTGCCGCCCGCGGAACTCGACGGGGCCGTTCCCGCCGCTTGGGAGAGTCGCGGGAGGGCATTGCACCGGCATCCTGGGAAATTTTGGCGGCCCAGGCAATTCTCCCAACCGGCGCGGGAGTGGAGAATCTCGCCCATGAACTTCACTGAAGCAGAAAGCCCTCTAACGTTCCAAATACTCATGCTCGTCAAAGTCATTGGCCATCATGAATTAACCGGTAACAATGTCAGCAGCCACAGTTTCAAATTCAAGGAATGAGATGAATACTCAGGGTGCACGGGATGAAGAGACACTGGGCTTGTTTATGTGCTGGACCCCAACGTCTGCCAGTGACGATCCATTAAACCCCAAATTGGACATCACCATCTGGTTGACCCTGGCCATTAGTGATGTGCCCTCCCCAGTGAGTCAGAGAATAAAGGAGGGGAGAATCAGACAGGAGGCCAAAGGTGACTCTGACTGGGTGGATGGGGCCAGTCATGCTATGGATTTGATGGGCAGCAGATGCCGGATAAGGTGTGGGAGTGTCAAAAATTATGAATTTGTGGAACAGATTGAAGATCTTAGGAATGAATTGAAAGAGTCTCAGGAGCAGTCAGTGACCAGAGGAGAAAGATTTCAAATTCCGGCTCCTGTGCCACACCCTTGCAGGCTTAGCGCCATGTGGCGGCAGAGGACACCCGCTCCTGTGCCTGTGAAAGTCATCGCAGCCCTAAATGTTTATGCAATGTGGTTGTTCTGCCTTTCACACCCTATTGTCTTTCTGCCCACTGCACTGTCTTGGGAGGGGACGGATGCAGGGTTGGGGAGGTGGGGGGCGGGGGGGGTGGGTGAATTCAGATTGGCTGGGCTCTCCCAGGGTCTCTTAGGTGGAAGATCCGGGGTTGTACTCCAGCGGATACGCATCCCTCTGGGTGCTCGTGGGCCCCGGGTTGTTCCATGGGACACAGGGACAGCTGGTGTGAGCTCCACCAGCTTCAACATCATCTGATGCTGACAGTCCTAGAGGCCCACCATGGTCTGCACCATGCAGCTGGACCCCTCGACCATGGACCACAGGGACTGAGCCATAGTTCGGAGTTCTCCTGTCATGGATCTGATCTCTTACCCCAGGCTTTCCACTGTGGGCACCATCCTGGCAATGTTGGCCTGGGTGGCATGTATTGCCGGCAATATATCCTGCGACAGAAGGCTTTGGGAGTCCTCCATTTGGCTTTCCAGTCACAGGAGTGTCACTGGCAGCCCATCCTGGTATTCCCTGCTGTGCCTTTTCATTTCCAGCAGCTGAGGGATGAACATGTCCAGGGGCATGGTACCTGGCTAGCACAAGGCTGATTCTTGGGATCCAGCAGACCTCCGAGTCTCCAATTCCTGGGATGTTCTTGCCTCCACCTGATATGCATCAGGAGCTGTGTGGTTCTCGTCAGATGCCTGTCTGCTAAGTTAGTCCACCAAGATGTGTGTTTCTGTGATGGTGGATGGTGCAGTTGATAGCTATGCCGCCTCTGCTGGGTCCTCCTCTGAGATTTCTTCCGAGGTGTGCCGAAAGTGGGCAGTAGGACACTGCTAGTGGATGGTCCAGGCTCTTTGACTGATGTTCCTGCAAGGCAAGGGGCATGTTTTTTTTCACATGGCCTGGTCAAGTCTTTGGATTACACAGAACTCATTTGAGACTGATCATCTGGATGAAGGCTCAGTGACTCCTCACTTTTCTGACACAGGCCTACCACGCTGGCAGTGCAGGCCCATTCCTGCTCCTCCCCTGCGAGGTCCATGGCCCTGGATGCCTGACAAGTCAGATGTCAATGATACCTGGCATGTGTGGGCACTCTGCCTAAGCAGGGAGGGATCGTGATGAGAAGTGCTGGGGAAGTTTGATGATGCTGTGGGGAGGTCGGGACCTGTGGCACTGTAAGGTGGTGGCATTTGGGATCGAGGTGACATTCCAGGACGTGATAGCGCAAAGAGAAGAAAGGGTGCACTTACCCTGGCTGATTGGAGTTGGTCATTTTTTTTTCTGCATTGAACTAACGTCCTCTTTATCAGGCTACTGGCACTGACCAGTGCTGTGACCATCTCCCGGGCAGGATTTGTCACCTTGCTAGAGGGCCTTTTGCTGAAACAAGGATACATTGTTGCCCGCCTTTTCTCCACAGCATCCAGCAAAAGGCTGAGGGGCCCCTCTGAGAATCGAGATGCAGATTTCCCTGCTGCCTTCGTCCTGGCTTGAATGATTTCAAGTGCTGTGGAGCCGATTAAATGCAGTGGCCCCCTTGATTGAAGTGTTCAGATGACCACTGGGGTGGGAAAATCAGATGCTTCGACCCTCCTGAGTTGCGTTTTTCACATGGGAAATTAAACATTTTCAAAGTGCCTGAAAATTGTGGAGAAGATCGCGCTGCCGGGGCCAGGAGGATTAGCACCAATTTTCCTGCCGAAAATCACACTTTGGTATTTTTTTTAAAAATCCTGCCCAATGGAAAAATGCTGGGACAAAAATCAGCTCTGATGAGCTAAATTCAATTAAAACTAAATTACTTGTTATTTTAGTCTGATACTGAAGGATGAGCAAAAAATGGAAAAAAAATAATGCTATTTTAGCTTCTACCAGCCCAACATAAACTGGGGAAATCCAAAGGGGAAAGTGATGAACTCGTCAATGTAATGAGTAGTTCCTTCCTGACTTGATGTGTTTCAGCACCCATGGGAGGCTGCAGTCTCTTGTGGACTTGATTCAGATAAGTGGCCTAGATGTTAGTAAGTGAATACACATAGATAAACCTTGATGTAATAATTTAGAGCAATAATTTACAATTCAACTTGGGCACAGTGCAATCTTGAGGAGCTCAACTATCAACTTAAATCGGGGGAAACTATTGAAGTACGAATTGGTCAAGGATGTATAGATGTCGTTCAAAAATTATTGAGGGGTTTTTAAACCTGTCATGTTGAGTGGATTTCTGTGCGGGAGGCAAGTTAGAATAATAAAATCCCTAGTGTTGAAGGAGGCCATTTGGCCCATCAAGTCTGTACTGACCCTCCGAAAGAGCACTCTACTTATGCCTGCCATAATCACCTTTACCCCATCTAAACTTTGGACACGAACAGACAATTTAGTGTGACCAATCCATTTAACCTGCACATTTTTGGACTGTGGGTGGAAACTGGAGTACCCGGAGGAAACAACGCAGACATGGGGAGAATGTTTAAACTCCACACAGACAGTCACCCAAGGTCGGAATCAAACTTAGGACTCTGGTGCTGTGAGGCAGCAGTGCTAACTCCTGTGCCATCCTGTCGTTGAAACAACTGAAGCAGCCAACGTGTTGAGGAGCTGGGAGGTGGCCATTGACTTTCGCCTTCAATCCAAAGTAATCTGGAGCACCAGAATCTCCAGTGGGACAACTGGGGTTACGATATAAATATGTAAAATGTTAATTTTAACCTTATTTTTTGACCATGAATTCTGAATTTAACAATGAAAAAATAGGCTCCCAGAATTCCTATGACTTACCAGGCCATGAGAACAGAGAGATTTGATGGGGTTGAACAATTTGACAGGCAAGAGATGCATTAAGTGCTGTGATCTGGTGCCTGCTTCCTTGCCAAAGTGCAAAGCTTTTACTCACAGGACGTATTCTAACAGTGTGCCTTTGGAGGTCACTTTGGCACCTTGGGAGGCTTTTTTTGCCTTTTGATCTGCACTTCCCAGCTGCCAACCTTCAGTCCAATATGGGAGCTGCTTCTGCAGTTCTGTATCTCAGAGGAACACGATGTGAATCAGACACAGGAGCAGCCTCTCCTCAACCACCTGCCTTTCCACGAGTCAGAGGGAATGAGCAGGGAATTGCAACTTGTAGGAAGTAATGCCCCCGATCACGTGGTATACTGGCTGAGAATAAGCTTCCCGGACATGCCTAAGCACTGATATGTCAGGAAATTTCCAGCATCATCTGCTTGTAGATCTATTGCCTTGTCACTAAGTTTTAAATCCGAGCTGATGTAATACTAACAATTGTCATTGGATAGATTCCGTTCCCAATCCCTCGCCTTCAGTGACATTTGTTAAACAAACCTGCCTAATTTCTATTTTAATAAATGCTAAATATGATAGGCCATTCTCATTCATTTGCAGTTCATGTAGCCACTTAGTATGTATCTGTAAGAATGTTCCATTCGTACTTCAGAGACGAGGAGGTAATTCTGTCTGGTTTTACAACCTGCTTTAGCCAGGAGTTCCAACACGGAGCCTCTGTGCAGCATAAATTCTGGACTCTGGTCACCCACCAAATGTAATGTTTTATCAGCTATTGGGAAGATTTAGAAAAAGGATGGATGGTCTCATTTTGGAAAGGAGAAGAGAAAAATAAAACTTGTTCCGTCCTCCCACAAGCATTGCTCTGAGTGCAAATAAAGCTTATTCCTTCCTCCCACAAGCATTGCTCTTGGTACTGTAAACATAGAACAATATTGTCAGCAATTACAAAGAAGCTGATGCAAACTGTACATAGCATTTCACAACCCAGTTCACGTGCTGAATTTCATCAAGTCTGCCAGTGGTGTATGTACTGTCATTATTCTTGGTCCAAAACATCTCATTTGATAGTTTTATAACAGCTGTATTTAAAATCCGATTGATTTTTCAATGACCGTAGCCAGCTGAAGAGGTGTGAGTTTTTAACTATCAAATAAGATAGGTTAAAAAAAAACTTCACCTGGGGCAATCCATTTAACAAGCATCTTTTTAAAAATTAAACTTTAAAGGACTTCGGTAATTATAGTGTTTAATAATTTGTCCAAAATATAATTTTGTATCCATTTTCTTTAAAATAATTATACCTTTATAACATAGAACTGACAGCTTGACTTGAAATTCCCTCATCCTTAAAGGAAGGCGAATTAGTGTTCAGCCACTTTATTGTGTCTGATTGTATTTGATTGCACTGTTTGTTACAGTGGTATTTGTTGATGATGAATAAAAAACACTTTTTTTATAGCAACATATAACTTCCAGGCTGACCTGATGTACTTTTCAATCAATCGATTACTGAATCATGTTAATTGAGGCAATAATTCAGGGATGATCTTGACTAGTGACGTTGTACGCCAGGCAGTCAGACAGAACCTCGGATTGCTATCTCACTTGATAGGCGGTTCCTTCAACATCAATATACTGAAACAGCAGCTTAGCTTATGTGCCCAAGAGTCTCTGATAGAATATGAATACAGAGATGAGAGGACAGCTGTCCGAGTCAGCCTGTCACAGCTGGTTTCTTGTGCTAATGCAATATATTAAATTGTGGCATGGGTTTGCGTATTTAATTTTAGTTCCAGCCTTAAAGATTAATGACTGACACCAGGTCAGAATAGTTGTTTTCTCTCACCTGCCTGGTGTAATATAAAACTCCTCCCCCTAACCTCCTGTTCTGACACAAAGGGATTAGAATAAAAGACGGACAATGCATTATAAACAAATCAGCTGAGTATGATGAGGAGAAGGGCTTGCGGACGGAGTTTAACCAGGGGCGTCGGGAAAATTAAATAGAAAGACATTTGTGCCGGTTGCCCAATATGTTTCTGCCTTCTCCTGCTTTTCTAATGGCAACGTGGATGGTGACAAGCCTGGCAGCAGCGGGAAGCCAAGAAGACTTGCAAATCGGCAAACTAACTTCTGTTTTCCAAGGACCGTACAATTCTTAACATCGCTGCATCGGCCCTTTGATGTGCCGGCACCTTGACAACTGCGAGAGGGCAGCTGCACATTGGGTCGTAGTGCTATGGGTGTTTAATGAATTACTAATGTTCTTGACACAAATTGGCCAGCCTAAAAGCATCTTTAGGAAGAGGAGAGCAGTACCTTGGCAAGAGCTGTCTCTGGAGACTTCTTATTGACATTGCTCGGGGAGCAGAGATGACTATCGGCACCCTCAGCCTTTTCTTGCAGGCATTTTGTTCCTCCTTCCCTGCTCCTAACTGGACAGCATACCTGGAGGCGGCTAGCCAAATGGTCCCCTCTAGAAAATTGATCTGTAACGAACGTTACTCTGACTGTTGGGTCACGGACCTGGAAATGTTCAAAAGGAGAAGGTTCAGCCCTGGAATTGTGCAGAAACGTTGCAATTTGCCTCATTATGTGGCTGGTACTTGCTGCCACTGGCCCTGTATTTTATTATAAACGAAGTAGAACTAGTATTTAGTTTCTTTATTTTGTCTAATCTTATTTAGTTGTACTGGGCAAGTTCAGATCGAGTAAGGAGCCATTTATGTAACAACATAACACTTTCAGAATGGCTCAACCAATGGATCACCAAAAAGATGTACAGATTATCTTTTCATTGTTCATGTTTGCTCCACAGCAGGCAGATCCCAACATAACTGCACTTTATCCTTGCTAGAGGTAGTGTTGCCTTGCTATCCTCTGCCACTTTTTAAAAGCAATTGAACTATTCAAAGTACATGAACATAAGAACATAAGAACTAGGAACAGGAGTAGGCCATCTGGCCCCTCGTGCCATTTAATGAGATCATGGCTGATCTTTGTGGACTCAGCTCCACTCTCCGGCCCGTACACCATATCCCCGAATCCCTTTATTCTTTAGAAAGGCATCTATCTTTTTCTTAAAAATGTTTAAAGAAGGGGCCTCAACTGCTTCACTGGGCAAGGAATTCCAGAGATTCACAACCCTTTGGGTGAAGAAGTTCCCCCTACACTCCATCCTAAATCTACCTCCCCTTATTTTAAGGCTATGCCCCCTAGTTCTGCTTTCCCCGACCAGTGGAAACAACCTGTCCGCATCTATCCTATCTATTCCCTTCATAATTTTATATGTCTCAATAAGATCCCCCCGCATCCTTCTAAACTCCAATGAGTACAGTCCCAGTCTACTCAACCTCTCGTCATAATCTAATCCCCTCAACTCTGGGATCAACCTAGTGAATCTCCTCTGCACTCCCTCCAGTGCCAATATGTCCTTTCTCAGGTAAGGAGACCAAAACTGAACACTATACTCCAGATGCGGCCTCACCAACACCCTATACAATTGCAGCATAACCTCACTAGTCTTGAACTCCATCCCTCTAGCAATGAAAGACAAAACTCGATTAGCCTTCTTAATCACCTGCTGCACCTGCACACCAACTTTTTGCGACTCGTGCACCAGCACACCCAGGTCCCTCTACACAGCAGCATGTTTTAACATCTTACCGTTTAAATAATAATCCATTCTGCTGTTATTCCTCCCAAAATGGATAGCCTCACACTTGGCAACATTGAATTCCATCTGCCAGACCCTAGCCCATTCACCTAACCTATCCAAATCCTTCTGCAGACTTCCGGTATCCTCTGCAATTTTTGCTTTACCACTCATCTTAGTGTCGTCTGCAAACTTTGACACATTGCACTTGGTCCCCAACTCCAAATCGTCTATGTAAATTGTGAACAACTGCGGGCCCAGCACTGATCCTTGAGGGACCCCACTAGTTACAGGTTGCCAACCAGAGAAACACCCATTTATCCCCACTCTCTGCTTTCTGTTAGTTAACCAATCCTCTATCCATGCTACCACTTTACCCTCAATGCCATGCATCTTTAGTTTATGCAGCAACCTTTTGTGTGGCACCTTGTCAAAAGCTTTCTGGAAATCCAGATATACCACATCCATTGGCTCCCCGTTATCTACTGCACTGGTAACGTCCTCAAAAAACTCTACCAAATTAGTCAGACACGACCTACCCTTTGTGAACCCATGCTGCGTCTGCCCAATGGGACAATTTCCCTCCAGGTGCCCCGCTATTTCCTCCTTGATGATAGATTCCAGTATTTTCCCTACAACCGAAGTTAAGCTTACCGGCCTATAATTGCCCGCTTTCTGCCGACCTCCTTTTTTAAACAGTGGTGTCACGTTTGCTACTTTCCAATCCTTTGGGACCACCCCAGAGTCTAGTGAATTTTGATAAATTATCACTAGTGCGTTTACAATTTCCCTAGCCATCTCTTTTAACACTCTGGGATGCATCCCATCAGGGCCAGGAGACTTGTCTACCTTTAGCCCCATTAGCTTGCCCAATACTGCCTCCTTAGTGATTACAATCATCTCAAGGTCCTCACCTATCATATCCTTATTTCCATCAGTCACTGGCATGTTATTTGTGTCCTCCACTGTGAAGACTGACCCAAAAAACCTGTTCAGCTCCTCAGCCATTTCCCCGTCTCCTATTATTAAATCTCCCTTCTCATCTTCCAAAGGACCAATATTTACCTTAGCCACTCTTTTTTGTCTTATATATTTGTAGAAGCTTTTACAATCTGCTATTATGTTCTGAGCAAGTTTACTTTCATAGTCTACCTTTCTCTTCTTTATAGCTTTTTTAGTAGCTTTCTGTTGACCCCTAAAGACTTCCCAGTCCTCTAGTCTCCCACTAATCTTTGCCACTTTGGATGTTTTTTCCTTCAATTTGATACTCTCCCTCACCCCCTTAGATATCCACGGTCGATTTTTCCCCTTTCTACCGTCTTTCTCTTTTGTCGGTATGAACCTTTTCTGAACACTGTGAAAGATCGCTCGGAAGGTTCTCCACTGTTCCTCAACTGCTTCACCATGAAGTCTTTGCTCCCAGTCTACCTTAGCTAGTTCTTCTCTCATCCCATTGTAATCGCCTTTGTTTAAGCACAAAACACGAGTGTTTGATTTTACCTTGTCATCCTCCAACTGTATTTTAAATTCCACCATATTGTGGTCGCTCCTTCCAAGAGGATCCTGAACTATGAGATCATTAATCAATCCTGCCTCATTACACAGGACCAAATCTAGGACCGCTTGTTCCCTTGTAGGTTCCATTACATACTGTTCCAGGAAATTATCCCGGGCACATTCTATAAACTCCTCCTCAAGGCTGCCTTTACCAACCTGGTTAAACCAATCGATATGCAGATTAAAATCTCCCATGATAACCGCTGTACCATCTCTACATGCATCCGTTATTTCTTTGCTTATTGCCTACCCTACCATCCTGTTACTATTTGGTGGCCTATAGACTACTCCTATCAGTGACCTTTTCGCCTTACTATTCCTGATTTCCACCCAAATTGATTCAACATTGTCCTCCATAGCACCAATATCATCCCTTACTATTGCCCGGATGCCATCCTTAAACAACAAAGCTACACCACCGCCCTTACCGTCCATTCTATCCTTTCGTACAGTCTGATACCCTTGGATATTTAACTCCATCTTTTAACCATGTTTCAGTAATGGCCACTAAATCATAGTCATTCACGATGATTTGCGCCATCAACTCATTTACCTTATTTCGTATACTACGAGCATTCAGGTAAAGTACACTTATGCTGTTTTTTATGTCTTTGTTATGAATCCTAACACCTTGATCAGTAACTTTTCGCAATTTATTTTTCCTCTTACCCTTTCTCCTAATTTTCCTTGTCTTTGAACCCATATCTCTACATAATAACCTGTCACGTAACCTGCTGCCATGATCTCCATTAACCATTATACTGTCCTTAGCTTTACACTTCCCTTGCCCCCAACTTGCTAGTTTAAAGTCCTTGTGACCAACCTATTTATCCTATTCGCTAGAACACTGGTCCCAGAATGGTTCAGGTGAAGACCGTCCCAACGGTACAGGTCCCTCCTGCCCCAGTACTGATGCCAATGCTCCATGAAATGGAATCCCTCTTTCCCACACCACTCCTTTAGCCACGTGTTAACTTCTCTAATTTTCTCAACCCTATGCCAATTGGCACGTGGCTCGGGTAGTAATCCAGAGATTATAACCCTGGAGGACCTGCTCTTTAATTTAGTCCCTAGTGTTTGATAACCCCCAAACAGGTCCTCTTTCCTAGTCTTACCTATGTTGTTAGTCCCAACGTGGACCACAACAACTGGATCCTCCCCTTCCCTCTCCAAAATCCTTTCAAGCCCATCAGAGATGTCCCTCACCCTGGCACCGGGCAGGCAACATACCATGCGGGACTCTCGATCTGGCTTACAAAGGATGCCATCAATCCCCCTAATTATAGAATCCCCTACAACTACCACTTGTCTTTTTGCTCCCCCCTCTTGAATGGCTTCCTGTACCACGGTGCAGTGGTCAGTCAATGCATCCTCCCTACAGCCCTCTTCCTCATCCACACAGGGAGCAAGTACCTCATACCTGTTGGACAAGGTCAAGGGCTGAGGCTCCTCAACTCCTAAACTCAGGATCCCCCTACCTGCCTCCCTTGCAGTCACACAACTCTGTCCCTGGCCACTGTCCGAATTAACAGAACTTATTCTACCGGGTGTGACTGCCTCCTGAAACAAAGCATCCAGGTAATGTTCCCCCTCCCTGATGTGCCGCAGTGCGTGCAGCTCGGTCTCCAGCTCATCAATTCTGAGCCGAAGTTCCTCGAGCAACCAACACTTGCTGCAGATGTGGTCACTGACGGTCTCAATGGGATCCACCAGTTCCATCATCATACAGCAACAGCACATCACCTGTCCAGCCATATTCAACTAGTTAATTAATTTAAATAATTTTTTTTTTTTTAATAGAACCTCAAGGATAAACCCGAACACCAACAAAAACACAGCCCTCTCTCGCCACTCACCCGAACTCAGTCACTCACCTAAACTCAGATGCACTCTGTTCCAATCAGCACTCTGTGACTAAAGGCACTCCTGCCACACCTTTTGTGCACTCACCTCTCCCAGCACTCCCGGCTCTCTCCTCCCGTGCTTTTTAAATCTCCCGGCTCTCTCCTCCGGCGTTGTTTTCGCTGTCCCGGCTCTCTCTGCTCCCGCGCTGTTTTCGCTGTCCCGGCTCTCTCCCGCGCTTTTTAAATCTCCCGGCTCTCTCTGCTCCCGCGCTGTTTTCGCTATCCCGGCTCCCTCTGCTCCCGTGCTGTTTTCGCTGTCCCGGCTCTCTCCTCCCGCGCTTTTTAAATCTCCCGGCTCTCTCCTCCGGCGTTGTTTTCGCTGTCCCGGCTCTCTCTGCTCCCGCGCTGTTTTCGCTGTCCCGGCTCTCTCCCGCGCTTTTTAAATCTCCCGGCTCTCTCTGCTCCCGCGCTGTTTTCGCTATCCCGGCTCCCTCTGCTCCCGCGCTGTTTTCGCTGTCCCGGCTCTCTCCTCCCGCACTTTTAAAATCTCCCGGCTCTCTCCTCCAGCGCTGTTTTCGCTGTCCCGGCTCTCTCTGCTCCCGCGCTGTTTTCGCTGTCCCGGCTCTCTCCTCCCGCGCTTTTTAAATCTCCCGGCTCTCTCCTCCGGCGCTGTTTTCGCTGTCCCGGCTCTCTCTGCTCCCTCGCTGTTTTCGCTGAAGGTTCTCACCTACGGGCATTTCAGTGATTGTAGGTTATGAAATTTCTTGTATAAACTGAAAACTACCTGACTGAGACACGGACAACTTTATTACTCTAAAATTGAAAAACCTGTCTATTAGCATACAATAATGACGTAACCACGCAACGAGTATAGCTTTTGAGCCTATGAGGTGAATTATCAAAAAATTAAATAAATGTATAGTTACTTCAGTGATGTTAAACATTAAAAAAAACAAGATCTCTTTAGAAGATTCACTGAAAAAGTTTTAAAAACTGAAGGAATTATTTCGAAATGTGTTTGTGTATAGAGTTCGCAGGGTAGAGCGGTGAGCGGCGGATGTCCACCAAACACCTTGACTTGTCCAAACCAGGATCCTTATTGAATCACATGTGATAAGATAGTGATCTGCTGGAGAGCAAGTTATCATGGAGTTTCTTTGCACTCCTCTGGAACTACACCCAGCATGACTGTTCACCTGTACTTCTTACTACGATCTCCTACAACCATCTGGTGATGGCCAGATGTGCCCCCACTTATATTGGAGGCCCTGGTCACATGACCACTGTCTTGAGACCACATGAGGTGTCTGCACTGCCACCTGCTGGTTGGAGGTTGCACATCATCCATCTATGATATTGCTTACAGGCATATCACCACATACTGAACTTGCAGGTATCCGAGATTGCGAATTGGGCTGATTACCTGAATGAGAGTAGGAATTTGGAGTAGGACAGGAAATCAGGCAGTCTTTTGTCATCCAAGTTCACTTTGGGATGTATCAGAAAGGTCACAGGGGTTACCTTGGAGATTCTACCCACTATATCTCCCAATAGGCAGAGAGGAGATTGAATAGAATTGTTCTTTATTCTTTAAGGTTTCGAAGAATGGGAGGCGATCTCATTGAAGCATATCAAATTCTGGGATAGCTTAGCAGGTTAGATGCTAAGAGGCTGTTTTTCCGAGGTGGAAAATCTAGAAATAGGGGACACAGTCTCTTATTTAAACCTTACGCCAAATTAAACCTTAAGGCTCCAAGACTACCATGTAATAATAATTATTATTATTAGTGCTACAAGTAGGCTTACATTAACACTGCAATGAAGTTACTGTGTAAATCCCCTAATCGCCGCACTCCGGTGCCTGTTCCGGTACACAGAGGGAGAGTTCAGAATGTCCAAATTAGCTAACAGCATGTCTTTCAGGACTTGTGGGAGGAAACTGGAGCACCCGGAGGAAATCCACGCAGACACTGGGAGAACGTGCAGACTCCGTACCGTGACCCAAGCCATGAATCGAACCTGGGTCCCTGCCGTTGTGAAGCAACAGTGCTAACCACTACACTACCGTGTGAAAGGTAATTGATCCTATTTCTCGCTGAGAAGCAGAATAAAACTGGAGCAGTCCTTTCCATTCTACGGGGTTCCCCTCTCAGAGTGGCATATTATTTATCCAAACCCACCACCTCGTCAAAGCGCTGCTTCATGCACCAGAGCGGGCCTCAGTTATTTAAATGACCCCATCATTACAATTTAGGGTGATATCATGTACAAAACGCCATGGTAAATTCTGCCCATCATACCTTTGGTGACGAGAGTCAATTCCAGGAATTTTATGCCCAATATATTAGGGTATGGTAAAACCTGTTTGCTAACAATGAAAATAAATAGCAATTTTTTTTTTTGTTATCTAGAATTACCCGTGCAATTTCCTATAGTTTTATGAATCATATATTACTCTCCCAGAAGGTATAATTTGGTCTGTGGTACCAGGGATCAATTAATACATATGAATGATTGTTAGCCAATTATACGTTCAGTGGTGCAGAAGTGCTTGTTTTCACCATCTAAGTAAATAGGTAATTTTTATAGTAAACTCAGTGGTATAAAATAAAATCAACTGAACCATAATGTCTCAAGTGTAGTTAAGTTTCAGCACTTCTGCTGAGGTTATACTGTTAATGCAATATACCGTGGAAAAATCTAATATGCAGCCTTGGGTGCAGATTGGATAGTCTACAGGATTAGTGTCAGCATTCTTTATAGAAGTGAAACTTGATGGGCAGGCTGGAGACAGATCTACGAAACCTCATTAAATTGTTGAATTGTTCATTACCAAGCTCTCTGACTTTAATAAAGTGCTCATTGACTTTCCTGCATCCTCAATCCCACGAAAAAGAATTGCAGCTTGGAAGGTTGTTAGCCATGCAAGGAGAAAATGGTGGTGGTGGTGGTGGGGAGGCGGGGGGGGGGGGGGGGGAGTGGACAGTCAAATTAAAGGGAGAGAGCGGCTTGCAGAGAGATATTCTGCCACGCATTTTCCCTCAATACCAGGGGCATGTGCAGAAGGATTGGAAAGCTCAGTATGTGGTAACATGGCCTAACAGCTCAGAAACTAGCTGCAATCAGATGAAAATGAGACATGCCACAGTGATGATTACCTGAAGCTCTCTGATTATTTGCCTCTTTTTCGTTAATGAGCAACATGAGAAAACCATGCCTTTATTCCAATATGTGGAATTGAATAAGCTAGGGCTGAGAATTTAGATAAAATAATTCACTACAGACAAAAATAGAATTAGTTTTTTCTTAATTCTTAAAGCGATTGTAAATATTAAAAGTTTGTGGCTCTTATAATAGGCAAGAACAAACTTTCTAAAAATCTAGAATGTATTAATTTAAGCTCTGGTATTTGGATAATCATTGTAATGGCATCTTTGCACTTGTATGTTTCTAAAAAGACTTTGAAGAATGGAACAAATTACTTCTGTTACACTGGAAGGATTAAGCTTTTATTATTTTAATGCAAAGTTGAAACATGTTTAGATCATACCAGTTCATAAACTTGATGACACTAATTCAAAGTAATGAACTCAAATCCACATAGTAATAAAGTTTGTTTAAAAAAGTGCAGAAATATTGTATATATTATAGATTACTTCATTGCTGAGGAACATTTGTTGCTCAACTTTGTTATGGTCTTTTGCAATAGCTCTATTTAACTCTTTTTAAATACAAGTACAGAAGGTGCCAAAACTCATTGGGCAGATTTTTCTGAAAAAATGTCATAGTGTCAGGTTCTGACTGAAAACCCAGAAACACAGCCAGGTTTTCTGTCCAGATCTTCTGACATTTTCAGAAAGAATTCGGTGGGTGTGTTTACCGCCATCACTGTAGCAGAGTGAAGCCTCATAGAGGCAGCAAGCCAGGCTGCACAGAGATCAGGGCGTCATCTTTAAGGGACGGCCTGATTACTGAGACCACTGAGCTCCCTACCACCTTCCCATGGTCATGGAGGACCCCTCCCCCACCATAAGCTTTGGGAAGACCCCCCCCCCCCCCCCCCGGCGCATTCTCATAAGTGGATCCCTCTCCCCACCCACCACACGCAAGGGGAAGCCCCATTCCCTCAATACTCTACGGGTTTGCCACTCTCAGTGCCTCTGGTCATCACAACTGTTTTTTAATTTTGTAAACTAGTAGTGAATCGCGCCGGCAAGACGTCACGCTGCGGGGGGAACATCACATAGGGCTGGAAGGTACGGCGTAATGACATTTAAATTAATGGAAATCCGTTTCATGCCATCGGTGGGGGTTGCGGGGAAGATCTCAAACGAAGATCTCACCCACTCAAATCCTATTATGGCCCTCTTGCGAGATTTAGCGCATAATCGGATTTGCGTGTGTAAACGGGCCTGAAAAACATGCCCATTACGTGAGAATGTTTTTGGTACACCTGTCTCACCAATGCCAATATGTATAAAGTTAAAAAATGGAAGAGAGAGTGAAGGCAAAGTTCCACGTGAAATAATATTGTCTATAAAACCAAAATAAAACATTGACAATTTAACTAAAGATTAATGCTTGATTTTTAAAAATACAGCCTGAACTTATATAGTAATGGCACCCATTTTTATAATTTTTCAGAAAATAGAATTGCAGAATATGATTTGCTGGAATTTGAATTTTGATGCAAGAATGACTGGAGTATTAGGAAGTGATATCGGAAGTGCAGAACTCCAGTATTCACTTAAATGCTATGATCCTTGCCCCCAATTTGATGTAACTATTTTGGTCCCCATTTAACCCGATGAAGACCAAACAGCACTATTTAACTGTAAATGTATGGTTTTGAAGCACGGGCAGCACGGTAGCATTGTGGATAGCACAATTGCTTCACAGCTCCAGGGTCCCAGGTTCAATTCCGGCTTGGGTCACTGCCTGTGCGGAGTCTGCACATCCTCCCCGTGTGTGCGTGGGTTTCCTCCGGGTGCCCTGGTTTCCTCCCACAGTCCAAAGATGTGCAGGTTAGGTGGATTGGCCATGATAAATTGTCCTTAGTGTTGGGTGGGGTTATTGGGTTATGGGGATAGGGTGGATGTGTTGACCTTGGGTAGGGTGCTCTTTCCAAGAGCCGGTGCAGACTCGATGGGCCAAATGGCCTCCTTCTGCACTGTAAATTCTATGATAAAAAAAAAATTGAAGTTAAATATCATTATCTCTTCATTTGTGAGCTGGTATCAAAACTTGCCATGATTTATATTCGCCCACTTAATAATGTCATGCCTGCGTATGCCAACCATTCACATTTTATGCGGGCATCAATACTTAGCTAATGCATCTGGATCCTTATCTCCCGAGTGGAAGATAAAGAACTGCCCTTATTCAAGGTTCCATCAGTCCACTAAACTGCACATCCATCCCTGAAACTCAGTTTTGACATATAATGGTGATGCCTGTGGTTCCTATGTTCATGTATCAGTTTAGTATTCTCTCTGAGCTATCTTTGGAAATTGGGGGCATTTTTAGAAACGGCCTTCAGTACTTGGGGAATGGTAGCTCACGAGCAGCAGACGCCCTTCAGCAACAGCCGAAAATGACACATTGCCTGAAATTCATGAGTTTGACTGGGGAGAAGAAATATTTCAGAATGATTGGTGAGAGTGGGACATAGAGGAACAGCTGGCAGCAAACTGTGAGCAACAAGAGACTCTGGAGAGACTTCAACAAAAGAACACCTTTACAAACTGGTCTCATCAATCACTGCAAGAACATACTCTGTCTTTTACTTACCACTGTGTGTTGTGCTGGGTTGCTGTTGGGTGCCATTGGCAGGATGCAATTTTGATGCAAAGTCACTCTGGAACAACCAGTTTAGTGGACGCATGTCAATCAACTCTGTGCAGTGTTTCTGAGCAAAACTACTTCGCCCAAATCAGATGTTTCTTGCCACTAATCTGTGATAAAGAAGCATAGAATTGAATTCCTACAGTGCAGAAGGAGGGAGGCCATTCGGCCCATCGGAAAGAGAGCTCTACCTAAGCCCACTCCCTTCCCTATCCCTGTAACCCCACATAACCTTTGGAAACCAAGGGGCAATTTAGCATGGCCAATCCACCTAACCTGTACATCTTTGGACTGTGGGAAGAAACCAGAGCACCCGAAGGAAACACACACAGACATGGGGAGAACAGGCAGTCACCCAAGGCCGGATGGAGTCGAACCCAGGTCCCTGGTGCTCAGGTAGCAGTGCTAACCACTGTGCCACCATACTGCCAAAGGTACCAGATTTAATAATTAAATAACTTGGGTGGGATTCTCCGACCCCCCGCCAGGTGGGAGAATCGCCGGGGAGCAGCGTGAATCCCACCCCTTCCGGCCGCTGAATTCTCTGGCACTGCAGATTCGGCGGGGGCGGGAATCGCACTGCGCCAGTCGGCGGGCACCCCACGGCGATTCTGCGGCCCGCGATGGGCCAAAGTCCCGCTGCTGTAATGCTGGTCCCGCTGGCGTGAATTAAACCACCTCCCTTACCGGCAGAACCAGGCGGCGCGAGCGGGCTCCGGGGTCCTGGGCGCGGGGCGATCTGGCCCCAGGGGGTGCCCCCATGGTGGCCTGTCCCGCGATCGGGGCCCACCGATCCGCGGGCGGGCCTGTGCCGTTGGGGCACTCTTTTACTACGCGTAGGTCTCCGCGATGGCCGACCCTCTCGCGCATGCACGGACTTCCGCCGGCCGGAAGAGTCCCTTCGGCCCCGGCTGGCGTGGTGCCAAAGGCCTTCCACGCCAGCCAGCGGCACGGCAACCACTCCGGCGCGGGCCTAGCCGCTAAAGGTGAGGGCTTGGCCCCTAAAGATGCGGATCTCTGCACCTTTATGGCGGCCCGACGCCGGAGTGGTTCACGCCACTCCATCCCGCCAGGACCCACCGCCCCGCCGGGTAGGGGAGAATCCCGCCCATTGTTTTCAAATTAGCCATTGTGGTTCTGTCATTTTCTTTCTGGTATACGCTGTAATTTTCTGGGACAGTATGAAGTGATTGCTAGGAATAAACATTGCTAAAAATGTGTAGCAATCTTTTTTAAAACTTCATTTATATGATGTGGGCATCAATGACTACGGAAGCATTTATTGCCCATCCCTAATTGCTATTGAGGAGATGGTTATGAGCTGTGTTCACAAACTGCTGCAGACCCTGTGCTGGAGTTACAGGAGTTTGACCCAGCGATTATGAAGGAACGACAATATATTTCCAAGTCGGGACTGTGAGTGAATTTGAGGGAAATGTCCAGGTGGTGGTGTTCCCATGTGATTGCTGACCTTGACTTTCTAGATGGTAACGGTTAAGGGTATGGAGGTTGCTGCCTAAGGAGCCTAAGTGCGTTCTTGCAGTGCATCTTGTAGATGGTAAACATTGCTGCTGTGCATCGGTCGTGGACGGGGCACCAACCAAGCGGGCTGCTTTGTCTTGGATGGTGTTGAGCTTCTTGAGTGTTGTTGAAGCTGCACTCATCCAGGCAAGTGGAGAGTTTTTCATCACACTCCCGACTTGTGCTTTGTAGATGGTGAACAGGCTTTCGGGAGTCAGGAGGTGAGTTGTCGCTGCAGGACTACTAGTCTCTGACCTGTTCTGATAGCCACAGTATTTATATGGCTAGTTCAGTTCAGTTTCTGGTCAATGGTAACCCCTAGGATGCTGATCGTGGGGGAATTCATCAGTGGTAATGCCCTTGAATGACATGGGGCGATGGTTAGATTCTCTCTTGTTGGAGATGGTTATTAGCTGGCACGTGTGTGGTATGAATGTTACTTGCCACTTGTCAGCTCAAGCCAGATTATTGTCCAAGTCTTGCTGCATTTGGACTGGATTACTTCAGTATCTGAGGAGTTGCAAATGGTGCTGAACATTGTGCAGTCGTTAGCGAACATCCCCACTTCTGACCTTATGATGGAAGGGAGGTCATTGGTGAAGCAGCTGAAGGTAGCTGGGCCGAGGACACTACCCTGAGAAACTTCTGCAATGATGTCCTGGAGCTGAGATGATTGGCCTCTAATCACAACCACTTTCCTATGTACCAGGTCTGACTCCAACCAATAGCGGGTTTCCCCCACCGATTCCCATTGACTTCAGTTTTGCTGGGGCTCCATGATGCCACCTTTGGCAAATGCTGCCTTGGGGTGAAACTAATCCAAAAATGGACAAGTCAGAAAACCAGTGTGTTTCTCCCCAGAGAAACAGGCAGGTTTCCCCTTGAGAACTTCCCACATTTTGCCATTTTTTTAAGTAAGGCATTTTTTGTGAAGATTGTGAGAGGCAGTGCCTAAACATGCTGGTAAGCTCCACTTCGCAGAGTAAAAAGTGCCCTGAATTTGAAGTGAAATTAAGGATCCCCCCCCCCCTCCAACAGATATTGGGACCTCCTCCCACCACTTAATTGATGGCTCTTCCCCCCCCCCCCCCCTCCCCCGGAACATAGATCGCCAGCATCGGGGCTCTCCTGCCTGCCACCTGGCATTGTCAGCCTGGCAATGTCAGGGGGCAGTGCCTTGCCATGTCACTGCTACAATTGCCTCCGAGTTCCCAGGCATGGTCATCACATACGGTCTTCATTTGTGGAGACCAGTAATGATTCCCACCAGCACCATGTCACGCTGGTGGATGGAACCATAGCACATTCCTGGAAGATTTGGCATCAAACCAATTTTGAATATTAAAATCTATTTAAATAGATGGTAATCAGATTCACGACTCGCTGGGTGTGAGCCTAATTGCATCTGCCTGGAGGGCGAATTGTTTTGCGCCTGGCTCAAATCATGTTTCGGGCCTCTCCTGGAATTTTCTCGATTATAGTGGGATTTGTGCAGGGCAAAACGTGGTCGGAAAGTCGCTCCCTTGATGTCAATGGTAGTCACTTCTGGAATTCAGCTCTTTAATCGATGTTTGATCCAAGGTTGTACTGATGTCAGGAACTGAGTGGTATTTAGATATTAAAGTTAATTTTCATTATTCAAGAAGAGCAAGGAGTTCTCTCACTGTTCGCTAGTGTTTATTCTTCAACAAATATAACCAAAACAGATTAGCACATTTATCTATCTCATTTATTATTTGTGGGACATAACTTTGTACACTGTGGCTGTTTTATTTGGCTACAGAAAAATGGTAGCTGTTGTTCTCTTACCGTCACACTTTTCCCTTGGAAACAATGGAAGGATTCACAGGCTGATTAATCATAGATTATCATAGAATTTACAGTGCAGAAGGAGGCCATTCGGCCCATCGAGTCTGCACCGGCTCTTGGAAAGAGCACCCTACCCAAGGTCAACATCTCCACCCTATCCCCATAACCCAGTAACCCCACTCAATACAAGGCAATTTTGGACACTAAGGGCAATTTAGGTGGTCAATCCACCTAACCTGCACATCTTTGGGCTGTGGGAGGAAACCGGAGCACCCGGAGGAAACCCACGCACACACGGGGAGGATGTGCAGACTCCGCACAGACAGTGACCCAAGCCGGAATCGAACCTGGGACCCTGAGCTGTGAAGCAATTGTGCTATCCACAATGCTACCGTGCTGCCCTAAAGAACAAATTAATCTACACTCCATCATTCTACCGTAATCCATGTACCTATACAATAGCTGCTTGAAGGTCCCTAATGTTTCCGACTCAACTACTTCCACAGGCAGTGCATTCCATGCCCCCACTACTCTCTGGGTAAAGAACCTACCTCTGACGTCCCTCCCTATATCTTCTACCATTCACTTTAAATTTATGTCCCCTTGTAATGGTTTGTTCCACCCGGGGAAAAAAGTCTCTGACTGTCTACTCTATCTATTCCCCTGATCATCTTATAAACCTCTATCAAGTCGCCTCTCATCCTTCTCCGTTCTAATGAGAAAAGGCCTAGCACCCTCAACCTTTCCTCGTAAGACCTACTCTCCATTCCAGGCAACATCCTGGTAAATCTCCTTTACACCTTTACCAAAGCTTTCACATCCTTCCTAAAATGAGGCGACCAGAACTGTACACAGTACTCCAAATGTGGCCTTACCAAGGTTTTGTACAGCTGCATCATCACCTCACGGCTCTTAAATTCAATCCCTCTGTTAATGAACGCTAGCACACCATAGGCCTTCTTCACAGCTCTATCCACTTGAGTGGTAACTTTCAAAGATGTATGAACATAGACCCCAAGATCTCTCTGCTCCTCCACATTGCCAAGAACCCTACCGTTATCCCTGTATTCCGCATTCATATTTGTCCTTCCAAAATGGACAACCTCGCACTTTTCAGGGTTAAACTCCATCTGCCACTTCTCAGCCCAGCTCTGCATCCTATCTATGTCTCTTTGTAGCCGACAACAGTCCTCCTCACTATTCACAACTCCACCAATCTTCGTATCATCTACAAATTTACTGACCCACCCTTCAACTCCCTCATCCAAGTCATTAATGAAAATCACAAACAGCAGAGGACCCAGAACTGATCCCTGCGGTACGCCACTGGTAACTGGGATCCAGGCTGAATATTTGCCATCCACCACCACTCTCTGACTTCTATAGGTGAGCCAGTTCGCTATCCAACTGGCCAAATTTCCCACTATCCCATGCCTCCTTACTTTCTGCATAAGCCTACCATGGGGAAACTTATCAAATGCCTTACTAAAATCCATGTACACTACTTCCACTGCTTTACCTTCATCCACATGCTTGGTCGTCACCTCAAAGAATTCAATAAGACTTGTAAGGCAAGACCTACCCCTCACAGATCCGTGCTGACTATCCCTATTCAAGCAGGGTATTTCCAGATGCTCAGAAATCCTATCCCTCAGTAACCTTTCCATTACTTTGCCTACCACCGAAGTAAGACTAACTGGCCTGTAATTCCCAGGGTTATCCCTATTCCCTTTTTTGAACAGGGGCACGACATTAGCCACTCTCCAATCCCCTGGTACCACCCCTGTTGACAGTGAGGACGAAAAGATCATTGCCAACAGCTCTGCAATTTCATCTCTTGCTTCCCATAGAATCCTTGGATATATCCCGTCAGGCCCGGGGGACTTGTCTATCCTCAAGTTTTTCAAAATGCCCAACACATCTTCCTTCTAACAAGTATTTCTTCGAGCTTACCAGTCTGTTTCACACAGTCTTCTCCAACAAAATGGCCCCTCTCATTTGTAAATACTGAAGAAAAGTACTCGTTCAAGACCTCTACTATTGCTTCAGACTCAATACACAATCTCCCGCTACTGTCCTTGATCGGACCGACCCTCACTCTAGTCATCCTCATATTTCTCACATATGTGTAAAAGACCTTGGGGTTTTCCTTGATCCTACACGCCAAAGATTTTTCATGCCCTCTCTTAGCTCTCCTAATCCCTTTTTTCAGTTCCCTCCTGGCTATCTTGTATCCCTCCAGCACCCTGTCTGAACCTTGTTTCCTCAGCCTTACATAAGTCTCCTTCTTCCTCTTAACAAGGCATTCAACCTCTCTTGTCAACCATGGTTCCCTCATTCGACCATCTCTTCCCTGCCTGACAGGGACATTCATATCAAGGACACGTAGTACCTGTTCCTTGAACAAGTTCCACATTTCACTTGTGTCCTTCCCTGACAGCCTATGTTCCCAACTTATGCACTTCAATTCTTGTCTGACAACATCGTATTTACCCTTCCCCCAATTGTAAACCTTGCCCTGTTGCATGCACCTATCCCTCTCCATTACTAAAGTGAAAGCCACAGAATTGTGGTCACTATCTCCAAAATGCTCCCCCACTAATAAAGCTACCACTTGCCCTGGTTCATTACCAAATCCAATATGGCCTCCCCTTTGGTCGGACAATCTACATACTGTGTTAGAAAAGCTTCCTGGACACACTGCACAAACACCACCCCATCCAAACTATTTGATCTAAAGAGTTTCCACTCAATGTTTGGGAAGTTGAAGTAACCCATGACTACTGCACCTTTCCAAAATCTGTTTCCCAATCTGTTCCTCCACATCTCTGCTACTATTGGGGGGCCTATAGAAAACTCCTAACAAGGTGACTGTTCCTTTCCTATTTCTGTCTTCAACCCATACTACCTCAGTAGGCAGATACTCCTCGAACTGCCTTTCTGCAGCTGTTATGCTATCTCTAATTAACATTGCCACCCCCCCCCCCCACCCCCCCCTCTTTTACCACCCTCCATAAACGTATTGAAACATCTATAACCAGGGACCTCCAACAAACATTTCTGGCCCTCTTCTATCCATGTTTCCGTGATGGCCACCATATCGTAGTCCCAAGTACCGATCCATGCCTTAAGTTCCCCCACCTTATTCTTGATGCTTCGTGCGTTGAAGTATACACACTTCAACCCACCTCCGTGCCTGTAAGTACTCTCCTTTGTCAGTGTTCCCTTCCCCACTGCCTCACTACACGCTTTGGTGTCCTGAATATCGGCTACTTTAGTTGCTGGACTACACATCCAGTTCCCATTCCCCTGCCAAATTAGTTTAAATCCTCCCGAAGAGTACTAGAAAACCTCCCTCCCAGGATATTGGTGCCCCTCTGGTTCAGATGCAACCCGTCCTGCTTGTACAGGTCCCACCTTCCCCAGAATGCGCCCCAATTATCCAAATACCAGAAGCCCTCCCTCCTACACCATTCCTGCAGCCACGTGTTCAGCTGCACCCTCTCCCTATTCCTAGCCTCGCTATCACGTGGAACTGGCAACAAACCAGAGATGACAACTCTGTCTGTCCTGGCTTTTAACTTCCAGCCTAACTCCCTAAACTTGTTTATTACCTCCACACCCCTTTTCCTACCTACGTCGTTGGTACCAATGTGCACCACAACTTCTGGCTGCTCACCCTCCCCCTTAAGGATCCTGACGACACGATCCAAGACATCCCTGGCCCTGGCACCCGGGAGGCAACATACCTTCCGGGAGTCTCGCTCGCGACCACAGAATCTCGTATCTATTCCCCTAACCATTGAAACTCCTACAACTATTGCTTTTCTATTCTCCCCCCTTCCCTTCTGAGCCCCAGAGCCAGACTCAGTGCCAGAGACCTGGCTGCTAGGGCCTTCCCCCTGGAGGCCACCCCGCCCCCAACAGCATCCAAAACGGTATCCTTGTTTTGAAGGGGTACGGCCACGAGAGATCCCTGCACGTTCTGCCTGTTTGTTTTCTTTCCCCTGACTGTAACTTAGCTCCTCTTGTTCTGTACCTTGGGTGTGGTTACCTCCCTGTAACTCTTCTCTATAACCCCCTCTGCCTCCCGGATGATCCGAAGTTCATCCAGCTCCAGTTCCCTAACACGGTCTCTCAGGAGCTGGAGTTGGGTGCACTTCCCACAGGTATAGTCAGCGGGGACACCGGTGGTATCCCTCACCATCCACATCCTACAGGAGGAGCATGCAACTAGCCTAGCCTCCATCCCCTCTTACCTTACAGAATATAGCTGCCCTGTGGACCAACTGGACCTCTGTCCTCCAACTCTGCTCCCAGTCAGCTGCACTCTCTGTAAACTCCTGGCTCTCTTCTCACTCTTTGAGGAAATGAAATGAAAGGAGCACCTTACTCCAGCCTCACCTAACTCCCTCAGTCACCAAACTCTCACCATAGCACTCAAATGCACCCAAATTCAGCACTCCCTCAGTCACCAAACTCTCACTATAGCACTCAAATGCACCCAAATTCAGCACTCCCTCAGTCACCAAACTCTCACTATAGCACTCAAATTCAGCACTCCCTCAGTCACCAAAACTCTCACTATAGCACTCAAATGCACGAAATTCCGCACTCAGTGCAAACAAAATCTGCACTGTAGGTGGATCACTTGTATACTGTGAATCTAGCCTCTGAAAACTGGCCTAATCCAATTAACTAATTAACAAGCTCCAGCTGCCAGTACCTACAAGTAGGACCTTTGTTTAAAACTGATTGAAAATTCACCTTCTTCTAAACCAAACAGCAACTTTTAAGTTAATTAACTAATTAAAAGAAAGACTAGACTTTAGATAAAAATGAAGCCTTATACTCCTTCAGTCACCAAACTCTCACTGTAGCACTCAAATGCACCAAATTCAGCACTCAGTGCAAACAAAGTCTGCACTATAGGTGGATCACTTTTATACTGTGAACCTGGCCTCTGAAAACTGGCCTAATACAATTAACTAATTAACACGCTCCAGCTGCAAGTACCTACAAGTAGAACCTTTGTTTAAAGCTGATTGAAAATTCACCTTCTTCTAAAGCAAACAACTTGAAGGTGAATGTTGCACAATCTCCTGCCTAATCCCCACCCTTTACCTGCCCTACCATCTGTCCTCCCAGCCCTGTGCCTGTGGTGGGAGTGGGACTACCTGAGGCCTGGTGCTGTAGGCCCCCTCCTGGGGTGAAGGCCCTGCTGCCTGCCTCTGTCCGCCCATCCCTCTGCCTGAGGTGGTAGTAGGAACATCCAGGGGCCTTTTGCTGCAGGCCCCCTCCTGGGGTGAAGGCCCTGCTACCTGCCTCTGTCCTCCCACCCCTCTGCCTGAGGTGGGAGTGGGACCACCTGGGACTGCAGGCCCGGCCTTCTGTCCTCCCACCCCTCTGCCTGAGGTGGGAGTGGGACCACCTGGGACTACAGGCCCAGCCTTCTGTCCTCCCACCCCTCTGCCTGAGGTGGGAGTGGGACAATCCGGGCTGCAGGCCTAGCCTTCTGTCCTCCCACCCCTCTGCCTGAGGTGGGAGTGGGACCACCTGGGGCTGCAACAAAAGATTTTGTTTTGGGACCCTGCAGGGCTGAAGAGCGTCATCCGCCCACCTTATAACCACCTGTGGCGCGTGTGGGGCAGTTTTGGACATTACCTTGGGCCCTCCAGGGCTTAAAAACGCTGCCCCACTGCTCTGCAGAACATTCCCTTGTGGCACCTGTGCGTAAGGTGTCACGTCCCTACCTCCGTTCCCCTTTAATTGTTTTACGCACGGTCGGGTCGTACCAAAGGTGAACATGGCCAGAACCTCTGGGGCATCCTCCACTCTGCCAGGGGCAGGGCAGCCAAGCACTTATGCGGGGGCGGCAGTCTCTCGACCTTCCGCTGCCTCTGCGGCCCCCACGCTCTTCCGCCTACCAACGCGGCGACTGGGGTTGAAGTCCTATGCCCACCCCACAATGACCATCGAGGCGTGCACCCGTGCGATGGCCGTGGTTGTCGGCCCCTCGGCCATCGTAGTCGCCTTGCGGATGTACGGCAAGGCCGTGTTTTTCCTGTGGGCCGAGCAGGCGGTCCACCGGGCCCTGGAAAGTGGGCTCACGGTGGGCGGGACACACGTGGCGGTGGACCCGCTGGAGGCCACCGCCGAATGTGTCGTTCTTTCAAGCGTCTCGCCCTACCTTCCCACTGAGCTCCTCCTCCCCCATCTCAACCTACTGGGGGAGGTCAGGTCCGGGGTGGCGCCGCTGACGCTCGGCTTTTGGGACCCCTCCGTCTGCCATGTATACTCATTACGGCGATAGGTTCTTATCCGCCTGACCCGGGAGGTCACCAAGGGAGGTTTTGTGGTCACCCACCAAGGGGAGGACCACAAGGTATTTTGGTCAGCGGACGGCATGCGGTGCCATGCCTGCAGAGGGCTGGGGCATATTCGCCGGAACTGCCCCACCCTAACAGCCGCCGCCAACACCACCTCCACGGTGGCTGCGGCTGGCACTGCCCCCCTCTCCTCTACCACCTCACCATCTGCCCAGGAGCCTGCCCCCGATAACACCACGGCTGCTGGCGGGGGGGGGGGGGGGGGGGGGGGGGAAGAGGGAGCCTCCGCTAGACCAGAGGCAGCCCAAAAAGGCAAAAATGAAGACGGCACGGCGGTCGGAAAGGACCCATCACTCCTTGGCCCCATCACGGGTACTGACCCCTTGCCCGTTTCAATCAACTCCAAGACCACAGCCTCACCTCGGGTTACCGCCGCCTCAGAACAACATGAGGGGCCCCGAGAGACCACCACATGGGCTCCGGGGAGCCTGTGTTTGGCCCCAAGCTGGAGGCTGCACCGGCCTCGCCACGGACCCAGGAACTGGGCGATGCGGAGGGGGGCGATGCTGCCGAGGGCCCTCCAGCAGTGGAGGTCCTGCAGTAAGATGGGACTGTCCCCCGCAAGCGTCACCTGTCTGAGCCGGAGGAGGTGGTGGGTCTCGCTGCCCCTCCCCGGGCGAGCGGGGTTGGGTGTCCCGGTGTTTATTCCCATCACCCTAATGCCCAGCCCCGTTAAAAAGAAAGCCAGGGCGGTCTCCAAGGCCGCCCCGGCGTCTGAGCTGCCGTCATCCCCCGAGCAGGGAGACCCGGGGTCGGGCGGAGACGTGACCCCCGAGGGCTCGTTCCGCCCGGTGGAGTTTTACTCCCCGGTCATCTCCTTTTGTTCATCGCCGGGGGCCGGCGGCAGCCACCGGAGCCCCTATATATTCGGGTCGTGGGCGGGCGACGGCGAGGAAGGCTCCCTGCTCACCACAACCATGCAAATGATGCCAGGGAGCCCAGGTTCCATCCCGGAACTGTCTCCGGGAGTTTTCCTGGCTCTCTCCGAGGGCCCGGCATTGACAGTGGTGGCGGGGTCGGAGCCGCCACCACCCACGGACTCCGAGTCACGGGGGGAGCCTGCAAGGGACCCGCCTGAGGACGATCCAGGGGGTGGGATTGACACGGGCCTAGGGCTAGCCGATGGGCCCGTGTTGCCCGCCACACTCCATGTGGCGGGGGACTCGGGCTCAGGTGGTGACCGCTCGTAGGAGGAAGGCTGCTCAGTGACGGGTGAGGAGGAGGATTTAGACGCTCTCTGCAGCGAGGCAGAGGGCGCCCTCACACCCGGCACCAAGTCTCCTCTCATCTCCTCGGGAGAACTCCGAGCATTTTTGAAAACACATCACGGTCACCAGGACTGTATGCGGCTGGCGCTGGACAGCTGGGGAAATCTGGGGCTACTCCTCGAGTGCGCCCGCGTCTATGCCAGAGAGGCGCAGGATTTCGATCAGGACCAGGGGGAGCAGCGCCAAGCTGTTCTCTTCCTCGCGGGGCTCCTGAGGGAGTGGAGGGGGCGTTGAACCTCCACTCTCTCTGAGCACTGAGGTGATTGGTGACGGATACACACTACAACTGACATGGAGGTAACTGTAGCCAGCCTCAACATCAACGGCAGCAAGGACGCACATCGCCGTTTCCAGTCCTTCTCTGTCCTTCGGGACGGAAAGTACAGGGTGTGCTTCCTGCAGGAAACCCACGCCATTCCGGGTGACGAAGCTCAGTGAACCCTGGAGTGGCAAGGGGGAGTCTTCGTGAGTCACTTGGCACCACGTTCGGGCGGGGGGGCTATCTTGTTGGCTCCACATTTTCAGCCGGAGATCTTGGGGGTCAAGGAGCCAGTGCCAGGCCGTCTGTTGCACTTAACGGTCCGCGACGGGGATGTGGTGCTTCACTTTGTGAATGTCTACGCTCCCCTAGTCGGGCCGCAATAGGTGACATTTTACGAAAAAGTGTTCACTCTTCTAGGCACCATCCCGGTGGGCGAGTGCATCGTCCTCGGAGGGGATTTTAATTGCACCCTCCAGGACCAGGACCGTCGTGGAGTCCAGCGCAGCTCAGCGGGGGTGGTGAAGTTGAGGGACCTGGTTAGGTCCTTCGACTTGGTGGACGTCTGGCGGACTCTCCATCCTGAATTGCGGGTGTACACCTTTGTGTGCCCTCTGTTCAGAGCGTCCAGAATCGACTGTCTTTATATTTCCAAGACGTACTTGCCCAGCGTTCCGACGGCCTCCATGGAGCAGGTGCCGTGCTCGGACCACCACCTGGTTGTGGGCGGGGCTTGCCCCATCCCGCACTCAGACATGGTCCGCGTACTGGCACTTTAACAACCTGCTGCTGGAGGACGAGCGGTTCCTGGACTCGTTTCGCCGTTTCTGGGCCGACTGGAGAAGGAAGCGGGGTGGCTTCCCCTCCTTACGCTGATGATGTGCCCCTCTTGTTCACTGACCCCGGTGACCTGCGGAGGATGCGAGAGTGCCAGGCGGTGTACTCCGCCGCGTCTTCTGCTCGGATCAACTGGGCTAAATGTTCCGGACTCCTGGTCGGTCCGTGACAGATGGACCCCCTCTCAGAGGAGCTCAGGCCCTTTAGCTGGAGTCGGACCAACATCCTCTACTTGGGAGTCCATCTTTGTCCGGCAGAGGAAGACTGGCCGGCGAACTGGCAGGAGCTGGAGACCAAGGTCACCACTCGCCTGGGACGCTGGACAGGACTTCTCCGAGTGCTGTTACACAGGGGCTGAGTTCTCGTCATAAACCAGCTGATCGCCTCTCTGCTGTGGTATCGGCTGGTCACTTTGACCCCTCCCCCTGACTTTGTCACACGCATCCAGAGAACCATGCTTCGGTTCTTCTGGGACAAAGGATTGCACTGGGTCGCTGAGGAGGTCTTGAGTCTCCCGATTGTGGAGGGCGGTTTGGCGCTGGTGTGCCTTCGCACCCAGATTGCGACTTTCCGCCTTCAGACTCTGCAGCGATACCTGTACATTGAGCCTCCTCCACGATGCTGTGCCCTGGCGACGTATTTCTTCCACCAGGTGCACGGCCTGAACTACGACGTGCAGCTCCTGTTCGTTGACCGGAATGGTCTTCGGAACTCTTTGTTGGCGCTGCCCGTCTTGGACCAGGACCTTTTCAAAGTCTGGAACACGGTTGCCATGCGCCGCAGCTCTCCCCCGTCAGGAGTAGTGGCTGTCGTAAGGGAAGCCGCTGCTCAGGAATCTGCACCTCCGCCAATATCCATTCAGGTGGCTGGCGGAGCAGAGGGCTGTGGATGCCGGGGTGACCAGGATCGGGGACGTGCTGGGTGGCGGAGGGGCGGGCTGGATGACACCCAATGAGCTTGCCAGGCGTGGAGCGGTGTCTGTCCGGTGCGCGGCCAATGCTATCCAAGGCCTCAAAACGGTCACGCTCGGCCCCGTAAGCACAATTGGACTTGAGACGGCTCGGTTGTGCGGTGGTACCCCGTCTGAGCGGACTCCTGCTCGGACGGTATTCGACATTGGTCCCAAACCCCGGAACTTGCCCCGGGTGCTGGTGCCCCACAGCCCCAGCCGCCTCGCGGAAATACCCTTCGTGCCCTTTCGCACTGCGCGGAGCGGTTTCCTGTATGGCCTGCTGTTGCACACTTTCCACCTCCTTGCCCTTGCCCGCCACCCGGACACGCCTTGGCGTGCCTCGTTGCCGTCCGGCGGCGCTGGTCCCCACTGGAGGTCCCTCTACGGAGGTGTCCTCCCCATAAAACTAGGGGACCTGGGGTGGAGGGTGCTGCTCATGGCAGTGTCGTGCAACCATTGTTTAAATCACTTCACGGCTTTGCCAGAGACCTGCCACTTTTGCGGCCTGGTGGAGACCGTGGAGCACGTGTATGTTGTCTGTCCTAGGCTGCACTCCTTTTTTGGTTTCTTGACTGCGTTGTTGTTGAGGTTTTCTTTGCACTTCAGCCCCGCGCTCCTGATCAATGGGCATCCTGTGCGGAGGGGGCGGGGAGGGCGGAGGACCTCCTCGTGAACTGCCCCTGGGCCTGGCCAAACTTGTCATTTATAGGTCCAGGCAGCGGGCGACCGAGGGGGTTGTCCAGCCTGACTGTCTGGCCATCTTCCGCGGCCTCGTTTGTGGCTGGGTGTCCCTGGAGCGGGAGCATGCGGTGTCCACGGGCACACTTGAGGCCTTCCGTGCTCGGTGGGCAGTGCAGGGGTTGGATTGCCTTATCGACCCCGATTCTCACACTTTAATTTGACGGGTTTTTGATAAGTTTTTGTTTCCTTTCTCGTTCTTTTTCGGCTGTGCTCCACTCGTTGTTTTGGGGCACTCCACACTTTTGTTTTGTCCATCAATTACTGTATGTTCTTGTGCTTGGTTTTAACACCCAACATCACGCCAGTGTCAGTGGCGGATGCTGGCTTAACTCCTGTACGTGTAGATAAACGTACAGGTCATAATATCACAATAAATAAATAAATAAATAAAATAACAAAACACATACCAAAAAAAATATATATATATATATATATAAATTAGAGTAGTAAGACCCTATAATAGGTCAAACAGCAACTTTTAAGTTCATTAACTAAATAAAAGAAAGACTAGACTTTAGATAAAAATGAACCCTTATACTCCCTCAGTCACCAAACTCACTGTAGCACTCAAATGCACCAAATTCAGCACTCAGAACAAACTGTGTCAGGCAATTTCTTCCATGGAGTAGCCCATGTGTGGCGGAAACTTTTCTAGGCTCTCTCATCTTATACAACAAAGAAGGTCACACTGAGTACTTTGCTGAATATCAACCTTGAATTCAGAGCTGGAACTCTGGTCTTCCTTGTCAGGACTGTCTGAAGTTAGATTTGCAGACTGCACCTTCTGACCCAAATGCAGGAATGCTATCACTAAGCCAAAGGTTCACTCCTAAGACAATGGTAGCTGTACTTCAAAAGTAATTACAAAGAAATTACAACATAGAAACTGGTCATTTGGCCCAATCAGTCATTGTTGGTGTTTATCCTCCTCATAACAGTTGTCTTAATCTCATGGGACCACCCTCTCCTTTATGCCTTTATTTGCCTTTCTTTCAGCCTTCGATATGACCAATTCCTAAATGTTGACATGGCCTCTGCTTCAGTCACATACTTCAATGGTGTTCCATATCCTCACAATTCTCTGTATAAAATAATGCTTCTCCTCCTCTCTATCCTAAATCTCTTCCATTTATCAATTGGCTTTGAAGTGCTAAGGGATGTTCTGAGGACATGAAAGGAATTATTGTATACATACCAATTACTTGCCTTTTAAGTGAATATGCAAGCTTTTGTCACCAATGTCTGTGTTCTCTCTCGGCCTCAATCTGCACAGCCCTCAGCTGGAGTCACTAGGTTCTCGGAATCTGTGGTGAAGGTAGAAGCACATTTTTTTAGTCACATAAAGGAATGGGAGTAGGTCATCTGGCCCCTTGAGCCTCTTCTGACATTAAATAAAACTGTTGCTTATCTGTACATTAATTCCATTTATCCACCCTGGTTCCATATTGCTTAATACCCATTGCTAGCGAAAATCTATTGATCTCAAATTTACAATTAATAATTGAGCTTTATCTGGTTCCACAATTCTACCATCCTAACTTCTGTCTGGGATAGCCTGGCTCTGGCTTTAAGCTTGTGCCCATGTATGCTAGACTCCGCCGCCAGCAAAATGTTTTCGGTCTATCTATCCTATCACGCCCTTTCAAAATCCTAAATACCTCAATCAAATCACTTTTTAACCTTCTATATTATAAGGAATAAAATACTAGTTTATGTAATCTCTTATAAACTAATCTGGCAACATTCTGGTGAAGCTTTGCCACCCTCCTTCCAAGGCCAATACAATTTCCCTGAGGTGTATTGCCACAAACTATACAGTACTCCAGATATGGTCTAACCCGGACTTTGTTCTGGTCAAATAGCCTGGCATTGTCAAGGATTATGCTTGTATAACCCTTGAATCATGGTCCACAGCTGGGGCTGTTTAGCACAGGGCTAAATCGCTGGCTTTGAAAGCAGACCAAGGCAAGCCAGTAGCATGGTTCAATTCCCGTAACAGCCTCCCCGAACAGGCGCCGGAATGTGGCGACTAGGGGCTTTTCACAGTAACTTCATTGAAGCCTATTTGTGACAATAAGCGATTTTCATTCATTTCACACATTAGCTGGAAAATAATTCTCAGGGCAACACAGCAGAATAAGGGTCACTAAATTACCTGGGTGAACATTCGGGACTCTGAATGTGGAATCACCCCATGGTGAGAGAGGTTCCCTGGCAGAGACATTTTGGGAGCTAGCTACAGCCATCAGGCTGCTGTACAATTCATATTAATAAATACTTTTAGTGTTCACTGATGAAGTTTGTGAAAGTGCATCTTTACATCTGATGACAAGGATAAATTATCCTTGACACTACCTTTGGACTGACACCTGTGAGTATCTTGTGTTAACCAAAGTCTGAAATAAAGAAGTGCTCACCAGAATGCTCCTTTTTGGGATAATAGACCCATTTGATTCTTCCATGCAAGACTGGACGCAATACATTGAGCGCCTTGGTATTATTTCCAAGCAAATGAAATGGGGAGGAGGCGAAACGCAAAGCAATTCTCCTAAGTATTGTTGGAATTCAAACCTGTCGTACAACCCCAAGCATGCCCGACTCCAAATCAATTAGTGAACTTATGGATTTACTGAAGGCTCAATCGCAACCTCAACCAGCAGTCATACTCCAGAGATTCAAATTTAATTTGAGGGAGAGAGCCCAGGCAAATCGATTATGACTTAGAACATAGAACATACAGTGCAGAAGGAGGCCATTCGGCCCATCGAGCCTGCACTGACCCACTTAAGCCCTCATTTCCACCCTATCCCTGTAACCCAATAACCCCTCCTAACCTTTTTGGTCATTAAGGGCAATTTATCATGGCCAAACCACCTAACCTGCACGTCTTTGGACTATGGGAGGAAACCGGAGCACCCGGAGGAAATCCACGCAGACACGGGGAGAACGTGCAGACTCCGCATAGACAGTGACCCAGCGGGGAATCAAACCTGGGGCCCTGGCGCTGGGAAGCCACAGTGCTATCCACTTGTGCTACCGTGCCGCACTTACTTTGCTAAACTGAAATAAATATCAGAGTATTGTGATTTTGGTGTCACCTTAAACGTCATATTACGCGATAGGTTAGCCTGTGGTGTGAACAATGACGCTATTCAATGCAGATTGCTTACAGAGGCCAAGAGAAATTTTAACCACCGAAACAGCCGGAAAGCGGGAAACAATTTCAGCTACAACAAAATAAAAAGGTACAGAATAGGCAATCAGTCAGTAATTCTTAAAGGGGAATGTTACTGCTGTGGAGGTAGATGCACTCCTGAATCATGTTGTTTTAAGGAGACTGAGTATGTTTACTGTCACAAAAGAAGACATTTGATAAAGCAGTGCAGAGCGAATTCAAGATCATCAAGTAATCAACCCACCAAGATATTACATTGATTTTAGTACCTAAGAGAGTGAGTCCATGTGTGGTACGGTAGCACAATGGTTAGCGCTGTTGCTTCACAGCACCAACATCAGTTAATTGGTTTTGGATATCCTGAGATCATGAAAGATGCAGTAAATGAAAGTTGGTTCCTAATGCTATGATTAAAAATGCCGAAATTTCACACAGTGGGGGAAGGGTTAGGGTTAACACTGTTGCTTCACAGCACCAGGGACCCTGGTTTAATTCCCGACTTGGGTCACTGTCTGTGCGGAGTCTGCACGTTCTCCCTTTGTCTGCGTGGGTTTCCTCCGGGTGCACCAATTTCCTCCCCCAAGTCCTGTTAGATGAATTGAACATTCTGGATTATCCCTCCGTGTACCCAAACAAGTGTGATGACTAGGGGATTTTCACAGTAAGTTGCGGCTTCAGTACAATTCTTATTAATACATACCATTATGATCACGAATGAAGTCTGTGAAAGTGCATCTTTCACGGCCCTTGCTATTTCGCATCAGGAAGATTTTGCCTAGAGGGAATTTATTTACCCAGTAAGCGGACATATTTCTGAGATTTGTGAGATTTAACTTGCTATGTCATATGTGTGGGTGATACCTTTTTATACTGTGGTGCAACACGATGTTCAAAAATGATTTGAAAATGTTCTATATTTATTATATACCTTTTATTTGCCATTCTAGGAACAATTTATGGTGCACGTCAATCTATAGTCTGGATCAGTATTCATGGAAGGGCAATGAGCTGGAAATATTTCGGTGATCCTGCTTTTCTGCTGGCTGATAATAAGAATATTGAAATCTTCCGTAGCTGTTCATTGCATTGCAAAATACTAGGAGCTGGCTTAGACACCGGAGGGCTTGCACTCTGCACCCATCATATGTTTTGTGGGGATCAAACTTACTTTTGCCTGACTGGCTCATCTCGCTTTAATTTTCTGGGTGACAGCCCTTTAATTAGTATGAGGCAGGTTTTAATTCCATTTCTTGGAGGCAATCCCGGCACATAGAGCTGGCAGCCAATCTGAGGTCAGCAGCCTTGCGCCACATCAGGATCGGTGATCGCTACCTGTAATACAGGAGACTGCAGAAGAGGAACCATGGGTGCCCTCAAACCAGGTAAACCTGAGACCTCATCACGGCTTAGTTGATAAGCCCCATCAACTAAGGGGAGGGGGGGGTTTATTTGGACATGGGGTGAGGTTGGACATGGGGAGCAAAACTGTGAGAGGTTGGGTCCTAATAGGGGGTCTGGAAAGAAGGCACCTCCATCTCCTTTCACTGACTAGCAGCCCGATGGGTTAAACCTGCTAAAGTACACATTGGACGAAGGCTTCTCCTGCTGCCCTTTATATCAAAAGGCGCAGAGATTAGGTCCTTAATTGGGCATGAATTGCCCATTTATGGGTCTCAACTGAGCCATGGGTAGTTGGCCCATCTGACGCCTCCTGCACTACCTGTAAAATCATGATGGGGGTTGACGTCACACACACTGCAGATGGCACAGCGCACTAATTTACTGTTTTTCTGCCCACCGGTGGGCCATAAAATTTAACCCTCGAGGCAAAACCTTCCTGACGTGAAATAATCGAGGGTTGGGACCATATCCGGCTTCCAAGCCTGCCAGTGCCTGCTGTCTGCATGGCATTGTGATCTTACAACAGGCGACCCGGTAACAGGCCACCTCCACATTAACCATCCAATTAAAGATGGTGGGAAGGACCACAGCATTGACGGCCCCATGGGCGGGTCTGCAGCAATAGACAGCTGGCAGCCCAAATGGAGCCGCCATCCTCAAAGTCACCTCATGCGGCAACACATTCGAGCCCCTATAAACCAGCATAGGGGTGGGTTTAGCACAGTGTGCTAAACAACTGGCATGTAATGCAGAACAATGCCAGCAGCGCGGGTTCAATTCCCGTACCGGCCTCCCCGAACAGGCGCCAGAATGTGGCGACTAGGGGCTTTTCACAGTAACTTCATTGAAGCCGACTTGTGACAATAAGCGATTATTATTATTATTAATTTTCCCAGATATCAAATTAGATGCCCACAGGCTCTGTTTTGATGTTTCCTTTTACTGCCTCCCTTCTCATTTCTTCACTCTTTCCCCTCCCTCCTCCAGGGGGGAAAAAAATTGAACATTTTCCAATTGGTGCAGCCATTTCTCTTTAACTGACCTCATGGGGACATTCAATTGGAGTTGCAGCCTTTAAATGGTTTTTGCTGCTGTGATTTTCCATCCCCTTCCCTGCATTTCCTGTACGTGCAAGGCATCAAAGGCGTAAGAGTGTATTTACATTTGATGCTTGGCCAAACGTGATTGAACAAGCAGTTTTATCACTTTATCTGCTACTGTAAACACCTCCATGTGCTTATTAATGAGATGCAATACTTTGATCCTATTGAGTCTGTCATAATATGCACCCATGCACATCATGAGGTAAAAACAGGCAGTGACAGACACCCAGGTGAGCCAATCAACATACAGGACAGAACACAACCAATCACCAGACAGAACACCAGAGGGGGACTTCCAACTATAAAACACATGAGGCATCAGCACTCCGCCTCTTTCCACTGGTGACAACTGTAGTCACAGTCAGGGTTTTTTATCAGTCAGCACCTTCTACACGTGGATCAGAGCTAGCCTGGTCTCGTAAGTTAGAGTTAGTACACTTAGAGTAGTAGAGTGTCAACCCACAGCCAGCTGTGTGCACTGTTACAGACGTTCAATAAATCGTATTGAACCAACGCCTACGTTTGGTGTATGCTTTACAGTTCATCTGCATCCTGTTGCAGTCCGTGTTACCTCAGGGTGAATAACACGACATGATACCAGGAGTCTACTTCATCTAAGTAATTTACCTTGAATAATTCGGTGACGACCAGCAAGTGGCTTCCAGCGGCATGGAGAAGGTCCAGGCCCCTCCACAGCTCCGGATCTCCGGAAATATCGGCACCAACTGGCGGGTCTTCAAGCAGAAATTCAGTCCATACATTGAGGACTCAGGCCTCGAGGATGCGTACGATGGCAGAAAAATCGCGCTGCTCCTATCGACTGCGGGGAACCAGGCCGTCCAAATTTTCAATTCGCTCACTTTTGTCGACGCCGAGGACAAGACCAAGTTCCAGACCGTGTTAGCTAAATTTGACAGTCACCGTGAAGTCGAAACGAATGAGAGCTTTGAACGCTATGTCTTCCAGCAACGCCTTCAGGGTCAGGATGAGCCTTTCCAATACTTTCTAACTCATCTCCGCATATTGGCACAATCCTGCAACTACGGTGACACCGCTGATTCCCTCATCAGGGATCAGATCGTATTTGGGGTCCACTCCGATGCCCTGCGGGAGCAGCACCTAAAAATAAAAACATGACCCTGCCAGTAGCCATCGAGACATGTAAAGTGCATGAACAGGCTAAAAGTCGCTACTCCCGCCTTAAATCGGCAGAACAGGACCAACTTGCCTCCCACGAGGCAGAGAGTGTACAGGCCATCGCCCGAATACGGCGCCTTAGCATCGATGAAGGCGGCCATTTCGCGCGCTTTTCCCGGGGTCCCATGCATGCGCACCACGGACGGGAGAACGAAGCGGCCGAAGACCACACTGCGCAGGTGCAAACGGCGACTGACCGCACTGCACATGTGCAACGGCACACGGAGCGTTACGGCGTCAACGTCATGACGTGCCCGAACTGCAGCACCGCCCACTTAAAGCGGCAATGCCCTGCAAGAGGCAGGCGATGTTTAAATTGTGGGAAGCCTGGCCATTATACAGCCTTGTGCAGGTCTGCACCGCCGATCATGGGCCAGCGATCCCAGTTCCAAAGCAAATGCATTTGAAGTGTGCAGCAAGGGCTGCTGGATTCGGAACCTGGTAACACCACAGATTCAAAGGACGACTGCCTGGAGTCCCCATATCGTGTGGGCATCATTACCATGTATGACAAGGCCTCCTCAAATTCAGCAACACGCCTTCCCATCCTCAACGTGGATTCTGCGGACGAATGGCGTGCTGTCGTACAAATCAACCAATGCAGCATCCGGTTCAAGCTGGACACTGGTGCTTCAGCCAATCTCATCTCTCAAGCAGATCTTGCTCGCATCCAAAGGCAGCCAAAAATTCTTCCGCCGGCCTGCCAGCTGTTTGATTATAATGGCAATGCCATTACTGCGTTAGGGTCTTGTCACCTGCATGCCTCCAACAAGGCCATCAAAGCCACACTGCGATTCAAAATCGTTAAGCCTGACTAGGATTTCCTGCTTGGTGCCCATGCATGCAAGCTACTCAATCTTGTCCAGCGCGTACATGCCATGTCCTCTGCTAATATGAATCTTCAGGCTGACATTGACGAAGTCCTGTCACAATACCTGGATGTGTTCAGTGGGATGGGCACGCTGCCGTACTGCTACAGAATCTTACTCAGGCCTGATGCTACGCCTGTGATACATGCACCACGCCGGGCGCCGTTTAAAGGTGCAGCTGCAGGAGCTCCAAGACCAGGGTATAATCTCTAAAGTGACGGAACCGACTGACTGGTTCAGCTCGATGGTTTGTGTGAAGATGCCCTCTGGAGAACTGCGCATATGTATAGATCCCAAGGATCTTAACCGAAACATAATGCGGGGACACTACTCAATCCCGAAGCAGGAAGAGCTAACCAGTGAGACATGCCAAATTCTTCACGAAGCTAGCTGCATCACGTGGCTTCTGGCAGATACAACTGGATGAGTCCAGCAGGAAGCTCTGCACGTTTAATACACCTTTCAGAAGGTACTGTCACAAGCGCATGCCATTTGGTATTGTTTCAGCCTCTGAAATCTTTCACAGGATCATGGAACAGATGCTGGAGGGCATTGAGGGTGTGCGGGTTTATGTTGATGATGTCATTAGATGGTCCACGACCCCAGAGGAACACATATCTCGGCTCCAACAAGTCTTTCGATGCATAAATGCCAACGGCCTCATGTTGAACAAGACCAAATGCTACTTTGGCATGTCATCAATCAAGTTTTTGGGTGATCAGATATCCCAGCAGGGCGTGCTCGGACTCGGACAAAGTCAAGGCCATCAACACCATGAAGACCCCGGAAGTCAAAAAGGCGGTACTCCGCTTCCTGGGTATGGTTAACTTCTTGGGAAGGTTCATTCCCAACCTCGCATCACACACCACGGCTCTCAGGCATCTGGTGACGAAGTCCACTGCCTTTCAGTGGCGACCCACACATCAAGCAGAGTGGCTAGAGTTAAAGGCAAAGCTCACCACTGCTCCGGTACTAGTGTTTTTTGACCCAGAGCGGGAGAAAAAAGTCTCCACGGATGCCAGCCAGGACGGCATTGGTGCGGTGCTCCTCCAGAAGGCTGACTCCTCGTCCTGGGCACCAGTGGCCTATGCGTCCAGGGCCATGACTCCCACTGAGCAGAGGTATGCTCAGATAGAGAAAGAGTGCCTGGGCCTCCTCACCGGTATTGTAAAGTTCCATGATTACGTCTACGGTCTACCAACCTTCACAGTAGAGACTGACCACAGACTCCTAGTCCATATCATTCACAAGGACTTGAATGACATGATGCCCAGGCTTCAGCGCATTCTCCTTCGACTCCGCAGGTATGATTTCGAATTGGTTTACACACCGGGCAAGGAGCTAATCATTGCAGATGCCCTGTCTCGCGCCATCACCTCGCCGTGTGAACAGGTCGACTTCATCCGCCAAATTGAGGCACAGGTGCAACTGTGTGCCAGCAACCTCCCGGCCTTAGACGAACGAGTCATCAACATTCGGGAAGAGACTGCCAAGGACCCTCTTCTGCAGCGGGTCATACATCACCTTGCAAATGGTTGGCAGAAAGGGCAATGCCCCCAGTTCTTTAATGTCAAGGATGACCTAACAGTTGTCGAGGGGATCCTCCTCAAGCTGGATCGTATTGTTATTCCTCACAGCCTCCAGAGCTTAATGCTCAAACAGATCCATGAGGGACACCTCGGTATCGAGAAATGCAGGCGCAGGGCCCGGCAGGCTGTCTATTGGCCTGGCATCAACGAGGACATATCCAAGATGGTCCTCAATTGTGTGACTTGCCAGCGTTTCCAGCCTGCTCAGCCCAAAGAAACACTCCAGCAACACGAGATCATAACGTCTCCATGGTCAAAGGTGGGAATCGACCTTTTTCACGCCAATGGGCGTGACTACGTGCTTATAATTGACTACTTCTCGAGTTACCCCGAAGTGGTGAAACTGTCCAACCTCACATCAAGGACTGTCATCAAGGCCTGCAAGGAGACATTTGCCAGGCATGGTATTCCGCTCACGGTCATGAGCGACAACGGTCCCTGCTTCTACAGCCATGAGTGCTCCAACTTCGCGAAGCTATACCAGTTCAAGCACATTACCTCGAGCCCACATTACCCGCAATCTAAGGGGAAGGTCGAAAAAGGGGTTCATACCATGAAGCAACTGCTCTGCAAGGATCCGACGCCAGCCCCAGAGATTGGACTTATAAATATTTCCTTTGTACATATTGTTCTGTATCTGCACGCTGGAAACCTTACATGTACATATGCATTCACTCGTCATTTGCTGCAAATAGTTATATCTGTAAATATGTCGTATATGCTCTAAGCAACCGACAAATTTTTTTTAAAAAGGGGGTGTGGTAGTCTGTGTAGAGTTATTACGGTAACTGGTAATGCTGGAACACCATTGGTAGATATTGTATGTTTCCTATTGGTCAAGCTGTATGGTAGCTCCGCCCTGCAAGGCGGGGTATAAGAGCCCGTGCCGCCCGTGCAGCCTTCATTCTGTACCTGAGCTGCTGGGAGAAACATCTAGCTTATTAAAGATTAAAGATGCAAAGATGATTCTGGATAGGAGCGAAAGCAACAGGGTAGTTGTTATAGGGGACTTTAACTTTCCAAACATTGACTGGAAACACTATAGTTCGAGTACTTGAGATGGGTCTGTTTTTGTCCAATGTGTGCTGGAGGGTTTCCTGACACAGTATGTCGATAGGCCAACGAGAGGCAAGGCCGTATTGGATTTGGTACTGGGTAATGAACCAGGACAGGTGTTAGATTTGGAGATAGGTGAGCACTTTGGTGATAGTGACCACAATTCGATTACGTTTACTTTAGTGATGGAAAGGGATAGGTATATACCACAGGGCAAGAGCTATATCTGGGGGAAAGGCAATTATGATGCGGGAGGCAAGACTTAGGATACATCGGATGGAGAGGAAAACTGCAGGGGATGGGCACAATGGAAATGTGGAGCTTGTTCAAGGAACAGCTAATGCGTGTCCTTGATAAGTATGTACCTGTCAGGCAGGGAGGAAGTGGTCGAGCAAGGGATCCGTGGTTTACTAAGGCAGCCGAAACACTTGTCAAGAGGAAGAAGGAGGCTTATGTAAAGATGAGACATGAAGGTTCAGTTAGGGCGCTCGAGTGTTACAAGTTAGCTAGGAAGGACCTAAAGAGAGAGCTTAGAAGAGCCAGGATAGGACATGAGAAGTCTTTGGCAGGTAGGATCAAGGATAACCCTAAAGCTTTCTATAGATCTGTCAGGAATAAAAGAATGACTAGGGTAAGAGTAGGCCAGTCAAGGACAGTAGTGGGAAGTTGTGCTTGGAGTCCGAGGAGATAGGAGAGGTGTTAAATGAATATATTTTGTCAGTATTCACCCAGGAAAAAGACAATGTTGTCGAGGAGAATACTGAGATTCAGGCTACTAGACTAGAAGGGCTTGAGGTTCATAAGGAGGAGGTGTTAACGATTCTGGAAAGTGTGAAAATAGATAAGTCCCCTGGGCCGGATGGGATTTATCCTAGGATTCTCTGGGAAGCTAGGGAGGAGATTGCTGAGCCTTTGGCTTTGATCTTTAAGTCACCTTTGTCTACAGGAATGGTGCCAGAAGACTGGAGGATAGCAAATGTTGTCCCCTTGTTCAAGAAGGGGAGTAGAGACAACCCCGGTAACTATAGACCAGTGAGCCTTACTTCTGTTGTGGGCAAAATCTTGGAAAGGTTTATAAGAGATAGGATGTATAATCATCTGGAAAGGAATAATTTGATTAGAGATAGTCAACATGGTTTTGTGAAGGGTAGGTCGTGCCTCACAAACCTTATAGAGTTCTTTGAGAAGGTGACCAAACAGGTGGATGAGGGTAAAGCAGTTGATGTGGTGTATATGGCTTTCAGTAAAGTGTTTGATAAGGTTCCCCACGGTAGGCTACTGCAGAAAATACGGAAGCATGGGATTCAGGGAGATTTAGCAGTTTGGATCAGAAATTGGCTAGCTGGAAGAAGACAAAGGGTGGTGGTTGGTGGGAAGTGTTCAGACTGGAGTCCAGTTACTAGTGGTGTACCACAAGGATCTGTTTTGGGGCCACTGCTGTTTGTCATTTTTATAAATGACCTGGAGGAGGGCGTAGAAGGATGGGTGAGTAAATTTGCAGATGACACTAAAGTCGGTGGAGTTGTGGACAGTGCGGAAGGATGTTACAAGTTACAGAGGGACATAGATAAGCTGCAGCGCTGAGCTGAGAGGTGGCAAATGGAGTTTAATGCAGAAAAGTGTGAGGTGATTCATTTTGGAAGGAATAACAGGAAGACAGAGTACTGGGCTAATGGTAAGATTCTTGGCAGTGTGGATGAGCAGAGAGATCTCGGTGTCCATGTACATAGATCCCTGAAAGTTGCCACTCAGGTTGAGAGGGTTGTTAAGAAGGCGTACGGTGTGTTAGCTTTTATTGGTAGAGGGATTGAGTTTCAGAGCCATGAGGTCATGTTGCAGCTGTACAAAACTCTGCTGCGGCCGCATTTGGAGTATTGCTGCAATTCTGGTCGCCGCATTATAGGAAGGATGTGGAAGCATTGGAAAGGGTGCAGAGGAGATTTACCAGAATGTTGCCTGGTATGGAGGGAAGCTCTTATGAGCAAAGGCTGAGGGACTTGAGGCTGTTTTCGTTAGAGAGAAGAAGGTTGAGAGGTGACTTAATTGAGGCATACAAGATGATCAGAGGATTGGATAGGGTGGACAGTGAGAGCCTTTTTCCTCGGATGGTGATTTCTAGCACGAGGGGACATAGCTTTAAATTGAGGGGAGATAGATATAAGACAGATGTCCTCGGCGTTGACAAAAGTGAGCGAATTGAAAATTTGGACGGCCTGGTTCCCCGCAGTCGATAGGAGCAGCGCGATTTTTCTGGCATCGTACGCATTCATATGGGCGATAAGGGAATAGTGTAGATGGGCTTTAGAGTGGTTTCACAGGTCGGCGCAACATCGAGGGCCGAAGGGCCTGTGCTGCGCTGTTATGTTATATGTTCTATTAAAGCCTTCAGTTGGACTACAACCTCGCTTTAGTGGTCATTGATCGTGCATCAATTTAATAAGCTATATTTAAAAGGATGGAGCTCCAAATCAAGCCGGAGTGTCTGCAACTCAGCCCCCACGCGGCGAACTCAGCGGCAATCTTCAAGCACTTGCTAGGAACGGCCAAAAACACACCCACGGAGAACAGAAATTGCAAGTCCTGCACTCGAGGGTGAGCCCGGAAATTTACACCCTCATCGAGGACGCGGAAGACTTTGATGCAGCAATGGAGCTGCTAAAAGGACATTATATTCGCCCGGTAAACCAAGTCTTCGCCCAACATCTGCGAGCAACGAGGCGACAAATGCCTGGGGAATCGCTGGAAGAATTCTACCATGTGCTCCTGGTGTGGGGGAGAAACTGCAGCTGCCCGCATGTTTCGGCGAGCGACCACACCGAACTCTTAATCCGGGATGCTTTCGTCGCAGGTATGCTGTCCTCCCAAATCCGCCAGCGATTGCTGGAAAAAGACACCCTAGGCCTCAAGGAGGCATGGGCCCTTGCAGGCTCCCTGGATGTGGCCTCCAGAAACTCCCGCGCTTACGTTCCCAACCGCGCGGCAGCCCCCTGGGCAGCATGGAACCCCTCCGCAGCCGATCCCGAGACATCCCCCACAAGCTTGCGCTGCAAGGCGGCCTGGCAACCCCAGGGAGCCCTGCTGCTACTTTTGCGGGCAGGCCAAGCACCCCCGGCCCGCGCAACCACCTGCAAGGGATGCGGTAAAAATGGCCACTTCGTGGTGGTATGTCAGGCCCTTGCGGTCGCCGCGGTCTCCGGTGGCAAATGCAGACCGCCACCACAAAGCTCTCCACAGTCCCCGTGCGGCCAGCGGGCACTGCCATCTTCCTCCTCCAGGGCCACGTGCGGCCCCCGGGCGCCACCATCTTGTCCCACGGACACCACGTTCGATGGATGGGCGCCGCCATTTTGTGCACCAATGGGAGCCGCCATCTTGGATGGACTCCCAGGACCCCAGCTCGGCTGACCGCACACCGCCCGAAGATAACACTCAACTGCTGCGATTAGCCTCGGTGACCCTGGACCAGTCCCGGCCTCGAACACTCGAACTGCTACAACAACAGTACTAATCAACGGGCACGAGACGTCCTGCTTAATCGACTCTGGGAGCACGGAGAGCTTCATACACCCCAACACGGTAAGGCGCTGTTCTCTCCTCGTCCACCCCGTTAATCAAAAAATCTCCCTGGCCTCCGGTTCCCACTCAGTGGAGATAAAGGGGTTTTGTATAGCAAACCTCACAGTCCAGGGAAGGGAGTTCAAAAATTACCGGCTCTACATCCTTTTCCACCTCTGCGCGGCCACACTCCTAGGTTTAGACTTCCAGTGTAATCCCCGAAGTCTAACTTTCAAATTCGGCGGCCCTATACCTCCCCTCACTGTCTGCGGCCTCGCGACCCTCAAGGTCGATCCGCCTTCCCTGTTTGCGAACCTCACCCCGGATTGCAAACCCGTCGCCACCAGGAGCAGACGGTACAGTGCCCAGGACAGGACCTTCATTAGGTCAGAGGTCCAAAGGCTACTGAGGGAAGGAGTCATTGAAGCAAGCAACAGTCCCTGGAGAGCTCAAGTAGTGGTGGTAAAGACCGGGGAGAAGCATAGGATGGTCATCGACTACAGTCCGACCATCAACAGGTTTACGCAGCTGGACGCTTAACCTCTCCCTCGCATATCCGACCTGGTAAACAGGATCGCGCATTACAAGGTCTTCTCCACGGTGGATCTTAAGTCCGCCGACCACCAGCTCCTCATCCGCACTAGTGACCGCAAATACACTGCCTTTGAGGCAGATGGGCGGCTCTATCACTTTTTAAGGGTTCCCTTTGGTGTCACAAAATCCAGTGCGAGATGGACCGAATGGTTGACCGGTACGGTTTACGGGCAACATTCCCGTATCTCGATAATGTCACCATCTACGGCCACGACCAGCAGGACCATGACACCAACCTCCGAAAATTCCTCCAGACCGCAAAGATCCTTAACCTTACATATAACAGGGATAAATGCGTGTTTAGCACCGACTGCCTCGCCATCCTCGGCTACGTAGTGCGAAATGGAGTTATAGGCCCCGACCCTGAACGCATGCGTCCCCTTATGGAGTTCCCCCTCCCCCACTGCTCCAAGGCCCTGAAGCGCTGCCTAGGGTTTTTCTCTTACTATGCCCAGTGGGTCCCCAACTATGCGGACAAGGCCCGTCCCCTGATCCAATCCACAGCTTTTCCCCAGTCGATAGAGGCCCGCCAGGCCTTCAGCTGCATCAAAGCAGACATGGCAAAGGCCACGATGCACGCCATCGACGAGTCCCTCCTCTTCCAGGTCAAGAGCGACGATTCTGACATAGCTCTGGCGGCCAGACCCGTGGCCTTCTTCTCATGTACCTTCCATGCTTCCGAAATCCGCCACTCCTCAGTCAAAAAGAGGCCCAGGCCATAGTAGAAGCTGTGCGACATTGGAGGCATTACCTGGCCGGCAGGAGATTTACTCTCCTCACTGACCAACGGTCGGTTGCTTTCATGTTCGATAATGCACAGCGGGACAAGATAAAAAACTATAAGATCTTGTGGTGGAGGATCGAACTCTCCACCTACAACTACGAGATCTTGTATCGTCCCGGGAAGCTAAATGAGCCTCCTGATGCCCTGTCCCGTGGCACATGTGCCAACGCACAAGTGGACCACCTCCGAGCCCTCCACAAGGACCTCTGCCATCCGGGGGTCACTCGCTTTTTCCACTTTATCAAGACCCGCAACCTGCCCTACTCCATCGAGGAGGTCAGGAGAGCCACCAGGGACTGCCAAATCTGCGCGGAGTGTAAACCGCACTTCTACCGGCCAGAGAAAGCGCACCTGATAAAGGCTTCTCGTCCCTTTGAACGCCTCAGCATGGACTTCAAAGGCCCCTCCCCTCCACCGACCGCAACACCTACTTCCTGAACGTGATTGACGAGTACTCCCAGTTCCCATTCGCCATCCCCTGCCCCGACATGACCGCAACCACCGTCATCAAGGCCCTCCATAGCATCTTCACACTGTTTGGGTTCCCCACTTACATACATAGCGATAGGGGGTCCTCCTTTATGAGCGACGAACTGCGTCAATTCCTGCTGAGCAAGGGCATCGCCTCGAGAAGGACGACCAGTTACAACCCCCGGGGTAACGGACAGGTAGAGAGGGAGAATGGAACGGTCTGGAAGACCGTCCTACTGGCCCTACGGTCCAGGAATCTCCCAGTCTCCCGCTGACAGGAAGTCCTCCCAGATGCCCTCCACTCCATCCGGTCACTGCTTTGTAGCACGACCAACCAAACACCTCACGAACGTCTCCTTGTCTTCCCCAGGAAGTCCTCCTCTGGGACCTCGCTCCTGACCTGGCTGGCAGCTCCCGGACCCATCCTGCTCCGAAAACACGTCAGGCGCACAAGTCGGACCCGCTGGTAGAGAGGGTCCATCTTCTCCACGCTAACCCCCAGTACGCCTATGTGGCGTACCCCGACAGCCGACAAGACACAGTCTCCCTAGGAGATCTGGCGCCCGCCAGATCCCCACGCACACCCCAGCCACCAGTCCCATCCTCCCTCCCACCAGTGCACCTTACAGGAGGATCGGTCCTTCCGCCGACCCCGTCTAGGCCCCCCCACCCACCGATGCACCCCGCAGACGCTCCCTTCCCAGGTCAACCGTTTTCCCCACCAGCGCCGTCTAGGGGTGTTGAAGCTGCCACAGAGATTGAGGCCATGCTCCCGGAGTCACAGACGTCAGAGCCTCGACCGGAGTCACCACTGAAGCTTCGATGATCACAGAGGACGACCAGGGCCCCCGATCGACTGATTGCTTCATTTTAAAGTGTATAGTTAATTATGAATCATAAATTGTAAATAGTAAATAGAATTGTAAATAGTTACAAAACGCTATACGGAGGTATTACAGTACCTCCATAACTATAATTTCTACCACTTTACCATGTTGTAATATCAAGCCACCACCCCCGCCAGACTCATTTTTTTAACGGGGTGAATGTGTAGTCTGTGTAAAGGTATTACGTGACCTGGTAATGCTGGAACACCATTGGTAGATATTGTATGTTTCCTATTGGTCAAGCTGTATGGTAGCTCCGCCCTGCAAGGCGGGGTATAAGAGCCCATGCCGCCCCAGCAGCCTTCATTCTGTACCTGAGCTGCTGGGGGTAACACCTAGCTTATTAAAGCCTTCAGTTGGATTACAACCTCGCTTTAGTGGTCACTGATCGTGCATCGGGGGGATGTCATAATATGCACCCATGCGCACCATGAGGTAAAAACAGGCAGTGACAGACACCCAGGTTAGTCAATCAACATACCGGACAGAACACAACCAATCACCAGACAGAACACCAGAGGGGGCCTTCCAACTATAAAACACACAAGGCATCAGCACTCCGCCTCTTTCCACTGGTGACAATTGTATTGACAGTCAGAGTGTATATATCAGTCAGCACCTTTTACACGTGGATCAGAGCTAACCTGTCTCGTAAGTTAGAGTTAGTACACTTAGAGTAGTAGAGTGTCAATCCACAGCCAGCTGTGTGCATTGTTACAGAAGTTCAATAAATCGTATTGAACCAACGCCTACGTTTGGTTTATGCTTTACGGTTCATCTACATCCTGTTGCAGTCTGTGTTACCCCAGGGTGAGTAACACGACAGAGTCTACTTGCACAGAGGTTTGATGTGATCTTTTGGGGACAAGCTTCTGGCTACTTGCCCTAAATCAAAATTAATTATCAGTTTCGTCAAATGTTGCTGGAAATCCATAATGTTACTGTTTAACGTGTATAACATGTGCATAAGAACATAAGAACGAGGAGCAGGAGTAGGCCATCTGGCCCCTCGAGCCTGCTCCGCCATTCAATGAGATCATGGCTGATCTTTTGTGGACTCAGCTCCACTTTCCCTCCCGAACACCATAACCCTTAATCCCTTTATTCTTCAAAAAACTATCTGACCAATTGCAGCTCCCATTAGAATAAGACTCGCTCCATTTAATTTGAAATATATACAAATGCTGCGGTTTAACCTGTTCCAGAGGCTACACCCCACTCAATTATAAGGTCCCTGTTTTGCAGTTTGCTTCACATGGCGAGCACTACCCTGAAAATCATGGGCAGGTTTCTCTATTATTGGGACTACCTCCCCACACCGGCGTCAAAGCCGTGGAGTTTTACTCCTGGAAATCCTGGAAAAAAGTGACACAAATTCATAGCCCTGCAGGGGGCTAGCAGGGACCCGGAGTAAATCTCGCAGCTTTTGCCGCAGATATGGGCACGTCCGGATCAGAGGCCGCGCATGCGCATGGCGGTGGCCTCCAGCGGCCACGCCATGCTCCATGGCAGACTCGGACCGCGGAGCTGGACCCAAAAATGAGAGACCTCCCCCCCCCCCCCGATCGGTCGGGCGCCTGACCCTCAAACCCTCAAGCCCCACACAATCATTCCCCGGCCGCCTATAAGGCCCCCCCAGCCTTAGATCATCCCACCCCTGACCAGGGCAGCCGCGGACTGAGTCCGCAGCCGCCATGCGAATATCCCGACCGGCAATACCAGGTTGTTCCACGCCATAGGGGACTCAGCCGGTCGGGGGCGGAGTATGTCGGAGTGGGCCTCTGCCAATGGCCCCCGGCGGAGCGGCGTATTCCCCGGTGACACTGCTTTTCGGTGCCCGGAGAATCGCCGAACCGGCGCCAGGCCGATTTCGGTGTCAAACTAGATTCTCCGGATTTTGACGTTGGGGTGCGGAGGATCCAGCCCCATGTGCTTTGTGGGCACGTGGAACATGATCGGCACATATATCTAATCATATTTCATAAAGTTTCTGTGAAGTGCCATGGGTTCCTTGCTAACATTAATGCACTATACAAATATAAGTTGTTGATGCTAACACACCTTATGCCTGGATTATAATATTCGATTTCCTAACACCACCTGGTGATATACACCAGAATCAACAAAGTAAGTCAGCTGATCATGGGTTTACAGTGTTTTACAGTATAATGTGATGCTAGTTAAGGTTACAGTATAACGCAAAATCAGTTATACCCATGGCTACCTTCAGTGCTGTCATTTGCCAGGAAACTTTGTTGGTGACACACAAATCATACTTCTATGCTGCTGATTTCCTAATATCAAAATCTATCATTTGAAGCTGATTCCTTAATATGTTCAGTCATCTGCTACTCAAGGGTAATTTTCATTAACACTTAGTTACTTGTTTGGTGGTTGGAGTGGAGGGTGAAACTCTTCCCACGCAGTTCAAACATTCCACTGGTAAATTGATTAATCTGCAGCATAAATATTACCGTATTTTCCCGACAACTGGGGCGGGATTCTCCCGTACCTGGCGGGGCGAGGGGTCCCGGCGGAACGGAGTGGCGTGAGCCACTCCGTAATCCTCTGCACCTTCAGGGGCTAGGCTGGCCCAGAGTGGTTTGCTCCCCGCCGGCCAGCATGGAAGGCATTTTGAGCCGTGCCAGCCGGGGCCGAAGGGACTCCACCAGCCGGCACGGGTCCGCACATGCGCGGCAGCGGCAGCGGCTGGTGACGTTACCCCCGCGCATGTGCAGGGGGGTTCACCTTCACGCCGGCCATCACGGAGGCCTACACGGCCGGCGCATAGGAAAGGAGTGCCCCCACGGCACAGGCCCGCCCGCGGATCGGTGGGCCCGGTGGCCAGAACGCCCCACACCCCCCCCAGGACCCCTGAACCCGCCCGCGCCGCCAGGTCCCGCCGGTAAGGGACCTGGTCCAATTTACGCTGACGGGACCTGCATAGAACGAGTGGGACTTCGGCCCATCGCGGGTCGGAGAATCGCCAGGGGGGCCGGTGTGAGCGGCCGCCGACTGGCGCGGTGCGATTCCCGCCCCCGCCAAATCTCCGGCGCCGGAGATTCGGCAGCCAGCGGGTGCAGGATCCACGCCGCCCCCCCCCCCCCCCCCCCCACCCCCTGACGATTCTCCGACCCGGCGGGGGTCGGAGAATCCCGCCCCTGATGTTAGATTAGATTAACTCCTCTATAATTCCCTGCCCCCACCCCCATCATTTGAAAATAAGGCAGTGACATGCGCAATTTCACAGTGGTAAGAAACATTTTAGAGTCGAGAAATATATCTATTTCTACTAATACCCTCCCTCAACTTCTATATGACACCTCACTTTCATATTCCTCACCTCTATCTAGCCTGGTGCTGAAGGTGGTGGGTAAATGTAAGTATCTTCTCATGAGCCTGTTCTTGAGCCTGCCACGGCAGTAATTTGTAATGCCTTGTTTCACCAGGCCTTTGGTGGAGAGGTAGGCTATGTGACCTGTCACCATGGCTGCCTCTTCCCTGTTATAGTCCATGCCTGGGTAGCTCTGAAGGAGCAGCATGTCATGCCAACTGATACAGTTGGCACTTTCTGTAACCTGTGGACATGGCAGTGCATACAGTGATATTACACTTTTACAGTTGGGAAGGCATCCATTTTGTTGTGACTTTCCTTTTATTTTGATTTTTTTAGTTTCATTAAGCTATCTGTTCTTTCCTATATTAGTGACGCCATAAAATATCTATTATTATAATGAGGATTTTTTAATGGGAACCCTGAGAATTCCCAGTGTCTCCTTGAATAGGATTTGATTGGATTTGTCTATTGTCATGTGTACCGAGGTACAGTAAAAAGTATTTTTCTGCGAGCAGCTCAACAGATCATTAAGTACATGGGAAGAAAAGGAAATGCACAATAGGGCAACACAATATATACAACGTAACAACATAAGCACTGGCATCGGATGAAGCATACAGGGTGTAGTGTTAATGAGGTCAGTCCATAAGAGGGTCATTTAGGAGTCTGGTAAAAGCGGGGAAGAAGCTGTTTTTGAGCCTGTTCGTGCGTGTTCTCAGACTTCTGTATCTCCTGCCCGATGGAAGAAGTTGGAAGAGTGAGTAGGCCGGGTGGGAGGGGTCTTTGATTATGCTGCCCGCTTTCCTCAGGCAGCGGGAGATGTAGATGGAGTCATTGGATGGGAGGTAGGTTCATGTGATGGACTGGACGGTGTTCACGACTCTCTGAAGTTTCTTGCGGTCCTGGGCCGAGCAGTTGCCATACCAGTCTGTGATGCAGCCAGATAGGATGCTTTCTATGGTGCATCTGTAAAAGCTGGTAAGGGTTAATGAGGACATGACAAATTTCCTTAGTTTCCTGAGGAAGTATAGGCGCTATTCTGCTTTCTTGGTGGTAGCAGGGTGGACCAACTTTCGTGGGTGGACCAGGACAGATTTTTGGAGATGTGCACCCCGAGGAATTTGAAACTGCTAACCATCTCCACTTCGGTCCTGTTGATGCTGACAGGGGTGTGTACAGTACTTTGCTTCCTGAAGTCAATGACCAGCTCTTTATTTTTGCTAATATTGAAGGAGAGATTGTTGTCGCTGCACCACTCCACTAGGTTCTCTATCTCCCTCCTGTACTCTGACTCGTCGTTATTCGAGATCCGACCCACTATGGTCGTATCATCAGCAAACTTGTAGATGGAGTTGGAACCAAATTTTGCCACGCAGTCGTGTGTGTACAGGGAGTAGTATCGGGGGCTAAGTAGGCAGCCTTGCGGGGCCCCAGTATTGAGGACTATTGTGGAGGAGGTGTTGTTGTTCACTCTTACTGATTGTGGTCTGTGGGTCAGAAAATCGAGGATCCAGTTGCAGAGTGGGGAGTAAAGTCCTAGGTTTTGGAGCTTTGATATGAGCTTGGCTGGGATTATGGTGTTGGAGGCAGAGCTGCAGTCAATAAATAGGAGTCTGATGTAGGAGTCCTTTTGTCGAGATCCTCTCCTTATTTCTCTCTTGGTTATCCTCTGTCTGTTTTTGTAGCCTTCCCAATCTTCTGACTTCCTACTACTCTTTGCCACATTATAGGCTTTCTCTTTTGCTTTGATGCATTCCCTAACTTCCTTTGTCAGCCATGGCTGCCTAATCCCCCCCTCTGATAACCTTTCTTTTCTTTGGGATGAACCTCTGTACTGTGTCCTCAATTACTCCCATTGCTGTCTACTGTCTTTCCCACTAGGCTCTGCTCCCAGTCGATTTTCGTCAGTTCCTGCCTCATGCCCCTGTAGTTACCTTTATTGAACTGTAACACCTTTACATCTGATTCTACCTTCTTTCTTTCAAATTGGAGATTGAATTCTACCATATTATGATCACTGCCTCCTAAGTGTTCCCTTACTTTAAGATCTTTAATCAAGTCTGGCTCATTACATAACACTAAGTCCAGAATGGCCTGTTCCCTCGTGGGCTCCATCACAAGCTGTTCCAAAAAGCCCTCCTGTAAACATTCAATGAATTCCCTTTCCTTGGGTACACTGGCAGCATTATTTACCCAGTCCACCTGCATATTGAAGTCCCCCATGATCACTGTGACCTTGCCTTTCTGACATGCACTTTCTATTTCGTGGTGCATTTTGTGCCCCTGGTCCTGACCACTGTTAGGAGGCCTGTACATAACTCCCATTCTGGTTTTTTTGCCTTTGTGATTCCTCAACTCTACCCACACAGACTCCACATCATCTGACCCTATGTCGTTTAGTGCTATTGATTTAATTTCATTCCTAATTAACAAGGCAACCCGGCCCCCTCTGCCCACCTCTCTGTCTTTTCGATAGGTTGTGAACCCCTGGATGTTTAAATGCCAGTCCTGAACCCCCTGCAACCACGTCTCTGTGATGCCTACCACATCATACCTGCCAGTCACAATCTGGGCCACAAGCTCATCTACCTTGTTCCGTACACTGCGCGCATTTAAATATAGCACCTTTAATTCTCTATTGACCGTCCCTTTTTGTTTTCTTAGTGTGGTGGACCTTGGTTTTCTGAGCCTTTCCATACACTGTGTCATATTTTGTGAGATGGGGACTATCGTAACCTCTCCTGAGTTCTGTCTTTTCGTGCTTTTTTGTATTCCTAAGCAGCTACGCTTCCCACTGATTACTTCACCTCTTGGTTCCCTGACTTTCCCTTCCCCCCCAATCTCTAGTTTAAAGTCCTATTGACCACCCTATTTACTCTTTTCGCCAGAACACTGGTCCCAGCTCGGTTCAGATGGAGACCATCCCAACGGTATAGGTCCTCCCTGTCCCAAAACTGATGCCAGTGTCCCATGAAAAGGAACCCCTCTTTCCCATACCACTCTTTCAGCCACGTGTTAACTTCCCTTATTCTTGCCTCCCTATGCCAATTTGCACGTGGCTCAGGCAGTAATCCCGAGATTATGACCCTTGAGGACCTGTTTTTTAATTTGAATTCTAGCTCTTTATAATCTCTAAACAGGTCCTCTTTCCTAGACTTGCCTGTATTGTTGGTACCGACTTGGACCACAACAACTGGATCCTCCCCCTCCCTCTCCAGTATCCTTTCAAGCCTGTCAGAGATGTCCCGCACAAGCAAATCAAGAAAGAAAATCTTTGACAGTGAGTATCTATTAGAAACCTTTATCATAGAATTTACAGTGCAGAAGGAGGCCATTCGGCCCATCAAGTCTGCACCGGCTCTTGGAAAGAGCACCCTACCCAAGGTCAACACCTCCATTCTATCCCCATAACCCAGTAACCTCACCCAACACTAAGGGCAATTTTGGACACTAAGGGCAATTTATCATGGCCAATCCACCTAACCTGCACATCTTTGGACTGTGGGAGGAAACCGGAGCACCTGGAGGAAACCCACGCACACACTGGGAGGATGTGCAGACTCCACACAGGCAGTGACCCAAGCCGAAATCGAACCTGGGACCCTGGAGCTGTGAAGCAGTTGTGCTATCCACAATGCTACCATGCTGCCCTACAATGCTACCGTGCTGCCCTTTATATAGGGGTAAGTTTATTAACAGTGTTTTTTAATGGAGAGGTCTTCTAAATGCCAGTAAACTCATTCAGGGAGAAGCACACCACATTTTTAGAGGAAGAAGAAAGTGCCAATTATGTAGACAAGGGGCAGGATTCTCGGACCCCCCGCCGGGTCGGAGAATCGCCGGGGGCTGGAGTGAATCCCGCCCCCGCTGGTTGCCGAATTCTCCGGCACCGGATATTCGGCGGTTGGCGGGCCCCCCCCCCCCGGCGATTCTCCGGCCCGCGATGGGCCGAAGTCCTGCTGCTGGAATGCCGCGAGCGGCCGCTGAATGCTCCCGCGCATGCGCCGCACGGCAAAGTAATTTCCGCACCAGCTGGCGGGGCACCAAAGGCCTTTCCCGCCAGCTGGCGGGGCGGAAATCAGTCCGTCGCGGGCCTAGCCCCTCAAGGTGAGGGCTCGGCCCCTCAAGAAAAGGAGAATTCCGCACCTTTGGGGCGGCGTGTGGCCGGACTGATTTGCGCCGTTTTTGGCGCCGGTCGGCGGACATTGCGCCGATTGCTGAGAATCCCGCCTAAGATTCCATCAATGGCAAAATACCACTAACAGTGATTTCCATCTACACAATAATGGAGCTGATGATCCAAAAGAAGAAACAATCTTACAAGAGAACCATCTGAGCCATGAATATTACTGGAATATAACATACATCAATGTAAAGTACCAGAAAAGTTGAGTTTTTTAGATCAAATATTTACGCAAAAAGTAGAGGGTCAACTTATATATGAGTGATATGAGCATGGTGCCAGAGGATATTGTGATTAAATTGTAGGTAATCTAATAGCATTGGTCGTATGAGGACATCAGGAAATTGTAATTACCAGTAGTAAGTTGTGTTTACACTATTTTGGGGACCAATCTTGAAAAAACACATTGTCCTATTATCCCTCAACAGCTAGGGCTGGGATTCTCCATTCCGGAATCTAAGTGCTCCAGCCAGCGGTGAACTGGGGCTGGCGCTAGGAGTGACACCCAGGCGCGAGTCATAGTCCTTGGCAATGCTAATTTATGCATGGTGATGAGCACCCTGATTTCCATCCAAATGCCAATATCGGGCTGCTATTTCAAGTGGGCAGGTTTCAGTGCAGGCCACCCTTTATAATAATCTTTATTGTCACAAGTAGGCTTACATTAACACTGCAATGAAAAGTCCCTAGTCGCCGCATTCCGGCGCCTGTTCGGGTACACGGAGGGGGAATTCAAAATGCCCAAATTACCTCACAGCACGTCTTTCGGCAATTGTGGGAGGAAACCGGAGCACCTGGAGGAAAACCACGCAGACACGGTGAGAACATGCAGACTGCATAGACAGTGACCCAAGCCAGGAATCGAACCTGGGACCCTGGCGCTGCGAAACAACAGTGCTAACCCTAACCCTTTCCCCACAATGCAAATCTTGACAACCCCTGCCGCCAATGAAAATGAAAATGGAAATCGCTTATTGTCACAAGTAGGCTTCAAATGAAGTTACTGTGAAAAGCCCCTAGTCGCCACATTCCGGCGCCTGTTCAGGGAGGCTGGTACGGGAATGGTAGCACTCCCAACCCCTCGTCAAGGAGGGGCATGTTCCCTCACACTATGGTAATAACGGTTCACCCCCCCCCCCCCACTCCACCGCACACCACACGTGCATCAGGGTGATCCAACCCCAGCCGCCCCATTAGACATCCCCCTTCAGTCCTCACAACTGCCATTGCCAGAGGTGCACTTCCGTTCGTCACCATAGCCCTGGCAGTGATATCCTAGCCTTGGGGTGGTGGGCGAAGGGTCTGTCTATAATTAATGTGTCCCTCTGCCATTGCCAAGCTGCAGAAGGTGGTCCCCCAAGGGTCCTGGGAGTTGGGTGGGTGGGTGGTCTTGGGCTGTGGGTGAGGCGTTGACCTGTGAAACCTCCCCTGGATGGGGTCCTGTGTTTGGACTGCCCCTTCTAGCCCTGGGCAACCTGAAGATCACTCTTGACATGGTGATCTCAGGCATCCTGCTCAACAGCATCCTCCTCACCTTAAAAAGCTGATGAGCAGTCCAAGTAGTCTCGTGAAGAATCAATGCAGGAAAATTTCCCCTTTCCCAACACTGAATGGTGGTGGATAGTTAAACAACCAACCAGAGGAGGAGACTCCAAAAACATCCCTGTCTTCAATGATGGGGAGTTCATCAGTGAAAAAGTCAAGGCTAACACATTTGCAACCATCTCTTTTCTGAAGTGCCAAGTGATTGATCCATCTCGGCCTCCTCCAGAGGTCTTCACCATAGACCCGAGTCTTCAGCCAATTCAATTCACTTCACAAGATATCAAGAAATAGCACTGGACAGAACAAAGGCCCTGATAACGTCCTGGCAATAGTTGAAGACTTGTGCCCCAGAATCTGCTGCAACCCTAGTTAAGCTGTTCCCATACCGCTACAACACTGGCATCTACCCGTCAATGTGGTAATTTGCCCTGGTATGTCCTGTACATGGAAAGCAGAAGAAATCCAATCTGGCAAATTACCACTCGGCGGTCTGCTTTCAATCATCAGTGAATGAAGGAAGATGTCATTGACAATGCCATTAATCAGAACTTAAAACAGCAACAACCTATTCACTGGCGCTCAGTTTGGGTTCTGCAAAAGCCATTTAAGCTCCTAACCTCCTTCCAACCATGGTCTAAACATAGAGCTGAACTCAAGAGGTGAAGTGAGCATGACTGTCCTTTATAAAAGGCCGCATTTGACCCAGTCTGGCTTCAAGGAGCATTAGCAAATTTGAAGTTGAAAAAATGAAATGAAAATCGCTTATTGTCACAAGTTGGCTTCAAATGAAGTTACTGTGAAAAGCCCCTAGTTGCCACATTCCGGCACCTGTTCGGGGAGGCTGGTACGGGAATTGAACCGTGCTGCTAGCCTGCCTTGGTCTGCTTTAAAAGCCAGCGATTTAGCCCAGTGTGCTAGTTAATGGGAATCGGGGGAATACTCTCCACTGACTCAAGTCATACCTTGCACAGAGGAGGATGGTTGTGGTTGTTGGAGGCCGATCATCTCAGTTCTAGGGCATTGTTGCATGAGTTCCTCAGAGTACTCTACTAAGCCTAAGCAACTTCAGCAGCTTCATCAATAACCTTCCCTCAAACATTTGATCAGAAGTTGGGATGTTCACAGATGATTCCAGGAGCTAGAATTTTCCACCGATCCACAATCGTTGATGACTGACATCCATTGTCCTTCCCAGGACATAGATTCTACCCAGACACTTGTGCATAAAATGTTAATGAGTCCTGAGGTCTAACTCCAAACCAGTCTTCTGGTTGGGATGTGTGCTACATGCGCACATGACCTTATTAACGGGACAGAAATAGAGTCCATTTCGGGCGCGTTTAATGGGGTGTTTCTCAGCTCCTGCAGTGCCGAGAACGACACGGCCATTTAACGGCACTTTGCCATTTTCTTTGGCCTAGGCGAGGAACGCCCCGCCACCGCCGCACTTACATTATTTCCTGCACTGACAAGCTCAGCTTGCAGAGTATTCGCAGATCGGGGTGCCATGTTTAAATGCTGTCCCGATCTTTTGATTCCCCACTCAGCCACCCCACCGCAGCCTCCAAATCCCGCCCCCTCCTCCCCCACTACACTCAACCTCTTTTGGGGTCCTCGAGCCCGCCCCACCCCATCTCTCAAGGACAAGGCACCACTGGGCCCGATCCCTAGCAGTGCCAAGGTGCCCAGATGTCAGCAGGAGTGCGAGGGTACCACTCATATACAGCCTGACCACCCAGGGGTCTCTAATGGCCTGGGAGACTCTCCCAGGTGCTGTTATGTCTGATATGGTTGTGGAAACCAGTGCTGAACGTCGTCATGCCGAGGTCTCCCAGGCGAGGCCGTTTGATCCCGGGCCCTGGGAGAATACGGCTCACTTAAATATGATAATCTGGATCGTGCCCAGCGAGGGCGAGATCCAGATAGCGATGTCTCATGAGATTTTATTCTGAGCGTCGCGAATCTCGAAAGAGACCTCTCGGGAGATTCTACAGCTTCATAGCGTTATCAAGTCAGGTGCGATGAGACCATTAAATCATGGCCTAGTCTCTTATCCTCAAGCTGTATTGTTCATTTTGGTGGTGAAAGCACATTGGTTTAGCCATTTTCCTTGCAATTCAATACTTTACATTGAAGATTAGCATGGTTCCACCATGGATTCAGCCAGGTTACCTTCAGAAATGATTTTCTAGTGTCAAACACAGCAGCACTACTGCTGTGCATTCTTTTCTTTGGGTTTGCCAACATGATTGCACTTTGTACAAGGTAATTTAGCAATGGTACTCTGAGTTGAATGTTATTTAGATAATTAATTAGACTATGGAGATGGAGATAACTTCTTGATGTGCGAATCAGAACAGTCATTGACAATGAATTGTGTTCTATTTTAAAATGTGTTTATTCATAAGCTGCAATCTAATGAACTTCAACTATGTAGAAGTGAATATTTTCTGAATATGCACTCTGATTTTTTTTTTCTTGTAAAGCTTAGACAGATTCTTCTTTATTGTTGTGAAGCACATTTACTGCATTATGAAGACATATAATAAATTTTAAAATTACTAATGAGGGAACAATGCTGTTCACAAGGTTGCTATGAAATGCTTATAAAAAAACGGTGACCATATCAGTGTCCTGTAAATGCAATTCAAAAGGAACTGACATAACTATTGGAAATGAAACTAATTCATTAACCATTGTTTGCTGGTCCAAGCCCAGTTCCAGACACTTGTGCACACAATCTCTGTTGACAATCCACTGCAGTACTGAGGGAGTTCAGATGAAACATTAAATCGTCGTCCTTTGGCACTATCTAAAAGATAAGAAGAGAAGGGGAATTCTCCCCTGTGTCCTGGCCAATATCTACCCCTTAACTATACATTATTATAACAGTTTAATTGGCTATTTATCACATTGCTATATATGGGAGCTTGCTGTGTGTAAATTGATTGCCATATTTCATACATTCCAGCACTTGACTACATTTCAACATGAGTTAATTGGTTTTGGATATCCTGAGATCATGAAAGATGCATAAATGAAAGTTCATTCCTAATGTTATAATTAAAAATTCAGAAATTTCACACAGTGGTTAGCACTGTTGCTTCATAGCGCGAGGGTCCCAGGTTCGATTCCCAGCTTGCGTCGCTGATTGTGCGGGGTCTGCACGTTCTCTCTGTGATGGCATGGGTTTCCTCCAGGTGCTCCGGTTTCCTCCCACAAGTCCCGAAAGACGTGCTGTTCAGTAAATTGGACATTCTGAATTCTCCCTTCATGTACCTGAACAGGCACCGGAATGTGGCAACTAGGGGCTTTTCACAGTAACATCATTGCAGTGTTAATGTCAGCCGACTTGTGACAATAAAGATTATTATTAAATATCACAATTTACTCCCTTGCAACCAACATTACCCTCAGTGTAAAGAAAGCTGATACTATTTTTTGCATATGTCGTCATTGACCAGGTTTTTAAAAAAACAAATTATGCTATAAAATGTATTTTATCAGACGATGAAAGGCCTTTCATATTGGTTAGCTTAAATTGACTCTACTACTATAATTATTTTTGCTTCGATAGTTCTCTTAAAGTGTTACAATGCTATGAGGATAAGTCGGTCCTTATTTTCTGTGACCTTGTGGAGTTAAAATTTAACTTCTAAAAAATTTATGTAAACATTACAGTAGTTGTTGCAATATCTGATATCCCCATCCTATGTTTTATAACACTCAGCTGTCATAACTCATAACAAATCAAACAACCCCCTTTAAGATACTCAAAAAAAACCTAGAATTTAAGTGTAATTTCAGATTGTAAATGAAGAGAAGAGCCTTGAATGTTCATTTGCACCAATCATGCCTCCCTTTCATCTGGCCTGATTAGGCCTAGTGCAGTTTCATCAAACTATTCAATCACAGACCTGTCATTCCAGCCGTCTGTTGATTGAAAACAATCATTGCTCTGATGGCACAATTATTCTGACCCTTTAACTAGAGGCTGCTGTGATAATGAAAGGCTGATTATGATAGTTTGTGCCTCTTTCAGTTTCCTGAGAAGGTTAATTTGGGCATCAGACGGATGTTTAATATGTGCTTGCTCGCTACACTGAGGTAAATGAGAACGTGCTATCTCAGATATTGCATGGATATAGCTCAGCTGTCAATCATTGTCATTTACAGTTCGTGTCTTGAACGCTAGAAATTGCATTTCAGTTTCTCTCCTTGCGATTTATTTATTTCTGCCTTGAGGAGGAAGTTCATTTGCTTGGCTGTGACCTTCACAGCTTTTGAACAGAAGTGCTGTAGAGTTGGCTACAACTTCTGTTTAGCTTTCCCTGTAAAGGAGATTGTCAGTCAATTCAGGATATGCAAGGAAAACCTTCAGGGTCATTTCAACAATTTACTGTTTACCAACCTAGTTACTTTTGTCAGGTGGTACAGGGGAAATATGAAAAAGATGAAGGCATGAAAAACATGATTTTATAATTCACGACAAGCTGACGAATTTTAGCTCGGGGTGCTGGAAAGACAAAAGCCACCAAGGAAAGTTTGCAGTGGCCTCGGGCCTTTTAAACACTTGGGGTTCAATTAAATATCACTGATGTATAGTGCCCAAAGTTGATGGGAATGATGGGCGAATTGTTCCAAAAAAATTACTAAGTGTCATTTCAGGTTTGAAAGTCGGTGGTGCCGGCTCACTCCGGATTGAGACCTACAAGCACTTAGTCTGTTTTTTTTCCCCCACATGAAACATGCCACGCCTGACTTGCCAGGCGTCTGATTTGCCTGCTCTGGGGGTTAGCTGAGCACTTTAATCAAGGGGGAGTTGCATTTAACTGGATCTTCGGCACTCATTCTCAGTCAAGCCAGGAGGATGGCAGCAAGAAGAACTGGGGTGCGATCTTCTGGCCTCGTTACATTAGCGCTCCAGCGTAACGAGGCCGATGAATAGCGGGAGGGGCCAAAAACGGGAACCGCGCCAGGCGCCGAACAGTTTGCGATGCAACCGGCCTGCTCTCGTAGATGAATTCGGAATCTCACCATGGCGAGAAACCAATTACCACCACCTAAGCCTCATTTCCATACAATTAGCGAGAGCCATCTGCCATTCAATGGCCACCCCATTGCTCAGTGGGGGGAGTAGGGGACTGTCCACAGGGGTGGGTCACCATGGGAGGGTGGGGGGGGGGAGGTGCTGGGGAGGGGGACAATCTCTCATGGCACCACCGGGCCAACCCTTGGATCCCAACACCATGCTGGGGCAACCATTGCACCACTGATCACGCATAATCCCCACCAACTGCTGAGACCTCTGGCTGCGCAGCTGAAGGCTATCGCTAATAGGGAATTGGAGAGAATTGATAGGGTCCGGGTGTCAGCCCGCATTGCGGATGAAAGTGACAAAGGCATCATAATGGTTGTGCAAAAATGTGTTTAATGTGCACTACCCCATTCCCGATAGTGCCCCCACCGACCCCCAATGCCACGCCCTCCCCGCCCTCAGTGATGCTCAATGTGCCTGGCCCTCCTAGATCTACCACTACGCCTTGAGGTGGCGGCAGCCAGCTGTGTGCCTCGTCCCGTGTCCTTCGATGCCCCAGGCGGGCATCCTCTGAGGACTCTGGGGCCGTAGGGCCCAGGCTCACTGGTCGACAGCACATGCACAGCTGTGCTTCCCTGACCCGCGTGCTGGCCCCCGGACACGGCCTTATCAGAGGGGTAGAACTCAGGAGTACTGGTGGCCACGATCGCATCCCCATGGCATGGGTCCAGGGTGGCACTCAGCGTCCCCTCCTCCCGGTCGGTGCCCATAGGGCCCTGAGATTCACCTTGGGATGGAGGGGAAGTTGGTTCGAGCCCTGGCTGCCCCTGCATCATCTGGCTCTGCCAGCCCTGGTGGTACCCCATGGTCCGCACCATTGTGTCGATGCCCTCGGCGATGTTCCTCAGTGACTGGGACACATTCCCCAGTGACTGGGCCATGCTCTGCAGCGCCTCAGCCATTCCTATAACAGTTGCATCCTCGGAGCTCTCCTCCGAGGTGTCCTCCTTGGCATCAGAAGAGGAGTCCGTCCGGGATGGGCCGGCACCGTCGGCTGGAGGTCCTGCAGAATAATAGACATGTGGTCAGTAAGGCAATCACTACTCAAGTTTGACAGGTCCTCCGGTGGGGCCCTGTGGTTCCTCACCTCTGCGGTGCCTGCCCGCCTCTGTGTGGGTGACCGCCCTGTCCTCAGCCACACCAGTCACCTCCAGGACCCGCTCAGGAGTTGGTGGAGGTAGTGCGGAAGGGGGAGGGGGATGGAGGGAGGGTTGGAGTCACCTGGAGGAATGCTCCCTCGGGGTGTTGGGGGGTGGGACATTGGTGTCTACTCACTCTGGCTACCCGGTGTAGGTTGTTGACCTACTTCCAACACTGGAGGCCAGTCCTGATCACACTGCCTGAGCTGACTGCTGCTGCCACCTCATTCTAGGCAGCACTGGCTGCCTTGTAACTCACCCTCCGGGACTCTCGGGGGAACCTGACATCTCCCCTGGCTTCCACCACCTCCAGGCGCCTCCCCAGATCAGCATCCTCAAATCTCGGGGCCAATCTCCTGGGCACCATTGTTGTGAGTTGGTTGGGGGTGCAGCTTAAGTGCTGCTCCGCGTTGTTAGCGGGGGGCTGACGAGCAACTGCAAGGCCAACTGAAAGTGTCCCAAAGCCTTCAGTCACAGGGGATGTTGCCGGCATTGCTTGGCACCCAGGCCAACACTGCAAGGCTGGCGACCACAGTGAAAAGCATGGGCAGGATGTCAGAGCCATGAGTGGCAGTGTTTAAGGTATGGATCAGTCTCTGAGGACCATGGATGAGGATCTCAAGAGCATGGCCCAGGCACTGCGGTACATCGCTGAGGGCTTCAACACCCTGGTGCAGACAATGGACGGGCCTCCAGGACTGCAATGCCTGGTGATGCAGGGGCTTATGGAGCTCACTCCAGCTGCCCCTCTGCCTCATGGAGTCACCCAAGGGCATACAATCACCCAGAGGGATGAGGGAGCACTGGGACCCATCCCAGGGCCTTCCATCAAGATGACTCTGGCAGTCTGCAGCCTTTCTGAATTCCCCCCCTTCCAGACACCGGCGCATCTTGGACAACGAGCATAAAAGGGTGAAACAGTGACACCCGTACATTAGCCGGTGCCGTCCAAGTCCAGGCCCTCCAGAGCATCTCCGGTTACAGGGCATGGACGGCAGCAGGCCGCAGCCACCTCTGATGTGCATCCTGGGGACCCACCTATACATAGTGTTAGACTCGGTAAGATTGGGCATAGGTGGTAGTTTGGGTTTAATCGCTACAAGTCACTAAATTAATATATTTAGATCTTCAAAATCTTAATGACTCACTGTCTTTGACCCCTCTCCCATAGGGAAATGTCATCTAAAGTCAGCCCTCTGACTTGCCCCTCAAGCAAAGCCTACGGTGAGATGCAATGAAACCCTCAATGACCGATATCTGGAATTAGAACATAGAACCTAAAACATGGAATTTACAGTGCCGAAGGAGGCCATTAGGCCCATCGAGTCTGCACCGCCCTAGAAAGAGCCGGTGCAGACTCGATGGGCTGAATGGCCTCCTTCGGCACTGTAAGCCCCACAGCTCCACCCTATTACGTAACCCAGTAAGACACTAAGGGCAATTTAGCATGGCCAATCCACCTAACCTGCACATCTTTGGACTGTGGGAGGAAACCGGAGCACCCGGAGGAAATCCACGCAGACACGGGGAGAACATGCAGACTCCGCACAGACATTGACCCAAGCTGGGAATCGAACCTGGGACCCTGGCGCTGTGAAGCAACCATGCTAACGACTGTGCTACCGTGCTGCCCCAACCACACATTACCACCTTTACTGTGCCATCACTCAGTGAACTCTTCACCTTGCCCCTCCCTCCCCCCCCCCCTCCCCTCCCTCCCCCCCCCTCTTCACCTTGCCCCTACTTCCCCCCCACCACCACAATGCAGCGGTGGGACATAAGCTCGAGAGTCAGTACTCATTCAGAAAACTGACAGAAGTTAAACATAAGCAGAACCTGTGGAGCTCCATAGTTTTCCTCACAGCGAGTCCGGGGGCTGGTGTGCTGTGGAGCTGCTGGACAAAATGCCTCCTAATATGTGAACCTGGAGGCGAGGAGGGTATTCTTGGTCCTACTTCCCTGGCTGTCACCTGTCCTTCCTCATCATACTAGGGCATTCGCAGATCTCTGGGATCTTAAAGGACCACCCCAGGCTGCCACGATGTGGCACGTTCCTCCCTGTCCTCCGCCATCATGTCGTCCCGCCTCTGTGCCAAGATGGGCTCAGTACACCACAACAATACAGGGCACCCTCTGGCGGCTGCACTGAAGTGCCCGGCTGGACCAGCTGAGACAGCGGAAGTACATCTTCAGGACGCCAATACACTGCTTGATAACTGACCGGGTGGACAGGCTTTAGAGGGGGAGGGGTGGGGGGGGGATGGGGTCAGGAGGTGAGATACTTGCCACAGGACTCCGAGCCTTTGACGTGCTCCGGTAGCCACAGTATTGGTATGAGAGTGTGGGCTGTTGACATATTGAGGGTTAAATATTAATGGCCAATTAGTTGGACAAGCAAAACTCTCAGGAATATCAGTGGACGCTTCTGCTCTCTGAGACAAAGTGGTTCATGTACCAGAAATTTAACTGAAACAACCATTTTAAACTGTGACATCAAGAGCAGGTCAGAGATTGAGAATTCTACATGTAACACTTGAATTCCTGAAGCCTATCCATAATAATAATTGCTTATTGTCACAAGTAGGCTTCAATGAAGTTACTGTGAAAAGCCCCTAGTCGCCACAATCCGGCACCTGTTCGGGGAGGCCAGTACGGGAATTGAACCTGCGCTGCTGGTCTTGTTCTACATTACAAGCCAGCTGTTTTCCCACTGTGCTAAACCAGCCCCTGGCTAAACCATCACCTAAAGGTCACCATTCAAGCATATGATGGAATGCTGTCCAACAATATCAGTGCTCCTCCTCCAGGAAAGCTTGGCCCTTCATTTGCATTTGCAGGCGATGAAAGTGAAACATGGCAAGTTTGGCTGAAAATAGAAATAAAAGGTGAGCTCAGTGCAGCAATTATTGAGCACATACTAATCTTGTACTGGCTGACTGAAATCAATAGTTCCAAATGGAATTTAGGTTTGACGATGACTCTGAGCAAAGAAAGAAAATGACAGATGTAAACAGCATAGAAATTATTTGATTAATAGATTTTGTGGTATTGGTTGGTTAGTGAATCATGGCTTGTTTTACTGCCGATTGATTGTTCTCTATTGTGAAACTTTGCTACCTGTACTTGTGATTGATTTTGTGATAAAACACAGGATATTTTATGAATACTTATGCAGTTAATGATGCTTTGAGATCTGGGGCGAAATTCTCCGTTATCGGCGGAAAGTCCGCCGATCGGCGCAAAAAACGGCGCAAATCTGACTTGCGTCACGTCGGAAAAATGGGTCGATAGTCTCCGGCCCGAAATGGGCTAGCAGCGACGTAACGGGATCCGCGCTTGCGCAGTGGTTCACGCCGTGCAGCGTCATACGCGCTGCACGGCGTGACAGCTCATAAGGCCGTGCTGCTCCCCCTCACCCGACCGGAACACCCGACCACAACACCCTACTGGATGGCTGGCCGTCGCTCAGCCCCGAGGTTCGAGTCACGCGATGTGGAGGCGCTCCTGGACGCGGTGGAGCAGAGGAGGGACGCCCTGTGTCCCGGGCATGGCCGCAGAGTTGCCCCATGCCACAGCCAGCGTCTGTGAAGGGAAGTGGCAGAGGCCGTCACTGCTGTGGCCCTGACACCACGGACAGGCACCCAGTGCCACAAGAAGGTGAACGACCTCGTCAGAGCAGGCAGGGTGAGCCTCCCCCATATCCCCCCCCTCCCCCATATCCCCCCCTCCCCCATATCCCCCCCTCCCCCATATCCCCCCCTCCCCCATATCCCCCCTCCCCCATATCCCCCCCTCCCCCATATCCCCCCTCCCCCATATCCCACCTCCCCCATATCCCCAAGTGAATCCAGCCCTAACCTTAACCTCTGCAATGCACGCGCAACCGATGGCGTGCATTCATATACCTGCCTAACACTGTTGCCTTTTACCCCTGCCCCCACCCCCCCCCCCCCCCACAGGAGAAGCGCGCACACAACAATAGGGAGCATGTGAGGACAGGGCCCGCTGATGAGAGGCCACTGACCGTACACGAGGAAAGGGCCCTGGAACTGGCTGGCGGACCTGAGGACCGGGAGGTTGCTGATGCAGAGGTCGGGGGCGTACTAGTGAGTGAGCCACTGACAGCCCGTCCCCATATCCCCCCTCCCCTATATCCCCCTCCCCGTATCACCTGATCACTGCCTGATGTCTAACCATGCATGCTTCATTGAGTATCGCAGGACCAAACGTCCAGGCACCCATCCCCGCAGATGCAGACCGCCCGCAGGATGCCCCTCGGAGACCACAGGAGACGGAGAGACCCGCACCCTCCAGCATGCGACGCCCGCAGGATTCCCCTCGGAGACCACAGGAGACGGAGAGACCCGCACCCTCCAGCATGCGACGCCCGCAGGAGCCCCTCGGAGACCACAGGAGACGGAGAGACCCGCACCCTCCAGCATGCGACGCCCGCAGGATGCCCCTCGGAGACCACGGGAGACGGAGAGACCCGGACCCTCCAGCATGCGACGCCCGCAGGATGCCCCTCGCACACCACGGGAGACGGAGAGACCTGGAGCAACAGGGAGACGACACCCCCGTCACGTGCGGGAGCGACCACCCAGCGACGAGGGGGGCAGCCACAGGCCCCCGTCACATCCGAGCCAGGACACCACTACCCAGGACACCACTACCCAGGACACCCCTACCCGGGACAGCACTACCCAGGAAGACGAAATACCAGACAGTGACTCAGTGGATGGGTGGAGACGAACCCCCACCCCAAAGTGCCATGGACTCAGAGTGGGACGAAGAGCACGACACAACGCCACTGCTGTCACCAACACCCTCCACCATAGCAGAAACACTCACCACGGTTGGGCACTTTAGTGATGAGGCGTCTGGTACACTCACTGGTGCGCACAACACAGCCGTCCCGGTACAGCAGGTGGAGGTAGGAGCAGCAGAGGGACCGGGCGGTCGGAGGGCAGCCCAGCCCAAGCGAACATCTGCCGCCCAGATGGATCCCGGGTTCCTGCAGTTACCACACCCACACATAGATCCGATGCAACCACCGACCCGGAGACGAGCGAAGAGGGTGACGGGCGGCTTGCGGCGGCTGCGGTCGCAGGTGGAGGAGTCCACCCGCGTCCAGGAGCTGGGAGTGGTGCTGGTCATGCGTGCCACCCAGGCTGACACCGCACGGGTGGCGTCCGCGGTGGAGGCAATGGGTGCGATGGTGTCAGACATGGGGAACGGTTTGCGAGGCCTGGGGCCTTCCGTGCAGGCGGCGTCTGTGGCCCAGGACATGGCTGCCCTCTCACAGGAGGCCATGAGCCAGTGCCAGCGCCAGATGGCAGAGGCGCTCAATGCCATAGCCCAGTCTCTGCAGGCCATGGCTCAGTCTCAGCAGGCCATGGCCCAGTCTCTGCAGGCCATCGCTGAGGGCATCGGCGCCAGTGGCCATGTGCGAGCCGGCGTCGCACTGTCACAGACAGGGTTTGCCAACCCCCTGGGCTCCATGGCTGCAAACCTGCAGACCCCTGTCGATACCAGCACGGGCCTCCAGGACTGGCAGCGCCAGATGTCGGGGGGGCGTCGGATGGCCAGTCCTTTCGCATCCCCCACCCATGTAGAGGCCTGGGGGCCATCGGGCACCCTGAGGGAGGAGGAGGTGGTGTGGTCCGTCCTGGCTCCCTCTGTAGGGGAGGTCCCGGTACACCGCGACACCTCGGACTCCCCCCCCCTTCCGTCCCAGGTGCATCGGGTGGGCAACGGGCAGGACAGGCTGGCAGCTCGCCATCCCAGTCGCCCGGGCCGCAGCCTGGCCCATCTAGGCCACGACGCCCCAGGAAACGGCCGCCAAAGGGATCCAGTGTCAGAGGGCAGGAATCACAGGAGTCCACCTCCAGTTCTGCTCTACCGTCTGGGGAACCACGTAGACGTAGTCAAAGGGCCCGTAAGGCCAAACAATTAGACACCGAGTAAGTTGGCACGGGTGCAGGGCACAGATGAGTTTTAGGGGCTAGGGCACGTGCATGAACTCCTTTGGTTATTAAAGTCAATGTTACACCTACCGAAGCTGCCTTTGTGCTCTGTCCAAAGTGTGCGGGGGTGTCATGTACGTTGAGCGCAAGTGTGTGTGTGAGGGGTGGTCTTACCTCAGCCCCAGGTGAGTCTGCCCCCTTCCCCCTGGGCCGCCATCAACATCCCCCGGGCAGAGGACGGGACCGTGCGCTGCAGTGTCACAGCCGCATGTAGGGATGGTCCGGGTGGATGGTGGTACTGTGGCCATGGGTCAGACATAGTCCAACGACGTAGAGCCAGGAGCTCATCGCAGGGCGGGTTGTCATCATCCTCCATGGCCTGCGATAGACACGCGTCCACCCGCAACTGTGTGAGCCCGGCCCGTTGTGCCGCAGATGGATCGGCAATGGGGGGGTGGGGGGGGGCGGGGGGGTGTGCATGCGGGTGGGGTGGGTGGGGTTGGGGATGGGGGTGAGGGTGCTGGGTGGGTGGATGGGTGGGGGGTGTGGGTGGTCGGCTGTTGCCATGGTGTGCGGTCTGTGGCCATACTACCCGATTCCCACGCCCATCTAGTCAGTGAAGCGGGCGTCTATCAGTCTGTCCCGTGCCCGCTGGGCCAGCCGGTAACGGTGGACAGCCACCCGCCTGTGTCTACCCCGTCTGCCCTGACCATTGCCCCCATCCCCCTCATCTGGGGAGGACTGGGCCTCTTCCTGCTGCTCCTCCACTCCGCCCTCCTCTGCCTGCGGCACATCGCCCCTCTGCTGGGCTATGTTGTGCAGGACGCAGCACACCACAATGATGCGGCCGACCCTATCTGACCGATACTGGAGGGCGCCCCCAGAGAGGTCCAGGCACCTGAAACGCATCTTCAGCACACCAAAGCACCTCTCGATCACTCCCCTTGTCGCTACATGGGCATCATTGTAGCGGTTCTCCGCCTCATTGCGTGGCCTCCGTATAGGCGTCATCAGCCACGATCACAATGGGTAGCCCCTGTCGCCCAGCAACCAGCCCCTCAGCCGGGGATGGCGTCCCTCGTACATGCCGGGGATGGATGACCGCGACAACACGAATGAGTCGTGTACACTGCCTGGGTGACGGGCGCAGACGTGCAGGATCATCATGCGGTGGTCGCAGACCACCTGTACGTTCATCGAATAGGTCCCCTTCCTATTAGTGAACACGGCCCTGTTATCTGCAGGTGGCCGCACGGCGACGTGCATCCCATCGATCGCGCCCTGGACCATGGGGAACCCGGCAACGGCAGAGAAGCCCACGGCCCGGGCATCTTGGCTGGCCCGGTCCACGGGGAAGCGGATGTAGCGGTGCGCCATGGCATATAGGGCATCTGTCACTGCCCGGATGCACCGGTGCACCGATGTCTGCGATATGCCAGACAGGTCCCCACTCGGTGCCTGGAATGACCCCGTTGCATAAAAGTTCAGGGCTACCGTAACCTTGACGGACACGGGGAGAGGGTGTCCCCCGCCAGTGCCACGCGGTGACAGGTGTGCCAGCAGGTGGCAGATGTGTGCCACGGTTTCCCGGCTCATCCGGAGTCTCCTCCTGCATTCCCGGTCCGTGAGGTCCTGGTATGACTGCCGGGGCCGGTACACACGGGGCGCCCTCGGGTGCCTCCGTTGCCGTGGGGCCGCGACGTCCTCCTCCCCCTCCTCGCCCTGTCGGTCAGGTGTCCCTCCAGCCTGGGCGGCTGCCACCTGCCCCTCTGCGGCAGCCTGCGCCGCCTCTCTGGCACGCTCCTCCTCCTCCTCCTCCTCCTCCTCCTCCTCCTCCTCCTCATCCAGGGCAACATAGACATGAGCGGCTGCCACCACGGCGGCCAACATCGCTGGATGATCTGAAAACATGACGGCCTGGTGGGGCGGAGGGGAACGACGACATGTCATCATTGCCCATATCCCCTCCTCCCCCCAGCCAGGTGGCATGGACCGCATGGGTCCAACTGTTGGAGGCTGGCACCTGGCCAGGTGGACCAACTCACTTGCCCTCCCATCCCCCTCCTCGGCACGGACCCCCCCCCCCAACCTCCACCCCAGCACGGACCCCCCCCAACCTCCATCCCGGCACGGCACGGACCCCCCCCAACCTCCACCCCCGCACGGCACGGACCCCCCCCAACCTCCACCCCGGCACGGCACTTACCCCCCCAACCTCCACCCCAGCACGGAACCCCCCCCAACCTCCACCCCAGCACGGACCCCCCCCAACCCCCAATCTCCACCCCGGCACGGCACGGACCCCCCCCAACCCCCACCCCAGCACGGACCCCCCCCCAACCCCCACCCCAGCACGGACCCCCCCCTCCAACCTCCACCCCAGCACGGACCCCCCCCCCCAACCTCCACCCCGGCACGGACCCCCCCCCCCCCCAACCTCCACCCCGGCACGGACCCCCCCCCCCCCCCAACCTCCACCCCGGCACGGACCCCCTCCCGGCACTCCCCCGGAGCCCAGCCTACTCTAACCACCCGCCCCCCCCCCCCCCGCCGCACACACACACACACACAACCCGAGACACACCTCTCCTCACGCAATCAGACTGCGGCCACGCCATTGCCTACCCAGAGCCAACCCCCCAGGCCGTCACTCACCTCCACGCTGGTCGGCATGAGCCTGGAGCACCGGGTCACGCCGATGAAAAGGAGGTTTGATTCACGCCGACGTGAACGGTCATCACGTCGACGGGACTTCGGCCCATCCGGAAGGGAGAATATCGGCAGGCCGAAAATCGGCTGCCTTGCGCAGACCCGTGATATTCTCCGCGGCAGCGGCGCCATTAACGCCCCGCCGACTTTTCTCCCTTCGGAGACTTCGGCAACCGGCGGGGGCGGGATTCACGGCGGCCAACGGCCATTCTCCGACCCTCTGGGGGGTCGGAGAATGACGCCCCTGAAGTCTGACACTTTGGGGTAAAATTCTAGCTTGGTGGTATTGTCACTGGACAATAATCCAGAGACCTGGGGTAATGTTCCAGGGACCCAGGTTTCGCACCATGACTGGTAGTGAAACTTGAATCCAATAAAAATTCCGGAATTAAAAGTCTAATGGTGACCATCAAACTATTGCCGATTGTCGTAAAAACCCAACTCTCCACGCTTACCTGGTCTTACCTAAATGTGACTCCAGACACAAAGCAATATAGTTGACTCTTGAATGGCTTCTCAAATGGCCTAGCAAACCACTCTGTTCAAGGGCAATTGGGGATGGGCAATAAATGCTGGCTCAGCCAGCAACGCTCACATCCCTTGAATGAATAAAAGATAAACTTCAGAGATGTGCAGGTTATGTAGCTTCGCCAGGCTAAATTGCTCCTCAGTGTCCAAAGATGTACAGGTTAGGTGGGGGTGCCGGGTTAGGGCAGGGCCTGGATAAGGTGCTTTTACAGAGTCAGTGCAGACTCAATGGGCCAAATGGCTCCTTTTGAACTGTACGAATTCTATGATTCTATGCGGTTGATGTGGTGGCTCCCAAAGTTTTAAGCAGCAAACTAATACAAGATGCAAAACTTTTAACTAAATTAGCAGGTCTCTGGTGCTGATGCTCACGGTGAGTAAGGGGCTATACTATTGGAAGGCTGTGTCTGTTGACATGAGACATGAACCAGTGCAATTAACGTAAATGTCAATGGCAGGAAGTGGAAGGCCAACATTCGTACGCAACAGGTTGGGCGCAATTCAACTATAAAAATTCTGGGCACAATCTTCCAAAGGAAGCAAAGTCCCCAAGCGAGCGCGTTAGCCACGTTTTTCCCGGCTCTGAAAAAGGGGGTCTGAATGAGGAATGTGCGGCCGGGGCTGCACATGACCTCTCTTTTCACAATGGGGAGCTCTAATTTCTGAGGCTCCAAAAATAATCCTCACCCCCGCACAAAGCCTGAACACAACATGAGAGGGGACAGGGACTTACTGCCTTGCTCTAATATGCAGATTTGTTAAAAAGTCCCGTCTTGCAAAATCTTGCGAGATTGCGTTGAATCTGGCGAGACATTGTGAACCAGGTAGATCCCGGGAGCGGGGTCTCCCAACTTTCAACAGCCTCGCTGCTCCACTGCGAGCTGCTTTTCCAGCGCAGCGTGGCTGGAGGATCACGCCTTCTATGTCCGGATTTGGGCACGTTTAGCAGGGTGTTTCTCGTTAGCTGCAGTGCCGAGAAACACCCTTTATTCAATGGCATTTGGTCATTGTTTTGGGCCTCAGGGAGTTACTCTCCACCGAGGCCACCGGCAAGCTGAGGCTCGCCAGCTGGAAAGGTTTCTTGCAGATCGGGTGTCATTTTGGAAGGCTGCTCAATCTCTCCTCCTCCCCTCCTCCATTTATGACCCCCGCACAACCTTTGTGTGGCCACCGGGAACACCTCCTCATCCCCGCCACCTTGGAAGACCCCTTCTGGGCCAGATCCCTGGCAGTGCCAACCTGAGATCCTGGCACTGCTGGCCTGGCACCCTGCAGTACCCCTGGTGCTGCTAGGGTGGGACTGGTAGGGTGCCCAGGAGGCACTGCCAGAGGGAGTTCCAGGGTGTCACCCTGCCTGTCCCCAATCACCTGGTGGTCTCTAATGCCTGGGAGACTCCTCCAGGTACCATTATGACTGGTCCATGTTTGTGTGCACCAGTACTAAACGGCGCCTTGGCAAGGTCCCTCGCGCAAGGCCATAAGGTCCCTTGCGGCCATAAGGTCCCAGATGCGGGGAGAATTCGGCGAATGCATATTTAAGTGAGCCCAATGGCTCATTTGAATATGCTGATCTGTATCACGTCGTGAAGGGGCTGGTTTAGCACAGGCCAGCAGCATGGTTCAATTCCCGTACCAGCCTCCCCAAACAGGTGCCGGAATGTGGCAACTAGGGGCTTTTCACAGTAACTTCATTTGAAGCCTACTTGTGACAATAAGCGATTTTCATTTCATTTCAGGTTTAGATTGCAAAATCTTGCGAGATTGCGGTAAATCTTGCAAGATATTTTGAGCGTTGCAAATCTCAGAAGGTTCAACAACCTCGTCCTGTCACCAAATTGGGTATTGCACGGCCGCTAAATTGCCGCCGTTATCTGGAATGTATGATTTGATCTGGTGAAGTTTTCGATTCTACATAAAGTTTAATGTGTAACTTGATCTAGTCATAGACAGGTAGACCTACAGCCAACAATATATAAAGCTTCAGCACAGCACAATGTGTGGTCGCAATATACACGTTGTGTTGCACCTGTAAATTACACTGAATTAATAAGTTCGGTAATGTTATTTTATGACTTGAATCTAATTAACGTGGCCATTAATAAACTGATCTGAAGTAGTTTCTGTGAAACTGGTGTGATTCCTTTTTGTCCATCTGGTGATGTTGCATGAATCCTTTCCCTAGAGAATGACTCTAGGCGCATTGGAGAATGTCAGTGAAAATATGGTTACATATTCTCATTAACAGAAAATATTGTAAACACATTAAAAGTCCCAGCTCTCAGCTGCACGATGGCCAACATGAAAGGAATCTGTAGTTCCCACAGCACATTGAGTAAATCTGTATCAAGAGGATGAGCAGCTATTTTGTAAATCAGCCAAGTCACAAAAAGAATAGGTGTTTTGGCATAAATGATCAGTTGGTGACAATCAAAGTATAAGTAAACAGTTTCCCTCACCGAATGGACCTTAAGATCACCCAACATTTTAAAAGGTAAAAGTGCCCCATCATGATTGGGGCCAGCCCTGAACATCTTCCAACCCCCACCTACAGAACACACATTCTAGGATCAGAATATCAACCCAAAACAGAACACCTCACCACTGAGTTTAAATATCATGGTTTTTCCACCCTGTCCTTAACTGGAATCCCTCCACCCCAAAAGTTGAGGTAACCCAACCCCAGATCACTTTCACTTCAAAATGAGCAGTCGTATTGCGCTATGCACCCAAGAACCTGCCCCATTTGTGGAGAAATATGTGGAACAAAATCCCCAAAACACATTTAGTACCCCTCTATACTAAACAGAGCCCAGGCAATTGGAATCTATGCCCCTTCAGTCAGGCAATGCGCTGTGCGCTTAGCATAATTATGGGGATCAGAACCTGCACCCCTCACCTGAGGATATCTCCCTCACTTGCACAACAATCAGCCAAAGAACTCTACTAATCACTGAACACTGCTTTAGAACACAATAAGAACATAAGAACTCGGAGTCGGCAATTCAGCCCCTCGAGCTTGCTCCACCATTCAATACGATCTCATCTCGACCTTGTTGTGTTATGTCATTTGGAATAACACAAGCTGCCACTTGAATCAGTTTTGAGTAAAAGTTGCTCCAGACTTTGAAGTGAATTCAATGTGTTTTATTGAACTATTAGCACAATTCTCAATGAGTTCGACTCTCTGCTAATCTAAATGGAGTAACTCCGTCTAACTGAACCAGCCTTGCTCTAAGCCACGTGCTGGGGTGTGATGCTAAGGATACACCCTGTCTCACTCTGTAGATGTTGGTCTGTGGAAAGAGGCGGGGAGTGAGTGCCTCATCCCTTTTATAGTGAGATACCACCCCTGAGTGTCCTGACTGCTCATTGGTCATGTCCTATTCTCTGTGTTCATTAGCTGCATGTTTGCATATCATGACATCTCCACTTTACTGCCCACTCCCCATAAGCCTTCATCCCGCTACTAATTAGACACCTATCTAATTCCTCCTCGATAGCTAAAACTTATCTTTCACATGTAAACATACCTCTTCCACAGAACACCAGTCTTTGCTCCCACCCTACCATTGGCTATTTAAAGCCAACCTCCCTGTAATTTCCCTTCCTTCCCATTCTGGGCGATTGGTTAGTCAAGAAGTAAGTTTAACCCTTTCACACATACAGTAACTTAAATAAGTCTATAATCCCTATAAAGTAAAGGATGACTACATAGTGTTTTTAGTCTTGACTCAACTTGCAACATTCTTGTCCCCAAATCAAAGTTTTTTTTAAAATTCATTTACGGGATGTGGGCATCCTGGTGGGTGAATGGGTTGTTTGGGGATCACTCCTGAAAATCATAAACTCCAGGAATGGGGTTGGGATCCTGGAATAGGGACCAGAGAGCCATTTTTAAAAGTGTTCCTGATTCACCTCGACTCAGTGTAAATCCAGGCCACGAGCTCTGGAACAATAAACAATTAATTTTTGTTTTCAGCAAGCTAAATTACATAAATCACTGAATGTATTAAGCTGACCGTGACACCTCTGGGAAACTCTGTGAATTAAAGTCTCAAGGCTCAGGGAGGGCCAAGCCTCTAATGGAGAATGCAGAAGATTGTGCGTTTTAATGTGCGAGCTTTGTCCTTGCAGTTTGTTTTTATGTCTTGAACATTTTATTTTTGGGTTGTGATATTTCAGTTAAGGAGACAAAATGGCATTGCAAATCTTTTAAGACATGTTTTGAGTGGTTTGATTTGTTCACCTCCTTTTATTAAGTTCTCTTAACTTAATCATTCAAGATTGGCTGTCTTCAGAAGTTCTTAATAGCCCTTCGGATCTGATTTAGTGCTGTTTCACTTTGAGTCAACAAAGTTGGACAAGAAAAATGTGATGGTGAAAATGTGTCATTACACATTACACAGGCAGTAAATGTGATCAACATTAAATGCATGGTAAATGCTAAATCTTTAATAGGGTTATATATGATGTACTCACTTCATCTTTTCCATTTTTAAAGCTCAGCTACACAGGAAGATGCATTAATATCCACTGGTGCCTGATATTGAGTAGTGCTAGTGAGTCAACGTTTGCTATTGAGTTGGGGGGTAGTGGAAGAGTTATTTTTTGGCTTTTGTCTTTTATGTCTTTTTTACTCTTGCTCTTTTTCTTCCCTTGCAAATGCACATACCACTGACTCTCCTGTGACAGATGGGGCTTTGATCACATCAGTCTTGATCCCACTGAGGTTTCCAGGGTCAGGCAATTTCTAATATTAAGCGAGAGCTCCCACCATGGTAAATGCCTCTTGTTATATCAGCACAAAAGGCAACCAGATACATGGAGGGGTTCAAGGATAGAGTCTGCTAGATTAGAGCTAAGAAACTATAGTGGTGTCATTACAATAATGGGTTTAATGAGAACCAAGAAAGCTAACCCTGTGGATTTTCCTCCAGTACCAGTATACTGAGGCCAATTGCAGCCTCCTTACAGCCCCCAATGACAAATGGATTGAGTATCAAACAGTGATTATGCTTGGGATTTTCAAACCGTGTCACTGTGGTGTAAACAATTATTGAGCTGAGGGAGCAATTAAATGTTTTTTTTAATTTGTTGGCAACCACTGTATGATAAGGTAAATTGGATTAGTCACCCTTTGCACCAGTTGCACAAACTTCATTGTGATGCAACAGTATTTGTTGCTGCTGCTAGCCAAAAACAAAATGCCTTCTTTAAGAAAAATATTCCATTGATTCTCAGCTGCCGCAGCCTGTTTAGTGTCCTGATTGCACAGAGAACTAATCTAGTGAGCACGTGAGCTACTGAGGTCCCAGGTTCAATTCAAAGTCTGTTCTGAGCTAGCTGATATCAGCTCATGTAACAGAAAGAGTGATGTAACCTTTATGTCCCTGTGTTAGGGAGGGAAAAGCTGGCAAAGATTGCATGCATCCTGATCAATAATGGCATCTAGTGAAGATAGAATTTGGCTCAGTTGTGATGCACTCTGCAGCTGAATAACCTCCTGACACTCCAGGATCGTACGAAGTAGAGTACATTGCTCAAGTGTAATTGGCACCCATGGAACTGTGCGACAGCAAGGACTAGAGTTGCTTAAGAGAAATAGAGAAGAAAATTGATGAGAAAGAAAAGTAATCCCACATATTTGTCAGCATAATCAAAGCGCCCTTTTGATCCTGCCTTGGATTCATCCCATCACTGCGGATAATGGCAATTACATATTGCCATGTGGATCCACAATGTCTAATTGCAGCCTTGTCTGTGGCTTCCTATTTATCTATAATATTAACAAATGTCTGGACAGTGAGAATATAGGCCCATAACTTCCTGGCTCCTCAGCGTTGGATTTGGGTGATACCCCAGCGATGCGCTGGGAATCCCTCTCGGAAGTTCCCAGGTAAGGGTTTGCATGATGATTGTCCAGAAGCACTAACTTCCTCTGGACAATTGCTCTGCACTGGGAACCATCTGACAAAGTGATTTAAATCACTAACTTCTGATGGTCCTTGTTTACGCCAATAGTTACTCTGAAAGAGTTAGAAGGGGGGAAAAAAAATCACTTCTAATGTCAGCTTAACTATTTTAAACACCCAGACCGAGCCTTGCAGGGGCCAACTCCAACCACTCCCCTCCAGGGGACCACCCCCCCCCCCCCCCCCGCCCCCCCCACCCCCTCCCTCAAAACTGGTACAGTACAGCGTAAATGTTTCTGGAAACATGAATACAGAAAAAGACAGAAGAATACTAATGCGGTTGGTTCAGCTTAATCATTAAACTTGGTGCCTCTATTTATTCAAGGAAAACTACTGGTCGGGTGAATTAGAGGAGAGGGAGGAAAGAGAATAAAGTCATGAAAACATGGCAAAATGGTGCACCCCTTCACATGTAGCGATTGCTCAAACAGCCAAAAAAAGGATAAGATATCCCCCCCCCCCCCCCCAAAATCGGGTACGCACCAAAGCATACTCCTCTAACTCCAATTATACCAGAGGCACCAGTGACTTGAAACATCTTTTTTCCCCAGATATGAGACCTGCCTGTACCTCTGCAGGAGCCAGTTAATAATCTTTTAAACCCCAAATTTAACAAAACAGAAAAAGTCTGCAGACATTAATTCTAAGGGGATATTTTACATTTAACCATAATCTGGGACAGTACAGAGTGATCATTATTTCACATATACATACAGCGAAGACCAGCAAATATTTAAACAATGGTTTAGATTGTCAAAACATAGTAATTGTTGCAGTCGGCATCTCCCTTCAGACAGACAATGGAAGGAAAGTTACCAAAAAGAGTAGGGGATAACAAAGTAAAGTTATGAACACATGGCCCTCTGCACAACTTCTTCCATAAGGCACAAAAGAGAAATATGTAAGATTCCTTATAGGGTTTTAAAAAAAAAATTTAGAGTATCCAATTCATTTTTTCCAATTAAGGGGCAATTTAGCGTGGCCAATCCACCTACCCTGCACATTTTTGGGTTGTGGGGGCGAAACCCACGCAAACACGGGGAGAATGTGCAAACTCCTAAAGGACAGTGACCCAGAGCCGGGATCGAACCTGGGACCTCGGCGCCATGAGGCCGCAGTGCTCACTCACTGCGCAAGTGTGCTGCCCAGATTCCTTAGAGGGTTTAATTTTTTTTTTAACCTAACTCAGCCTCACAAGATCATAAGACAATGAAAGGGTGTCCCAGAAGAAGGGGAGGCAACAGGATGCTGCCATCGGTACAAGACGTGGCTTGGCAGTGCACTTTCTTGTATTTGGGAGCCAGTGAACCAAAGATACTTAAACCATGACAAGATTTGCAACGCAACTGACCTCATGGGCAGGATTCTCCGACCCCCCCCCCCCCCGCCGGGTCGGAGAATCGGCGGGGGCGGCGTGAATCCCGCCCCCGCCGGCCGCCGAATTCTCCGGCACCAGAGATTCGGCGGGGGCGAGAATCGCGCCGCGCCGGTCGGCGGGCCCCCCCGGCGATTCTCCGGCCCGTGATGGGCCGAAGTCCCGCTGCTGTAATGGTGGTCCCGCCGGCGTGAATCAAACCACCTCCCTTCCGACGGAGCCAGGCAGCGTGAGCGGGCTCCGGGGTCCTGGGGGGGGCGCGGGACGATCTGGCCCCGGGGGGTGCCCCCACGGTGGCCTGGCCCGCGATCGGGGCCCACCGATCCACTGGTGGGCCTGTGCCATGGGGGCACTCTTTTACTATGCGTCAGCTGTGTAGGTCTCCGCGATGGCCAACGCGTAGGTGACCCCCCCCCCTCCGTGCATGAGCGGGGATTCCGTCAGCAGCCGCTGACGCTCCCGTGCATGCGCGGACTTCCGCCGGCCGGAGAAGTCCCTTCGGCCCTGGCTGGCGTGGCGCCAAAGGCCTTCCATGCCAGCCGGCGGGACGGCAACCACTCCGGCGCAGGGCTAGCCCCTAAGGGTGCGGCGAAATCCACACCTTTGGGGCGGCACGACGCCAGAGTGGTTCACGCCACTCCATCCCGCCGGGACCCCCCGCCCCACCGGCTAGGGGAGAATCCCGCCCCATTTCTCTTCAGCCAAATCAGAGGCACTATTCAGGCCCTGCCAGCACCGGAAAACGTAAACTATTTTCCACAGAGGAAACACTACTAACAAGGAGAAGAAGGATCGTCAAGACACCCATCAAAGGGGTGCCTCAGGAATAGGACCCTCCTCACCCCGGAAAGATAAGGGAAACCTTCTCAAATTAAATATTTCAAATCAGAGTCTCTCCCACCCGGATAAAGAAAGGAAACCCCAGAGAGAGAGGAACACACCGGTATTAGCCGAAAAACATTGGACAAGGTCTAACAACGTGCACTTTCGCAAAAAGGAAGCCAGGGATAGAACAGCATAGCCTCATAAGAAACAGGACATCGCCTCCGCATAGGTGCCCAAGCCTCAAGAAGGAGGACAGTCTGGAAGTCCCTACATAAGACCATTTGGAGGAGGGTGCCCTCCTCCTCCATCCAGCCTAACCTGCAACTGAAGACCGATTCTAACAATACTGAGTCGAAGCACTCAGACTTGCACCCAGGCCCTGCAGCTAACAGGATACTACCTCCACAGGGGAACAAAACCTCCAGAAGGAGAGCAGTCCAAAAGGGGGAGGTGACCTACTCCATCACCCAACGTACCCTCCACCTGAACATTTACCACTGCACTAACCCACTCAATCAAGTCACTACACAAGTACCCAAGTAAATATAGGAGAGTAACCCAGGACATCGCCTCCGCCTCCGCTAGATATCCAAGGGTTAACTGACCATGCCCGGGCATACACCAGTACATATTTCCCCTTACTCCAACAACACCAAAGGCGCCAACCACAGACAGAAAAGGAACCCAGTCTTCTCCAGGACAAAAGGGGCTGGAATCTCCGGTCGGCGACGCCAAAATCGTGTTCGGCGATTGGCCAAAGAATCACAGTTCCCGACCAAATCGGGGGCAGCGCCGCATTCGCGCTGCTCCACCCTCTCCAAAGCGGTATGCTGTAGGAGTACGCCGTACCACGTATTGATGGCCTCAGGACATTGCCTGAGGCCCGCCCCCCCGATGTTCTGCCCCCGACCGGCCGAGTTCCCGACGGCACGGGTCTCTCATGGTCCCATCCTGTCGGGCACTCGGCGTGGCAGCTGCGGACTCAGTCCAGCGACGCCATAGTCAGGGGAGGGCCGATCCACGGGCAGGGGGGACTTTATTTGGGGCTGGGAGCAGTGTGGGGGCGCGGGTCTGGGGCGCGCGTGCCGGCCAAATGGGAGGCACTATTTTGCGGGCCGGGTCCGCGAGTGGCCTCTGCCATGAAGCACAGCATAGCTGCTGCAAGCCGCTGCTGTGCGCATGTGCGGCCATGGACCCGGCAATTCTCTGGGCCATATGGGCAGCTAGAGCCGGGTGCTCTACGCTGCCGGCATGCTAGCTCCCCGCAAAACGGGGACGCGTTGGCTGTTTTACGCCATTTCTTCTGGCGTAAAACACCACCTGTCCCACTCCGGCGTGGGGACGTAGCCCAGAATCGGAGAATCCAGCCCATGATCTGTGATCGGAGACCAGCAAGGATTTCATAATCTCAAATTAACAAAAAAATACTCAACAGTAAGCGTTCTAACAGGGTTTTCCTCACACCCAATAAGGACTTGTACACCCATACCAACCACTCATATACCGAACCATCCACACGCCAACCTGCTGTGATGCTACTCATCTGATTAACAAACTGAATATGTACTCCCTCAATGTAAAAGCAAGGTTTACAGCACACAAAGAAACAAGGTAAATGCTGCACAACCCTCATGTCATATAACCAATTCAACGATTTTCACAGTACAACAGAATAACAGGAGACAAATGCCTCTATGCTTATATATTATATACCATTGTCAGGATAAAAAGCAATAACACAAAATCAGGAGTATAATCACAGGGGAACAAAGTTCAGGGTTAGTGATGAACTGCAGGATAATTTAATAATTTACAGAACTTGGAAAGGCCAAAGCCATGACAGGATTATCGAGCAACATCCAGGATCCATTCAGAATTTCAACGAAGTCCCTGCATCTCTGCCATGTCGTCGTCCTGAAGCCCCGGTAATGAAAATCCTAGGTCCCGGTGGGTGGCAAGGACCCATCGTGCTCGGCCACCTCCAACCCTTCTCGACAAACATTGAGGACAAGGCAACGTAAGACCATTGGTTGGAACCCTCGACTAACCCCAGGCTTCAAGACAGGATACAATGTGCTCCATCGAACTCAAAGCTCCCAGCCTTCAATCAAGATTGTGAAAGTGTGGCAGCCAGTTCTCAAGTTCGGCTGGGAATTAATCCCCGGCTAGCCCCGAGGAGACTGTGCGCACAGATATTCCTTCTCTAACCCCTCCTCCCCAAATCAACACGGATGCTTGACATACCATCTGTCATGATATGCACTCATGCAGATAATGAGATACTGACAGGCAGTGCAGTACAGCCAATCAACACACAGGACAGAACACAACCAATCAGGCAGAACACTAGAAGTTGGTCTCCCACTATAAAACACTCGAGGTATCAACACTCTGCCTCTTTCCACTGGTGACAACTGGAGTGACAGTCAGGGTGTATATATCAGTTAGCACCTTCTACATGTGGCTCATAGCTAGTCTGGTCCAGTTAGTTACAGTAAGCTTAGATTAGTAGAGTGTCAAACCCACAGCGAACTGTGTGCACTGCTTAACAAGTTCAGTAAAGCATATTGAACCAACACCAAAGTTTGAAGTCTACTTTCAAGTACAACTGCATCCAGTTGCAGTCCGTGTTACCCCAGGGTGATTAACACAACATGGTATCAGTAGTCTACTACTAAGTGGTTTACCTCGAGTGAGTCCGTGACGACCAGCCCCTCCACAGCTACGGATCTTCGGCAATCTTGGCGCCAACTGGCGGGTCTTCAAGCAAAGGTTCCTTCTCTACATTGAGGCCTCAGACCTCGGGATGCGTCCAATGCCAGAAAAATCGCGCTGCTCCTATCAACTGCAGAGGACCAAGCCATCCAGATGTTCAACTATCTTAATTTTACCGATAGCCAGGACAAGACCAAATTGAAGACCGTTTTGGAGAAGTTCGACAGTCACTGTGAAGTCGAAACAAACGAGACCTTTGAGCGCTATGTCTTCCAGCAACGCCTTCAGGGTAAGGATGAACCATTCCAATCCTTTCTAACTCATCTCCGTATATTAGCGCAGTCCTGCAATTATGGTGCAACCGATGATTCCGTCATCAGGGATCAGATTGTGTTTGGGGTGCACTCCGACTCCTTGTGGGAGCAACTCCTCAAAATTAAGCACATGACCCTGTCAGTCGCAATCGAGACTTGTATAGTGCATGAGCATGCGCGAAATCGGTACTCCCGTTTCAAATAGGCAGAATATGAAAAACTTGCCTCCCACGAGACAGAGAGTATACAGGCCATCACCCAGATGCAGCGCCTCAGTATCGATGAAATCGGCCATTTCGCGCGCTTTTCCCGGGACCCACGTATGCGCAACACAAACGGGAGAACGAAGCGGCCGAAAACCAAACTGCGCAGGTGCGAACATCGGCTGACCGCACTGCGCATGTCCAACGACGCGCGGAGCGTGATGACGTCGGCGTCATGACGTGCCCGAACTGCGGCACTGCCCACTTAAAGCAGCAATGCCCTGCAAAAGGCAGGCGATGTTTAACTTTCGGGAAGCCTGGACATTATGCAGCCTTGTGCAGGTCTGCACCACCGGTCAAAGGTCAGCGATCCCAATTCCAACGCAAGCGCATTCGATGTGTACAGCAAGGTTTACTGGATTCTGATCCTGGTAGCACTACGGATCCAGAGAACGACTACCTAGAGTCCCCCTATCGTGTGGGCATCATCACTACATGTGAGTATGCCTCTTCAAAATCAGCAAGACGCCTATATATCCGCAATGTGGATTCCGCGGACGAATGGCGTGCTGTCATCCAAGTTAATCAATGCAGCATCCAGTTCAAGCTGGACACTGATGCTTCTGCCAATCTCATCTCTCGAGCTGATTTTGACCGCATTAAAATCATCCAAAATTCTTCCGCCAGCCTGCCAGCTTCTCGATTATAATGGCAATGCCATAACTGCACTTGGATCTTGTCATATATTCATCTCCAACAAGACCATCAATGTCAAACTGCGATTCGAAATTGTCAAGCCTGATAAGGCGTCCCTGCTTGGTGCCCATGCATGCAAGCTACTCAACCTCGTACAGCGAGTCCATGCCATGTCTTCTTCCAAAGTGGATCTTCTGGCTGACATTGATGACATCCTTGCTCAATATCCAGATGTGTTTGATGGAATGGGTACGCTGCCATACTGCGACAAGATCCTACTCGGGCCTGATGCCACGCCAGTGATACATGCACCACACCGGGTGCCGGCTCCTCTGAAGGAACGTTTAAAGGCACAGCTGCAGGAGCTCCAAGACCAGGGCATCATCTCCAAAGTGACGGAACCGACTGACTGGGTCAGCCCGATGGTCTGTGTGAAGAAGCCCTCAGGAGAGTTGCAGATATGCATAGATCCCAAAGATCTTAACCAGAACATAATGCGGGGAACACTACCTAATCCCGAAGCGGGAGGAACTGACCAGTGAGATGGCACATGCCAAATTCTTCACAAAGCTAGATGCATCGCGTGGTTTCTGGCAGATACAACTGGACGAGTCCAGCAGGAAGCTCTGCACATTCAACACACCATTTGGCAGGTACTGTTATAATCGTATGCCGTTTGGCATTGTCTCAGCCTCTGAAATCTTCCACAGGATCATGGAGCAGATGATGGAGGGCATTGAGGGTGTGCGTGTCTATGTAGATGATGTAATCATATGGTCCACGACCCCCGACGAACACATATCTCGTCTCAAACAAGTCTTTTGACGTGTCCATACAAATGGCCTCAAGCTGAACAAGGCCAAGTGCTCCTTTGGCATGTCAACCATCAAGTTCTTGGGCGACCAGATATCCCAGCAGGGTGTGCAACCAGATTCGGACAAGGTCAAGGCCATTAACGCCATGAAGACCAGAAGACAGGAAGGCGGTACTACGCTTCCTCGGAATGGTGAACTTCTTGGGAAAATTCATTCCCAACTTGGTCTCACACACCACGGCTCTCAGGCATCTGGTGACGAAGTCCACTGCATTCCAGTGGCTACCCATACATCAAGCAGAGTGGCTCAAGCTCAAAGCAAAGCTCACCACTGCTCCGGTACTAGCGTTTTTTGACCCGGACAGGGAAACAAAAATCTCCACGGACGAAAGCCAGAACAGCATTGGTGCGGTGCTCCTCCAGAGAGATGACTTCTCGTCCTGGGCTCCAGTTGCTTATGCGTCAAGGGCCATGACTCCTACTGAACAGAGGTATGCCTAAATAGAAGAAGAGTGCCTGGACCTCCTAACCGGCATTGTAAAGTTCCATGACTACGTCTACGGTCTACCTACATTCACAGTGGAGACTGACCACAGGTCCTTGGTCCATATCATTCATAAGGACTTGTATGACATGACGCCCAGGCTTCAGCGCATTCTCCTTCGACTCCGCAGGTACGATTTTGAGTTAGTGTACACACCAGGCAAGGAGCTGATAATTGCGGATGCCCAGTCATGCTCCATCACCTCACCCTGTGAACAGGTTGCCTTCATCCGCCAGATTGAAGGCACAGCTGAAGCTGTGTGCCAGCAACCTCCCGGCCTCAGATGAAAGAGTGATCAGCATTCGTGAAGAGACTGCCAAAGACCTTCTTCTGCAGCGTGTAATGCACCACCTTGCAAATGGCTGGCAAAAAGGGCAATGCCCTCAGTTCTTTAATGTCAAGGACGACCTGACAGTCGTCGGGGGGGATCCTCCTCAAGCTAGATCGTATCGTTATTCCTCACAGTCTGCAGAGCTTCGTGCTCAAACAAATCCACGAGGGCAACTAGGTGTCGAAAAGTGTAGGCACAGGGCCGGGCAAGCTGTCTATTGGCCTGGAATCAACCAGGACATATCCAACATGGTCCTTAATTGTGCGACCTGCCAGCATTTCCAGCCTGCTCAAACAGAAGAAACACTCCAGCAACACGAGATCATGACATCTCCGTGGTTCAAGGTGGGAATCAACCTTTTTCACGCCAATGGGCGTGACTATGTCCTCATCATAGATTACTTCTCAAGTTACCCGGAAGTTGTGAAGCTGTCAGACCTCCCATCAAGGACAGTCACCAAGGCCTGCAAGAAGACATTTGCCAAGCATGGTATTCCACTCACTGTCATGAGTGACAATGGTCCCTGCTTCCACAGCCAAGAATGGTCCAATTTCGCCAAGTCGTACCAATTCAAACACATTACCTCAAGCCCACACTACCCGCAGTCGAACGGGAAGGTTGAGAAAGGGGTCCATATAGTGAAGCAACTGCTCTGCAAGGCTACAGACTCTGCTCCTGACTTAAACCTTTCGCTGTTGGCGTACAGGGCAACCCCTCTGTCCACCGGTATGTCTCCGGCTCAATTCCTCATGAACAGAGACCTGCAGACGACTGTTCCAGTCATACACTTACCAGACCTGGATCACCTCCCAGTGCTGCAAAAGGTGCAGCAACTCAGGAACCGGCAAAAGCTGATGTACGATGCTCATGCTACCGATTTGCCTGTGCTATCTCCGGAAGATGCTGTTCGGATCAAGCTACCTGATGGAGGCTGGTCAGCCCCAGTTGTTATTGTTCGACAGGCTGCTCCCAGATCATTTGTAGTTCGTGTGGCTGATGGCTCCATTGTCAGGCGCATCAGAAGGGTGCTGCGCAAAGTTGCCTGCCCACCACCAGATCCTACTTTTCCATTTGTTGTCGCGCCTCCTCCGGGCACCTCTCACCACGAGGCCACCAATCTGGCAGCAGTCCACCTCTCAGGCGGTCGATAAGGATCAGACGCAAGCCCCAAAGATTGGACTTATAGACATTTATCTTGCAAATATTGTTCTGTATCTGCACGCTAGACACCTCTTGTGTATATATTCATCCACTCGCCAATTAATGTAAATAGTTCTACATGTAAATACAGCCGCATATGCTCCAAGCAACCAACATTTTTTTTAACAAAGAGGGGAAATGTCATGATATGCACTCATGCACATAATGAGATACAGACAAGCAGTGACAGACACCCAGTACAGCCAATCAACACACAGGACAGAACACAACCAATAACCAGGCAGAACACTAGAAGGTGGTCTCCCACTATAAAACACAAGAGGCATCAACACGCTGCCTCTTTCCACTGGTGACAACTGATGTGACAGTCAGGGTGTATATATCAGTTAGCACCTTCTACACGTGGCTCAGAGCTAATCTGGTCTAGTTAGTTATAGTAAGCACACTTAGATTAGTAGAGTGTCAAACCCACAGCGAACTGTGTGCACTGCTTAACAAGTTCAATGAAGCGTATTGAACCAACACCAAAGTTTGAAGTCTACTTTCAAGTACAACTGCATCCAGTTGCAGTCCGTGTTACCCCAGGGTGATTAACACAACACCATCCAGCAGGATTTCCAAGGACTGAAGGTGGGCCCCTACTGAGAAAACTGCACTATTGACCGAGAGGATTCACTTTTCTGTTTCATCCATTCTCTTCAGGATATCTCGCAGCTTATCAATGTGAGCACCTATAATCCGTACCGGGTAGCTGGTGATGTCCACAACATCACTCACAGTGGCAGCTATCAGATTGACACCAACGGCATCGCTGAAGCGTAGGCCCGTTCCCCAGCAAAACTGCCATTGCGAACCGGACCCCACTCCAGCCATCTCCGACTGCCTCAATCAAACAGAATGTTTTGACTTAACTTGGCTCCTTATCGCCAAACGTCAGCCAGGATCTTCCAGGATTAAAGCACGAATCATACACATTAGAATCAAATGACCAAGGGTTGTGCATCAGGATAATAAAAGGATTAAAAGATGAGCAGAAAAGCCTTCGACAGGGTCGAATAGAAGGACCTCATAGAGGTACTGGAATGGTTTGGGTTTGGGCCCGTATTCACAGTGCTCCCATAGCGAGCGAACGGATAAAACACCAGCAGCTCTAGATATTTCCGGCTGCACAGAGGTATGAGGCAGAGATCCCACTGTCACTGTCTCCACTATCGTTTGCTCTGGCAATCGTGGCACTGGCGGTCACCCTCAGCGAGGTGAAGGGGTGGAAAGGTATCCAAAGGGGAGACGGAGAGCATATTGTCTCACTCTATGTGGATGACCTGCTCCCCTACATCTCAAACCCTTTAACCTTAACCTCCAGCTTTCGGAGCGCAGCTCCTTCATCACCTTAACGTGAGTAAGAGTGAGGTCTTCCCTGTGAACCCACAAGTGGGAGGGGCCGAGCTGGAGGGACTACCATTTAAACTGGCCTAGACCAAATTTCACTCCCTGGGAATCCAAACGATTCATAAATGGAATCTGACAAGTCGGGAGGAGGAAGTTAAAAAGGAAACTACAGTTTTATCATTGTCGGCCACTGCAGAAAGAGTATGGGGATGGGTCAAGGAACCAGGAGCAGAGTGGGTGAGGGTGGAGGAGGGTTTCTGCACAGGGCCATCCCTCTGAGCTCTAGTCACAACTGCACTCCCATCTTCATCCCCCCCCCCCCTGCCAAATGTTGAAGGATCCCAGTGGTGTTAGCCACGCTCTGATTATGGTACCAAATGAGGCAACACTTCGGCCTAACCAAAATGTCCACCATAGCCCCCACAATAATGGACGCCATCTTCAATGTGGAGACTGGACAAGGGGGCCTTAGGGACATGTAAACAAACAATAGAGTCTCGATGCTGAGGGAACGCATGGAGAGGTTCTGGCTACCGAGAGGGAACGACCTGAGATACAATCAAAAACCTCCTCTGCAAAGAAACAACGGCATACCTTCGGATAACAGTATACTCACGGGAGGCCAAGCCAACCACATCCACATGTTCTGGACGTGCCTCAGACTTGTCGCGTTTTGGGCGTCTTTCTTCAATGCCATGTCCAATGTTCTGGGAGTGAGGGTGGAGCCGTGCCCACTAATGGCGGTCTTCGGGGTATCAGATAAGCCAGAGCTCTTCATGGAGAAGGGGGCCAAGGCCTTTGCCTCCTTGATCGTTTGCTGGAAAATCCTGCGCGGCTGGTGATCCCGACTGGCTGTCTGACCTGGCGGAATTTCTCAGGCTGGAGAAAATAAAATTTGCCATCCGTGAATCAGAAGCAGGCTTCCAGAGGATGTGGAAGACGTTCACCAATTTGTTCCAAGACCTGTTCATAGTCACAGCAACCAGTAGAGGTGGGGCGGGGGGGCAAGAGGGTAAGGGCAAACATAAAGGTCACGAGATGTGAGCAGAGGGATAAAGCCGGAAGGGACCAGTCAGGTGTGTCATGCGAGAGTGCCTTTAAGGACTGGATGTTTAAGCAATGTACCTTTAAGAAAACAGTGATGTCATAGAGTGGGCGGAGCTCAGCTCAGGTCAGCCATTTTGCAGGTTTTAGTTGCAGTTTAAAAAACAGTGTGTGGGCCTGGGTGTTTCCAGAGAGCTGCAAGTTTTGCAGTTTAGTTTTGCAGTTGGAGAAAGCAGATTGTGTGTGTCTGTGTGTGTCCAGAGAGCTGCAGGGAAAAAAACAAGGTGCTGGAGCTGAAATCAACCAAGCTAATATATCTCTGCCATTCTACAGAAAATATATATATCCTTTAACCTGATGTGATTTTGTTTAAAGGTGTTAAGTCTCTTGGAAGTTTGAAGGAACAGTTTAAGGAGTTATTTACTGTTGCAATATTTTCTGAGTTATCTTTGAAGTAAGGGGTGTTAAGAGATCCAATGTTTATTTAAGATGTTAAGTTGAGTTCATGGAATAAACAGTGTTTTGTGTTTAAAAACCCACGTGTCCATAATTGTAATCCCACACCGAAGGAAAAAGCTGTGTGCTGGGAAAAGCAACAAATGCATTAAAGGGAGAGGTTGGTTGAACTCCAGGATACATTTTGGGGTTCTGAAAACACCTCGCCCATAACAATTGGGGGCTCGAGGGGGATAAAAGTCGATCTATTGGATTGGCTTTTGTGAACTTAAAGACAGTGAAGGATTGTTCCTTTTCCAGTGTGGTATTTTAGTTTAAGTGGGAAGAGTGTTGTGAACAATGGCTCTTTCAGAGGCTCAGACGTTTTGGGGGTGGAGAATGTTACACGTAGTACTTTACGGACAGAAACGAAAAGCAGACTGTTAGATTTGGCAAGGACATTGCCGTTAACATTACCTGAAAAATTGCGAAAAGATGAGGTAATTATGGCAGTGGTTAAGCATTTAAAGTTGCCTGAGATAGAGTTTGACTCATTGGAAATGGCAAAAATCCAGTGGCAAATTAAACAAATGGAACATGAGAAAGAATTCAAGCGACTGGCATATGAGAGTGAGAGAGAGGAAAAAGAAAGAGAAAGAGAGAGAGAGGAAAAAGAAAGAGAGAGAGAGGAAAAAGAAAAGGAGAGAGAAGAAAGGAGAAAAGAAAGAATAACCTTAGCAGAACAAAAAGAAAAAGAAAGGGAGATACAGATCAGGGAAAAAGATAGAGAGGGAGTTTGAACTTCAGAAAATGGCCATGAAACATAACAATCAGTTAAAATTGGCAGACGTAAAGGGAAACGTACAGTTGGATGATAGTGATGAGGATAATGAGAAAGAGTGTCATAGTCGAAAGCTTGGTGGGAATCTATTTAAATATGTCCAAGCATTGTCAAGGTTTGACAAGAAGGAAGTGGAAGCATTTTTCATTTCATTTGAGACGGTAGCTAAACAAATGAAATGGCCACAGGACATGTGGGTGTTACTGATTGAAACAAAGCTGATAGGTAGAGCTAGTGAAGTGTTTGCATCACTACCGGAGGAGGTATCTGGAACGTATGAGGAGGTGAAGAAATCCATCTTAAGTGCATATGAGCTAGTGCCTGAAGCTCACAGACAAAGGTTTAGAAATTTAAGAAAAGAATTTGGTCCAACATACATGGAGTTTGAAAGGCTCAAAAAGAGTAATTTGATAGGTGGATAAGGGCTTTGAAAATAGAACGTAGGAGTTTACAAAGGAGTTTACAAATTCAATTCCTGATGTAGTGAGAACTCATGTGGAAGAACAGAGGGTTAAAACTGCGAGATTAGCAGCGGAAATGGCAGATGATTATGAATTAGTTCATAAATCAAAGATTGGTTTCCAGCAACAGTTTCAGCCGGTGAGAGATAGAAACTGGGGACATGAGAAATACTCAAGTGGTAAAGGTAAAGGTGATCTAATGGGAGACAGTAAAGAGAGTGTACCTCAGTTTAAAAAAGAAATCCAGGAGGGTGGAAAAGAAATTAAAAGTTTCAGATGTTTTCATTGTAATAAACCAGGCCATGTAAAGTCACAGTGTTGGTGGTTGAAGAAAAGCACTGGGAAGGCTGATGTGGTAAAACAGAATAAGACAGTGGGGTTTGTTAGAGTGGTAAAGGAAAGCCCAAGGGAAGCTAGAGTGGTAAAGGAAAGCCCAAGGGAAGCTAAGGAGCTGCAAATGATTGTACAGCCTGTTCAAGAAGTAATTGTTATGAAGGTGCCAGATGTCTTTAAAGAATTTACTTGTGTGGGTAAAGTTTACTCATGTGTGTCAGGAGGAGCAGGTAAAAAAGTCACAATTTTACGAGATACAGGGGCTAGTCGATCTTTAATGGTAAGAGATAAGGAATTATGAAGTTTGGAAGAATGTTGCCAGAAAAGGTGGTGATATATGGAATTCAGGGTGAGCGGAGTAGATTTCCATTATATAAGATAATGTTGGAAAGTCCAGTGAAGAGTGGTGAAGTGGTAGTAGGAGTAATAGATAAACTATCTTGTCCAGGAATACAGTTTATCTTGGGGAATGACATAGCTGGATCGCAGGTGGGAGTGATGCCTGCTGTGGTTGATAAGCCATTGTAAATCAGACAACTGAAGTGTTGAAGGACGAATATCCTGGGATTTTTCCGGATTGTGTAGTAACAAGGTTGCAAAGTCACAAGTTAAGACAAGAGGAGGAATCAAAGAGTGACGATGAAGTTGAAGTGCAATTATCAGAAACGATTTCTGATCAGATGGTTGAAAAAGAACAAGAACAGGTGGAGGATGAGGCGGATATTTTTAGTTCAGGAAAATTGGCGGAGTTACAACAGAAAGATGTAGAAATAAAATGGATGTATCAGAAAGCATATACGGAAGAAGAATCTGAGAGTATACCAGAGTGTTATTACTGTAAAAATGATGTCTTGATGAGGAAATGGAGACCTGTACATGTGCAGGCGGATGTAAAGTGGGCAGAAGTTCACCAAGTAGTATTGCCGGTAGGGTATAGAAAGGAGGTGTTGCGAGTTGCACATGAGGTACCAGTGGGAGGTCATTTGGGAATACAGAAACTCAAGCTAAAATCCAGAAACATTTTTATTGGCCTGGACTACATAAAGATGTAGTTAATTTTTGTCAATCATGTCACACATGTCAAGTGATAGGGAAACCTCAAGCAGTGATAAAACCAGCGCCCTTAATACCCATTTCAGCATTTGAGGAACCTTTTACAAGGGTCCTAATTGATTGTGTAGGACCGCTTCCTAAAACAAAAAGTGGGAATCAATATCTTTTGACTGTAATGAATGTGTCTACTAGGTTTCCAGAGACCTTCCAGTACGTAATATTACAGCTAAAATGATTGTGGAGGAGTTACTCAAATTCTTTACTAGATATGGGCTACCCACAGAAATTCAATCGGATCAAGGAACAAATTTTACTTCAAAGTTATTCAAAGAAGTTATGGATAGCTTAGGAATAAAACAATTTAAATCAACTGCGTACCATCCAGAATCGCAGGGAGCGTTAGCAAGGTGGCATCAGACATTAAAGACAATGTTGAGGGCGTATTGTCAAGATTATCCAGAGGATTAGGATAAAGGAATTCCATTCGTATTGTTTGCAATTAGGGATGCACCTAATGAGTGTACCAAATTTAGTCCTTTTGAACGAATATTTGGTCATGAGGTAAGAGGACCACTTCAATTGATTAAGGAAAAATTGGTGAGTGAGAAATCGGAAAGTACACTGTTGAATTACGTGTCAAATTTTTGGGAACGATTAAATAGAGCTGGTGAATTGGCTAGACACCATTTGAAAGTTGCACAAAATGTGATGAAACGGGTAGCGGACAAGAAATCCAAAGTTCGTAGTTTTGCCGGTGGGGATAAAGTTTTAGTGTTGTTATCAGTGGTAGGGGAGCCTTTAAAAGCTAGGTTTTGTGGACCGTATCAGATTGAAAGGAAATTAAGTGAGGTGAATTATGTGGTAAAAACACCAGATAGAACGAAGACTCACTGAGTGTGTCATGTGAATATGCTTAAAAGGTACTTTGAAAGGGAAGGAGAGAAAAAGGAGGTTTTAATGATTCTAACTCAAAGTGACAAACCAAATCGAGATGACTGTGAATTTGACATACCTCAAATTACATTGGAAAATGAGGATGTTCTTAAAAATTGGGATGAATTGTTGAGTTACCTTCGAGAGGAAAAACGAACTGACCTGAAAGAGTTATTGATATCACATGGGCAAGTTTGTAGAGATAAATTGGGAAGTACTAAAATGGCTATACATGATGTAGATGTGGGAAATGCTGTTCCTATCGAACAATATCCATACAGACTTAATCCTTTAAAATTGGCACAGGTTAACTGAGAGATTGAGAGTATGCTGAAGAATGGCATAATTGAAGTGGGTTGCAGCCAATGGAGCTCACCCATAGTGATGGTACCTAAACCAGACGGTACCTAATGGTTGTGTGTGGACTACAGAAAGGTGAATGCAGTTACAAGAACGGATTCTTATCCTATCCCACGTTTGAAGGATTGCATTGAGAAAGTGGGACAATCTGCTTTTATTTCCAACTTCCAGACATGGAAAGAACATTTAAGGCATCGTATGGAGTTCTTCAATCGACTTCAGGTGGTGGGTTTGGTGATAAACCTATCCGAAAGTGAATTTGGAGAAGCACAAATCACTTTCCTTGCAGAGTTTCTGTTATCCTCAAGACGAAGGGAAATCAGGCGATTTCTTGACATGAATGAATTTGATCGAACAGTTGTGCAAAGGTTTTGTGGCGTGATTATTCCACTGATGGAATTGCTGAGGAAACGTAAAAAAATTCGATGGACAGCGGACTTTCAACAGGCATTTGACTGCCTGAAAGTTGTGATCACCAATGCTCCTGTCTTGGAGAATTTCAAGGGACTCTGTGGTCAGATTGAACTAAATTATCTGATTCTGAAGAGAAATGCCGAGGAGTAGAGGAATGGATGGCCTGTGCAGAGACTTTCTTCAAAGAGACTGTCAATTGAGAAGGATTTCGGTTTTGGAAGAAGAACAAAGAAAAATGGACTATATTATTATACCTGTTTGCATGTGTTGTTTTTTTTAAAAACGAAAAAGTATATTTACTGTGTACATTTCTTAATTGATGGTGCAAAGGTGAAAAATGAAACCATCTTGAAGTTGATGGTTTATTTTTTTTTCCTGGGGGAGGTGTCATGCGAGAGTGCCTTTAGGAACTGGATGTTTAAGCAATGTACCTGAAAGAAAACAGTGATGTCATAGAGTGGGTGGAGCTCAGTTCAGGTCAGCCATTTTGCAGGTTTTAGTTGCAGTTTAAAAAACATTGTGTGTGTCTGGGTGTTTCCAGAGAGCTGCAAGTTTTGCAGTTTAGTTTTGCAGTTGGAGAAAGCAGGTTGTGTGTGTCTGTGTGTGTCCAGAGTGCTGCAGGGAAAAAACAAGGTGCTGGAGCTGAAATCAACCAAGCTAATATATCTCTGCCATTCTACAGAAAATATATATATCCTTTAACCTGATGTGATTTTGTTTAAAGGTGTTAAGTCTCTTGGAAGTTTGAAGAAACAGTTTAAGGAGTTATTTACTGTTGCAATATTTTCTGAGTTATCTTTGAAGTAAGGGGTGTTAAGAGATCCAATGTTTACTTAAGATGTTAAGTTGAGTTCATGGAATAAACAGTGTTTTGTGTTTAAAAATCCACGTGTCCATAATTGTAATCCCACGCCTAAGGAAAAAGCCGTGTGCTCGGAAAAGCAACAAATCCATTAAAGGGAGAGGTTGGTTGAACTCCAGGATACATTTTGGGGTTCTGAAAACACCTCGCCCATAACAGGTGGCAAGGCAAGACCCAAAACAAATTGTATACAAATAAAATGCTTGTAAATATGTGACTCGACCATATTGGGGAATGTAAAGTATATATGCCAGGTAAAAGGGGGGGGGGGGTCACAACCACAGTTGTTATGAAGATGCTCGCTTGTAAATATGCATGTTATTTTTGGCGTGGATTTTTTCTGATGATGTATAATTTATCATTTGTTGGATATAAAATATGAAAATTCAATTTTTAAAAATTCCCAAAAACGGAGTATGCCAGAGCTGACAAAAACGCAGCTGCTCCCGCACTTATGTCACATGACCCCCCCTGTCTGTTATTTTTAATGGGTCCTTTAAACTCACCTGTTTAGAGCTAGAGCTGTACTCCTTCGCTCTGCTTCTTTTATACTTTGCCGCTGAAGCACTGGATGCATTTGTCTGCCTGGGTTTCACCTGGTCTGAGTCGGAACTGTCGCGCGCAACATGCACTTTAGAATGTAACCTCAGATAAGTCAGTACGGAGTGACAATCCGTCGCTGATTCCCATTCAAAATTAGCTATTAACAATATTTTGCTTGCCAGATAAGACCACTGTGTCCTTGATTGATGTTACAGTGTTGGGAAATTTCATGTCTTCAGTGTTATAGTTAGTGATTGTTCACAAAAAAAAGTTATGGTATATTTTTGCTTTAAAAGACTAACCAGGCTATTTTGTTTTATTTTGACAGCTGGCAGTCAGATGGTTGGAACATGGTTGTCGGTATCAGTACATGGATGAGCTCTTAAAATATGTACGCTTCGGTTTGATGGATGTTGATACACTTCATGCTGTGGCTCTGTCTCACCCTCTGGTTCAGGCCAGTGAAACCGCCACAGCTTTCATTACTGAATCTTTGGAGTACCACCAGAGCATCTATGCACAGCCCATATGGCAAACCATCAGGACACGACCTCGCTTCCAGTCAGAAACACTTTACATTGTAGGTGGTAAGAAGCGTGAGATTTGCAAAGTGAGAGACCTGCGATATTTTAACCCAGTGAACCAGGAGAATGTTCACATAGCAAGGGTTTCAAACTGGAGCGAGTTGTCCCCAATGCCTGTGGGAAGAAGCCACCATTGTGTAGCTGTCATGGGGAACTTCCTCTTTGTAGCAGGTGGGGAGGTGGAGCATGCAACAGGTCGTACTTGTGCAGTGAGAACTGCATGCCGTTATGATCCTCGCAGTAACACTTGGACAGAGATAGCTCCTATGAAAAACTGTCGTGAGCATTTTGTACTTGGAGCCTTGGATGAATACCTATATGCAGTGGGTGGAAGGAATGAACTGCGGCAGGTTTTGCCCACTGTGGAGAGATACTGTACGAAGAAGAACAAGTGGTCTTTCGTTCAGTCATTTGATCGATCACTGTCCTGTCATGCAGGATGTATGGCTGATGGGCTTCTTTGGATATCTGGTAAGGAGCTGCAGTTTCCGTTTTAATATCCTCCTATTGAGTATCCTGCATGCACAAATCAGTTTCTTTATTAGGCTTTGATCTGGTTGAACAAAGGTAAGGTTAGCTGAATCAAGAATTGGCATACTCATTTTTGATGTACATGCGCAATGTGTTGTCTAAGTGCTTCATTGAGTAAATACCCAGGTTCAATGCACTACTAATCTGTACAGGTTAGAATCATACAAGCAATGGAGACAATACTTTCACTTTTCTAGCACTTTTCTAGATTCTAGAAATCTGAGGCCCATTGTAATGCATCTGCTGCCATCTTGGTTCGATCATTGTTTTCTGTTATTTCTTCAAAGTATCAGTATAGTTGGTCAAGTAGCACCCTTTTGAAAAGCAAAACTTTTGACAAGCTCTGATGACAATATTTGATTCTTCTCAAAAATGAAAATTGAGGTGTGGGATTTCTAAGCGTGACCCCCTTGGTCAAGTGGGAAGAAAATGAACAATGCAATCGTTATAGACCTTTGTGCGTTTAGCTTCTTTTTCTGGAAAACTGAATTTGTTTAAAATTTGATTACATTTGACAAATGTAATTATGTTTTGAGGAGGTGACTTTCAGAATGTATTCAAATTAGGCATTTCCACAACTTGTTTTTATAACTTGTGTCAGTTTCTTTAGCATAATAAAATATCCCAAGGCATGGTAGGACAAAATGTAATACCAAAACACGAAGAAACTTTAGGTCAGCTTTAAGGAACATTTTAAAAGAGGAAGCAAGAAAGCAAGGTGAAAGGTATAGGGAGGGAATTCCAGAGATTAGGAGATAGGCAGCTGAAGGCACGAGCATCAATTAAAATCAGGGACGCATAAGAGACCAGAATTAGATGAGTGAGTGCAGATAGCTCAGAGGGTTGTGGAGCTGAAGGAAATTATAGAGATAGGGAGGGGTCAGGCTATGGAGGGTCTTGCAAACCAGACTGAGAATTCAAAACTCAAACTTTGCTTGATCGGGAGCCAATTTAAGTAATCGAACGGAGGGGTAATAGGTCAATGGGATGTGGTGCGAGGTACGAAACAGGCAACAGAGTTTAGCACGACCTCAAGCTTATGGAGGTCAGAAGGTGGAAAGGCAGCTATTTAAAAAAATGAATTTACAAGTGTGGGCTTCAGTGGCTAGGCCAGCATTTCTGCCCATCTCTAGTTTCTCTTGAAAAGGTGGTGGTGAGCTGCCTTCTTGAACTGCTGCACTCCATGAGGTATAGGTACACCCATAATGCTGTTAGGGAGGGAGTTCCAGGGTTTTGACCCAGTGATAGTGAAAGAATGGCGATATATTTCCAAGTCGGGGTGGGTGAGTGACTTGGAAGGGTTCCTCCAGGTGGTGGGGTTCCCAGATATCTGCTCCTCTTGTCCTTCTAAATGTTAGTGGTCATGGGTTTGGAAGGTGCTGCCTGAGAAACCTTGGTGAGGTACTGCAGCAGTGCATTTTTTAGTTGGTACACACGGCTCCTACTATGGATCAGTGGTGGATGGTTTGAATGTTTGTGGAAGGGCGAACAATCAAGTGGGCTGCTTTGTCCTGAATGGTTCTTCAGTGTTGTTGGAGCTGCACTCATCCAGGTAAGTGGCGAGTATTCCATTAAACTCCTGACTTGTGCCTTGTACATAGTGGATAGGCTTTGGGAAGTCAGGAGGTGAATTAATCATTACAGAATTCCCAGCCACAGTGTTTATATGGCTAGTCCAGTTCGGTTTCTGCTCAATGGTAACCCCCAAATGGGGAATTCAGCGATGGTAATTTTTTTATATAGACATAGAACATACAGTGCAGAAGGAGGCCATTCGGCCCATCGAGCCTGCACCGACCCACTTAAGCCCTCACTTCCACCCTATCCCCGTAACCCAATAACCCCATCTAACCTTTTTTGATCACAAAGGGCAATTTATCATGGCCAATCCACCTAACCGCATATCTTTGGACTGTGGGAGGAAACCGGAGTGCCCGGAGGAAACCCACGCACACACGCGGAGAACGTGCAGACTCCGCACAGACAATGACCCAGCAGGGAATCGAACCTGGGACCCTGACACTGTGAAGCCACAGTGCTAATCACTTGTGCTACCATGCTGTCCTAATGTCATTGACTGTCAAGGGGCGATGGTTAGATTGTCTCTTGTTGGAGATGGTAACTGCCTGACACCTGTGTGGTACGAGTATTACTTGCCACTTGTCAGCCCAAGCTGGATATTGTGCAGGTCTTTCTGCCTTTGGACATGGACTGCTTCCATATCTGAAGAGTCCTGAATGGTGCCAAACATTGTGAAATCATCAGCGAACGTCTGACCTTATGATGGCTGGAAGGTCATTGATGAAGCAGCTGAAGTTGGTCGGGCCTAGGTGTCCTAGGTCTAGGAGACTGTTGGACTATTTATGTTCAGAGGTAATGGGCGGCATGGTGGTTAGCACTGCTGCCTCATAGCGCCAGGGATCTGGGGTCGATTCCAAAGTTGGGTGACTGTGAAGTTTGCATGTTCTCCCCGTGTCTGAGTATGTTTCCTTTGTGTGCTTCGGTTTCCTCCCACAGTTCAAAGATGTGCGGATTAAGTGAGTTGGCCATGCTAAATTGCTCCTTAATGTCCAACAGTTAGGTGGGGTTTGGGATAGGGTGGGGGAGTGGGCCTAGGTAGGGTGCTATTTTGGAGGGTCGGTGCTGACTTGATAGGCCGAATGGCCTCCTCCTGCACTGTAGCAATTCTATGATTCTAACAAAGGTCCAACTGAGTGTTTCAGCAGCAGATGAGCCTAGACAGGGATAAAGGCAGGTAATGCCACGGAGGTGGGCATTGACGGTCTTCGTCATGGCTCGAGTGTGGTCAAAACTTCAACTCAAGGTCAAATATGACATCTCAATTATTAACATATGGTTCTATTTGGCAAAAAGAATAGAAGAACAAGTGCACATTGGTGCAAAGTTTTAGGATGTGAATTTAACATTGTGACTCACTACATGTTTTTTTATATCTGAGCCACAGTATCTTCATTATAACCTTAAATAAGGGAAGTGTCAAGAGATTTCCATGGACAACAAACCTTGAAGGGAATAGCAGTGGATGAATTACTCTTGGCCACTTGCACACACATCTAAGCCAATTCGAATGGTATTCTCAATTCGAGAAGAATGGGAGCTTTCAATGCTATGTGGGCTGGGGAAAACCACAGAGAGAGAGAGCGAGTGAGAAAATTAAACCAAATTAAAAATAAGGGAAGGAAAAGAAAATCAAAACATGATTTTGCTCATCACTGATTAGAGAGTGTATCAAGGTAATAACTGGTTTCTGCTGCAATTTCCAACTTTTCTGTGGTGACAGAAATACATCAGTTATGCCAGAAACATCATCGTGCATTTTTGATTGTCAGTCACAATTAGTTACAAATACTGCAATTATTGCATCGATGATTAAACACATGGCAGCTGGTAGCACTTGAGAACAAACGACAAATAACAAATTGCATGCTGCAAAATCAGGATGAATAGAAAAAGAGGTTAGTCAAATTAATATAAAAAATCTTATGTTTGGGGAATGGAATCCTGTTTGTTTCAGCAGTTTTCAAAGAGACTGTAAACTTTAGGAACATTGGGTCTCTGGGATGATTTCCAAAGCAACTTATTGCTGGAACGGCGAAGGATAGTATTCTCTGAAAACCATTCAAAAACATCGAACAAAAGGAAAATTGTACTGTAGCAAATGCCAATTTAAACTTGCATACGTCCCAAATTTTTCTCATGGATAAATTTCAATACATCAATGGGCTAAGTTCATATACAGTGTGCCGTTAGCCCACCACAGGAAGATAAATAATCCTTTGTATCATTCAATAAATGCTGACCTTGCCAGTAACCGCCATACTCAGAAAAGAATAAATAAAATTCCACAGGTATGGCAATCCATATCTGTACAGGACAGTCTGCAACAGCACCAGTGGAAAACAACAGCAGAGAGGGAGCGGCTTTGGGCCACAGAATGATTTTAGCATCTCTGCCCTGCACATCATCCCCTCCAATGTGCAGCTCACTGACCTCACCGTTACCTATTCAGTTATATACAGAACATCTTCAGCAATGGCTTGTCTTTCTGGTTCACATTGTCACCTATTCTTTGCTCCCTTCTGTTCCCAATCTAAATGCAACCCCATGCAGCAACATGGGATCAGATTCCTGATAAACACTAATGACATCCAACTCCTCTTCTCCACCCCTACTATCAGTGCTCTGCTGCCTCTGTGTTATCAGAATGCTTGTGCATCACCTAATCAGAATGAGCCACTTTCCGCCAGATTCAAGAATAAGAACACTGAAGTCATCATTTTAATTCCTACTACAAACTCCATACCCTTGTCATGAGTTCTATTCCCTTCACTAACTTGGGCTGATCCAGAAGTTGATGTCCTATTAAACTCATCCAAGCCCACGTCCTTTACATCAGAAAGATCATCGATTTCCACTTCTGATTCTACTTCAACCCATCTGCTGCTGAATTTCTCAACCATGACTAAGTCATCCCCAGATTTGTCTATTCCATTATTCTCCTGGCTTTCCTTCCATTCTTCCTGATAACTACATACAAAGAAGGAGCAGGATTAGGTCATTCATAATGCTGACCTGATAGTAACCACAAATCTGCATTCCACCTACTCCTATCATCCCCTTGCATACCAAGAATATATCCGTCTCTGCCTTAAAAATATTCAATTTCTCTGCTCCCACCACCTTTTTAGGAAGGGTCCAAGGACTAACGCCCTCTGAGTGAAAAAATTGCACTACATCCCCATTTTAGGTGGGCGACCCCTTATTTTTAAATAGTGACTCCTATTCTAGATTCTCCCACAAGAGAATACATCCCCTCTGCATACACCCTGTCAGGACCCTTCAGGGTCTTTTATGCTTCAATCTAGTTGCCTCATACTCTTCTAAACTCAAGCCTAGCCTGCCAGCTTTTCCTCACAAGACTCCACCTGTTCCAGGTATTAGTCACTGAACTGCTTTCAATGCATTTACATCCTTTCTTGAAGCAAGGGGACAATACTGCCACAGTAATTCAAATGTAGTCTCACTAGTCCCCTGTACAACTGAAGCATATCCTCCCTACTTTTATATTCAATTCCCCTCACAATAAATGATAACATTCTAACAGTTTTCCTAATTACTTGCTATACCCGCATAGTACCCTTTTGTGATTCATGCACTAGGATCCCAAGATTCCTCTGGAGCTCATCAATCTATCACCATTTAGATAATATGCTTTTTTTATTCTTCCTGCCAAAATGGACAATTTCACATTTTCCCACATTCTCCATTTTCCAGATTTTTGCCCATTCCTGTCTTCTTGTAGCCTCCTTATGTTCTCGTCATAACTTACTTTCCTACTTAATTTTGTGAGATCAGAAAATTTGTCAACCATCCCTTCAATCCCTCATCCAAGTAATTTAATGGCTCACTCTCGATCCAGATTGCGACGTCTTGTGAGATTCCGTTAAATCTCACGAGAGGCCTCTCATGAGATTAAATGGCCTTGTCGCCTCACCGGGTCGGGCTGCTTATCTTGAGCTTATCCAGGGCCCTGATATAACTTATTTAATGATAGCCTCTAAAATTTTTCCTTTGACAGATATTAAGCTAACTGACCTCGAGTTTCCCGCTTTCTGTTTCCCTCCCTTTTTGAATAATAGTTAAATTGCTGTCTTCCAATCTAAGGGGACCGTCCTTGAATCTAGGGAGTTTTGGAAAATTAAAACCAATGCATCAACTACCTCACGAGACAGTTTTTTTACGACCCTAGGATTAAGTCCATCAGGAACTGGGCTCCTCTCAGCCTGAAGCTCCACCAGTTTAGATAGAACAGTACAGGCCCTTCGGCCCACAATGTTGTGCCAACCACTTATCCTAATACTCAGTACCACTTCTCTGGGGACTGTAATTTTGCTTAGTTCCACCCTCCCTTCCATTTCCCGATCTATACCTGGTTCTGGGATGCTACTTGTATCCTCTATATTGAAGACTGATATAGAACATAGAACATACAGTGGAGAAGGAGACCATTCGGCCCATCAAGTCTGCACCGACCCACTAAAGCCCGTAACCCTTCCTAACCTTTTTTGGACACTAAGGGAAATTTAGCATGGCCAGTCCACCTAACCTGCACGTCTTTGGACTGTGGGAGGAAACCGGAGCACCCAGAGGAAACCCACGCAGACACTGGGAGAACGTGCAGACTCCGCACTGACAGTGACCCAAGCTGGGAATCGAACCTGGGACCCTGGCGCTGTGAAGCCACAGTGCTATCCACTTGTGCTGCCCATATCTGTTCGATTCATCTGCCATCTGCTTTCCATTCTCAGTTTTCCAGACTCACTTTCTATAGGACCAACACTCACTTTGTTAACTCTTTGCTTTTTTAAGCATGTACATAAAATCTTTCTATCTGTGTTTTATATTTCTGGACAGCTTTCTATCATACTTTAATTTTTCTCTACTTATTAATCTTTTAATCATCCTTTGCTGTTCCTTATATTCTGTCCAATTGTCTGACCTTCCACCTATCTTTGCACAATTATCTGCTTTTTCTTCCTACATTGTAAAGCGGTCCTCTTAGTCACGCTGCCCGCACCGACAGCCGCTGCCGCAGTTTGATGAGATCTTTAGCCTTTCTACTTAACCATGTATGGTGGGTCCATCTCATGGACTTCTCCAACTCATCCAAGGTTCTGGCCGGAATTTTCCAGCCGTTCACGCCAGCGGGACCTTCTGGTCCAGCATCACGGTGGCGAGGGGGGCATTCAACAGGAAACACCATTGACAACGGTGGGACCAGATCATCCCGCCACTGGCCAATGGCGGGTTGCACGGAAGATCTCGCAAATTGTGTCCCAGACCTTGTCCCACTGTCTATGTGATCACTCACCTATATTGTCTCCCGATCTTTACACTACCTCAAATTTAAAATTCTCATCTTCATTAAGCTAACCATGAGCTGTCTGTGGTGCAAGTCTGAAATACCTTCTGTAAAGCATTCCACCTCTACAAATCCCTCTACTACTCGAAGGCATTCCATAAAACTCATGCCTTTAGTGGCTTTTGGGCATCATTCGGAGCCTCCCCCTTTTCCATGCATCTTACAGAAGTCTGGATCACATTTTACCTATATGAGGTTGCAGTGCACTTTACTTCAACAATCCTCATTGGAAGTTGGAAGCACATTTTCTAGGAACAGGTATCAAGCATCTGCCCTCTCCTCCAACCCCTCACCCCCACTCCCCTATCACGCATTCTGAAAATTGTGAGTTGTGATGTCGATGGCAGCCACCAAGGAAAGGGAGATGTGAATCAGCATGTTTTGTCAAGAAAGCACAAAGTTAACACTTGAAGTGAAGGTACAACATCATTCAGATGACTTTTAGAATGTTCTGCTCTGTCTTGAAAAGAATACCATAGAATGAGGCATCACCAGTCTTAAAGAAGTATGTACTACTGTATAAAAGTTTACCAATAATAACTCCTCCATGGTGAGAGAGAGCTGACATGTGGGAAACACAGGAAAAGAAACTGAACATGAACAATTCAGTGGCATGTTTTGCACAAATGCTGTTGGTTATATTAAGGCAAATTATCTTTTTCCTTCTTCCTCAAACAGGTGCGAAGTGAGGTTTTCCCTCTTTGGGTTTCAGATACTTCAATTTCGAGAAAGGAGTCCGGAATTAATTTTTTATGGTGATAGCTAGGAAAATTAAAATAAATTGCAAAACAAATATTGGCACGAGTTAACAGAAACGTTTCTAAGTGTCATTCTGGGCCGATTGTCAGGTTGTTTCCTGATGTCGTGTTGGCATGATCGCGGCCCATATTTAATGGCACTTAGTGCCGAAAATGAGCCCCCACGTGATTCTCACCATCTGATTCACCAGACTCGCAACCTCAGCAGCTCACCATGAACAAGGGGGAGCTGCTTTTAAACGCTCCCTAACAATTGACACTTCCATTCAACACTATCTATCTATCTATCTGTTTATCAATCTGTCAGTCTATCTGTCTGTCTGTCTGTCTATCTATCTATCTATCTGCCTGTCTGTCTCTATCTCTCTCTATCTCTATCTCTCTGATCTCTCTTATCTCTCTCTTTATCTCTATATCTCTCTATGTCTCTCTATATCTCTCTATCGTTCTATCTATCTATCTATATATCTATCTATATTACTATCTATCTATATTACTATCTATCTATCGTTCTATCTATCTTTCTCTCTATCTATCATTCTATCTATCTTTCTCTCTATCTATCGCTCCTTGATTTGGGGATGCCGACCTGGCCAGGCTTTTAGATGCATTGGAGGTGAGAAGGGGCATCCTATTCCCCTGAGGGAGGCCGAGGCCCGGCAGCATGACCACCAATACTGCCTGGAAGGCAGTGGCAGCGGCTGTCAGTGCGGGCAGCGTGACTAAGAGGACCGCTGTACAATGTAGGAAGAAGACCAACGACCTCCACATAGCTGCAAGAGTAAGTTACCACCTCCCTCCTGCCGTCAGTGTTCCGCCAGCCACCTTTCAAATTCCCAATCCCTGCCCCCCACCCCCCACACACTCAAATAAATCACTAACGTGACATCTCGCACCCTCCTCGCACCATCCGATCTTCATGCTTGTTTCTCAGCACTCCTGGCACCTTACAGCACAACCACTTCATACCCAGTTGCATTGCCCACACATGCCATCTGCCATAGACCCCCACTGATACATCAAGTTTGTGGCTCACAATGCCCTCTCTTTGTCCCTACAAGAGAAAATCGCCCATAATCGGCAGGACATCCGCCAAGGGCATCATAGCTCACAGGCCAGGAAAAGCAGCAGGCTGCCATTACCTCTGATGTGCATCTTGAGGGCACACCTAGGCGCAGTAATAGACCACGTAAGATCAAGAAGATTGAGGATCACTGAGTGGACACTGGAGTGGTGGGGGGGGGAGGGGGCACTATCTGTAGCTGGGGATAATAGAAATATCAAATGTTCATCATTAAAACATGTTACACTTGATACATGTGAAATCTCTGTCACGTTAACCTTCAAAGCGAGCCTGTCTCCACCCCATTCTCTATTGACCACCACTCCCCCCACCCAATGCAGACACCATTCAGAGAATGGGTGTGAGCGTGCTATCAGCAGAAAGACAGGATCCCCGGAATTTTGGCATAAACTGAGGAGCACCAGTGCTTATCCCGTAATGAGTGATTGTTACTCTTGGGCATCACGGTAGCACAGTGATTAGCACAGTTGCTTTACAGCTCCAGGGTCCAAAGTTCGATTCCCGGCTTGGGTCATTGGCTGTGCGGAGTCTGCATGTTCTCCACGTGTTTGCGTGGGTTTCCTCTGGGTGCTCCGGCTTCCTCCACAGTCCAAAGGTGTGCAGGGTAGGTGGATTGGCCATGCTAAATTGCCCTTTTGTGTCCAAAAAACTGAGGTGGGGTTACTGGGCTACAGGGATAGGGTGGGGCATGGGCTTGCGTAGGGTGCTCTTTTCACGAGCTGGTGCAAACTCGATGGGCCGAATGGCCACCTTCTGTACTGTACATTCTATGATTCTATGACTCTTTATCTATTATACTCTCCCGCCTTGTATATTGACCGCTGACAACGCTGGGACAGACCCATCACCCTTGGAGAGTGGAATCCAGTAGTTGCGGTTGGGGGGGGCGGGGGGGGAGAGAGATATGGGAGGGTCGGGGAAGGAGGAGAATGAGGATAAAGGATGGGAATGGGGCTGGAGAGGGGGGAGCTGATGGACAAAGCCTCATCCTATGAGAAGTGGGTGATGATGAGGGCTTGCTGTTGTCTGTGCTCCATCCTCTGGCTCCTCCTGCGGGTCCTCCCTCCACCTTCCCCTCGTGGTCTGCCTCATCAGACGAGGCCTCATTTCCCTCCTCCTCCACCTCCTCCAGCATGTCATCCCATTGCTGTGCCAGGTTGTGGAGTGCACAGCAGACCACCATGTCAGTCATCTCCTCGGAATGTCTGTACACCTTAGCCCGTCGCTGGTATCTCCTTCTGGGTTTCTCCTACGCCTAATGGGCGGCCTGGGTCTTCAGGATGTGCAGTGGCACTCTGCGCATGGGGTGCCGTCTCCAGCTGCATCGATGCTACAGTCTGTAGCCTTCTCCGGCAACAGGCCATCTGGTTTGCCACGAGCATCGCGAGGGCATCCTCTGTGAGACCGGCACCACCACCCATTTTTGTATCTGTAAGGAATTGGAGGGGAGCGAATCAGTTCGGACTTCCACACGGGACCTTCAAATGCCCCAAGCCTCCCTCAATCTTATGTGTCTCGCCTTCTCTCAGTGTGCCATTCACCGAGCCAGTTATGCTGAACAAACTTCACTCTGCACACCCCCCCCCCCGGTCACAGCAAGAGCCCCTAGACCCCAGATCCCTGCCGGGAATATTAGGGAAACCATGCTCGTGTGCCTACCCCTGATCCACACACTTGCCCTACGGTCACAAGGATATCCCCAGTGCTGAAGCCCAGTGATTGAGTGTTTGATTGTTGGCTGCTGCCTCTATGGTGCTGACTCGTCTAGAGGTCAGGCAAACTGTTCAGGTTTCAAAGTTTGATTGAAATGCGATGTAATAATCATTGTCTGAGACATGGCACATGTACCCATGAGAATGCACTTAAGAATATTTTGTTTATTGAACAGTTAACAGTACCTTCAAACAAAGAGAAGAAAACAAACTACTTAACAGTCCAAAAATGTTTCTATGCAGTTAGATATAGCATTAAGGTGAAGGGATATGGGGGAAAGTGGGATTAGGCTATTGAGTTGGATGATCAGCCACCATCATAATGAATGGCGGAGCAGGCTTGAAGGGCCGAATGGCCTCCTCCTGTTCCTATTTTTTCTATGTTTCTAAATCACACTAACTGTTAATCAACAAGGAAAATGCACCGTGCCATACACACAAGTACCTTTCCGCTTCAGAATATAGGTACACACACAGTTTTGCTGGCCTTTTACGCCAGCAAAACTGGCGTCAAAAGATCACAGATTCCCATTTTGCTGGAAGCCAGCAGGGAGATGTCGTAGTTCTAGCAACCGATACGGCCTCCAGCACTTCCGGGTCGGGGCCGCGAATGCACACGGCGGCAGCCAGCAGCAGCCGCGCCATGGTCCATGGCGGACACAGCCCGCGGACCGGCAAAATAGTGCACCACATCGGCCGCTTGCGCGCCCTGGACTGCCTGCCCACCTTGCCGCCAGCCTCGAATGAAGCCCCCCTGCCTGCCGATCAGCTCTCCCCCGACTGTGGCAGCCCGGGACTGAGTCCACAGCTGCCACGCGAGGATCCTGGATGGTGGAACCATGAGAGAATTACGCCGTCGGGAATTCGGCCGGTTGATAACGGAGTATCGTGGGGGGGGCCTCAGGCAATGGCCTGAGGCAGTGGAGTACGCTGATTTTTGGGAGCGGGGGATAGAATTTGAAAAACGGCGGCGCTTCCGATTTCGGCGCCAAAACGGATTCTCCGCCCCGTTGCTGAACGAGATTTCGGCGTCGGGGAGCGGAGAATCCAGCCCATGGTATCACCCCTCACATGTTCCTCAATAGCAATGGAGGATAAGCCTGAGAATGTGTTAACATGTCCAGAGATTTGCCGTAGAAATGATCAGTCCATCAATGTATTACTTATTCCACGTATCAGTGTCATTCTCCATCCACGAGCCACAGCTTTGCAGGTCCTCCCATATGGCCCAAACTAACTGGAACCAAATTCTGGCATCCAAATGTTCCATCAAGGTGCAGCTGAACACCTTTAACTCCCGGTGTGTTTAACCCACGGTGACATGCCAGTTATGTGCAGTATTCACTGCACCAGCAAGAAAAGCATCAGCAATCTGCGAAAGCATTTCCTCAACGGCGTTAATCGGTGGCCCATTTCGATCAATGTCGTGCACCAGGTCCTGCAGTGTCTTCTTACTTCAAACTGGATTGCCTTCTGGATTCATACGTCCCCCTGAGCCCAGTGTTCCAGGACCCAGATACCCTTGGAAAAAAATCGTCCTTCTTTCCAGCTTCAGAATAGGAAGAAAACAGCAACAGCAGCCTCCACGCACTTACAGGAGCACGCAGTAAACACAACAAGCAGTGTGAAGTGCTCTCACAGCTAACGAGGCCAATTGCTTATTTGCAATAGTCTCCAGCTATGAAGCTAGAGGCTGCTCACAGTTAAAGGGAGTTAAAGCAACCATCAGCATATAGCCAAGAATAGGGCTCTGTCCTGGAGGTGTTTGATAGGACAGACAAGCAGCAGCTGTAGTTGCCCCTGTTACGGGTATCCACAATATTTAAAGATGGCTTCAAGGCTTCACAGACAAAAAGTTCTCGATCCCCCCCTCTGGCCCAGGGGCGGCCCCGACCTGGAATGCTTCAGCTCCCCCAAACCAAGCCCAACTCCCCTGAGGGGCCCCCTACTCCCTATCCCCTGAACACTGGGTAGCCGCTCCAGTGTCCTTGAGCTGCATGGCCAAAAATGGAAATAGCTACTCACCTCCTCCGTTCCCCTCAGAAGCCATTGTGCCAGCTTCACTTTTTAAAAAAGGAGTACTGTGTGATTTTTTGCTGGGGAGTCGGTTAATTCCCGGGAGGCTGATACGTCCGACTTCAATGTCGCTAGTGAGATGGAAATTGATGCAAATTGGGGTTAACGATACGATCGTTATATTTGGACATAATCCAGAACTCGCCATTGGAAGCGGGCTGGTTAGATGCAAACAGATTCGCGCCCGGCGTTGATCTTGATTTTCGCCTTTCCCGCTATTTAACCAGTGTGCCCAGATTCGCGTCGGGAGCAACCCGGTGATTAAATCGCGCCCATCATCCGAACTTCATGCCATCAATCTCAGCCTGGAGAGACTTGCAGCAACTTCAACTGATGATGCAAGCGTTAATTGCAGAAACCACAACAGTGTTTATGAAAAACTGGAAGGTGCTCAAATGTACATTGCTGCAGCCAATAGTTTGGCTCATATTTTGCACAACGTACCAAGGTACACTTTTGGAAACTTTGATATTGCTGCAGGAAACATAATTTTCAAGGCATATGCTACCTTCAGCATTTCTCTGAGCGGAAGGCACCAGTTGAGTTCTGTGACTTTGTTGTAGTGGAGGATAATCTATTGAGGCACATTTTGACCAGGGGACTTTCTGTACTGCTGACCGTTGATAGATTGCCAAAATGCTGGAAACCTGTGACTGGGTACTTTCAGAGTGCAGGTCTGGGAAAGTGCCAGACCCCTTGGAGACAAGGGGGTTGCCAATGAAGTAGCTGAGCTTTACTTTCTCTAGCTCAGCAATAATGTGAAACTATTCACAGACTGTGCTGAAGGTTTGGAGGCCAAATCAGTCAGTGCCCTCTTGGCGTATGAGCTGGAATGAGTGATATGAATAGGAACCTGAAGAGAAGGATTTGGGACAGGTTTTTTGTGCTCGCAGTGAATGCAAACTGAAGTAGTTATCGCCAGATGTGGGAGGAAAATGTGTAAGAAACTTTTTAACTTTCTGCGAAAGCATCAAGAAGTATTTGAATGATTGGTGTGACTTGTCTGTAAACAGCTTTCATGACAGATTGCCCAAATTAGCCTTTTGAAGAATTTTTGCAATGGGATTCAAGTGAGCAATCTTGGAGATTGCCATGGATGGACTGCACAAAAAGTTCAACACTGTGGAAAGTGATACTGAGATGATGAGATGAAGCATTGCGAGACCAGTGACAAGAGAGGAATCTCAGCAAAAGCCAGGGAAAAGATTCCCAAACATGAAGAAATGTATTCTCCATACCATGCTCATAGAGAACATGCTTTCTCCATAATAACCACCTCTTGGAGAAAGGAGAAGTATGGGCTGCAAGTGGACAGTGTGAAAGCAGAGCTCCAAACCTGTATCAATGTATCAGAAGAATACAAAATCATGTACTCTGTATTCTTGGGGAGCAAAAGAATTCTGAATGCCAGGAGGAATGGATAGAAGTATAAATACTGGTCATTTCCTTGGTGGGTACATTAGTTTTAAATTGTTGATAAGATCAATAGTTATCATACTCTTTGCATATTAATACAGCGTTAATCAGTGCGAAATATTAATGATTATTACTGACACTAAATCAATAAAATGATTCAGTCTGTAACTGAAATGATAGTGCTCATTTTAAATAATTACACTGGCAGGCCTCAAGTTTATGGTCCTTTGTGCGAGTTAGCAGCCCAGGGGGTGGGGTTGTTGCCCTGTATTCCTTGCTTCCAGCAGTGTCTACCCACCGTGGACACCCCTGCCCCCCAGCAACTCCACTGTTCCTTTGCCCCACCTTTTCTTCCCGCACAAACTACAGCCATGGAATCCCAGACTACGGAACAGCTCATCCAGCTTGCATGGAAACTCGTACAGCTGCCATCTTGACTTCAGCTCTGTTGAATTAATTTGACCCATGGATAGAGCACTCACTATTGACTTTTTCACTGTAGCGCAGCACGGAGACACAGCCACATAGAAGTTTAAAATCACACAGCTATTTTTTCAATCACCAACATCTGCTTCAAATTTGAACAGAAAAATTATGTTTCAGAACAAGAAAGACAAAAGCAATAAAGGAAAAACAAATGGTTCAAGCTTTAAACAAATTGAAAAAGATACCTAAAATTCTGCAGATACAAAGCAGGCCCATTAGCATCTGAAAAGAGAAAAGAAAGGTTAATGTCTTGGGTTGAGACTCTCTGACAGGACTGAAATAAAAAGCTGTAAAATCATCCTTAACAGCATCAGGCGATTTAATTATGGTTGCAGCATTACCGAAACCGTAGCATGCTGATTAGACCCCTGGGAAGCAGATAGACTGAAATGTTAATCTGTGTGATACACTCGATAGGTGAGCCCTGGAATCTATGGAGGGCTTTGATTGCAAGGGATGATGTGCCAGCATGTGGTAGCATAACCTAACAGCAGAGAAATCAGCTTGATGACTTTTGAGAACTCCAACAGGAAAATGCACCCCAGTTTTAAGCAAATTAAACAATAAGGACACTCTAATTTAATATCTGTTTTAGTACAATCAAATCTGTATGCAAATCTTGAGAATCCCACACTGATAGGCACGCATGAACATAAAGTGCAAACGTGAAAGGAATTTAATTACGGAAATAAATACAGGTGTGTTCAGCTTTGTAGTAGATATAGATTACAGGAATATATTTTATGGCATACCTATTTGAAAGGTTTCCTCCAAAACCTAATATCCAGTTTATAAAAAAGGTCTAAAGATGTGATTTAAATAAAAATGAAGAAATGCATTCTTGGTGAACTAGCTTGAAGCATGGGAACTCAAGGTCACAACCATGCTTAGGAAGTTGGTGGAATTTTTGATTGTCCATGCTCCCTCTGGGTTAGGAATGGATTGTGTATGTATGTGTGTGAGGGGGATGGGTAGTGCAGAGCGTTTGGAAACAACCCAGACCCCGACAATGTACATAGGCATTTGTGCAAACCTGTGCTCTCTAGGTTATACTACCAGTAAGTGTGGTGATGTGCATCAATTTAAGTGCATGTAGGCTAGCTAGACACTAGAGGGAGCACCAGAAACATCGCACACACACACTCAGCCAATAGATCAGTTAGATAGGAGACGACCAATGGACAATCACGATACACAAGGAGGTGACACGACCACAGGGGGGCATTACACCAACCCATATATAAAGGACACCACACACATGATCTGCCTCTTTCCCGTGGAGACAATCAGTGAGTACAGACACAGGGCTGATTCAATATTAGACCCACCACGTGGATTGCAGCAGCTGGTTAGTCAGTCTGGGTAGCTATAGTAGGATTAGCAGTAGTGTCGAACCCGAGTAATAGAAGTGTAAATAGTTTAATAAATGTGTTGAAGTTATCTCCACATCTGAACCTTCCTTTGTCAAGTGCACCACAAGGAAGCCGCTTACGTTACACCTAGAGCATAACAAATCAGTAAGCACCGGTAAGCTTCCATATATTTGTCTTTCTGCTGTAGTGCTGAAAACCTGTACTCCAGAACTAGCCACACCTCTAGTCCAGCTCTTCTAATACAGCTACAGTACTGTGGGATGTATCAGCCCGTATGGCTTCGCTACAAAAAAATGGACTATTTCTACCCGACCAAACTGAAAATTTTCTTCAAAGTGCCATTTATGGCTAGAATCTGCAATTGTACCATGACAGGCAACGATTGACATGGAAACGTACCATTATGAATGTTTATAAATTTACAAATGTTAATATAAAACCATTACTTAAAAATTATGATAACAGTAAGTAAGGCCTTGGGATATAAGTAAATAGACGGTTAGGTAGACTGGATTCCATTTGACCACTGTACAATAGGACATTACTACCTTGGGAATAGATCAAAGAAGAGCATAAACATACCTCGAGGACTTGGGGCTTGAAATGCAAGAATATATTTGAAGTGGTTTTTTTTTTGGTTTGAGGAAAGGAATGATTGAGTGCAATAGGGTTTATGCCTTTAAAATGCTGAGAGGCATGGGTGATTTAAATGTAAGCGGGTAACTTCAACTAAGCTATTGCCTCGGACAAGGATTTAAATTTAACAAGCCTCAAGTAATTTCAGAAGAATTTGTGAGGAAACTTATTCTTTGCCTCAAAATAGTGGATATGTGAATCTCATTGCCGGAGGGGAGAAATGTTTGTCTCAATTAACATGGATGGTTGGGAATAGAATTGGACGTTCCTCTATGGATAGATATCAACTGAAATTATTAATTATTCACTGAAACATTATTGGTTGAAGATACGCATGTCGATTCAAGAATTTTCTTTATTCCTTCTATGGATCTGGAGTATTTATTTACGTTGAACAGTCCAACAGGAGACTAAGTAGGAGGGTCAATATCCATGATCAAATAGATTGTACGTTGTGGGAGAAGCCTGTTTGATGCCTGGATGGTTGTTTCGCAGTTCACGATTTGTAATGCTCTTTTAAAAAGAAATGTAAATGTTTTCAGTCATGTTGAATACCCAAGTGCACTGGAAATTAGTTTCTAAATAAGTTAAGCAAATTGCACATCACTCCGGTAAAATTAAAGCTAGAGTTTAGTGTGACTGGAACCTGAGGCCGGAATTCTCCAGCCTTTACTATTCTCTTTTCCCGCAGGCAGCGCACCGCCCAGCTGCAGGTTTCCTGCCGGCGTGGGTGGCTTCAAAGGTAAATTCCATTGACGAGCTGCAGAAATTGACAATCCCGCCGCCAGCAAAAGCGAGAAACATGCGGCTGGGGGGTGTTACGGGCCAGGGCTTAGAGAACCCCAAAGTGTATCATGGGAATTCACCTGACCCACAACTTTTAATAGATTGCGGTATGGGGGGCACATGGCACACTCTAGGTGTGGTAAAGCAGAAAAGGAAAAGTATTTTTTAAAGCAAAACAATGTTTATTCTATGAACTCAAGTTAACCTTTTTAAAACATACAGTGAACATCTTAGCAACGATCAATTCAAATACAACCCCCAAAAACTACAACACTAAGTAAACCTTTAAGCTTTCCTTCTTAACATCCATACGACTTAAAAACAAAACCTTTATCAGAAACACATCAGGTCACTACTGTTATGAGTTTTAAATCACCAGGATCGATTTACAGTCTTTAGATTACAGAGAGAGATTCATACACCTTCTGGCTGTGACTGCAGCTATCCAGCTCTGAAAACGAAACTAAAACACACCCTGCAGCAAACAGCTGAAAACGAAAGTAAAAAGCTGACAGACAGCCCAGCTCCACTCACTCTTTGACATCACTGCAGTAGTAAACACCCATTTCTTAAAGATACTCTCACTACAGATATTTATATACATACCCATTTATAAACATTCATTTCTGAAATGTACTCTCACATGACACCTCCCCACAAGAAAAAAAAATAAACCATCCACTTCAGATTGTTTCATTTTTCACCTTTTCACTATCCTTTACGAAATGCACACAGTAAATATACTTATCCGTTTCAAAAAACAACACGCAAACAGGTATAATAATATAGTCCATCTTTTTTCATTTTTCTTCCTCCAACTGAAATCCTTCTAGATTGACAGTCTCCTTGAACAATAGGGTCTCTGCACGATCCGTCCATTTCTCTACGCCTCGGCATTTCTCTTTAATACTTTAGTTCAATCTGGTCACAGAGTCCCTTGTAATTCTCCAACACAGGAGCATTGGTTATCACAGCTTTCAGGCAGTCAAATGCCTGTTGAAACTCCGCTGTCCATTGAAATTTTCGACGTTTCTTCAGCAAGTCCATCAGTGGAGCAATCACGCTACAAAACGTTTGCACAAATGTTCGATCAAATCCACTCATGCCAAGAACTCACATTATTTCCCTTCGTCTTGAGGTTATCGAAAACTCCTCAATAACTGTTGGTTTCACATCCCGTGTGACCATTCAACCCTGTCCAATTGTATGGCCAAGGAAAGTGACTTGGGCTTTTCCAAATTCACTTTTGGCTAAGTTCGTCACCAAACCCGCCTCCTGCAGTTGATCAAATAACTCCATCAGATGTTTCAAATGTTCTGTCCATGTCTGGCTGAAAATTACCAGATCGTCGATGTATGCCGCACAATTGGGCAATCCTGAAACAACTTTGTTAGTTAACAATTGAAATGTAGCTGGGGCGTTTTTCATGCCAAATGGCATAACTTTGAATTGGTATATACCATCTGGAGTCACAAAAGCTGAAATCTCCTCGCCTTTTCGGATAATGGTACCTGCCAGTTACCTTTTAAGTTAATCCAGTTTGGAAATAAAAGCTGATTGTCCCACTTTCTCAATGCAATCCTCCAAAAGTGGGATAGGATAAGAATCCGTTCTTGTAACTGCCTTAACCTTTCTATAGTCCACACACAACCACTGGGTACCGTCTGGTTTAGGTACCATCACTATGGGTGAGCTCCATTGGCTGCAACACACTTTAATTATGCCATTTTTAAGCATACTCTCAATCTCTTTGTTAACCTGTGCCAATTTTAAAGGGTGAAGTCTGTATGGATGTTGTTTGATTGGAACAGCATTTCCCACATCTACATCATGTATAGCCATTTTAGTGCTTCCCAAATTATCTCAACAAACTTGCCCATGTGATATCAATAACTCTTTCAGGTCAGTTTGTTTTTCCTCTGGAAGGTAACTCAACAACTTATCCCAATTTTTAAGAACATCCTCGTTTTCCAATTTAATTTGAGGTATGTCAAATTCAGTCATCTGGATTTGGTTCATCACTTTGCATTAGAATCATTAAAACCTCCTCCTTTTTCTCCCCTTCCCTTTCAAAGTACCTTTTAAACATATTCACATGCCAGACTCGGAGTCTTCCTTCTATCTGGTGTTTTTAACCACATAATTCACCTCACTTAATTTCCTTTCAATCCGATACGGTCCACAAAACCTAGCTTTTAAAAGCTCACCTACACTGGTAACAACACTAAAACTTTCTTTTTTACAAAATTTAGAGTACCCAATTCATTTTTTCCAATTAAGGGGCAATTTAGTGTGTTCAATCCACCTACCTTGCACATCTTTGGGTTGTGGGGGCGAAACCCACGCAAACACGGGGAGAATGTGCAAACTCCACACGGACAGTGACCCAGAGCCAGGATCGAACCTGGGACCTCAGCGCCGTGAGACTGCAGTGCTACCACTGCACCACCGTGCTGCCCTACAACACTAAAACTTTATCTCCACTGGCAAAACTACGAACTTTGGATTTCTTGTCCACGACCTGTTTCATCACATTTTGTGCAACTTTCAAATGTTGTCTAGCCAATTCACCTGTTCTATTTAATCGTTCCCTAAAATTTGACACGTAATCCAATAATGTAATTTCTGATTTCTCACTCACCAATTTTTCCAGAATCAATTTAAGTGGTCCTCTTACCTCATGACCAAAAATTAGTTCAAAAGGACTAAAATTTGGTTGACTCATTTGGTGCAACCCTAATTGCAAACAATACGAATGGAATTCCTTTATCCCAATCCTCTGGATAATCGTGACAATAAGCCCTCAACATTGTCTTTAATGTCTGATGCCACCTTTCTAACGCTCCCTGCGATTCTGGATGGTACGCAGTTGATTTAAATTGTTTTATTCCTAAGCTATCCATAACTTCTTTGAATAACATGGAGGTAAAATTTGATCCTTGATCCGATTGTATTTCTGTGGGTAGTCCATATCTAGTAAAGAATTTAAGTAATTCCTCCACAATCTTTTTAGCTGTAATATTACGTACTGGAATGGCCCCTGGAAACCTAGTAGACACATTCATTATAGTCAAAAGATATTGATTCCCAATTTTTGTTTTAGGAAGCGGTCCTACGCAATCAATTAGGACCCTTGTAAAAGGTTCCTCAAATGCTGGAATGGGTTTTAAGGGCGCTGGTTTTATCACTGCTTGAGGTTTCCCTATCACTTGACATGTGTGACATGATTGACAAAAATTAACTACATCTTTATGTAGTCCAGGCCAATAAAAATGTTTCTGGATTTTAGCTTGAGTTTCCTTATTCCCAAATGACCTCCCACTGGTACCTCATGTGCAACTCGCAACACCTCCTTTCTATACCCAACCGGCAATACTACTTGATGAACTTCTGCCCACTTTTCATCCGCCTGCATATGTAAAGGCCTCCATTTTCTCATCAAGCCATCATTTTTACGGTAATAACACTCTGGGATACACTCAGATTCTCTTCCATACATGCTTTCTTTTTTTAAAAATAAGTATTTTTATTAAGGTTTTGCAGAATTTTTCATAATAAAACAGTAGTAACAATAATAACAAAACAAACTAGAGTGAACATTAACATAGTGCAAAAAGAGAATATACAGTAACAATTAAATAGACATTACCCCACACAACTCAGTCTTCCCACACCATCCCAATGAAGCACTCTCACCCCCCCCCCCTACGAATTGCTGCTGCTGACGTTTTAATTTTCCCCGAGAAAGTCGACGAATGACTGCTACCTCCGAGAGAACCCTAGCGTAGACCCTCTTAAGGCAAACTTTATTTTCTAGAGGCTGAGAAACCCAGACACGTTGTTAACCCAAGTCTCTACACTCGGGGGGCTTTGATTCCCTCCACATTAATAAAATCCGTCTCCGGGCTACGAGGGAGGCAAAGGCCAAGACGTCGGCCTCTTTCGCCCCCTGAACTCCCGGGTCTTCTGACACTCCAAAGATTGCTATCTCTGGACTCGGCACCACTCGTGTATGAAGCACCTTGGACATTGCCCTCGCGAACCCTTGCCAGAACTCTCTAAGCTCCGGGCATGCCCAAAACATGTGGACATGGTTTGTAGGGCTGCCCTTGCACCTCATACAACTGTCTTCTACTCAAAAAAACTTGCTCATTCTCACTGCTATCATGTGTGCCTGGTGGACCACCTTAAATTGAATTAGACTGAGCCTGGCACATGATGAGGAGGAATTAACCCTGCCCAGGACCTCGGCCCACAGACCCGCTTCCCACTCCTCACTTAGCTCCTCCTCCCACTTGCCCTTGAGCTCCTCCACCGGGGTTTCCTCCACCTCCTGTAGTTCCTGGTAGATATCCGACAACTTTCCCTCCCCCATCCAGGTGCCAGAGACCACCGTGTCCTGTATCCTCAGTGGTGGCAGCGTCGGATAGGCCACTACCTGTTTTTTCAGGAAGGCTCGTACTTGCAGATATTTAACGGCGTTTCCTGGCGACAAATTAACTTTGTCCTCTAGCGCCTTCAAACTGGGAAAGTTTCCGTCTATGAACAGATCTCCCATCATTCTGATGCCTGCCCTCTGCCAGCTCTGGAACCCACCATCCATCCTACCCGGGACAAACCTGTGGTTGTTACATATCGGGGTCCAGACCGACGCTCCCTCCACCTTCTTGTACCTCCTCCACTGTCCCCAGATCCGCAGTGTCGCTACCACCACGGGACTTGTGGAGTAACGGGTCGGCGAGAACGGCAAAAGCGCCGTTATCCACGCTCCCAGACTAGTACCTTTACATGACGCCGCCTCCAGCTGCTCACACGCCCCCCCCCCCCCCCCCCCCTCCATCGCCCACTTCCTAATCATAGCTATGTTGGCCGCCCAGTGGTAGTTGCGAAAGTTTGGCAGTGACAGCCCACCACCCTCGACCCGCTCCAACAGTGATCTCCTTACTCACGGGGTCTTATTCACCCACACTAAGCCTGAAATGATCCTACTCACCTGCTTAAAAAAGGCCTTAGAGATGAAGATGGGGAGGCACTGAAAGACAACAAAAATCTGGGGAGGACAGTCATTTTCACAGTCTGCACCCTCCCTGCCAGTGACAGCGGGAGCATGACCCACCTTTTAATGTCCCCTTCCATTTGCTCCACCAACCGGGTCAGGTTGAGCCTGTCCAGGTAACACAAACTTTTCTTTACCATCCTGAGCGGCAGCTCTTTCAGTCTCTCCTCCTGCCCCTTGGCCTGGATCACAAAACAACTCGCTCTTTCCCATGTTCAGTTTGTACCCTGAAAAACTACCAAAATCACTCCGGATCTGCAGAACCTCCCTCATCCCCTCCACAGGGTCCGAAATGTACAGGAGCAAACCATCCGCGTATAGCGGGACCCGATGTTCCACCCCCACCCCGAACCAGTCCCCGCCAGTTCCTCAAGGCTCTCAGCGCCATAGCTAGCGGTTCTATAGCTAGAGCAAATAGTAACGGGGAGAGAGAACACCTCTGCCTCGTTCCCCTGTGAAGCTCGAAGTACCCCGACCTCAGCCGGTTTGTACATACACTTGCTACAGGCGCCTGGTACAGTCATTTCACCCAGCCAATAAAGCCCTCACCAAACCCGAACCTCCCCAGCGTTTCCCACAGGTACTCCCACTCCACCCGGTCAAAGGCTTTCTCTGCGTACATCGCTGTTACCACCTGCACCTCCCCTCCCTCTGAGGGCATCATAATAATATTCTAAAGTCTCCGGACATTGGTATTGAGTTGTCTGCCTTCAACAAACCCAGTCTGGTTTTCCTCTATCACCCCTGGGACGCAATCCTCAATTCTTGTAGCCAGAATCTTAGCTAGCAATTTGGCATCCACGTTTAAAACCGAAATTGGCCTGTATGACCCGCAATGTTCCGGGTCCTTCCCTCGTTTAAGAATGAGTGAGATCAAGGCCTGTGACATTGTTGCGGGGAGTGTTCCTTTCTCTGTAGCCTCATTGAAGGTCCTCATCAGGAGTGGGCTCAATATTTCCAAAGATTTCTGATAGAATTCTACCTGGTAACCATCCGGCCCCGGGGCTTTACCCGATTGCATGCCCTTTATACCCTTGACAATCTCCTCCAATTCAATCGGGGCCCCCAGCCCCTCCACCAGGTCCTCTTCCACCTTTGGAAACCTCAACTGATACAAAAATTGCCTCATCCCTTCCGCTCCCGTCGGGGGCTCCGACTCGTATAGTTTACTATAGAACTCCTTAAAGACTCCGTTCACCAACCCCCCCCCCCCTCCCCCCCCCGGATCCAAGACCTCCTTATTCTTTACTCCCCCGATTTCCCTGGCCACCTCCCTCTTTCGCAATTGGGTGCCAGCATTCTACTCGCTTTCTCCCCGTACTCATAGACTGCCCCCCTTGCCTTCCTCAGCTGTGCTACCGCTTTCCCTGTGGTCAGCAGTTCAAACTCCGCCTGCAGACTCCGCCACTCCCTCAGTAGCCCCGCCTCGGGGGCCTCTGCGTATCTCCTGTCCACTCGGAGTATCTCCTCCACCAGTTTTTCCCACTCTGCTCTTTCTCTCTTTTCCCCATAGGATCGAATTGAGATGAGCTCCCCTCTGACAACTGCCTTCAGAGCCTCCCAGACTGTTGCCGCTGCTACCTCACCCGTATCGTTTGTTTCCAGGTAATCCTGGATGTTCCTGCTAATCCGCCCGCAAACCTATTTGTCCGCCAGCAGTGCCACATCCAGTCTCCAAAGTGGGCGCTGCCCTCTCTCCTCACTAAGCCGCAGGTCCACCCAGTGCGGGGCATGGTCCGAGACTGTGATTGCTGAGTATTCTGTCCACGCCACCTTTGGGATTAACGCCCTGCTCAAGACAAAGAAGTCTATGCGGAAATAAACGTTCTGAACGTGGGAGAATAAAGAGAACTCCTTCGCTCTTGGCCGCGCGAACCTCCAGGGATACCCCCCCCACCCCACCCCATCTGCTCCATCAATCTCTTCCTTAGCCACTGCCGGTCGCTTCCCTGTCCTGGACTTCGACCGGTCCAATTCAGGGTCAATGACTGTGTTAAAGTCTCCCCCCCATGATCAGGTTGTGTGACTCTAAATTCGAGAATTTGCCTAGCATGCGTCTCATAAATTCCACATCATCCCAATTCGGAGCGTAGGCGTTCACAGACACCACCCGGACCCCCTCCCTCTTTCCTCTCGCCATTATATACCTGCCCCCCTTATCTGCCACAATTCTCCCAGCCTCGAATGTCACAGCCTTACTGATCAGAATTGCTACCCCCCTGGTCTTCGAATCCAGCCCTGAATGGAACGCCTGGCCTACCCATCCCTTTCTCAATCTTGTATGATCTGCGAGCTTTAAATGTGTCTCCTGAAGCATTGCTACGTCTGCCTTTAACCCCTTTAAATGCGCGAACACGCGGGCTCTTTTGACCGGCCCATTCAAACCCCTCACATTCCTCGTGATCAGCCTGGACGGGGGGCTGACCACCCCCCCCCCCCCACCCCACTCCCCTGCCGACTACCCATCGCCCTTTTTTGACCAACCTCGCTTTGCTTTCTGATACATCCGTTTTATTTCTATATCTTTCTGTTGTAACTCCACCAATTTTCCTGAACTAAAAATATCCTCCTCATCCTCCACCTTTTCTTTTCAACCATCGGATCAAAAATCATTTCTGATAATTGCACTTCAAATTCATCTTCACTCTTTGATTCCTCCTCTTGTCCTAACCTGTGACTTTGCGACCTTGTCACAACACAATCCTGTAAAGTCCCAGGATATTCGTCCTTCAACACTTCAGTTGTCTGATTTTCCACTGGCTTATCAACCACAGTAGGCATCACTCCCACTTGCGATCCAGCTATATCATTACCCAAAATAACCTGTATTCCTGGACAAGATAGTTTCCCTATTACTCCTACTACCACTTCACCACTCTTCACTGGACTTTCCAACCTTACCTTATATAATGGAACGCTACTCCTCTCACCCTGAATTACATATATTACCACCTTTTCTGGCACCATTCTTCCCAAATTACATAACTCCTCATCTCTTACCATTAAAGATTGACTAGCTCCCGTATCTCTTAAAATTGTGACTTCTTTACCTACTCCTCCTGATACAGATGAGTAAACTTTACCCACACAAGTAAATTTTTTAAAGAGATCTGGCACCTTCTTATCAATCACCTCTTGATCAGGCTGTACAATCTTTTGCACCTCCTTCGCTTCACTTGGGATTTCCTTTATCACTTTAACAAACCCCACTGTCTTATCCTGTTTTACCACATCAGCCTTCCCAGTGCGTTTCTTCAACCACCAACACTGTGACTTTACATGGCCTAGTTTATTACAGTGAAAACATTTGAAACTTTTCATGTCTCTTCCACCCTCCTGGATTTCTTTTTTAATCTGAGGTACACTCTCCTTATTATCCCCCATCAGACCACCTTCACCTTTACCACTTGAGTATTTCTCATGTCCCCAGTTTCTATCCCTCACAGGCTGAAACTGATTTCGGAAACCAATCTTTGATTTATGAACTAATTCGTAATCATCTGCCATTTCTGCTGCTAATCTCGCAGTTTTAACCCTCTGCTCTTCCACGTGAGTTCTCACTGCATCAGGAATTGAATTTGTAAACTCCTCCAAAACTACAATTTCTCTGAGAGCTTCAAACGTTTGGTCTATTTTCAAAGCCCTTAGCCACCTATCAAAATTACTCTGTTTGATCCCTTCAGACTCCATGTATGTTTGACCAAATTCTTTCCTTAAATTTCTAAACCTTTGTCTGTAAGCTTCAGGCACTAGTTTATATGCACCTAAGATGGATTTTTTCACCTCCTCATACGTCCCAGATACCCCCTCCGGTAGTGATGCAAACACTTCACTAGCCCTACCCACCAGCTTTGTTTGAATCAGTAATTACCCACATGTCCTCCATTTCATTTGTCTCGCTACCTTCTCAATGAAATGAAAAAGGCTTCCACCTCCTTCTTGTCAAACCTTGGCAATGCTTAGACATATTTAAATAGATCCCCACCAAGCCTTCGACTTTGACGTTCTTTCTCACTATCCTCATCAGTATCCACCAACTGTACGTTTCCCTTTACGTCTGCCAATTTTACCTGACTGTCATGTTTCATGGCCATTTTCTGAAGTTCAAACTCCCTCTCTTTATCTTTTTCCCTGATCTGTAGCTCCCTTTCTCTTTCTTTTTGTTCTGCTAGGGCTATTCTTTCTGTTTTCCTTTCTTCTCTCTATTTTTCCTCTCTCTCTCTTTCTCACTCTCTTTCTTTTTCCTCTCTCTCTCTTTCGTATTCAAGCTGCTTTAATTCTTTCTCATGTTCCATTTGTTTAATTTGCAACTGAATCTTTGCAATTTCCAATGAGTCAAACTGTATCTCAGGCAACTTTAAATGCTGAGCCACCACCATAATTACCTCATCTTTTCGCATTTTGTCAGGTAATGTGAACTGCAATGTTTTTGCCAAATCTAACAGTCTGCTTTTAGTCTCTGTCCGTAAGGTACTGCATGTGGTTGCTCTGATTCTCTGGTTCTAAATATGGTGGTCAAGATGGTCGCCTTCCTTATTCCTAATTACGTTTGATTTAGAGTTGCCAGGTATCTTTCGATACCGCCACAAGGTTCAAACCCGAATACTGATCAAAGAGCCGATACACCATAAGACCATAAGACATAGGAGCGGAAGTAAGGCCATTCGGCCCATCGAGTCCACTCCACCATTCAATCATGGCTGATTTCAACTCCATTTACCTGCTCTCTCTCCATAGCCCTTAATTCCTTGAGAAATCAAGAATTTATCAACTTCTGTCTTAAAGACACTCAACGTCCCGGCCTCCACCGCCCTCTGTGGCAATGAATTCCACAGACCCACCACTCTCTGACTGAAGAAATTTCTCCTCATCTCTGTTCTAAAGTGACTCCCTTTTATTCTAAGGCTGTGCCCCCGGGTCCTAGTCTCCCCTGCTAATGGAAACAACTTCCCTACATCCACCCTATCTAAGCCATTCATTCTTTTGTAAGTTTCTATTAGATCTCCCCTCAACCTCCTAAACTCCGATGAATATAATCCCAGGATCCTCAGACATTCATTGTATGTTAGGCCTACCATTCCTGGGATCATCCGTGTGAATCTCCGCTGGACCCGCTCCAGTGCCAGTATGTCCTTCCTGAGGTGTGGGGCCCAAAATTGCTCACAGTATTCTAAATGGGGCCTAACTAATGCTTTATAAAGCTTCAGAAGTACATCCCTGCTTTTATATTCCAAGCCTCTTGAGATGAATGACAACATTGCATTTGCTTTCTTAATTACAGACTCAACCTGCAAGTTTACCTTTAGAGAATCCTGGACTAGGACTCCCAAGTCCCTTTGCACTTCAGCATTATGAATTTTGTCACCGTTTAGAAAATAGTCCATGCCTCTATTCTTTTTTCCAAAGTGCAAGACCTCGCACTTGCCCACGTTGAATTTCATCAGCCATTTCTTGGACCACTCTCCTAAACTGTCTAAATCTTTCTGCAGCCTCCCCACCTTCTCCATACTACCTGCCCCTCCACCTATCTTTGTATCATCGGCAAACTTAGCCAGAATGCCCCCAGTCCCGTCATCTAGACCGTTAATGTATAAAGAGAACAGCTGTGGCCCCAACACTGAACCCTGTGGGACACCACTCGCCATCGGTTGCCATTCTGAAAAAGAACCTTTTATCCCAACTCTCTGCCTTCTGCCTGACGGCCAATCGTCAATCCATGTTAGTACCTTGCCTCGAATACCATGGGCCCTTATTTTACTCAGCAGTCTCCCGTGAGGCACCTTACCAAAGGCCTTTTGAAAGTCAAGATAGATAACATCCATTGGCTCTCCTTGGTCTAACCTATTTGTTATCTCATCAAAGAACTCTAACAGGTTTGTCAGGCACGACCTCCCCTTACTAAATCCATGCTGACTTATCCTAATCCAACCCTGCACTTTCAAGAATTTAGAAATCTCATCCTTAACAATGGATTCTAGAATCTTGCCAACAACCGAGGTTAGGCTAATTGGCCTATAATTTTCCATCTTTTTCCTTGTTCCCTTCTTGAACAGGGGGGTCACAACAGCAATTTTCCAATCCTCTGGGACTTTCCCTGACTCCAGTGACTTTTGAAAGATCATAACTAACGCCTCCACTATTTCTTCAGCTATCTCCTTTAGAACTCTAGGATGTAGCCCATCTGGGCCCGGAGATTTATCAATTTTTAGACCTCTTAGTTTCTCTAGCACTTTCTCCTTTGTGATGGCTACCAGATTCAACTCTGCCCCCTGACTCTCCTGAATTGTTGGGATATTACTCATGTCTTCTACAGTGAAGACTGACGCAAAGTACTTATTTAGTTCCTCAGCTATTTCCTTGTCTCCCATCACTAAATTACCAGCGTCATTTTGGAGCTGCCCAATGTCAACTTTTGCCTCCCGTTTGTTTTTAATGTATTTAAAGAAACTTTTACTATCATTCCTAATGATACTGGCTAGCCTACCTTCATATTTGATCCTCTCTTTCCTTATTTCTCTCTTTGTTATCCTCTCTTTGTTTTTGTAGCCTTCCCAATCTTCTGACTCCCCACTATTTGCCACATTATAGGCTTTCTCTTTTGCTTTGATGCATTCCCTAACTTCCTTTGTCAGCCATGGCTGCCTAATCCCCCCTCTCATAACCTTTCTTTTCTTTGGGATGAACTTCTGTACTGTGTCCTCAATTACTCCCAGAAACTCCTGCCATTGCTGTTCTACTGTCTTTCCCACTAGGCTCTGCTCCCAGTCGATTTTCATCAGTTCCTCCCTCATGCCCCTGTAGTTACATTTATTTAACTGTAACACCTTTACATCTGATTCTACCTTCTTTCTTTCAAATTGGAGATTGAATTCTACCATATTATGATCACTGCCTCCTAAGTGCTCCCTTACTTTAAGATCTTTAATCAAGTCTGGCTCATTACATAACACTAAGTCCAGAATGGCCTGTTCCCTTGTGGGCTCCATCACAAGCTGTTCCAAAAAGCCCTCCTGTAAACATTCAATGAATTCCCTTTCCTTGGGTCCACTGGCAGCATTATTTACCCAGTCGACCTGCATATTGAAGTACCATGATCACTGTGACCTTGCCTTTCTGACATGCACTTTCTATTTTGTGGTGCATTTTGTGCCCCCGGTCCTGACCACTGTTAGGAGGCCTGTACATAGCTCCCATTATGGTTTTTTTGCCTTTGTGGTTCCTCATCTCTACCCACACAGACTCCACATCATCTGACCCTATGCCATTTAGTGCTATTGATTTAATTTCATTCCTAATTAACAAGGCAACACCGCCCCCTCTGCCCACCTCTCTGTCTTTTCGATAGGTTGTGAATCCCTGGATGTTTAAATGCCAGTCCTGAACCCCCTGCAACCATGTCTCTGTGATGCCTACCACATCATACCTGCCAGTCACAATCTGGGCCACAAGCTCATCTACCTTGTTCCGTACACTGCACGCATTTAAATATAGCACCTTTAATTCTCTATTGACCATCCCTTTTTGTTTTCTTAGTGTGGTGGACCTTGGTTTACTGAGCCTTTCCATACACTTGTCATATTTTGTGGGATGGGGACTATCGTAACCTCTCCTGAGTTTTGTCTTTTCGTGCTTTTTTGTATTCCTAAGCAGCTACGCTTCCCACTGATTACTTCACCTCTTGGTTCCCTGACTTTCCCTTCCCCCCCCCCAATCTTTAGTTTAAAGTCCTATTGACCACCCTATTTACTCTTTTCGCCAGAACACTGGTCCCAGCTCGGTTCAGGTGGAGACCATCCCAACGGTATAGGTCCCCCGTGTCCCAAAACTGATGCCAGTGTCCCATGAAAAGGAACCCCTCTTTCCCACACCACTCTTTCAGCCATGTGTTAACTTCCCTTATTCTTGCCTCCCTATGCCAATTTGCACATGGCTCGGGCAGTAATCCGGAGATTATGACCCTTGAGGACCTGTTCAAAGTTAATACTATTTAGTTACACACACAGTAATACCTACTCCTGAACAAAATACTAGAAACTAAACTATCTCTAACGCTAACACCTATACTTAGCTTTGGGCGCCCACTCAGTCAAAGGAACAATGGCCGTTGTTCGGATCTGAGGTTGCTGGGTTCGAAGTGGTACAGGAGAACAGCTAAGGTCGTCCATCTGGTAGCGAGCATTGAACTTGGACTTACTTGCTTCTGGTGTAGCTGGTGGACGGGTCTCTCCGCTTTGAGAGCCCAATCCAAGAGAGCGATTCTCTCTCGGGGCCGTCTTCTTATACCCAAAGGTGTTTTGCGCGCTTTTGGGTAGGCCTTGAACTTGGCCCCAATTAATTGGGCCGTATCTTGATCACTCGTATTGATCTTGACCAATAAAGGGGTGGATGCCCTGAAGGTAGGGTATGTGGCCGTTGGCCTTGCTTTGTTTATGCTTTCGGTTTGGGGAACTGGCGCCGCGATGTCTGGAGCTAGATCGGTTGCTTGAGTGTCTTTCCTTTGTTCCCGGAGATGGGCCATCAATATGTTAATTGCCCTACAATTTCAGTCGCGTCTGGGAGCTGTTTCTTCAATATGCATACAGGCTCTGTGCCTGCTTGCTTTCTTAATATTGTCCATAGATCCCTTCATTCATTGCGGACATCCATTTTGTATTCTGGAAGTGGCCATGCCAGATGGCTACACACCCTCCTTGTGATCCGTGAAGGATCAAATTACTGCATCTTCTTCATTCTCCTCCTAAGTCGGGCACCCATAAGTAAGGACAGGCCCTACACTACTCTGTCCTATGAATTGAAACATTTACCTAAATTACTTTATGTACACACATCATTATAAAATTCTATGGGGCGCTATGATATTCAGGCATGCATTACAAAATAAAAAAACTGGAACCTCTAACTGTCCTTCTCTAAACTATCCTTAATCAATCAAAATAATTTACATAATTTTAAACTGTACAATAGCAGCAACACAGGTTTCTCTGGCTTGACAGTCAAGCACAGAGTTTTACATTTCTTTTATTAGAACAACAAACACATAAGAAAACGGATGTACTTTAATTCACTTAAAGGGCTTGGGGGGGGGGGGGGTTTGTTGAAGTCCGAAAATAGGGGATCTGAATTTGTATACCGGAGTGCGGGAGGTTTTCCTCCGCCATTTCCTGAGTCTTAGGGTCTGAACGACACTGCAGAGTATTGCAATTACTAGTAGTGATTCTACAACGTAGGACAGGGAATACCAGGTGATGAATTTGTCCCACCAGGTCGGTGTATCGGTTACTATCTCTGGGTACTGTGTATGGCAGGGGTGGGAAACATTCACGGCCTGTGTGGTAGGGGTCAGAGGGGTAGCGTCCGTGCACAACTGGAGGGATCCCGCTAAGATCCAACTGTAAAGCATGATGGTTGTCTTCATCTTTTCTTCTTCTTTCATCTTCTTGAGGCTCCTGTGGTTCCGGAGTTTTCTGGACACACGCATAATTTCTGTTATTATCTTGTTTAAGATCTTGTATGTCTGTCTGTCTGTCCTTTATTGCCAATTACCCATTATAATTGGTCACCAGGGCCTGATGGGATCTACCCCAGAATACTGAAGGAGGCTGGAGAGGAAATTGCTGAGGCCTTGACAGAAATCTTTGGATCCTCACTGTCTTCAGGTGATGTCCCGGAGGACTGGAGAATAGCCAATGTTGTTCCTCTGTTTAAGAAGGGTATGAAGGATAATCCAGGGAACTACAGGCCGGTGAGCCTTACTTCAGTGGTAGGGAAATTATTGGAGAGAATTCTTCGAGACAGGATCTACTCCCATTTGGAAGCAAATGGACGTATTAGTGCGAGGCAGCATGGTTTTGTGAAGGGGAGGTCGTGTCTCACTAACTTGATAGAGTTTTTCGAGGAGGTCACAAAGATGATTGATGCAGGTAGGGCAGTGGATGTTGTCTATATGGACTTCAGTAAGGCCTTTGACAAGGTCCCTCATGGTAGACTAGTACAAAAGGTGAAGTCACACGGGATCAGGGGTGAGCTGGCAAGGTGGATACAGAACTGGCTAGGTCATAGAAGGCAGAGAGTAGCAATGGAAGGATGCTTTTCTAATTGGAGGGCTGTGACCAGTGGTGTTCCACAGGGATCAGTGCTGGGACATTTACTGTTTGTAGTATCCATAAATGATTTGGAGGAAAATGTAACTGGTCTGATTAGTAAGTTTGCAGACGACACAAAGGTTGGTGGAATTGCGGATAGCGATGAGGACTGTCAGAAGATACAGCAGGATTTAGATTGTTTGGAGACTTGGGTGGAGAGATGGCAGATGGAGTTTAACCCCGACAAATGTGAGGTAATGCATTTTGGAAGGTCTAATGCAGGTATGGAATATACAGTGAATGGTAGAACCCTCAAGAGTATTGAAAGTCAGAGAGATCTAGGAGTACAGGTCCACAGGTCACTGAAAGGGGCAACATAGGTGGAGAAGGCAGTCAAGAAGCCATACGGCATGCTTGCCTTCATTGGCCGGGGCATTGAGTATAAGAATTGGCAAGTCATGTTGCAACTGTATAGAACCTTAGTTAGGCCACACTTGGAATATAGTGTTCAATTCTGGTCGCCACACTACCAGAAGGATATGGAGGCTTTAGAGAGGGTGCAGAAGAGATTTACCAGAATGTTGCCTGGTATGGAGGGCATTAGCTATGAGGAGCGGTTGAATAAACACTGTTTGTTCTCACTGGAACGAGGGAGGTTGAGGGGCGACCTGATAGAGGTCTACAAAATTATGAGGGGCATAGACAGAGTGGATAGTCAGAGGCTTTTCCCCAGGGTAGAGGGGTCAATTACTAGGGGGCATAGGTTTCAGGTGAGAGGGGCAAGGTTTAGAGTAGATGTACGAGGCAAGTTTTTTACACAGAGGGTAGTGGGTGCCTGGAACTCGCTACCGGAGGAGGTGGTGGAAGCAGGGACGATAGTGACATTTAAGGGGCATCTTGACAAATACATGAATAGGATGGGATTGGAGGGATACGGACCCAGGAAGTGTAGAAGATTGTAGTTTAGTCGGGCAGCATGGTCAGCACGGGCTTGGAGGGCCGAAGGACCTGTTCCTGTGCTGTACATTTCTTTGTTCTTTGTACCACCTGTGACTCCCTCATTTTCTTTTTTAAAGCAAATATTTGGGACAAGACATCCGAGAAAAGTACTGACACAGCGCGCGCCGTCTCGCAGCCTGTGCGATCTACCATCCCAGTGTTTGAGGATGTAAATAGCATTTGGAAGCAACCTAAGGGTTGTCGTAAACAAACAGAAGAATTTTGAACTAAAAGTGCCAAATGGGGTGCGTATGGGCCGCGGTGGGTAAGAATGGGTGAAATCCCTGGGTAGGACAGTGACCAGTGCCGTTTGTGCTCTACCCAAGCATAGCTGACCAGATGGGGGTCCTCAGGCAGAGTGGGGACCAGTGCCGTTTCTCCACTGCCTGAGAGACTGGCAAGAACGGTAAGAATTTGTGGTCGTCGTGGTGGTTGCATTTGTTGCTAACTTTGACCTTCAAAGCAGAAGAGCAGTTATGATCACTTGTCTGTGGACAAACTAGTTCCTCTAACAGCCATTTGGCGTCAGTAGGGTAGTTCTGACTGTATCAAGATGTGGCGTGGGGCAATGAAAACGTCAAATGAACAAACAACATTTAACATTAACAATAACAAACAAACATACATTACAAATATGGTGCAGGTTACATCAGAAAGGACACCGTAATTCTCCAGCGGTTCCTTTTTACCATCATCTGGACACGTCATTTCTCTAAAGTGAACAGAGTCGCAAAGGGATTCGTTTGGTGGGAGTCAGACTCTAAGTCATCATCTTCTCCTGGTTGCCATACTCTTGACTGGAGTAGTCATGCTAAAGCTGCTTGGGGCAAATTGGGGTCCATCTCATCATTCCGGATGAGCCTGAACGAATTGTCTCGGTGCCAGTATTTTGTATTGAGGTTGGAGCTCCTGGGGGTTAATCCATAATCGTTGGGCGGTGGGTCTGGGTCAGGAGCTCTAATGTACGTTATTTTGAAGGGGTCGCTGGAATCATGTTTGGAGTCACTGGGAGTGGGGCCTGGTGCAGGGGTGCAATTGTAGCGTGGTGTGCTGGGGCTGTCGCTATCACTATTGCTGTCACTGTCAGTTGCGGGAAGGGTGAGGCGGATTCGTGCCTCTGGGGGTGGAGTCGTAGTCGTGTCTGAGGACGGGCTGGACAGGTTGGGGGAGGGAAGGAATACGTCGTTCATGGGCGGGGCGAGCTCATCTGCTGCTGCAAGCGAGATGTGGTGTGAATGGTTGTCCTGCGAGCCATAAGCCTTAAGCTGGTTTATGTGAAACCACGCAGACTTGCCATTGGGATAGGTGGTTTTATATACAGAGGGGCTTACTTTATCAGAGATGGAAAGGAATGAATTGGGGTTGTATAGGGATAGCATAACTTGCTGCCCTACTACAAACTCGGTGGCGTGTACTGTCTTATCAAAGCAAACTTTGCTTTGTTTCTTGCGGGTTCCAAGCCTAACGGCTGCTGCAAGCTGGGCTTATTTCACATTTTCTAAAATCTGTTGTATTGCTTTCTCATGTGTGAGGGTGGTGACTGCGGGGCTGGCCAAATCCAGTCCCAACAAATATTCTGTCCCTTTAATGGGGCGTCCGGTCATGAGGGTGTGGGGGGGTGTACCCTGTCGACGTGGATACCGTATTTCGAACGAACATTAATGCAAATGGGAGAACTGTGTCCCAGGTGCTGTTGTGTTTGTGGTAAACCACTGTTGCACCTATATTGGGTGATGTATGGTAGGACCTGTACTACAGGTACGATGGTAGCCCCTGCCTGCAGGCTCCGCCCAGTAGGCAGAGTATAAATATGTGTGTCCTCCGTGCAGCAGCCATTTCGCCAGCTGCTGTGGGAGGCCACACATCTTAGAGCAATAAAGCCGCAGTTGTATTCAACTCTTGTCTTTGTGCAATTGATCATGCATCAATTGATTACTCTATGATTTTCAGAAGATGTATCTACGTATCAAGCCGTATCGCCTGCAGCTGGATCCGCAATCAAGCGATGCCAAAAAGGACTTTCAGCACTGGCTAGCTTGTTTCGAGGCGTACATCAGCTCGGTGCCAATCCCTGTTCCGGAGGCTCAGGAAATACAGATACTGTACTCGAGATTGAGCTCCAAGGTCTTTCCACTGATCCAGGATGCGCCAAACTACGCCAAAGCCATGACACTACTCAAAGAAAATTACGCCCAGAAGGAGAACACGCTCTTCGCCAGGCACGTACTCACCACTCGCTCTCAACTCCCTGGTGAGTCAATAGAAGACTTCTGGCGAGCCCTAATCCCACTAGTCCTGGACTGTGACTGTCAGGCCGTTACAGCCACGGAACATTCAGACCTCCTTATGCGGGACGCTTTTGTTACTGGGATTGGGGCGGACCTCATACGCCAGCGACCTCTAGAGGGGGCCACGCTCGATCTCACAGAGACAAAGAAGCTAGCGCTCTCTATGCCGGTCGCCTCGCGCAATATCCAGGCCTACACCCCCAGTCGCGAGGCCCACCCCTCCTACACATTGTGGACCCCACAGACAACCGCCCCAGCGGCGGCCTTACCCAGCCAATACTCCTGTGCCACGCGCCAGCCAGCAAGCCCCGGGGGTCCCCGATGTTACTTTTGCGGCCAGCAGAAACACCCCCGCCAATGCTGCCCGGCCCACGCTGACCGTTGTAAGGCTTGCGGTAAGAAGGGGCACTTTGCCGCGGTGTGCCAGGCTCGCGCAGTCGCCGCTATCGCCCCCACCCCCCTTGTTTACGGACAATGGGCGCCGCCATCTTCTCCCCCTCAGACCAAGCACGGCCAGTGGGCGCCGCCATCTTCCCCTCCGCGCAACACATGCGGCCCATGGGCGCCGCCATCTTTTTCAAACCCTGCCACATGCGGCCCATGGGCGCCGCCATTTTGTCCTCCCCAAGATCTTCAGGCACCACCATCTTGTCTCCCCCACAGCACATGGGCACCACCAGCGTTCCAGGACCCGTGCCCCCCCGGACACCCCATCATCCGACACCAGCGACAACCAACCATGACTCGCCTCAGTGACCATCGACCAGTCTCGTCTGCACAACCTGGCTACCGCATCGACCAGCGTTAAAATCGACGGACACGTGACCTCTTGCCTGCTGGACTCCGGGAGCACCGAAAGCTTCATACACCCAGATACGGTAAGGCACGGCTGCCTCACGGAACACCCCGCCAAACAAAGAATCTCTCTGGCCTCCGGATCCCATCCAGGGCGTAGAATTCAGCGGCTTCCGCCTCTACGTCCTCCCTAATCACTGCGCTGCCCTACTACTCGGCCTGGACTTCCAGTATAACCTCCAGAGCCTAACCCTGAAATTCGGCGGGCCCCTACCGCCCCTTACTGTGTGCGGCCTTGTGACCCTAAAGGTCGATCCACCTTCCCTCTTCGCAAATCTAACCCCGGATTGCAAACCCGTCGCCACCAGGAGCAGATGGTACAGCACCCAGGACAGGACCTTCATCAGGTCCGAGGTCCAGCGGCTGCTTCAGGAGGGCATCATTGAGGCCAGCAACAGCCCCTGGAGAGCCCAAGTGGTAGTGGTTAAAACTGGGGAGAAACACCGAATGGTGGTGTACTACAGCCAGACCATCAATCGGTGCATGCAGCTCGACCCGTACCCCCTCCCACGCATATCTGATTTGGTCAATCAGATTGCACAGTACCAGGTCTTCTCAACGGTAGACCTCAAATCCGCCTACCCCCAGCTCCCCATCCGTAAAGCAGACCGTCCATACACTGCCTTCGAGACATACGGCCGCCTCTATCACTTCCTCAGGGTTCCCTTCGGCATCACCAACAGGGTATCGGTCTTCCAAAGGGAGATGGACCGAATGGTCGACTGGTACGGTTTGCGGGCCACCTTTCCGTACCTAGACAATGTCACCATCTGCGGCCATGATCAGCAGGACCACGATGCCAACCTTGCCAAATTTCTCCACACTGCCACTCTCCTAAACCTCACCTATAACAAGGAGAAGTGCGTGTTCAGTTTGAACCGCTTAGCCATCCTCGGCTATGTGGTCCAGAACGGAGGTCTGGGGACCGAACCCGACATCATGCGCCCTCTCATGGAGCTCCCCCTCCCCCACTGCCCCAAGGCCCTCAAACGCTGCCTGGGGTTCTTTACATGCTACGCCCAGTGGGTCTCACACTATGCGGACAAGGCCCGCCCACTCATACAGTCCACTCATTTTCCCCTGACGGCCGAGGCCCAACAGGCCTTCGCCCGTATCAGAGCCGATATCGCCAAAGCCGGCATTCACGCAGTAGACGAGACGCTGCCCTTTCAAGTGGAGTTCGATGCATCAGACGTTGCCCTAGCCGCCACCCTCAATCAGGCAGGCAGACCCTTGGCATTCTTTTCCCGCACCCTTCATGCCTCAGAAACTCGGCACTCATCAGTCGAAAAAGAGGCCCAAGCTATTATTGAAGCTGTGCTGCATTGGAGGCATTACCTGGCCAGCAGGAGATTCACTCTCCTCACTGACCAACGGCCAGTAGCCTTCATGTTCAATAACACACAGCGGGGCAAGATCAAGAATGATAAGATCTTGAGGTGGAGGATCGAGCTCTCCACCTACAATTGCGAGATTTTGTATCGCCCCAGCAAGCTCAACGAGCCCCCAGATGCCCTATCCTGAGGTACATGTGCCAGCGCACAAGTAGACCGACTCCGGGCCCTGCATGACAGCCTTTGTCACCGGGGAGTCACACGGTTGTACCATTTTATAAAGGCCCACAATCTGCCCTACTCCGTCGAGGAAACACAGACAATCACCAGGGACTGCCAGGTCTGTGCGAAGTGCAAGCCACACTTCTACCAGCCGGACCGTGCGCGCCTGGTGAAGTCCTCCCGCCCCTTTGAGCGCCTCAGCGTGGATTTCAAAGGGCCCCTCCCCTCCACCGACTGTAACACGTATTTTCTCAGTGTGGTCGATGAGTACTCCAGATTCCCCTTCGCCATCCCATGCCCCGACATGATGTCTGCCACCGTCATCAAAGCCCTCAACACAATCTGCGCTCTGTTCGGTTTCCCCGCCTGCACCACAGTGACAGGGGATTCTCATTCATGAGTGATGAGCTGTGTCAGTTCCTGCTCAGCAGGGGCATCGCCTCCAGTAGGACGACAAGCTGTAACCCCCGGGGAAACGGACAGGTAGAGAGGGAGAACGGTACGGTATGGAGGGCCGTCCAACTGGCCCTATGGTCCAGGAACCTCCCAGCCTCCCGCTGGCAGGAGGACCTCCCTGATGCACTACACTCCATTCAGTTACTACTGTGCACCGCCACTAACAACATACCCCATGAAAGTCTCATTGCCTTCCCCAGGAAGTCCACATCCGGGGTGTTGCTCCCGACTTGGCTCCCAGCTCCAGGACCCGTCCTTCTCCGTAGGCACGTCCGACTCCACAAGGCGGACCCGTTGGTGGAGAGGATGCAGTTGCTCCATGCAAACCCCCAGTATGCCTACGTGGCCTACCCCGATGGCCGTCAGGATACTGTCTCCCTCAGGGACCTGGCACCAGCAGGTTCCGCACACACACACCCGTCCGGCCCGGCGCCACCCTCCCCTCCCCCAGCGCTCCCAGCAGCAACCCCCCCCCCCCCCCCAGGACCATCCGTCCTGTCCCTGCCCACGCCCGAGGATGAAGAGGATTTTGGCACGCTCCCGGAGTCACCGAAGACCAGACCAGCATCGGCATCGCCGCCGCCACTCCGTCGCTCCCAGCAGCACATCAAGGCCCCGGACCGGTTGAATCTCTAACTGGTCCACTGGACTTCAAAAGACATTTTTTGTCTCACAAAAAGTGTACATGTAAAATTCAGTTGTTGTATATAATTCTCCACCACCCCCGCCGGACTCAATTTTAACAGGGGGTGAATGTGGTAAACCACTGTTGCACCTATTTGAGGTGATGTAATGTAGGACCTGTACTACATGTACGACGGTAGTCCTTGCCTGCTTGCTCCGCCCAGTCGACGGAGTATAAATATGTGTGTCCTCCGTGCAGCAGCCATTTTGCCAGCTGCTGTGGGAGGCCACACATCTTAGAGCAATAAAGCCTCAGTTGTATTCAACTCTCGTCTTTGTGCAATTGATCGTGCATCATTGTTGCACCATTTTTCTGAGGGTCGCTTTTAAAGTTCTGTTCATTCTTTCTACTATGCCGCTTGATTGGGGGTGGTATGCAATATGGAATTTTTTTATGCCAAAAATTGTAAGGACGTTTTTAATCACTCGTCCTGTAAAATGGGGGCCTTGATCGGACTCTATACTGCGTGGAAGTCCTCATTTTGTGAATGTGTGCTGAGTGAGGATTTTAGCTGTTGTTTTGGCTGTGTTTGTTCTGGATGGAAACGCTTCCACCCATTGTGTGAAGGTGTCCACCAACACATACTTGAAACCATTCCTGCAAGGGGTTAGGGATCCTATATAATCGATTTGCAAATTCATCCAGGGCTATTAACAGGGCAGGTGTGACTTAGCTGGCCTTTTCTTGCGTATCTGTCCGGATTGTTCTGGGCACAGATTAAGCAGTTCTCAATGTAGTGAGTCACATCAGTTTTTAAATCGGGCCACCAGCAGAAAGGTCTGAGGTGGGCTAGGGTAGCTTCAATGCCTTGGTGTCCATGGTTGTCATGGAACTGACAAATAATTTGATTCCTGTCCTGGCTAGGGACTACATAAATTCCATCTTTTAAAATCACACCGTCATGTGTGGTTAACGCGTTTTTATACTCATCATAAGGGGCTGGGAAGTTGCCTTTTAAAATTTCCCTGAGCTGTGTGTCTTTTTGGGCCTGTGCTAAATCCTGAATGTTGGTCTGTGAGACCTGAATCGGAGGGGTTCCAAAAGTGACTGTGTCTGGACCCTGCTTTTGCTAGGGCGCCTGCCTTAACGTTACCAGGGGGGAGGAAGAACGATGGTGGCTACGGACTTTGATAATTCCATATTTACAGTCTTTGGCCGTCTTCAGAATATGCTGGAGCAATGTGGCTGAGGGTCGGGGCTTTCCGTCTGTGGAAACGAATCTTCTAGTTTCCCACAGGGGTAGGAATTTGGTTAAACTGTTGCAAACATATAAACTGTCAGAATATATGTCGGCTGGGGTCGGAAACGAGTCAGGGTGTTCTACAACGTACGCTATGGCTGCCAGTTCTGCTGCCTGCGAGCCTAAATGTCCTGGCAATTTTAACAAAATCTCTTCCAGGGCGCGTCCCTGCGCGTCCTCTACATAAATACCGCAACCGGTAATCCTTTTTCCATTTAAAACTGTGGAGGAGCCATCCACATAGATTCTAAGGGGTGCGCATGTGTCTGTGGGCTGGAGTCTCTGAGGTATAGTACCTGCTTTCAGGGGAGCTGACTTCGGTACAAAGGGTCCTGAATTGTGCTTAGTGGAGATGATTTCATACTCACTCATCTGGGGTGCCTGCATATTGTAAATTGTCAGCGAGGAAAGTGTGGGTCTTTGTCCTCTTAACTGTTATGTCCCGTCCCTGTAAAAGAAGGGTCCAACGGGCTGCGTGGATCTGGCTGACTGTGCCATCCTTAAATCTACCATCTAGTTGTAGCTGTGTTGGGGTGTGTTCAGTGAGAATGGTGATGGGGTTGAGTCCTGTAATGTAGGCGAAGTATTGTACTGCCCAAAAAACTGCGAGCAGGTGCCTTTCGCAGGCAGAAAATCCTTGCTCGCCTGGGTCTAATACTCGTGAGGCGTATGCCATGGGGCCTAATCGGTCATGTCGTTCCTGGAGGAGCACGGCTGAAAGGGTTCGGTTGGTAGATACAACCTCAATTGCATACGGGGAAAGTGGATCTGGGACCTGTAATGCGGGGGCTGTGCTAAGGGCTCTTTTTAAAGCATCCACGGCACCCGTGTGCTGTGGAAGCCATTCCCAAGGTGCCTGCTTCTTGAGAAGTTCGGATAAAGGCGCTGCTTTTGTGGCAAAACCGTCGATGTGGTTTCTACAGTAGCCAACCAATCCTAGAAATGACCGGATGGCCGTGACATTATGGGGTAGGGGTAATTTGGCGATCGAGTCGATTCGTTTCTGCTCGATCTCGCGTTTGCCATATCTGATTACTGTTCCTAAGTAAATCACTTTTTCCTGTACAATCTGGGCCTTCTTGGGGTTTACTTTACAGCCAATTGTTTTAGGAGACCTAAAAGTTCAGCGAGAAGAGAAATGTGCTCTCCCTTTGTGTCCGTCTGTAAAACCAAATCATCTACATTTTGGATCAGACAATTGGGTCTGGAAAATTTTGCTAATCGATTTGCCAGCTGTCGGTGGAAAATGGAGGGGAGTTGTGGAAGACACGTCCACGTATATTGCTGTCCCTAGAATGTGAAAGCAAATTTGTATTGACATGCTTTATCCAATGGAATGGACCAAAAGCCGTTGCTAATGTCAAAACCAAATTTTTTTTTGACTGTAGTCCCTGTTTGAGCATGGTCTTGGGACTACGGTGGGGGCTGCTACTGGGGTTACTTTGTTCAGTTCTCGATAATCAATGGTCTGTCGCGATGATCCATCAGGTTTCCTGACGGGCCAAATTGGTGCATTATTCGTGGAGGCTACTGATCGGAATACGCCTTGATCAAGCAGACTCTGTATAACTTTTGAGATTTCTCCCTCTGCTTCTTGGGGGAAACCGTACTGCTTTTGGGGTCTGGGGTCGGGACCTGTAATATTTACCAAGCCAGCGATCTTACCACAGTCGCGTTTGTGCTGTGCAAATGCTGCTTTGTGTCGCTGCAGGACTTCCCTAACTTCTTTGTTCTGACTAGTGGCTCGAGGGTCGAACCAGAAGTCTCCTACTGCGCTAATCCTATTTTCATAGTCCCCAACTGTGAGCGTGGTGGGGGCTCGTGCTGCCTTTGCCATTCTCCACACACATCGGATCGAATGAGAGGTTATGGGAGCTCATAAAGTCAATGCCTAAAATGTGTTCGGCTGTCTGGGGTAGATCGACCAGAACTACGGGGTGTTTTGTTTTAATGTTCCCTATCTGGATTGCTACAGGGGCTGTGATGTGTCCCTGCTGTAAATGCCCTGTAAAACCGCTGAGTGTAATGGTGTCTGTCGTGGGCAACGTGTCTCGCTGAAACATCATGGAGGAATTGAGCATGGTGGGGGACCCTCCTGTGTCCCAAAGGAATTCTACGGGGTGTCCCTGGACTGTGCCTGCCACTACCGGTCTACCGGACTTGTCACAAAGGGTGTCGCAGACCCAAGTTGGGGAGCCCGAACACTGTCAGTCGGTGCCGTTCATATCTGTGCTGTCCGCACAGGAGCTAATACTATGGATTGGCTTTGCCCTATTCTTATTTAGGATGCCTGTCTGCTGGTTTCTCTGCTGTTTCTGGGGGGCCTTGACATTCTCGTGTGAAGTGTCCTAATTGGCCGCAATTTTAACACTCCTGGGACATGGGTTGTTGTGGGCTGTTTCTTCCCTCATTAACACATGCGGGGTTCTGGTGCATCCTAACTGGATGCATGTCTGCCTGTTCTTCCTCTGTTTTAACAAACGCTGTTTTGCCTTGGATGGATAGTTCCCAAGTGCAGGACAATCTCTTTAAAACCCATTTTTCGTTGTGGACCTCGCCTGAGGGGTCGTAATTTGCGCAAGCTCTCTCTCCTGCCTCTGTTGCATGAGAGGATGCGGGTCCATTTGGCCATATTATCTGGGGACAAATGGGCGCGGGCTAACTCTCCAAACACTGCAGCAAAATGAATCCACAAGCGTCCAGCAGACGCTGTGGGGTACTCTGTCTTCTTTTGCCTACACTTGTTTAGGCCTTCTACGGGGTCTCCTTTGTTATAGCCGATCCCCTCTAGGATCGCTGTATGCATTTCTTCTAGTGTGCCTCCTCCTACGATTTGCGGGTCGGGAAGGGCTGCCATGACTGAAGGATCGAGGCTCAAAACCGTGAGCTTCACTTGCTCCTTTTCATCCAGGCCATACATGGTCACCTGTTTTACCCTTGCAAAGAACTGGTGGGGGTCCGATGTGGGTAGGAACGTGTTGTGGGTAGGAACGGTGTTATTTTCTCACACGCGTCCCGTAATTTGGTGATGGTTAATGGGGTAGTGTATAGGAAATCTGGGTCTCCTTCTGTTGTGGCCCTACGCTGTGTGGTTACAGGGTTCATACGGGTGTGTTCTGCCTGTGCAGTCTGGGGTTGGGGTACTTTTCTCTTTTGTGGCTTTTCCTGTGTACATGAGCCATGTACATATCTGTGGGCAGTCTCGTTTAACTCCTGCCAATCGGGGCCGTTTTCCTGGTCTAACTGGGGTCCAACTGTGCTCTGGAACCCATTCTGAACAGAAAGCAGAGATTGCAGTTCTGCAATTTGCTTCCGGCACTTTGCATGATCTACCGAGCTCTGCCTTTGTTCTGTCGTGGAAGTGTGGAGTGCTCGTAGGGCTGCTTTTAAGTCGTTACACTGTTTCTGCCCAACCTGTTGTTCGGTTTCCAGTCTTACCAACACCGCGCGCTGCGTGTCTTGGTAGGCCTTGTCATATTGGAACTGAAAGCTGCTCAAATGGGCGAGACAAGATTGGTGTGCCCGCTTGGCATCAGCCATCTCCTTGTCCCCCGCCGCTAACTGCTCTCTCAGTTCCCTGTTCCCTCTCTCATACTCACTCACGTCTCCTTCTCTATTCTTGTCTCTCTCCTCAATCTCTCTACGGAGCGTCCTAACGACCTCCTCTGTGCCTCGCAATTGTGCCAAGCAGGACACAATTGCCATCGGCTTGCGAGCTTTCCCTAAACTCTTCCTATGGATCTCTGTCAGGTTCTCCCACCAAGTATGTCCTATACTTCCAGGACCTGTTTCGTCATTCACGCAGAATTCACTCCCGAGGAGCCATCCTTTCCGTTTGAGGTACTTTCTGATTTCCTCTTCCCATACGGGACACTGTCCTACTCTACTGGTCGCTGCGACCTCAAATTCTTGGGGGTTCATAAGGCGTTCCATTGCCTTCATTGCCATTTTTCTCGCTATCTCTGGGGTCTATTGAATTTGGAACAGGGGGTGATAAAGTGGTGATGTAAACACGGGCATGACTTACGCTAATTTCTGGCCTACAAAACTCCTGACAGTTTTACGCAACAAAATCTCTCTGGTTTACCTTATCCCTGTTAGTAAGCATGCAATAACACACTTCCGAATCTTGGACGTTTGATCAGGATTGTTCTTACACTTGTGGTTTTTCTGTTTCAATTGGATTCTAATTCAAATTTGGGTTCTCTCAGAGTGACTGGGCCGCTTCTAGGTCGAGTCCCACCAGAGTCGCCAGTAAATGTTACTCTGTTTCTCTGGTTCTAAATATGGTGGTCAATATGGTCGCCTTCCTTAATCCTAATTACGTTTGCTTTAGCGTCACCAGATATCTTTCGATACCGCCACAAGGTTCAAACCCAAATACTGATCAAAGAGCCAATACACCAGTTAGCTAGTTCAAAGTCAATACTATTTATTTGCACACACAGTAATACCTACTCATGCACAAAATACTACAAACTAAACTATCTCGAACGCTAACGCCTATACGTAGCTTCGGGTGCCCACTCAGTCAGAGAAACAATGGCCATTGTTCGGATCTGAGGTTGCTGGGTTCGAAGTGGTACAGAAGAACAGCTCAGGTCATCCGTCTGGTAGCAAGAGTTGACCTTGGACTTACTTGCTTCTGGTGTAGCTGGTGGACGGGTCTCTCCGCTTTGAGAGCCAAGTCCAAGAGAGCGATTCTCTCTCTGGGCCGCCTTCTTATACCCAAAGGGGTTTCGCGCGCTTTTGGCCTTGAACTTGGCCCCAATTAATTGGGACGTATCTTGATCACTCGTATTGATCTTGACCAATAAAGGGGTGGGTACCCTGATGGCTGGGCGGGTCCTCTGTGGCCGTTGACCATGCTTTGTTTACGCTTTCGGTTTGGGGAACTGGCGCCATGTCTGGTGCTAGATCGGTTGCTTGAGTATCTTTCCTTTGTTCCCGGGGATAGGCCATCAATATGTTAATTGCCCTACAGTTTCAGTCCCGTTTGGGAGCTATTTCTTCAATATGCATACAGGCTCTGTGCCTGCTTGCTTTCTTAACATTGTCCGTAGTTCCCTTCATTCATTGCGGGCATCCATTTTGTATTCTGGAAATGGCCATCCCAGATGGCTACAGTGTGACCGTCTCCACCCCCAAAAACTTCAAAGCCTCTGAAAGAGCCATTGGCCACAACACACTCCCTACTTAAACTGAAATACCACACCCGAAAAGCAACCACAATATGCTCACCCCTCACTGTCTTTAAGTTCACTAAGCCAATCCATTAGATAGACTTTTATCCCCCTCGAGCCCCAAATTTGTTATGGGCCAGGGTTTAGAGAACCCCAAAGTATATCATGGAGTTCACCTGACCCACAACTTTTAATGGATTGCGGTATGGGGAGCACACGGCCCACTCTACAGGTGTGGTACAGCAGAAATGGAAAAGTAATTTTTTAAAGCAAAACAATGTTTATTCTTTGAATTTAAACCATTCAGTGAACATCTTAGCAACCATTAATTCAAATACAACCCCCAAAGATTACAACACTAAGTAAACCTTTAAGCTTTCCTTTTTAACATCCATACGACTTAAAAACAAAACCTTTATCAGAAGCACATCAGGTTAAAGTCACTACTGTTATTAGTTATAAATCACCAGGATCGATGTTACAGTCTTTAGATTCCAGAGAGAGATTCATACACCTTCTGGCTGTGACTGCAGCTATCCAGCTCTGAAAACTAAACTACAACACGCCCTGCAGCAAACAGTCTAAAACGAAAGTAAAAAGCTGACAGACAGCCCAACTCCACCCACTCTCTGACATCACTGCAGTTGTAAACACCCATTTCTTAAAGATACTCTCACTACAGATATTTATATACACACCCATTTATAAACACCTATTTCTGAAAGGTACACCCACATGACAGGGACTGAAGAATCCAGCCCCTTATTCTGATATATCCATTCATAATACCAAAGAACAAAGAACAAAGAACAAAGAAATGTACAGCACAGGAACAGGCCCTTCGGCCCTCCAAGCCCGTGCCGACCATACTGCCCGACTAAACTACAATCTTCTACACTTCCTGGGTCCGTATCCTTCTATTCCCATCCTATTCATATATTTGTCAAGATGCCCCTTAAATGTCCCTATCGTCCCTGCCTCCACTACCTCCTCCGGTAGTGAGTTCCAGGCACCCACTACCCTCTGCGTAAAAAACTTGCCTCGTACATCTACTCTAAACTTTGCCCCTCTCACCTTAAACCTATGCCCCCTAGTAATTGACCCCTCTACCCTGGGGAAAAGCCTCTGACTATCCACTCTGTCTATGCCCCTCATAATTTTGTATACCTCTATCAGGTCGCCCCTCAACCTCCTTCGTTCCAGTGAGAACAAACCGAGTTTATTCAATCGCTCCTCATAGCTTATGCCCTCCATACCAGGCAACATTCTGGTAAATCTCTTCTGCACCCTCTCTAAAGCCTCCACATCCTTCTGGTAGTGTGGCGACCAGAATTGAACACTATACTCCAAGTGTGGCCTAACTAAGGTTCTATACAGCTGCAACATGACTTGCCAATTCTTATACTCAATGCCCCGGCCAATGAAGGCAAGCATGCCGTATGCCTTCTTGACTACCTTCTCCACCTGTGTAGCCCCTTTCAGTGATCTGTGGACCTGTACTCCTAGATCTCTTTGACTTTCAATACTCTTGAGGGTTCTACCATTCACTGTATATTCCCTACCTGCATTAGCCCTTCCAAAATGCATTACCTCACATTTGTCCAGGTTAAACTCCATCTGCCATCTCTCCGCCCAAGTCTCCAGACAATCTAAATCCTGCTGTATCCTCAGACAGTCCTCATCGCTATCCGCAATTCCACCAACCTTTGTGTCGTCTGCAAACTTACTAATCAGACCAGTTACATTTTCCTCCAAATCATTTATATATACTACAAAGAGCAAAGGTCCCAGCACTGATCCCTGTGGAACACCACTGGTCACAGCCCTCCAATTAGAAAAGCATCCCTCCATTGCTACCCTCTGCCTTCTATGGCCTAGCCAGTTCTGTATCCACCTTGCCAGTTCACCCCTGATCCCGTGTGACTTCACCTTTTGTACTAGTCTACCATGAGGGACCTTGTCAAAGGCCTTACTGAAGTCCATATAGACAACATCTACTGCCCTACCTGCATCAATCATCTTAGTGACCTCCTCAAAAAACTCTATCAAGTTAGTGAGACACGACCTCCCCTTCACAAAACCGTGCTGCCTCTCACTAATACGTCCATTTGCTTCCAAATGGGAGTAGATCCTGTCTCGAAGAATTCTCTCCAGTAATTTCCCTACCACTGAAGTAAGGCTCACCGGCCTGTAGTTCCCGGGATTATCCCTGCCACCCTTCTTAAACAGAGGAACAACATTGGCTATTCTCCAGTCCTCCGGGACATCCCCTGAAGACAGCGAGGATCCAAAGATTTCTGTCAAGGCCTCAGCAATTTCCTCTCCAGCCTCCTTCAGTATTCTGGGGTAGATCCCATCCGGCCCTGGGGACTTATCTACCTTAATATTTTTTAAGACACCCAACACCTCGTCTTTTTGGATCACAATGTGACCCAGGCTATCTACACCCCCTTCTCCAGACTCAACATCTACCAATTCCTTCTCTTTGGTGAATACTGATGCAAAGTATTCATTTAGTACCTCGCCCATTTCCTCTGGCTCCACACATAGATTCCCTTGCCTATCCTTCAGTGGGCCAACCCTTTCCCTGGCTACCCTCTTGCTTTTTATGTAAGTGTAAAAAGCCTTGGGATTTTCCTTAACCCTATTTGCCAATGACTTTTCATGACCCCTTCTAGCCCTCCTGACTCCCTGCTTAAGTTCCTTCCTACTTTCCTTATATGCCACACAGGCTTCGTCTGTTCCCAGCCTTTTAGCCCTGACAAATGCCTCCTTTTTCTTTTTGACGAGGCCTACAATATCATTCGTCATCCAAGGTTCCCGAAAATTGCCGTATTTATCTTTCTTCCTCACAGGAACATGCCTGTCCTGTATTCCTATCAACTGACACTTGAAAGCCTCCCACATGTCAGATGTTGATTTGCCCTCAAACATCCGCCCCCAATCTATGTTCTTCAGTTCCCGCCTAATATTGTTATAATTAGCCTTCCCCCAATTTAGCACATTCATCCTCGGACCACTCTTATCCTTGTCCACCAGTACTTTAAAACTTACTGAATTGTGGTCACTGTTACCGAAATGCTCCCCTACTGAAACATCTACCACCTGGCCGGGCTCATTCCCCAATACCAGGTCCAGTACCGCCTCTTCCCTAGTTGGACTGTTTACATATTGTTTTAAGAAGCCCTCCTGGATGCTCCTTACAAACTCTGCCCCGTCTAAGCCCCTGGCACTAAGTGAGTCCCAGTCAATATTGGGGAAGTTGAAGTCTCCCATCACCACAACCCTGTTGTTTTTACTCTTTTCCAAAATCTGTCTACCTATCTGCTCCTCTATCTCCCGCTGGCTGTTGGGAGGCCTGTAGTATACCCCCAACATTGTGACTGCACCCTTCTTATTCCTGATCTCTACCCATATAGCCTCACTGCCCTCTGAGGTGTCCTCTCGCTGTATAGCTGTGATACTCTCCTGAACAAGTAGCGCAACTCCGCCTCCCCTTTTACATCCCCCTCTATCCCGCCTGAAACATCTAAATCCTGGAACGTTTAGCTGCCAATCCTGCCCTTCCCTCAACCAGGTCTCTGTAATGGCAACAACATCATAGTTCCAAGTAGTAATCCAAGCTCTAAGTTCATCTGCCTTACCCGTAATGCTCCTTGCATTAAAACATATGCACTTCAGGCCACCAGACCCGCTGTGTTCAGCAACTTCTCCCCGTCTGCTCTGCCTCAGAGCCACACTGTCCATATTCCCTAGTTCTCCCTCAACGCTCTCACCTGCTGACCTATTGCTCCCGTGCCCACCCCCCTGCCATACTAGTTTAAACCCTCCCGTGTGACACTAGCAAATCTCGCGGCCAGGATATTTATGCCTCTCCGGTTTAGATGCAACCCGTCCATCTTATACAGGTCACACCTGCCCCGGAAGAGCTCCCAGTGGTCCAGATAACAGAAACCCTCCCTCCTACACCAGCTGTTTAGCCACGTGTTTGTCTGCTCTATCTTCCTATTTCTAGCCTCACTGGCACGTGGCACAGGGAGTAATCCCGAGATTACAACCCTCGAGGTCCTGTCTTTTAACTTTCTGCCTAGCTCCCTGAACTCCTGCTGCAGGACCTCATGCCCCTTCCTGCCTATGTCGTTAGTACCAATATGTACAACGACCTCTACCTGTTTGCCCTCCCCCTTCAGGATTCCCTCTACCCGTTCGGAGACATCCTGGACCCTGGCACCAGGGAGGCAACATACCATCCTGGAGTCTCTTTCACGTCCACAGAAGCGCCTATCTGTTCCCCTGACTATAGAGTCCCCTATAACTATTACTCTTCTGCGCTTTGACCCTCCCTTCTGAACATCAGAGCCAGCCGTGGTGCCACTGCTCTGGCTGCTGCTGTTTTCCCCTGATAGGCTATCCCCCCCGACAGTATCCAAAGGGGTATATCTGTTCGAGAGGGGGACAACCACAGGGGATTCCTGCACTGACTGCCTGCCCTTTCTGGTGGTCACCCATTTCTCTGCCTGCACCTTGGGTGTGACCACACTTACATAACTGCGATCTATGACGCTTTCCGCCACCTGCATGCTCCTAAGTGCATCCAATTGCTGCTCCAACCGAACCATGCGGTCTGTGAGGAGCTGCAGTTGGGTGCACTTTCTGCAGATGAAGCCATCCAGGACGCTGGAAGCCTCCCGGACCTGCCACATCTCACAGTCAGAGCACAGCACCCCTCTAACTGACATTGCGTCAATTAATTAAAATTTGTCTTTTTTTTTTTATAAATACTTTTTTTTTTTAAATTACAAAGTTACTGTCAACTATCTGTTTCCTAGCACTAGATTTCTAATAGAAATGCGATAGCTAACTATAATATCCTCCGATCTCTGGCTTAGATATCCTCTAAATTATAATTAAGTTATTATGCTTAATTAGTTCCCAAATAGTCAAAAAAATTTAGGTTAGAATCCCAACCAGCCACTCAGGTCACAGCTTTTCTGTGATGTCACTTCAGTTTCCCCCCCCGACACACACAATTTGAAAAAAAGGTATAAAAGTAAAAATCACTTGCTTACCTTCTGAGATGTTCTCAGGTACTCTCGCTGACAGAGACTGCTCCTCCACCTCCAATCCTTGGCCTGCACAATGCTAATAATATAGAATATGGCACTTACCTTACACCAATGGGTCTTATTATTAGGTTAGAGGAGGAGGGTGGGTGGGAGACACTACACGTGTATTGTCTCGGGTTTCCTCTCCACCAGAATTTATTGGGGGGGGGGGGGGGACTTGCCAGAGGTCGAACTTCCGGTTCCCGCCGAAATCCAAAGGGCTGCTCCTGTAAAGGTAAGTGGTTTTAAAGTCGCTACTCACCTCCAAGAAGGCCCCTGCGCACCGCTGCCGCCGAAATCCAAAGGGCTGCTCCTGTAAAGGTAAGAGCTTTTAAACTAACTACTCACCTCCCAGAAGGCCCCTGCGCACCGCTGCCGCCGAAATCCAAAGGGCTGCTCCTGTAAAGGTAAGAGCTTTTAAACTAACTACTCACCTCCCAGAAGGCCCCTGCGCACCGCTGCCGCCGAAATCCAAAGGGCTGCTCCTGTAAAGGTAAAGGTAAAGGTAAGTGGTTTTTAAACCTAGTATCATGCAGGTACAGCTAAGTTACATCATTTCAGTCTTTTTGTCCTTTACCCTAGGATGGGTGAAAGGATTTGTATCATGAAATTAATGCTATTGGCGCGATTTACTGGCCTCTTCCCGCCGGGACGTGACCAGTAGATCCCGGTAGAAGCCTCTCCCGGGATTCCTGACTGTCGTTACACCTTGCGAGATCTAACCAGACCTTGAGACCTTGCGAGAGCTTGCGATCTGGTCCCGCCCATAATGGGTGGGACACAGACTCGCACAGTTAAATGAGCTTAAAAGCCCACTTAATTATTTATTCATTTATTTATTTATTTTTAAATGCATTTTATTCAAACTTGTAACAAAGTAGGTTACAACAAATAAACACCCCGGGAAACATTCTTACCAACAACCAACTATACAATTTGTACAGATTTTTCTCCCTTTTCACCCCTCCCCATCACCACCCCCCCCCCCCACCCCCCCCCCCCACCCCCCCCCACCCCCCCCCCACCCCCACCCCCACCCTGCGACGAACAGCTCCTCAAACACGGTCACAAACATCCCCCACTTTTTCGCAAACTCCCCTGCTAAGCCCCTTAACTCATACTTTATCTTCTCTAACCGCAGGAAGTCATACAGGTCACCCAACCATGCTGCTACCCCAGGTGGCAATGCCGACCGCCACCCCAGCAAAATTTGTCGCCGTGCAATCAGAGGGGCGAAGGCCAAGACATTGGCCTTCCTCCTCTCCATGAGGTCCGGCTTCTCTGAAATCCCAAATATCGCCACCAAAGGGTCTGAGTCCACTCCCCCCTCCACTATCCTGGCTAAGACCCCGAACACTCCAGCCCAGAATCTTCCCAATTTTTCACAACCCCAAAACATGTGCACATCATTCGCTGGCCCCTGCCCACACCTCTCACACTCATCTGCTAAGCCCACTTAATTATGTCTATGCTAGATTGAATGGCCATCCGGCATCTTCCGGCCTCGCTGAGGAGACCCCATCCGGGCACCGTTTAACACTGGTTCCCACAAATGGACCAGGCAGAACGGCACTTGGGAATGCCTCCCAAGCGATCGGGTGGTCAGCCGCTGGGCAGGATGGCACCCTGGCATGCCAGCCAGGCAGTGCCATCCAGGCACCAGCCGGGCACTGCTTGGGTGCCCAGGCAGTGGTGCCAAGGTGGCATTTTGCCTGTTTCAGGGATCGGTCTAGGACGTGCCCTGTCCATGTGAGCATGGGGTGCAGCAGGGCCGTGGACCCCCTTATATAGGCATTGGGGTCCGAAATAGCAATAAAGTGCTGTTAGATAGTGGGGTCATTCCCGGCGCTATCGGCTGGGAACGACCCCGCTGATCCCGGCCAGAACAAATTCTGAATGTCATTGATTCATTTGCGTATCATTACAGTTTGATTTCTTACAATCTTACATTTAAAGTAGATTAGCCATTCACATTGTTAAGTAATATGTTCCCCTCTGAGAATTTGGTAAAATCACCAAAAAAAGTGAGCAGATGGCATTATGGGGCAGAAATAGAATCTATTGATGGCTACATTGATATAGTGTCCAATAAGGAACAGAGTGTAGCTCTTGGTTTAATCTTATTCTGTTTCCAAGTTAACTGATCTCAGCAAAAAGAAGCGAAACATGGTTTCAGGTTTAGGTAGAAAAACAATCAGTGGAAGTTTCTAGTCCTGTTGCTGCTCGTGCCCTGTAGGCCCTGGGCCCTTGGCCCCCTGCTGAGTGGTCTGTGGACATTGGGTGAGGATGAGACTGATCTCACCTCTGATGAATCTTCTCCATGTTGGGATAGCCTGCTTACAGTCACTGTGTAGACTCGCGTGTAAATAATGGCCACTTGAGTCAAATACTGTAGGACATAGCTCAGTATATCCATAGAACAATAACAATTGGGCAGCACGATGGCGCAGTGGGTTAGCCCTGCTGCCTCATGGCGCCGAGGTCCCAGGTTCGATCCCAGCTCTGGGTCACTGTCCGTGTGGAGTTTGCACATTCTCCCCGTGTTTGCTTGGGTTTCGCCCCCACAACCCAAAAATGTGCAGGGTAGGTGGATTGGCCACGCTAAATTGCCCCTTAATTGGAAAAAATTAATTGGGTACACTAAATTTATTTTAAAAATAGAACAATAGCAATTGGCACTTCAAACACTCCAGTCAGCCTCATATTGAGAGAAAGTTCTTTGAAGGTTATGCATAAAGAAATAGATGAAAGTTAACAGCATGCTGAAATTCTTTTCTAATCATCCGTGAGCTGAAATTAATATGATTTCTTTCATGATAGGTGGAGTGACCAACACTGCTCAGTACCAGAACAGACTTATGGTGTATGATCCACGTCAGGTAGGCAACATTATTACCGTGCAGTGTTCTGAAACTTCAGTGTATCAGTCTTGATGTTTGTGAGAACACACTAAAAATTATACTTTTTCTGCAACGGAAGAGAAAACATGCTCAAAGTAATTTCTAATGGCGTTATCTCACAGGGCATAAAGGTCTTTTGATGGCCTGGTTTATTTGCTTGCCTGATATTAATAGATATGCGGAACTTAGCTACTATAAGGGGGCGTGTTCAGTCCAGCGATGATTGCTCACAATCGAGGAGTCTTCACAATTATTGTCAACTTTGTTGCATACTTTCCAGCCTTGTTCGGATTTACTGACTATTCTAAAAAGATACCTAAGCATCCTTAGCATTGATACATTGCATATCAGGCAAATAAATGTACAAACGTATGGCGAGTAACTACTGATGTAGCTTATTCACTGTTTCATATCTTGTTTTCACCAATATGTCCATCCGTAGAACCTTCATTATCCACTGGAATGAGAAATAATGAAAATCGTATCCAGTAGGAAGTTGATTAACTTTGTGGCTTAACTTCACATCTGTGCCTGAAACTGGCAAAAACAAATGTTATTACAAAAATATCTTGAATCATGAAGTATAATGCGAAGTTGTCCACTTTGGCAGGAAGAATAGAAAAGCAGAATATTATCTAAAATGTAAATGGTGAGAGACTGCAGAATGCTGCAGTACAGATGGATCTTGGTGCCCTAGTACATGAAGTCAACATGAAAATACAGCAAGTGATCAGGAAGGCAAATTAAGTGTTAACCTTTATTGCAAGGGGAATGGAGTGCAGGAGTAGGGAAGTCTTGCTACAGCCATAAAGGGCATTGATGAGGCAAATGTGCACATTTGTGGACTCGTTACTTAAGGAAAGGATACACTTGCATTGTAAGCGGTTCAGAGAAGGTGCGCTAGGCTGATCCCAGCGATGAAGGGATTATCTCATGAGGAAAGGTTAAGGAGGTTGAGTCTACATTAATTTGCGTTTTGAAGAATGCGAGGTGACCTTATTGAAACATAAGATTCTGAGGGGGCTTTGCACAGGAGATGCTGGGAGGATGTTTCCTTTTATGGGGGAATCTAGAACGAGGGGCCACGGTTTAAAAATAAATGTGGGGAAGGGACTCATTTAAGACCGAGATGAGAAGGAGTTTCATCTCTCGGAGTCATTCATCTTTGGAATTCTCTTCCACAGAGAGCAGTGGTAGAGACTGGGCTATTGAATATAGTCAAAACTTAGTTAGACAAATTTATCATCGACAAGGGAATTAATAGTTCTGGAGGACAGGCAGAAAAGTGGAATTAAGACCACAATCTGATGAGCCATGATCTTAAAGAATGGTGGAGCAGGATTGATTGATGGGCTGAACAGCCCACTCCTGCTCCTGTTCTTAATGTCTTATGATCTGAAATTTATTTTAGACCAAATTAAAATGTGTATTTTGTGTATAATGATAAGTATAACTCTGTGAAGGTTAATTCTTTATTGTAGAAAGCATCTCTTCCCAGGCAACGCTGAATACAATTTTCTGTGAAGCATGCTCATCAAAAGTGGGTGCTTCCTTACCCTCAGATTGACCTGCAGAATTCTGAATGAAGGTGTCTTTCCAACACATGCACTCAGCAGGATTCTGGTTTATCCGAGCATCGTCGAGCAAAGGAAGCAGAAATGAGCAATTTGATAAACAACATTAATTTCAGATACTGCCTTAAACTGACTCAGGAAATCCTGGCTCCCTGTCCCAGCGGCCTCAATGCTCCCAGTGTGTGATTGAAGAAACTTTGGAAAACCTGAAAACATCTTCCTGGATGTTCCAGATTGCAAACACACCAGAGTAAATTCCCTGATCCTACAGATGTGGAATTTCAGTCTCCTAGTTGCCAATCTAATGATTGCTTCTAACTGTGGAAAATTTACTTCATTGGACATTGTAGAGGCATTTATCAAAATCTGTGTTTCCAAAATGGAGTCTCATTAGATTGGCAGCCTGGAGAATCAACCTATGTCCAGTTGGCTCCACCTTCCAGCTTGGCTCCAACCCAGGAGTGAACCATCTTAATTTTGTCTTTACATTACATCGAATATAGTCAAGAGCAAAACCATATCCCTTAAATTCAAAAATGGCTCAATCGGCCTTATGAACACATAGCAATGTGGGTTCATTTTTAAATCGGGGGCTTGACCAGATTAAACAATACAAATTCTATCCAGACCAGTTTGAAAGTGAGAAGTGTGTATCCATGGCTAGTATTTTAAACCGAACTAAAGCTAACTATGAAAGTATGAAGACAGAATTGACCAAGGGAAACGCTGCTAAAGGACAATAGCGTTGCAGTGGCAACCTTTTAAGGAGATATCTCAGCCAAGATTTATCCCAGTTCGAAAGAAAATCACTTTGAGAAGGATGCATCGTCCATGGCTAAATAAGGAAGCCAAGGATAATATTAAATGGAAACAAACACTACAGGTGCGATTCAACTAAATGGGAACAAAGTCCCATATTGAGCGCGTTTAGTCACGTATTTCCCGGCGCTCGCACTCACATTAAATAAGGGGCCTCCAGCGGGGACTGCGCGGCCAAGGCCGCACACAGTCTGGTTTTCTACACTGTGGAGCTCTGCTCACTGGAACTCCTCAATGTAGCGAGAGATGAAATGAGAAAATGAAAATCGCTTATTGTCACAAGTAGGCTTCAAATTAAGTTACTATGAAAAGACCCTAGTTGCCACATTCCGGCGCCTGTTCGGGGAGGCTGGTACGGGAATTGAACCGTGCTGCTGGCCTGCCTTGGTCTGCTTTAAAAGCCAGCTATTTAGCCCAGTGTGCTAAACCAGCCCCTCTGTGCTAAACCAGCCCCTCCAGATGGAGATGCCATTGGGATCTCTGAAGCCCCCAATGCAACCCCTGACCCCCTTCAAGCACTGTGGGAAGGTCCCCTTGACAGTGCCAACCTTGTACCCTGGCAGTGCCCCTGCCAGCTGGCAGTGTCACCTGGGAACCTTGGCAGTGGCAGGCTGGCACCCAGGTGGAACTGCCAGTGTGCCCAGGTGGCACCAGCAGTGCCAGGGCATCACTCTTCCCAAGGAGAATGCACCTGGGGTCTCCGACCCCCAGGGACCCCACAAGTGCCGTTCTGTTTTGCACCCATTTGTGGGGACCAGTGCTGAACAGCTTTCGCCTGAGGTCTCTGAGGCGAAGGGGATAGATCCCAATGCCTCAGTACCTCAGGAAACTACATATTAGAGTGAGACCAGCTGTCACACTGGCCGCGGTGAGCTGCTTTCCGGGTGCAGCGTAGCCGTGGGATCGCGCCCTACAAATCTGCAAAGATCAGTGGTAGGTCAGAGGATTGGATAGACTTTAAGAACCAGCATAGAATGACTAAAAAAAATAAAGAAAGCAACAGTATGAGAGAAATCTAGCTAGTAATATAAACATGTATGATAAGAGTTTCTACAAGTATTTGAACAAGAAATGAGTAACTAAGGCTGGTCCACTCGAGTACGAGTCTGGGGAATTGTTAATGGAAAGAAAATAAATGGTGCAGGTGTTGAATAAGTATTTTGTATTTTAGTAGAAGACTTGGAAAATTCCCAAAGGTGGTTGAAAATCAGGAAATGATAGGGAGGGATGACGTAAAACAATCACCATCACCAGGAAAAAAGTGTGAGGAAACTACTGGACATAAAGGCTGACATGTCCTCAGGACTGGATAGCCTGCACCCTAGGGTTTCATAGGAAGTTGCTGCAGAGATAATAGGTGCATTGGTTATAATCTTTCAAATAACTTAAATTCTGGAAGGGTCCCATCAGTTTGAAAAATAATTCATGTAACACCTCTATTCAAGAAAATGGTGAGGCAAGAAGCTACAGGTCAGTTAGCATAAAATGTGGTAGAACCCATTATTAAGGAGATAGTAGCAGAATACTTAGAAAATCACAATTTGTTCAGGCAGAGCCAACATGACTTTGTCTAACTAATCTAGTTGACAATGGGAGCCAGTAGTGTTGGCATATTTGCTGCATAAGAGATTAGAGTGTAAAATTAAAGTGCACGGGATTAGGAGTAGTGTATTGAGATGGATAGAAAACTGGTTGGCAGGGGAGCACGGTGGCACAGAGATTAGCACTGCTGCCTCACGGCGCCGAGGTGCCAGGTTCGATCCCGACTCTGGGTCACTGTCCATGTGGAGTTTGCACATTCTCCCCGTGTCTGCGTGGGTTTCACCCCCACAACCAAAGATGTACAGGCTAGGTGGATCGGCCACACTAAAATTGCCCCTTAATTGGAAAATATTAACTGGATACTCTAAATTATAAAAAAAAAAGAAACTGGTTGGCAGACAGGAAACAAAGAATAGGAATTAATGGGTCTTTTACAAATTGGCCTGCAGTGACTAGTGGGGTACCGTAGGGATCGGTGCTGAGGCCCTAGCTATTCACAGTATATATTAATGATTTAGATGAGGGAACAAAATGTAATATCTCCAGATTTGCAGATGACACCAAGATCTGTGGGAGGTGAGCTGTGAGGAGGATGCAGAGATCCTTCAGTGTGACTTGGACAAGCTGAGTGAGTTGTCAAACGAATGGCAGGTGCAGTATAATTTAGAGAAATGTGAGGTTATCTACTTTGGTAGCAAAAGCGAGAAGGCAGATTATTATCTGAATGGCCATAAATTATGGCAGGGGAATGTGCAACGAGACCTGGGTGTCCTCGTACACCAGTCACTGAAGGTAAGCAAGCAGGTACAGCAGGCGGTAAAGAAGACAAATGGTATGTTGGCCTTCATGGTAAGAGGATTCATGAACAGGAGCAGGGATGTCAAGCTCCAATTATACATGATGTGGAACGAAAGAGAAAATGCTGGAAAATCTGAGCATGTCTGGCAGCATCTGTAGGGAGAGAAAAGAGCTAACGTTTCGAGTCCAATGACTCTTTAACAAAGAGTCATTGGGCTCGAAACGTTAGCTCTTTTCTCTCCCTACAGAAGCTGCCAGACCTGCTCAGATTTTCCAGCATTTTTTCTTTTGTTTCAGATTCCAGCATCCGCAGTAATTTGCTTTTATACATGATGTGGAGGTGCCGACGTTGGACTGGGTTGAGCACAGTAAGAAGTCTTACAACACCTGGTTAAAGTCCAACAGGTTTCTTTCGAATCACTAGCTTTCAGAACACAGCTCCTTCCTCAGGTGAATGTAGAAGTGGGTTCCAGAAACATATATATGGACAAAGCCAATGACGCTGGACGATACTTTGAATGCGAGTCTTTGCAGGTAATTAAGTCTTCACAGGTCCAGACAGAGCAACTGGAGAGAGGGATAATCACAGGTTAAAGAGGTGTGAATTGTCTCAAGCCAGGACAGTTGGTAGGATTTCACAAGCCCAGGCCAGATGATGGGGGTAATGCGACATGAATCCAAGGTCCCCGGTTGAGGCCGTACTCATGTGTGCGGAACTTGACTATAACTTTCTGCTTGGCGATTCTGCGTTGTCGCACATCCTAAAGGCCGCCTTGGAGAACGCTTACCCGAGGATCAGAGGCCGAATGCCCTTGACTGCTGAAGTGTTCCCCGACTGGAAGAGAACATTCCTGCCTGGCGATTGCTGCGTGATGTCCGTTCATCCGTTGTCGCAACGTCTGCATGGTCTCGCCAATGTACCACGCTTCGCAGCTTCCTTTCCTGCAGCATATGAACTAGACAACGTTGGCCGAGTCGCACAAGTATGTACCACATATCTGGTGGGTGGTGTTCTCACATGTAATGGTGGTACCCATGTCGATGATCTGGCACGTCTTGCAGAGATTGCCATGGCAGGGGTGTGTGGTATCATAGTCGCTGTTCGCAGGCGTTTCACGACGCCAATATCTGCACCGAACCCTCACCAATTCCGGGACCGGTAAGTGGCTAGCTGTGGCGCCGGGTGAAACCCCCGACTCACCCACGGAAAATAGCTGAGTCCCTGGCTCACGGCGATGGCCTGCAGTGGTTGTGCCGTACAACATGGCACCGGCCGTGTACGGACCAAATTGGACTCCACAGGATACTCCCTGGCCACCCCCCACCAGACCCCCAGCTCTTGCGGAAGCCCCCCCCCCGGCCAGCGGCACGGATCCCGGCCGAGTTTGGCAGCGCTGGACGCAGTCCGCAGCCGCCATGCCGGGTTCCCGACCGCTCCGACCACACGTCAACCACGTGGTTGGGAAATTGGCCCATCGGGAGCGGAGCATCGCGGGAGGGCCTGACGATGATGCGCCAACACCGTTGCAATGTCATGTGCTGCACGGCATGATGACGCCATTTCAGAGGGAGTGGAGACTCGAAAACCGGCATCAAACCGGCGCCACCCCCGATTTGGGCGCTGCAGGAACGGATGTCCCGAGGCGTGGTACATTGGCGAGACGATGCAGATGCTGTGACAATGGATGAACGGACATCGCGCGACAATCGGCAGGCACCAGTCAGTGTGGTAAACCATGTTATTGTGTTTATTGTATTATATTCACTGTGCTGTGTTGTACATGCCTGGGCTTGTCCAGGCTGGCTCCGCCTGTGACTCCTCCCCTCGGGGCTTCTGTATAAAAGTGGCAAGTTTCTGCCTCCGGACCCAGTTCGGGTCCAGAGGCAGGAGGCTTGCTGTTTAGTGTATTAAAGCCTCAGTTACATTTATCACTCGTCGTCTATTATTGATGGTGTATCAATTTAATACACTAAACGTCTAAAGGTGGACGCTTCACTCCAGCTGAACTCCTCACTCAAGCCTGATCGCTTGCAACTGGACCAACAAGCAGCTGAAGCTGCAGAGACTTTTGAACACTGGCTAAGCTGCTTCGAGGCCTACCTCGCATCTTTCAACGAGGACTTCACGAACCTCCAGAAGAAGCAGGTCCTCCACGCACGGGTGAGCCCAAGAGTCTTTAACCTCATCAGGGACACCCCCTCGTACGCGGCGGCGATAACGCTGCTAAAAGGACATTATGTGAAATCCGTCAACCAGGTATATGCTAGGCACCTCCTCGCCACGAGACGCCAATGCCTTGGGGAATCACTCGCGGAATTCCTCTACGCCTTGCGCATCCTCTGTCGAAGCTGTGACTGTTGGCCGATATCGGCTACCCAGCACGTGGAGCTACTGATCAGGGACGCCTATGTCGCGGGCACGCACTCGAACTATATCCGCCAGCGTTTATTAGAAGGGGGGACACTCGGCCTCCCAGAGACAGTCCAGCTCTCCAACTCACTGGAGGTGGCCTCCCAGAACATGGGGGCCTACACCAACGACCATGCAGCACCCTCGTGGGCGCAGCCATCAACCGACCCGGGCGCGACGGAAGCCTGCGCCGCGCAGCGGCCCACCAATGGCGGAGGCCCGAAGTGCTACTTCTGCTGCCAGGGTACTCACCTGCGACTACGCTGCCCGGCACGGAACGCTACTTGTAACGGCTGTGGGAAGAAGGGCCACTTCGCAAAAGCCTGCCAGGCCCGACCCCCCCCCCTAAATCTTCTAGGCACAGCAGCGCTGCCTGCTGCCGGTCGGGGCCACCCCCAGCTGCCGCGCCACCCGCCATGTGCAACCCGTGGGCGCCGCCATCTTTAATCTCAGCCGACACATGTGACCCACGGGGGCCGCCATCTTGGACACCATCTTGCACCTCGCCCAGCACGTGCGACCCATGGGGGACGCCATCTTGAACCTCGCCCGCCACGTGTGACTCATGGGAGCCACCATCTTGGTACCACTCCGCTGCCTCCCGGGAACCCAGCTCGCCCGACCGTATGCTGGCCGCCGCTTCCGCCGACTGTCTTCCAACACTCGCCTCCGTCACACTCGACCAGTCCCGGCCGCATCACCTTGCGAAGTCTACAACAACCGTCCGGATCAACGGGCTCGAGACGCCTGTCTTTTCGACTCCAGGAGCATGGACAGCTTCATACACCCAGATACGGTAAGGCGCTGCTCCCTCCCCATCCTACCCGCGACCCAGAAAATCTCACTGGCTTCCGGATCCCACACAGTGGTGATCCGGGGGTACTGTGTCACGACCCTCACTTTGCAAGTAGTACATCAACTTTAGGCTCTACGTCCTCCCTCACCTCTGCACTGCCCTATTACTGGGGCTCGACTTCCAGTGCCACCTCCAGAGTCTTACCTTAAAGTTCAACGGACCCCTGCCCCCCCTCACCGTCTGTAGCCTCGCGACCCATAAGGTCGCCCCACCATCCCTCGTCGCAAACCTCACCCCGGACTGTAAGCCCGTCTCTACCAGAAGCAGACGCTACAATACCCAGGACAGGGCCTACATCAGGTCAGAGATCTAGCGACTCCTGCGAGAGGGAATTATTGAGGCTAGTAACAGCCCCTGGAGAGCCCAAGTGGTGGTCGTCAAGACGCTGCCTCTGGACCTAGTTTGGTTCCAGAGGCCGGAGGCTTGCTGTTTCATGTATTAAAGCCTCAGTTACGTTTATCACTCGTCGTCTATTATTGAAAGTGTATCAGTCGGGGAACACTTCAGCAGTCAAGGGCATTCAGCCTCTGATCTCCGGGTAAGCGTTCTCCAAGGCGGCCTTCAGGACGCGCGACAAAGCAGAATCGCCGAGCAGAAACTTATAGCCAAGTTCCGCACACATGAGTACGGCCTCAACCGGGACCTGGGATTCATGTCGCATTACATTCACCCCCCCACCATCTGGCCTGGGCTTGCGAAATCCTACCAACTGTCCTGGCTTGAGTCAATTCACACCTCTTTAACTTGTGATTATCCCTCTCTCCAGTTGCTCTGTCTCGACCTGTAAAGCCTTTTTTTTAGTAATATTTTATTAAGGTATTTGAACATTTTTATAACCGTAACATAAACAAAGACATCAACATGGTAAAATAAACATCCCCCTCGCCCCCCATCTTCACGCACCTCAACCATACATACCCTCGGGAACCTCAACTGATCCAGAAATTGCCACATCCCCTCCACGCCAGCCGGGGGGTCTGACTCGTATAATTTACTGTAAAAGTCCTTAAACACCTCGTTCACCCCTGCTAGGTCCAGGACAGTATTACCGTCTCTACTCTTTACTTTACCTATCTCTTTTCCTGAGCTGGTGCGCCAACATTCTGCTTGCCTTTTCCCCGTACTCATAGATCGCCCTCCTTGCCTTCCTCAACTGTTCCACTGTTTTCCCTGTGGTCAACAGCCCAAACTCCATCTGTAACCTCCGCCGCTCCCTCAGTAGCCCCGCATCCGGGGCCTCCGAGTATCTCTTGTCCACCTGGAGTATCTCCTCCACTAATCTATCCCTCTCAGCCCGTTCCACCTTTTCTCTGTGGGCCCGTATCGAGATTAATTCCCCTCTGACTACTGCCTTCAAAGCTTCCCAGACCGTCGCTGCAGAGACCTCCCCGTATCATTTGTTTCCAGGTAGTTCTGGATGGATTTGTTAACCCGCCCACAGACCGCCTCGTCCGCTAGCATCCCCACATCCAGTCTCCACAGCGGGCGTTGCCCTCTCTCCACACTAACCTGTAGATCCACCCAGTGCGGGGCATGATCCGATACTGCAATTGCCGAATACTCAGTATCCACCACCTTCGGTATTAGCGCCCTGCTCAGAACAAAAAAGTCGATGTGAGAGTATACCTTATGGACATGTGAAAAAAGGAAAACTCCTTCGTCCTCGGCCGTGCAAACCTCCATGGATCTACTCCCCCCATCTGTTCCATAAAACCCTTCAATTCCTTTGCCGCAGCCGGCCTCCTCCCTGTCCTGGATTTTGACTGGTCCAATTCCGGATCAATGACTGTGTTGAAGTCCCCTCCCATGATCAGGTTATGTGACTCTGGGATCTGACCTAACACCCGCCTCATAAATTCCACGTCGTCCCAATTCGGAGCATATATGTTCACAAGTACCACTCGCACCCCCTCCAGCTTCCCACTCACCATTATGTACCTACCCCACTATGTACCTATCCCTGCCTTGAATGCCACTCGTTTGCTGATCAAGATCGCTACCACCTGGTCTTGGAGTCCAGTCCTGAGTGGAACGCTTGGCTAACCCACCCCTTCCTCAATCGCGTCTGGGCTGTAACCTTTAGGTGTGTCTCTTGTAGCATTGCCACATCCGCCTTCAGTTCCCTCAAATGCGCGAACATGCGAGCCCTCTTGACCGACCCATTCAGTCCTCTCACGTTCCATGTGATCAGCCTGGACGACGGTCTTCCAAACCCACCCCCTCCCCCCGGCCGACTAGCCATCACCCGTTTTAAGCCAGCCTCGAGCTCGCGCCCTCTGCTTCCTCGAGTCCCCACTCGGGCTGTCGCCGTTCCTGACCTCCCATTTGTCCCCTAGTAACAGTTCCTCCCCTGTCTGCAAAGCAGCTCCCCACCCCGAGCAACAACACTAGAAACCCAATCCCCCAAGTCAAACTCCAGCTTAACACCTGCTCACCCCCCCCCCCCACACTACGCTTCCTAGAGTCAGCTGACCCGATAGCTCCTGCCCTTGGCACCAAGCAGTCTGTCTCCCTATTGTACTCTCCTCTTTTCCCCCCTCACATGAATAAACATTTTAAAAGCATCACATTCACCAGTAAACGAACAACAGAAAAAACAATGAAGAAACAGTCACTTTAGGAAAAATAGTCACCCAAAAAGCAGATCTAAATTCAAAGCCCACCCCCCCCCCTCTAACAAGGTCCCTGCAAGACAGATCAACCTTTAACCATCCACACAGCCCATTATTTCACATAGCTATTTAAATTTATACAATCCAGCACCACACATCGCTGGCACAGTACTTCTCCAAGGCTGAAGTGTCTTTTAATTCGCCTCCAGCTTCATTTCTTTAATAAAGGTCCATACTTCGTCTGCCTTTTCATGTGTGACCAACAGACAGCTGGGTACAGCATCCCGAACTTCACCCCCTTCTTAAAGAGGGGCATTTTTGCCCGATTGAACTCTTGGCCAAATCTGCTGCCAGGTCCTGATAGATGCGCAACTCACAGTTCTCCCACTTGCTGCTCCATTCTTTCTTGGCCCACCGCAAAACGTGTTCCTTGTCCATGAAACGGTGAAAACGTACCACCATGGCCCTCGGCGGCTCGTTCGTTCTGGGCTTCCTCGCGAGGGCTCTGTGCGCTCTGTCCAGGTGCTGAGGGAACGCCCCAGCCCCCATCAACTTCTCCAACATGTCCGTCACATAGGCCCTCGCATCCGATCCCTCACTGCCTTCAGTTAGGCCAACAATTCTGAGATTCTGCCTTCTGGACCTATTCTCCAGGTCCTTCAGCTTCTCCTGCATTCTTTTCTGGCGGTCGTTCATCATCCCCACCTTGCTTTTCAGCACGGTTATATACTCCTCGTGCTCGGACAATTATTTTTCAACCTCCTGGATCGTTCTCCCATGGGTTTCCTGATTCTGAACGACTTGATCAATCGAAGCCTTAATCGGGTCCAGCGTGTCCTTCTTCAGCTTGGCGAAGCAATCCTCGAAAAACTTGACCAGCTGCTCCGTCGACCACTGTGCCGTCTCCCTTGCTCTCCGCCATGCTTTCCCGCATTACCAGCTCTGCTTGCATCTCCCTTATAGGACTTTGTTGTCTCACACGGCCACTTCTGGTCCAGTTATCCATACACCGGAGGGGGATTTCTCCTTACTGTCTCACTTTTCATTGGTTTATCCCATAAAATCCGAAAAGAAACAGGGGAAAAAGATCCAAAAGCCCATTACAGGCGGGAGCTATCAAATGTGCGACCTACTCCTCCATGGCTGCCACCGGAAGTGACCTGTAAAGACTTAATTACCTGCAAAGACTCGCATTCAAAGTATCGTCCAGCATCATTGGCTTTGTCCAATTATATGTTTCTGGAACCCACCTCTTCATTCACCTGAGGAAGGAGTTATGCTCCAAAAGCTAGTGATTTGAAAGAAACCTGTTGGACTTTAACCAGGTATTGTAAGACTTCTTACTGTGCTCATCCAGATAAGTGGAGAGTATTCCATCACACTCCTGACTTGTCGGTGGTGGGCAGGTTTTGGGGAGTCAGGGGGTGAGATACTTGCGATAGGATTCGTTGTCTTTGAACTACTCTTGTAGCCACAATATTAATATGGCTAGTCCAGTTCGGTTTCTGATCAATGGTAACCCCCAGGATGTTGATAGCGGGAGATTCAGTGTTGGTAATGCCATTGAATGTCAATGGGCAATGCTTTGATTCTCTCTCATTGGAGATGGTCATTGCCTGGCGCAATGTGGCGCAAATATTACTTGCCACCTCTCACCCAAGCCTGGATATAGTCCAGGTTTGGTGCATTTGCACATGGACTGCTTCAGACTCTGAGGCGTCACGAATGGTGTTGACCATTGTGCAGTCATCTGCGAATATCCCCACATCTGACCTTGTGTTGCAAGAAAGATCACTGATGAAGCAGCTGAAGACATAGAATCCTTACAGTGCCGAAGGAGACAGATTGGCCCATTGAGTCTGCATCAACCCTCCAAAGGTTAGCCTACCTAGGCCCATGCCGCATCCTATCACTGTAACCCCAACTAACCTTTTGGACACCAAGGGGCGATTTAGAATGGCCAGTCCACCTAACCTACACATCTTTGGACTGTGGGAGGAAACCGGAGCACCAGAGGAAACCCACACAGTCACAAGGAGAATATGTAAACTCCACACAGTCACCCAAGACCGGAATTGAACCCTCGTCGCTGGCGCTGTGAGGCAGCAGTGTTAACCACTTTGCCACTGTGCCGCCCTTGTTGGGCCTAGGATACTACCTTGAGGAACACCTGCAGTGATGTCCCGGGACTGAGATGACTGACTTCCAATAACCCCTGCCATCTTCATTTGTGCTCGCTATGACTCCAACCAGTGCAAAGTTTCCCCTTCCTCCCGATTCCTATTGACTCCAGATTTGTTAGTGCTCCTCAATGCCATACTTGATCAAATGCAGCCTTGATGTCAAGAGAAATCTGTCTCGCCTCATCTCTCGGGTTCAGCTGTTTTCTCAATGTTTGAACCAAGGCCGTAATGAGCTCAGCAGCTGAGCGACCCTGGCAGAACGCAAACATGGTGTCGGGAGTAACATATTAGCATGGACAAAGGATTGGTTAGCTCACAGGAAGCAGCGTGTAGGAATAAATTGGTCCTTTTCAGAATGGCAAGCTGTAACTAGTAGAGTGACACAGGGATCAGTGCTGGGGGCTCAACTATTTACAATCTAAATTAATGACTTGGGTGAAGAAACCAAATAAGATTAAGGGTTTACCTTATGAAGAAAGGTTGAACTGATTGTGCCGATACCTTTGGAGTTTAGAAGAATGAAAGGTGATCTTTTTGAAACATATAATATCCTGAGGGGACTGAATAGGGTGGGTACTTCCTCAGGAGCATAGTTTAAGTATAAGAAGTCTCCTTTTCAAGACAGAGGTGAGGAGAATGTTTTACTCTGTGTGTCATTACCTGTGGAAGTTTCCTTCCCAGTTGGTAATGGAGGTCGGGGGCCGGATTCTCCGTTGGCTGATGCCAGAATCGGGAAACGTGATTGGGCAGAGAATCAGCTCCGACGCCGAAATCGCAGTGGGCGCCGATTTGATGCCAAATCGCAATTCTCCATCACATCGACAGCGGCGTCAATGTGTTCCGGAATGCATATGATGTAAACACATTTGCATATCAACAGCGGGCGAGACCCAGTATTCTCCGGGGCCTCCAATGGGCCACGTTCCCGATTCACTTGTGCTTTTAAAAATTGTGAAACCGGCATCGTGGCTGATGAGGAAGAGAGAGGAGGTAGGACACAGAAAGGCGTGACCTTGGGCTGCCAGGCTGGACACTGGCTGGGCTCTCTGCGGGGGTGGGGGGGGGTGGGGGGGGGGGGGGGTCGGGGGGGTCCTGCCGGGGTCGGGAGGGGGTGTGACGGGGAACCAGGCCAAGTGGCCGGGGTGACCCACCATGGGGGTAAGGCATTGCCGTGGCCTGCAATGCAGCCATCATGCTGCGCACCCTTCGATCGCCCACCTTCGACACCTGGTTCTGCAGAGTGACATCAGCTCTAAAGCTCTAAACCCCCGCACCCCACCCTCCGCCATACTAAACCCCCCCCACCCTCTCACCCGTCCGCCACCCGCCAGCAACATATCAGGCGGCCCACGCAAGGGCAACGGCCACTGTAGTCTCCACAGGGGCGCCAGGCAGGGACCAGGGAGCATACCGCTGGCATGGGCAGTGCCAGCTGACAGTACCCCTGGCAGCAAGGATAGGCGCCAGAGCCAGGGGTGAGAGATAGAAGGGGTAATCTGCTAGAGTCTGCAGGGCCATCATGTGGCCCGGTGGACCTTGTTGGACACTGGGGAACGCACCATGCTAACATGTCGGCCTTTAGCCCCCTGCAGATAAGGGATATTGGCTTACAACCAGCAATGATGGCCTTCCTGCTAGTCGCTGCAGCCCTGGGGGCTGTCATGTGGCTATATGAGCTGGCGCCGCTCGAGGAGGAGGATGCTGCAGCAGCAGAGTGTGCAGCAGCGGAACGTGTAGCAATGGAGCGTGCCCTAGAGGAACAGGAGGCATCCGCCCAGGATGTAGAACCGGCCACCCAACAGGCCGAGGAGGTGTAGAAAGTGCAAAGGAGGCGCTGCATGAGGCCTCGCATGTACCAGCGGCACCCGTCATTCGAGGACCTGCTGGACCGGGCATGCTGTCGAAGACTCTGGCTGAGCAGGGAGACAGTGCAACATATCTGCCAGATCATGGCGCACCTGGCACTGCGGGGGTATAGGGCATGCACTCCCGTTGGCCGTCAAGATGACAGTCGTCCTGAACCTATACGCGACGGGGTTCTTCCAGGCACCGAGTGGGGAACTGTCTGGGATCTCGCAGACCTCGTCACACAGGTGTATCCGTGCCGTCATGGAGGCCCGAGATGCCCAGTCAGTTCATTACATCCATTTCAATGTGGACCGAGCCTACCAGGATCCCCACTGAAGTGGATTTCGCCGCCATCGGCAAATGCCCCAGGTCCAGGGGTGATCAATGGGATGCATGTCGCCCTACGAATTCCTGCTGGTCTACACAAACTGAAAACGGTTTCACCTTGATGAGCGTGCAGCTGATATGTGACCATCAGATGTGCATCATTCATATCTATGCCCCATACCCGGGTAGTGTGCACGGTGCCTTTATCCTGACAAACTAGACAATTCCTGACATGTTCGTGCTGGAATGTTGGCTCCTGGGTGACGGGGTTTATCCGCTGCGGTCGTGGCTGCTGACGCCTATCCGGGGGCTACAGACCGATGCGGAGACCCGTGACAACGACACCCATGCAGCAACCCAGGAGAGTCATCGAGCTGTGCTTTGGCCTCCTGAAGATGTGGTTCAGGTGCTTCGACCACTCTGGAGGGGCCCTCCAGTATGACGCTGAAAGGGTCGCCTGCGCCTTGGCGGCCTGCTGTGTCCTCTGCAACATTGCGCAGCAAAGGGACAACATGCTGGAGGAGGAGGATGAATGCCAGGCCTCATCTGATGAGGAGAATGCAGGGGAAGGTGGGCAGGACGTGGGGCCCTGGCAGGCACGGGAGGCTGCATGACGTGTGCGCCAGGGCCAATGTGCACAGGACTCTCTGATCGCCTCCATGTTCACCAACTGGGGGGTGGGCTGGAGAAACAGGTCAGGGGAACGGACACCACATCCCACCCCACCCCCTGCAACGCTCTCCTTGATATGGGCCGTACGGTGTACAGTGGTGTTATGGCCCAGGTATTAGAGAACCCCAAAGTGTGTTATGGAGTTCACCTGACCCACAACTGTTACTAGATTGTGGTGTGGGGAGCACACGGCCCACTCTACAGGTGTGGTACAGCAGAAATGGAAAAGTATTTTTTTTAAAGCAAAACAATGTTTATTCTATGAACTCAGGTTAACCTTTTTAAAACATACAGTGAACATCTTAGCAACCATTAATTCAAATACAACCCCCAAAGAATACAACACTAAGTAATCCTTTAAGCTTTCCTTTTAACATCCATACAACTTAAAACACCTTTTACCAGAAGCACATCAGGTTAAAGTCACTACTGTTATTAGTTTTAAATCACCAGGATCAATTTGCAGTCTTTAGATTACAGAGAGAGAATCATACACCTTCTGGCTGTGACTGCAGCTATCCAGCTCTGAAAACGAAACTAAAACATACCCTGCAGCCTGATCAAAAATGAAAGTAAAAAGCTGACAGACAGCCCAGCTCCACCCACAGTCTGACATCACTACAGTAATAAACACCCATTTCTTAAAGGTACTCTCACATGACAATGGTTAGCACTGCTGCCTCATAGCTCCAGGGACCCAGGTTTAATTCCGGCCTCGGTTGACTGCCTGTGTGGAGTTTCCATTTTCTCCCCGTGTCTCCGTGGGTTTCCTCTGGGTGCTCCTGTTTTCTCCCAAAGTCCAAAGATGCGCAGGTTAGGTGGATTGGCTATGGGAAATTGCTCCTTAGTGTCCGAAAGGTTAGGTTGGGTTGCTGGGTTCCAGGGAGCGGGTGACGCGTGGACTTAAGTAGGGGGTGCTCTTTCCAAGGGCCGGTTCAAACTGAATGGGCCAAATGGCCTCCTTCTGCAGTTAAATTCTATACGTACCTGCCGCACTACAGAGTGTGGGCCCTGGGTTGGCTGTAACACCGGGTCTGGTCCATGGGATGGAGGATGATGCCAACCCGCTCTGCGATGGGATCTAGTGCTCCACATCGTATGATAATGGCAGACTCCTGCCCACAGTAGCACTTTCCATAGTCCACCTGGGTGATCCTGCATGCAAGCTGGCCATTCCATCACACGTCCCATTGATTCCCTGGGGTGATGGTGATGGGGATGGTCGTGTGGAGGGGTAGGAGGTGGAGCGGGGGGAGCCTAGTCCACCCACAATGACCAGCCCATTCCCCCCTGCACCCTCTCTCTAGCCAACCCAGACCAGCCCACCCCTCACACCCGAGCATCGAGGCAGGTCGTAACAATGTGAACAGGTGTTTAAGTTACAACATATGTACAGAGTTGTGCCCTGCACCCGTGCCAACTTAACTGGTGTCTAACTTTCTGGCCTTATGGGCCCTAATGCTACATCCAGGTGGATCACTCCCCTCTGGAGTTCCTACCTCCCCCTGCTGTACCAGGTCAGCTGTGTGGTGCGCACCAGACAATGTCCCAGGAGCCTCTTCGCTAAAGTGCTCGACCGAGGTCTGTGTCTGTGGGAAGATGAAGGGTGTTGGAGATAGCTGTGATGGGAAATATGTGTCATCTCGGACTTAAGCTCTGGGGTGTCCTGAGTCTCGGATTGAGGGCTGCTGTCCGGGCTGCTCTCCTCGTCACTGCTCGGCTCAAGGGGGGGGTGCTCTGGCTGTGGCACTGGTTGGGGCCAGGGGACACCGGATGGACATGCCCCATCCCCAGGAGGTCCTGCAAGACACAAGATAAGTTACAAGATTAGACTGTGGGCTTGGTGGTAATGGGCTGAGGGTATTGTGGGGATGAATGTGAGGGTGCTGTGAGGGTGATGGTGGTGTAGAGGTGAGGGTGGTGTAGAGATGAGAATGGTGTGGGCTGAGGGTGAGGGTGGTGTTGGGGAACCATAACTCAGCATTATCTCACTTCCTTGCCCACGGCCGATGTCTACCATGGTGACCTCCCTTTCCTTTGGGCCGTTGACCACATCCAGGGTCCTCTGCTCTGCCACGGTGAGGTGTCGTAGGTCTGGCGGTCCACCTCCGGTTTTCTCCCTCTTCCGGTGGTTATGAGTGGCCTTCTCTTGCGGCAGGGGAACAGAAAGTACACAGCATTAAACAGTCCTACCTATGCAGCCCAGGGGATGGGTAGTTAGTGGCCTCTGTAGGCAGGGCAACCGGCCAAGGTGGCCGCTGTGGGTGCCGGCATGTGGTGCAGTGTGGGGGTTCTGCAGCCCTCGGGGGGGAGGGGGGGGGGGGTCGGATATGGGTGTGTGGGACGTGAGTCAGTGCCAGGGGCACAGTGTTGCCTACTCACCCTGGCCGCCCTGAGGAGGTTGTGCACTTTCTTCCGGCAATGCTTGCCAGTCTTAACGGTGTTGCTCAGGGCTGACCGCCTCTGTCACTTGCGGCACGGCGAACGGTGGCGGCTGGCAGGCTGTTTCCCAGGCGGGGTACAGGGTCAATCGCCTCTCCTCCACCGTGTACAGGAGAGTCGCGAGCTCGGCGTCCATGAAACAGGGTGCAGCTCTCCTTCCTGCCATCTTGTTGGCTGGAATGGTGTGTGTGGGGGGTGCAGTGTACATATGCGGCTGCAGCTTGTCAGCCTCCTGAGTGTCAACATTGTACACGGAGATTCCGGCACTGTTTCTCATTGGAATCGATTGTGTTCCACGTGGCACCGGTGCTAGCCCCTCAGCAGTTGCTGAATCGGCCCAGGTACGGTGCCAGCTTTGCTGTCGTGGAACTCCAAGAATCCTGCCCCGGCGTCAACACTTAGTCTCAGGAACGGAGAATCCGGCCGCGGATCTATAAAAGAAAGGAAAGTGAAGCTGAGACCTCAATCAGATCAGACGTGATCTTATTGAATGGATGAGCAGGCTCAAAGGGCCGAATGGCGTACTCCGATGTTCCTATGTAAAGCTATTGCTTCTTTTATGTACTTCAGTGGAACCAATCCTTCGAACATGGATGGATTCTCATTATTTCATTTTTTCATAATAGATTGTCAGTTTTAAGCTGATTCTGTTTGGAATTCAAAGAACACAAAGTGCTACACGTATTTGCACATTGTGCACTTTAATGCAAAGTGGGAGCATATTCCATTATTTGTAGATGTGCTGTTTTAAAAAAAAAAAGTTATTGCACTGTTCAAAGAGTGAATGTCTTTCTAATCAGATCTGTTTCATGTTTACACGTGCACTAGCTTTTTAAAATTCATGTTGCATATTGTATGAATACAGTGACTAACAGAAGTCGCAGATGAATGGGTATGGCTTTGAATTCCAATAACTCTATCATTTGGTATTTGAGTTTGTTTCCTTTTCAGGACATTCTCAAGTGTGGTAATAACTGCCATCTGCGAAAGAGCACACAGATACCTGGTACAGACAGTGACCCCATTTTCTTCTATACTGATTAGGAATGACTAGCCAGTTGATTCGGAATGACCCCTCAATTCCCGAGAGCTTTGGTTCCTTATGGTGCTCAGGAGCTCACCTGCCAGACTTTGCTGCTAAAGAAGATCTAATTGAAGAACATAGAAGCCTTCTACAGCAAACAGATGTTGTCTGTAGCCATTCATTAGGGAGTTTAATATTGGTACAAAATTAAAGCGCAAATTATTTAATTCAGGGCAAATAGTGGCCCAGAAATTCGATGGCAATGCGGCCAGTGTTCAGGCCCAAAATCAGTCACATAATCAGGGTCTGGTCTAGCTCAGTGGGCTAAACAGTTGGCTTATAATGCAAAACAAGGCCAGCTTGCGGGTTCAATTCCCGTATCGGCCTCCCCGAACAGGCGCCGGAATGTGGCGACTAAGGGCTTTTCACAGTAACTTCATTGAAGCCTACTTGTGACAATAAACAATTACTATTATTATTTTTAGGTAGGCAGCCTACGCGCGCTCATTACAAGCCTGAAACGCACCGCCAGCCATTTTTATTTCTCTATCGGCATCCAAAATGCAAGATAGAACCATTAAAGTGATGAATTGATGTATTGAAAGAAAGGGTTATACACATGTTGTGGAACATGGGCACAATCAAACAGCTTCAGCGCGCCTGACTCAGTGACGCGACCAGGCCGATAATCCTCAAGAGGCCTCTCACGAGATCTGCAACACTCCGAACACCTCGTGAGATCTAACAAGATCTAGTGAGACGTTGCAAGCTGGATCTCACCCTTGCTGGGCAAGATCCAGATTAACATATTTAAATGTGCCATTAAATATGTTGGTGCCTGATTCTCCCAGACCACGGGAACAAATGTCCGACCCTGGGAGTCCTCGCCCTGGCGCCGTTTAGCGCTCGTCCACACAAACGTGGATAATAATAATAATCTTTATTGTCACAAGTAGGCTTACATTAACACTGCAATGAAGTTACTGTGAAAAGCCCCGAGTCGCCACATTCTGGCGTCTGTTTGGGTACACGGAGGGAGAATTCAGAATGTCCAAATTACCTAAGAGCACGTCTTTCGGGACTTGTGGGAGGAAACCGGAGCACCCGGAGGAAACCCACGCAGACACGGGGAGAACGTGCAGACTCCGCACAGACAGTGACCCAAGCCGGGAATCAAACCTGGGACCCTGGAGCTGTGAAGCAACAGTGCTAACCACTGTGCGACCATGCCGCCCATCAGAGGATTAAGAGAGGATGAGGTCTGGGGAATTTGATGCTGAGTTCTGGAGGCTGTGAGCAGAGAGTAAGAGCAGACAAGAGTAAAGCTTGACAACTCTGCAGAGGTAATTAGTGTCACAATTTGGCTTACATTACACTGCAATGATGTTGCAGTGAAAATCCCCTGGTTGCTGCACTCAGATTCACAGAGGGAGAATCCAGAATGTACAATTCACCTAACAAGCATTGGACATTTTGAATTAAACTTCTTTCTATATTGCAGCCACTTCTTAGCTCTTAGTTTCTTCATGATTTCATTGCACAATTGTTGCCTGGAGAATTGTCTTCCCATGGTAGTTGGGGGCGGCGGGGGATGTCAAGACATCGCTGTTCTGTTTACTGCAGCCTCCAAAACATTATCGGAGAAACTAGGACGCACAATTTGCTGGTTACAACCATTTCTCTTCTGCAGCTGTTGTGCACTTATCCAATAAGAAGGGCTGCCTTTAAGTGGTGTCGCAGGTGTCCCAATTTGTGGATCATCTGGTCCACACTAACTGACTTGTTGTAATGAGGTCTCAGAACTAATTTAATGTGCTGCCAAGTGTTGTGTTATGTACTCTGGGATAACACAGGCTGCAACGGGATGCAGCTTTAACCAAAAGATACTCCAGACCTTGAAGTTAGTTCAATCTGACTTATTGAACCAGTAGCACAGTTAGCACAGTTCTCTATGAGTTCGAATCTCTGCTAACCTAAATGTGGTTACTCTGTCTGACTGAACCAGACTAGCTCTTATCCACGTGCTGGAGGTGTGATACTGTAAATACACCCTGACTCACTCTGTCGATGTTTATCAGTGGAAAGAGGCGGAGTGTGAGTGCCTCGTGCCTTTTATAGTCAGATCCCACCCCTGAGTGTCCTGCCTACTCATTGGTCATGTCCTGTTCTCTGTGTTAATTAGCTGCCTGTCTGTATATCATTATCTGCATGTCTGCATATCATGACAACTCTCCTTTCTTTTTAATGCTCTGTTGGCATATGGGAAAATACTTACATGCGGTGGCATATATTAACATATTTACAATCGGTGGCATATGTGAACGTATTTACATGTGAAGACAGCTATCTAATGTGAGAAAACAGAACATAGCAAACAAAACAAATGTTCATAAGTCCAGTCTCTGGGGCTTGTGTCTGATCCTTGTCGACCGCCGGAGAGGTGGCGGTGGGGGCGACGGCGCCTTAACAGGCAGGATGGAAGCCTGACTGGTGGCCTCGCAGTTCGAGGTATCAGGAGGTGGCAAAACAACGGACGGAAACGGAGATGAAAGCAGTTGCGGGCAGGCAATTTTGCGCAATGCCCATCTGTTTCGTCGCACAACAGAACCGCCTTCTCATCAGACGCCGGGAGGATGCCAGCACACAGCTGCACCTGTGATTCAATTTGCTGGATGATTTCCAGCGGTTCACTAGGCAATGTGATGGAGCGGGACAATGCATCAGCGATGATAAGGTCTTTGCCAGGCATGTACACAAAGTCAAAGTCGTACCTTCTGAGTTTGAGGAGGATGCGCTGCATCATATCGTTCAGGTCCTTGTGGATGATGTGGACCAGAGGCCTGTGATCCGTCTCGACAGTGAATGTCGGCAGGCCGTAGACATAGTCGTGAAACTTGAGAATGCCAGTGAGAAGACCCAGGCATTCCTTCTCTATTTGCGCATACCTTGTTTCGGTGGGCGTCATGGCCCTCGATGCGTAGGCTACCGGTGCCCAGGATGAAGTGTCATCGCATTGAAGCAGCACCGCACCGTTGCCATCCTGGCTCGTATCTGTCGAAATCTTCGTCTCCCTGCCTGGGTCGAAAAATGCCAAGACGGGTGCAGTGGTGAGCTTGGCTTTCAGCTCCAACCACTCTGCCTGATGTGCTGCCTTCCATTCAAAGTCAGTGGACTTTTTCACCAGGTTTCGTAGGGCCGTGGTGTGTGAGGCCAGGTTTGGGATGAACTTGCCCAGAAAATTGACCATGCCCAGGAAGCACAACACCGCCTTCTTGTCTTCAGGGACCTTCATGGCTTTGTTGGCCTTGACCTTGTCTGTGTCCAGGCGCAGGCCCTGCTGAGAGATCTGGTCACCTAGGAACTTGAGTGTCGACATGCCAAAGCAACATTTGGCCCTGTTCAGCTTCAGGCCATTGGCATGTACACAGCAGAATACCTGCTGGAGACGGGAAACATGCTGTTCAGGGGTCGTGGACCATATGATGATGTCGGCCACGTATACACAAACCCCTTCAATGCTCTCCATCACCTGCTCCATAATGCGATGGAAGATATCCGATGCCGAGACAATGCCAAACAGCATGCGATTATAGCCTTGGGATCAAGGCAGATGCGCAGGTGTCCCGAAGGCTTTCTAACACATACCATCGAGCTGACCCAGTCAGTCGGTTCGGTTACCTTGGAAATGATTCCCTGTTGCTGAAGATCCTTGAGCTGTGCCTTCAGGCGCTCCCTCAGCGGAGCCGGGACCCGGTGCGGTACGTGGACCACTGGCTTGGCATCAGGTCGTCTCAGAATGTTGTATCGATATGGCAGGTGCCTATGCCGTCGAACGTATCCGGATACTGAGCGAGGATGTCCTCAATGCCGGCCTGAAGATCCACATTGGAGGATGCCGTTGTGTAAACCCGCTGCACGAGGTTCAGCTGCTTGCAGGCATGCGCGCCAAGTAGTGATGTCCTGTCTGGCTTGACAATTTAAAAACGTAACCGTGCATGGGTGCTCCGGTTGGAGACGAGTAGATTGCAGGATTCCAGTGCCGTGATAGCATTTCCGTTGTTGTCCTGGAGACTGCAGGCTGCTGGATGGAGCAGTGGTTGACCTGCACCACCGCACGCCATTCGTCCGCAGAATCCACAGCGAGGATGGATTGAATTTGTGATGAGTTGGATGTGGCATATTCACATTTGTTAATGATGCTCACACAGTAGGCGGAGTCCAGGCATTCTTCCTCTGGATCCGTTGTGCTGTCAGGATCAGAATCCTGTAATCGTTGTTGCACAATCTGAACGCGCCGTCGTCGGAATTGGGAACGCTAGCCCCTGACTGGTGGTGTAGACCTGCACAAGGCTGCATAGTGCCCAGGCATATTGTCACAGTTTAAGCATCGCCTGCCTCTTACAGGGCAGTGTTTCTTTACGTGGGCGTTGCCGCAGTTCGAGCACGTCATGATGTCGGCGTCCTGACGCTCTGCATGTCGTCGCACATGCGCAGTGCGGGTGTCGGCCGCTTCGTTATCCCGTTCGCATCGCGCATGCCTGGGGCCCCGGGAAAAGCGCGCAAAATGGCCACTTTCATCAATGCTGAGGCGCTGCATCCAGGAGATGGCCTGCACACTCTCTGCCTCGTGGGAGGCAAGTTTCTCATTTTCAGCCGATTTGTACTGGGCATAGCGATTTTTGGCGTGCTCATGCACTGTGCATGTTTCAATCGTGACTGGCAGGGTCATATGCTTGATTTTCAGTAGCTGCTCTCTCAGAGGATCAGAGTGAACTCCAAAAACTACTTGCTTTCTGATCATGGAGTCAGCAATATCACCAAAGTTGCAGGACAGTGCTAGCAGGCGGAGGTTAATTAAGAAGGAGTTGAAAGATTCATCTTTACCTTGTAGACGCTGTTTGAAAATGTAGCGCTCGAAGATTTCATTGGTGTCCACTTCACAGTGACTGTCAAACATGTCCAGGATGGTCTGAAACTTTGTCTTGTCCTGGCCTTCGATGAAGTGAAAAGAGTTCAAGAGTTCGATGGCTTGATCACCCGCTGTTGAGAGGAGAAGCGTGATCTTCCTTGCATCAGACGCACCCACGAGGTCTGAAGCTTCGATGTACAGCAGAAACGTTTGCTTGAATATCCGCCAGTTGGCACTGAGATTGCCGGAGGTCCTGAGCTGGTGAGGAGCCTGAATCTTCTCCATGGTGCCGGGTACATTTGCTGGTCGTCACGGAACAGACTGAGGTAAACCACCTAGATGAAGCAGTCTCCTGGTAGCATGTTGTGTTATGTACTCTGGGATAACACAGGCTGCAACTGGATGCAGCTTTAACCTCAAAAGATACTCCAGACCTTGAAATCTGATTTATTGAACCAGTGGCACAGTTAGCACGGTTCTCCATGAGTTCGACTCTCTGCTAACCTAAGTGTGGTTACTCTGTCTGGCTATCTCTTAGCCACCTGCTGGAAGTGTGATACTGTAAATACACCCTGACGCACTCTGTAGATGTTCATCAATGGAATGAGGTGGAGTGTGAGCGCCTCGTGCCTTTTATAGTGAGATACCATCCCTGAGTGTCCTGCCTGCTCATTAGCCATGTCCTGTTCTCTGTGTTCATTAGCTGTCTGCCTGCGCCTGTCTGTATATCATTATCTGCATGTCTGCATATCATGACACCAAGGATCAAATAAAACTGATGCATGCAATGAGCAGCTGCCCCCATCAGGCCTATTTTCAGGCACTGCTGAATTCCGAGGCCCTGTTATTTTCAATACTGATTCAGTGCATCATTAAATATATTTGCATATGATTTGATCTAACTTGAACCTTATTCTTCAAAGTTTACTTTACCGATTTACTGCAAACAGTTTACAAGCGAGCCAATAATGCAGTATTAGGCAACCAAGGTACCATTGAGCCCAAGGTGCCTCTGTATTATTGGACATGAGGGCTGACAATGTATCTCATCTGTATAATTTGCCACACTGCAATCGAAATCGAAGCTCATTGCACTTATGTTTTACTTTCATGTTCTTTAACTCCTGAACATGAGCAGGAGACAGAAGCAACTCCTGATCGACTTATATAGCCGGATTTGGATACTGCGCTCGTCTATAATCTGGACACTACCAGGAAGGCCTGTTCATTTGGTTGTTGCTGAAGATACATTGCAGTTCCTGCAGTATCTGTTTTCTTACTGAACAACGGGAGTAATTGAAAATTTGTCAAAGATTCTTAAAACTGCTCTGCATATTTTGCAGTGATTATTTGTAGAGCTGGAAAGTATCCAACATTGAAGCATATTATAGACAGCTCCTTGTATCTGCAAATTAGGGAGGAGGGGAAAGATCAGAGGAAGCATGCAGGGCATGTTTGTGGAACTATGAAAGTCCTAATACTGACTTACTTTTATTATGGGTCCTTGGCAACTTTCCTAGATTTGCTAAGGTCATAGAAGACAAGAGGGTAGCGGTGGAAGGATGCTTTTCTGAATGGAGGGCTGTGACTAGTGGTGTTCTGTAGGGATTAGTGCTTGGACCTTTGTTGTTCCTAGTATTTCTACATGATTTGGAGGAAAATGTAACTGGCCTGATTAGTAAGGTTTGTGGAGTTGCGGAAAGTGAAGAGGAATGGTTGTCAGAGGATAGAGCAGGATATAGATCGGTTGGAGATTTGGGCGGAGAAATGGCAGATGAAGTTTAATCTGGACAAATGTCAAGTCATCTTTTTGGAAGGTCTATTACAGGTGGAAATTATACAGTAAATGGCAGAACCCTTCGGAGTATTGACAGGCAGAGACATCAGGGTGTACAGATTACAGATTACTGAAAGTGGCAACGCAGGTGGATAAGGAAGTCAAGAAGGCATACAGCATGCTTGCCTTCATCGGTTGGGGCATTGAGTGTAAAAATTGTACAGAACCTTAGGCTACATTTGGAATATTGTGTACAGTTCTGGTCACCACACTAGCAGAAAGATATGATGCTTTGGAGAGGGCATAGAAGAGGGTTACCAGGATGTTGCCTGGTACGGACGGTATTAGCTATGAGGAGATGTTGGATAAACTCGGATTGTTTTCACTGGAATGACGGTGGTTGAGGGGCAACCTGATAGAAGTCTACAAAATTGTGAGTGGCATGGACAGAGTGGATAGTCAGACACTTTTTCCCCGGGTGAAAAAGTCAATTACTATGGGACATAGATTTAAGGTGCGAAGAGCGAGGTTTAGAGGACATGTGCAAGGGAAGTTTTTTTACACAGAGGGTGGTGGTTGCCTGGAACGCACTGCCGGGAGAGGTATTGGAAGCAGATCCAATAGTGACATTTAAGAGGCATCTTGAAGAATACATGAATAGGATGAGAATAGAGGGATATGGACCCCGGACGTGCAGTATGTAGTATGTTACAGTATCATAATATAACACAGGAATCATGATTGGCGCAGGCTCGGAGGGCCGATGTGTCTGGTCCTGTCCTGTACTGTTCTTTGTTCTTTGAAATTATTTTAGAACCGTCTGTAATTTTTCTTAATCTTTCTGACTTTCAGAATAAATGGATCAGTCGCAGTCCAATGTTACAGAGGCGAGTCTATCATGTTATGGCAGCTGTCAATAGAAAACTTTACGTCCTTGGAGGAAATGACTTGGACTACAACAATGATCGAATTCTAGTTCGTCAAATTGACTGTTATAACATGGACACTGACCAATGGGTCCGCTGCCATTTCAACCTGCTCACAGGTAGGTGTTTTTAGGTTTCCTTTGTGGGAATTTTCCATGAGTGACAGGATAATTTGACATGCTTAAGAGCATGCTGTTATTGTTTTAAAGTAATTGCATTTTGTTGTTCATTCACCATCAACATCAATGTTTTTTAAAATGTATTTTATTTTAAGCATATGTAAAAAATATCAGCATATACAACAACATCAGGGGGGCAGCACGGTGGCGCAGTGGTTAGCTCCGCTGCCTCACAGTGCCGAGATCCGATTTTAATCCCGGCTCTGGGTGTGGAGTTTGCACATTCTCCCCGTGTTTGCGTGGGTTTCACCCCCACAACCCAAAGATGTGCAGGATAGGTGGATTGGCCACGCTAAATTGCCCCTTAATTGGAAAAAAATAATTGGGTACTCTAATTTTATTTTTTTTAAAAGCATATACAACAACACAAACTCACAGTCCACCATTTATATAATTGTTCCCCTTTTACCCCCTCCCCTTGGCTTTGCGATTGATTTACCATTACGTACCTTCTGTCATACAACATAGAATCCACGGTGCTTGAATCATAGAATCCCTACAGTGCAGAAGGCCATTCGGCCTATCAAGTCTGCACCGGCCCTTGGAAAGAGCACCCTACTTAAACCCACACCTCCACCCTATCCCCGTAACCCTGCCTAACGTTTTGGACAGTACGAAGTCTTACAACACCAGGTTAAAGTCCAACAGGTTTGTTTCGATGTCACCGATGACATCGAAACAAACCTGTTGGACTTTAACCTGGTGTTGTAAGACTTCGTGCTGTGCTCACCCCAGTCCAACGCCGGCATCTCCACATAACGTTTTGGACACCAAGGGCAATTTAACATGGCCAAGCCACCTAATCTGCACATCTTTGTACTATGGGAGGAAACCAGAGCAAGCGGAGGAAACCCACGCGCGTGGAGGAAACCCTTGGTGGAGTGGGCTCAATGGGCCAAATGGTCTACACATCCAATTTCACTTTAGCTCATCACAATTAATCTACCTAAAGCAGTCCTTGAATTAACATGTTATTCCCCTGTAAACCATTGAAGTTGCACACATAAAGTTTTCTTGTATTCAAACTGTTCAGTTTCAAAAGACATCAGAAATTTGAGCATGGCTGCACCCAAAATGTGTGTTAATGGAAAATTGTGGCACTATCTGCTATCACGATTGTGTGAATCCCTGTGCCATACTGAATTCACCTAAGTGGTTGTTGTGAGTAGGTGGTTAGGTGGATTGGCCATACTAAATTGCCCATAGTGTTCAAAAAAGGTTAGGTGGGGTTACTGGGTTGTGGAGATAGGGTAGAGATTTGGGCTTAGGTAGGTTGGTCTTTCTGGTCCAGACTCGATGGGCCAAATGGCCTCCTTTTGCACTGTAAATTCTATATCTATGTCTATGAGTAGTAAAGGAGCATTAATACAGCAAAGTGAATACTGTAACTTGTTTTGTCGTGGAGAGGAGCTGTTATGGTGAGGTTCACAGTGGTGTGGCGAGGAGGGACCCCATAAATGATGGCCACGCAAGTAATTGTGTGAGTCACTCATTGCCTGGAAATTCTAATGATGTGTGTTGTGGACACACTATTACTGTAACATAAGTTGTCAGTTAATTCCCACCCATTATTTTGACAGAACTAACGATCTGTGTATTTATTTGTTTCAGTTAATTATAAAAACTTCGGTAAACTTATCTCTCAGCAATATGGTTAATAAAAGGGTCAAGGGGGTGTCAGTCAATGTGTTGCCAATTAGTGAATTGAGTACCAGCAGTTATTTTTCACAAGTTAACTTGACGTTGCTTTAACCAGGCAACCCATTACAAGCAGGAACTTTGAGGGAATTACATTAGAGGCGCCCAACAATATTATAACCTGTACACATCATTGGTACAGGTCATTTTAATATTATCTAAAATATCTAGCATGAAAGCTTCAAAGCAATAATCAGCGCATTAGAGAGATTTCACCTCACATCTCCAAGGATAATTACAGGACCTAAAAGTTTATAGCAATGATATTTTCTAACTAGGGGATGTTTAACTGACCTTTTGATGGCATACTGATGGTAAAGTGTCACTGTTATTGTGAAGACATGAAAGACTTCAGCTGACAAATCATATACAGGGCTCCTTTGTCATCAGTCGCTGTTCAAAATATAAATTGTTCAATTTACCATGGAGTTCCTGGCAGAACCACCACTGGTAAGCTGGTCAGTCCTGAAAGTCATAGCTGTGAGGAAGGGCAAGGCAACAAACTTGGGGGGGGGGGGGGGGGGGGGGGGGGGGCGGAGGTGGAGAATCTACATAACCTTGTTCTCACCAGCATGCCTGTCACAGATATCTGTCTATTAATTGCTTTGGCCAAAGTGACCAATGTGCAAAAGCTGCATCATAGTAATTCTCCATAACCTAATCCTGGTGGTCACCATTGACCAAACGCTGAAATGGGCCAGCAAATTCAACACTGTGGGCTGGATTCTTTGGCTGTGCCTGCTGCAAGATCAACATGGATAGGTCCATTGACCTCGGGTGGGAATTTCCGGTTGGCGAGCGGACGTGTTGAAGAAGCCCGCCCTGTAATTACAAGAGCCGGACAGAGGAGGGTTCTCTGCAGCAAATGGCTCATCTTCTGACCTGAACAAACAGCTCCATCATTTGCAAGACTCAGGCCAACAGTGTGCGAACGATTCACCAATTGTCAGGATGGTTTTAACCACAATATGTCAGAAACTAGAAATTATCCAGTATTAAGCAATCCTTTTCAATGATATTGCTGAACTCCATATCGACGCCCTCCACTAGTTGTGAATTCTTGCATCTCTATATACTTTCTACAGGATGCATTGCAGCACCTCACCAACCTTCATTCAATAGCACCTCCCAGTTTATGTGAACATGTCCTTTAATACAAAAGAAGACAAGAGAAACAATATATGGTAACACCATGGCCTAAATTTTCCATTCAGCATCGGAATCCTATTTCCGACCTTCAAAAGGTAACAGAATGCACACTTAAATTCTTCCAAAATTTTAGTACAGCCTTCTGAGGGAGGATCCTGCAGAACTGACCCAGTGCAGGGGAACAGGGTAGAGAAGCAGATTAGAAATCATGTCCCTGTTTTATGATAGAAGCTGCAGTTGAATTTCCGACTTTTCAGAGATCAGAAGATCTCAGCCCATCATTTCCAGGTACCCCTCCAAGACACACCATCCTGACTTGGACCCATAACACCATGCTTTCAACATCATTGGCTTAAAGTCCTAGGACGGGATTCTCCGTTTCTGAGACTAAGTGTTGACACCGACGCAGAATTGTGGACTTTCACGACAGCAGAACTGGCGTCGAACCTGGATTGATTCAGCAACTGTGGAGGGGCTAGCACCAGAGCCACATGGAATACAATCGATTCCAATGAAAACGGTGTGGGATTCGCTGGATCTGTGATTGACACTCGGGAGGCTGACAAGCTGCAGCTGCATATACACAATTCACTCCCCACACACACCATTCAGCCAACAAGATGGCACTGGTTGTGCTGGAGCGCGCCCATACTGCTGATGAGTCGGCTGGGATCAGAGGGTGGCCTGAGGGAACACCTATATGACCCATGGGCTGTTAGCGGCATGGGCAACTGCATGGCCACCTTGCCAGCTGCGGCAATGGTATTCCTTGCCTGACCACCCCGACCCCACAGCCCACCTCCTGGTCATCCTCCACCCCCCTTCCCCGCCCCACCCAGGCCCTGGCAGAAGCCAGCGGCATAACTGTCAGCAAACTATGGCAAAGTTGGACACTTTCCATACCCCCTCTTTCTCCTTCAGCAGCCACAACGCCGGTTTCATGATTTTTAAAAGCACAAGTGAACTGCATCGTCGGGAACTCGCCCCATCGGAGGCAGAGCATTGCAGAGGCCCTGGAATACAGGTTTGGGCCCGTTAATGACATGCAAATGGTGTCCACTGTACGTGCGTTCCAGAACACAATGACGCCACTGTCAAAGTGACGGAGAATTGTGATTTTGTGTCAAATTGGCACCCACCACGATTTTAGCGCCAGAACCGATTCTCCACCAAATCGCGTTTCGCGATTTGGGCATCAACCAACGGGGAATCCCGTCCCTCGACTTTCCTACATGTCAATATTATGGGACCCCATCAGTACAAAGACTATAACTGTGAACAGAGAAGTCCCACTATAAACTTTGCAAGGAAGGTAAAGATGGGCAATTATTGCAGCCCCAGCCGACATCAAGTTTCCAAGAACAAATAAAACAAATGTAATTCAGACATTCCAGCATGATGGCTCCACGTCATTATGATGGTCACACCATCTGTTCCAGTCATATGCTGATGGATTTGAGAGGAAGGGTTCAGACAACGTTCTAGTGTTTATCTTGATTGCCATAATGTGATGTATTTGCATTCTGTATGATGGAGCATTCAAAATACCTTCTCAATCGATGTACGATGGCTCCACAAATGCCAGTGCAGCACTGTTACTCTTTCCTCATTGAAATATTCTGCACGTTGTTTCACTGTTTTTTTACTATATGATGGCACACTGTGGCGGCATGATAGCACAGTAGTCAGCACTGCTGCCTCACAGCGCCAGGGACCCGGGTTCAATTCCAGTCTTGGGTGACTATCTGTTTGGAGTTTGCACTTTCTCCCCTTGTAAGCATTGGTTTCCTCCCACAGTCCAAAGAAGTGCAGGTTAGGTGGATTGATAGATTGCCCCTTAGTCTCCATGGATGTGCAGGTTAGGTGGGGTTATGGGGTTACAGGGATAGGATGGGGGAGTGGGCCTGGGTGGGGTGCTCATTCGGAGGGTCGGTGCAGACTTGATGGGCCGAATGGCCTCCTTCTGCACTGTAGGATTTCTATGATTCTATGACATAATGAACTAAAGGCTAACTGGAAAATCCAGATAACCATGTTTTGTGAGGTGCTGACTGGGTTTTATTGTTCTTACTAAGTCAACAGTATTAATATTTTACCATATTTTTAAGGCATTGTTCCTGTTGTCTAGAACCAGTTTATGCACACATGAGGCATTAGCTGGGTGCTGAAATTACTGCATGTAGATTGTGACTCGTAAATTGTAAAAATAAGAATATGAACTTATTTGCTCATCTTTTGAAGAGTTAAATGTCAAGAAATTAAAGAGTATGATGGATGGATGTTAACAGGTTATTTAACTTAGAGCAGTGCTTCAGCTGTAGAGTTCCAAAAGTCTAGAACATCATCATGGCAAAAATAATTGATGCTTCAACAATTGACCATTTTCAAAAGCAGCTAGGCAGATATCTAATTAAGAAGATGATTGGTAAAATGCTTGGTATAACCCTGGCACCATTTGCTACTGGGAAATGTAATATGTGAAATGCACTAGGTCAAAATAAGTTTAGATTGTGCGTTGTTAGACTTGTAAGGACAATCTTCATGGCGAAGATAGAGATACATTTCACAAAGCTTTTGTATCTGTGATTATTTGCTTTCCTGTTGAAACTTACAAGTTTTGTTCTATAGGGACATGATCCTGAAAGAATATGAAAGTTTTAATTGTGGGTGATTGTATGATGAGAAGCACAAATAGAGTTTTTTTGCAACCGTGATTGGAACTCCCAAATGGTGAATTACTTCTTGATGCTAGGGTAAGAGACTTACTGAGATAGATGGAAAACATATTGGAGCGGGGAAGAAACTGGTTCACATCCAGGTCATGAATTCATTTTTTTGACAAGGTGTCACACAAAAGGTTGCTGCATAAACTAAAGATGCATGGCATTGAGGGTAAAGTGGTAGCATGGGTAGAGGATTGGTTGACTAACAGAAAGCAGGGAGTGGGGATAAATGGGTGTTTCTCTGGTTGGCAACCTGTAACTAGTGGGGTCCCTCAAGGATCAGTGTTGGGCCCGTAGTTGTTCACAATTTACATAGATGATCTGGAGTTGGGGACCAAGTGCAATGTGGCAAAGTTTGCAGACGACACTAAGATGAGTGGTAAAGTAAAAAGTGCAGAGGACTCCGGAAGTCTGCAGAAGGATTTGGATAGGTTAGGTGAATGGGCTAGGGTCTGGCAGATGGAATTCAATGTTGCCAAGTGTGAGGCTATCCATTTTGGGAGGAATAACAGCAGAATGGATTATTATTTAAACGGTAAGATGTTAAAACATGCTGCTGTGCAGAGGGACCTGGGTGTGCTGGTGCACGAGTCGCAAAAAGTTGGTGTGCAGGTGCAACAGGTGATTAAGAAGGCTAATCGAGTTTTGTCTTTCATTGCTAGAGAGATGGAGTTCAAGACTAGGGAGGTTATGCTGCAATTGTATAAGGTGTTGGTGAGGCTACATCTGGAGTATTGTGTTCAGTTTTGGTCTCCTTACCTGAGAAAGGACATATTGGCACTGGAGGGAGTGCAGAGGAGATTTACTAGGTTGATCCCAGAGTTGAGGGGATTAGATTATGATGAGAGGTTGAGTAGACTGGGACTGGACTCATTGGAGTTTAGAAGGATGCGGGGGGAACTTATTGAAACATATAAAATTATGAAGGGAATAGATAGGATAGATGCGGGCAGGTTGTTTCCACTGGTCGGGGAAAGCAGAACTAGGGGGCATAGCCTCAAAATAAGGGGAAGTAGATTTAGGACCGAGTTTAGGAGGAACTTCTTCACCCAAAGGGTTGTGAATCTCTGGAATTCCTTGCCCAGTGAAGCAGTTGAGGCTCCTTCTTTAAAATTTTTTAAGAAAAAGATAGATACCTTTCTAAACAATAAAGGGATTCGAGGATATGGTGTACGGGCCGGAGAGTGGAGCTGAGTCCACAAAGATCAGCCATGATCTCATTGAATGGCGGAGCAGGCTCGAGGGGCCAGATGGCCTACTCCTGTTCCTAGTTCTTATGTTCTAATGTTCTATATTCAGTGAGATGGAGCACTTGTCAAGGAATTTGAACAGTTAAATGGTGGTTTACAGGATAGCACCTGTTATGACCCCAGTTGATAATACTGGATATATCAGATTCCAGAGTGAAATCTTATTTGATAGATCCAACCCTTTCTTTCAGAAACCATGGAAGAAAGTTGCTGAACAAATTCACAGGAGTTTGCTGATGGACTTTTAACACAAAGAATAAAATATTTATTTAACAAGAATAAATAAACGATATTACACCAGACAAAAAGGTTGGAAAGATCTCAATACAAAGCAAAGAACATGCTTCCTATTCACATTATTCTTTCACCCCAGCAACACCTTCACAGACACATAATCTTGCGAAGTATTACCATTAGCTGTACACACAGACTTTGCGCTTCAGACAGGAAGATTCCTGTGTGTTCACTTGATTCTTCTCCCCTACTCGTGTGTCTCCCTGAAAACCGCACTGTTTCTCCACTGCAGAGCAAACTAATGAGTTTTCAAATTTGGGTTGAGGTTTCCTCCAATATTGGCCGACATTGAGTGGGAAAAGCGGTGTTGCGATCACCAATGGCAATGGTGGCTTTTTACACCATATATTGTGGTACTAGTTGCAAAAAGAAGGCAGGTAGGGGTTCCACATCCTATCGTGGGTGGGCATCCTCTGATTCCCTTGCCTCGCCATTAAATCAATGAACCGATGACCTTGACGCTATTTTTAAATGCCACCCCAGTACACTGAGCAAACCAGGAAGCTTCATCCAGCTGCCCCTGTAGAAGCCCCTGGCAGCCTCTAGTACTACCTGACATTACTCTCTCCCCCCTGAGCTCACCTCCCAGCTCCCCTGGGAGCGCTGCTTTCCAGGTGCATGTCTTCTGAGACCAGATGTACTTCATGCTGTTTTGACATTATGCCGCCGTGGACACAATGTTTGATGTCGGCGTATGATTCTGCTGTATGTGCCCAATAATACACTCATTTATTGCAATTAAGTTCCCGATATTGAACGGTGGAACAAATAGTGGTGGCTGGGGGGTCGCTTCCTGCTTTTATGTTGACATGAAACGGACTTTGGCCTGCTCACAATATTTCTGCTCTCTTTGCCAAACCCACCCGGTCGAAATAGGAGCAAAAAATCCCAGCCTCAATCTTCCAGAGCACCTCTGCGAAACTGAACACTTTACTGAGTTATGTAACTACCTATTCAGTCAGCTACTGTCTCCGTTAATCTTTCATCTAAATCCCTGCCCTGTCTCTCTCTCTCTCTCTCTCTCTCTCTCTGAGTCTGACACACTGAACTCTTCCTCTGTGTTACTCGACCACTGTTGCTCGACACTAGTAAAATAAATCTCCATAATCATTAAACTTTTTGTCTTATTTAACCCATCTCTTTATTTTCAGGAGTTGTAAAACCTCATTTAAAATGTATATATTATAATATATTGTTGATGTTATAACTGGACTGGAAAATCCCAGAAACAACACCAGCAAAACACCGTAGCGTTTACTTTTGTTTATAAAGGAACGGAGTCACAGTACTGCTAATTACTTTTAACAACAAGAAAAACACATTTATTAAACATGAAAAATTGGATTCTGATATAATACTCTTTTACTGCCCTCTAGCTTATCAAAAATACACATGTTTTAGCATTAACATGTATTACACAGTACATCTTAATCTACAATGGTCTCATTAACACACAAAGTCCCTTTTAAGCACACAAGATAACTGTGGTAAGGCACACTCCTCTCTGAATCCAAGTGAATGTCTGTGGATTTCTCCTCAAAATCCCTCCAGATGTTCTACCGTGAGCCACCTTGTCTCGCTGAACTCCGGGTTCCACACAAGCGATTTTAAATTCCGCTTTCAAAAGTCACATTTTCAAATCTCCTTTCAAATTCTGCTCTCCCCCTGCTTCCATCAAGATTTGATTTCAGGTTTTGCACCCCTCCCTTTATCTGAAAGGCTTTTACACAAACACTGAGGTTCATCTACCGATTTACACAATTATTTCAATTAGTGTCTCCCAAACCGTAGGTAATTCTCACAAACCTTAAAACTACAGCACAAATCTTTCTGGTCTTCAACTCTCTGTGACTCTACTGAACAGTAATCTGTTCTGGTTCCCAGTTTCCTCTGTTCCGTTACCTTCTTGGAAACTTTCCTTCATTTCTCTAGTTTCCTGAACTAGCTGAACTTTACGTTTCCGGCATCTGTTTTCTTAACCATTACTCCAGAGTGTGACTTTTCTTCTAGCAAGGCTGAGAGATATTCCCTTTTAACCTTCTAAAACAAACTGCTTCCAGCAGAGCTGAGGGCTGCCTTTTCTTTTACTATCTATCTCCAACTACCAAAAATCAGCTAAAGTTAAAACTTAAAAGCATTGTTTATCCTGACAAGGGCCTCCAATTGCTAAGCAACCTCTGCTTGTTCTATTTAATCTTCACGCCACAACCCGCTCTAAGCACAATAGAATCAAAGTGGGAATTGAAACCAACTCCCATACATACAAACACCTTTGTGAAGCATGAATCTTTCTATATGATTATACCCATCCATGCACAGAAACATTAAACACATTTAAAACTACACCTTACTTTGATTGCTTATCGATACAAATCTAAATCCCTTAAAACTACCTTTGTTTTCTAAACAATATGCAAACCAGTCCAGAAGGCCTGACCTGTCAGTCAGCAGTCTACCAGACTCCCAGGCACCAAGGCTCACAAACAGCTTAAGGATTCGTCCAAACAAGCCAAGAAGCAACATAAGATGGTTGCTGCATAAATTCCCAGCTGATTCAACAGAAATGTATCCATTTACAGATCAGGACATCCCATAAGAACAGTAGCAGATATTTGTCTGAAACAATGTTAACTTTAAAGGGTGAGGAACAAATTATTGAGGTAAAAATAGGAAAGAAAAACTTGCATTTATATTGAACTTTTAATGATATCAATGAATCCCAAAGTGCACTAAACCCAATGAAGTGCCTTTGTAGTCTTGTCATGTAGTAATTTAGTAGACTGGGAAACATTGATGGTGTAAATCAACAAACCAACAGTGGAAACTATTCAAGAAGATTAAAAATATATTACTATACATGTATATTGCAATAAATACAAAAGACCCACTTCTCTGGTGATGCTGTATCGTTTAGGAGAGTAGTAAGAATCAATATGAATGTAGGAAATAGATGTTGGAGTAGCCCATTTGACACTAGGCCATAAATAAAAGCAAATTACTGCGGATGCTGGAATCTGAAACGCAAGAGAAAATGCTGGAAAATCTCAGCAGGTCTGGCAGCTTCTGTAGGGAGAGAAAACAACTAACGTTTCGAGTCCGATGACTGTCAAAGCCCTCGGACATATTCGGCCATTCACAAGATTATTGCTGATCTTCTACCTCAACTCCACCTTCCTGCACTGTCTCAAATCCCTTAATTCCCAGCAATGTATTGATCTTTATCTTGAATGTACTCTTGAATTCTTTAACAGATGCTGAGCAACAGTTGGCATAAACTTCAATTTGGTACTGCATCCTGCTCGTGGCCATGAAACTATCATATTTTAATTAAACTTCAAGTGCAAATATCTGGACATTTAAACTAAGGTGTAGATTTTTAGGTGAGTCATCTAGCTAATCAGTGCTTTGCATTTTCCCATATTAGGCCAAAATGAATCGGGTGTAGCTGTGCACAGTGGACGAATCTATCTAATCGGTGGGTACTCCATCTGGACCAATGAACCATTAGCATGTATCCAGGTTAGTGTCTGTATTTATTTCCTTCTTTACATTTCTTTTAAAAGAAATGTCCACCAACTGGGAAGGGAAAATTAATCATTTAATTTATCAATTCCATTACTGAAATGTAACTTTTTAGTAACAGTCTTTAAGAAAGTAATGCATTAATTAATTAACACACAAAGTAAGGAATCTTAATTAAATAATCTGGCTAAGAAGAAATTCAACAACTATAATTAACTAGGTTTGTGGCTTGCTAAGTCGTGGAAGCTGCAAATTATGAGATTGACTAACTGATGTTAAAGGGACACATTCTGGGTTTAAAATTTTAAAAATTCATAAGTTGGGTGTAATTGCCTGCAACAAAGTCCATAATGAATAACTGTAAAATGTGTGTACTGTACTTGCAGCATAAAAGAAGGGAATTGCAGAAGCACATGGGTTGAATGCAATAATAATCAGAGGTTTGTTAGATGGCTGTGAATTGTACAAAGGTTTTGCCTAGACTGAGAGAAAGCCTGTGAAGTGGCCAAAGACATCACGGACTATCATGTGGCTCAACTCTTAAAGGGACCATGCAACAGCACAAAAATATTTACCCACATATATAACATTCCTCCCCCTTTACGTCAAAGGTCCAACACAACGAATAATTGTAGTTTTTAACATAGTCATTCACACGTTGTAGCCACTTAAAATGGCCAACTCCCGATTCAAAATGGCGAACGGCAAAGGCTGATGGAAAGTCAGCCAACAAGACAAAAACCAGCAGCTGCAGGTTGGCTGTGTATTTACCTCTGGAAAGGCCAGACAATATCGATACCAGCAACCATCAGCATAACAAAACAACAGCCATCTGCATACTAATGAGCAATCCCCGGGAACAATAAGCAACATTTAGATACACAAAGCAAAACCAGACTCTTCGGCGCCAGCAGGAGCCTGCACAAAAGGAGGTGAACGAGCACCTCAAGACCGCCCATCGATCAGGGGACCGCTCCAGCATTGGAGAAAATCGAACCAAACGATTGGGACAAAGTCCAATCACTTGGGACCAGGTACAGGGACCACCCCGAAAGGCGGGAAGCCCCTGGAGACAATAGTTCTTGGAGCCCCAAGTTCAAATCGCTCTCTTCTTCTCCACCTCTTCCCTCTCTTCGCGCTTTTCTTCCTGCCCGGGTCACCCAGCAACAACGAACCAACATTGACCGTGTCCGGAGCATTGAAGATCGAAATCTTAAGTCTTAATTCAACGCTCGCTATGAGATAGGCGCTCCTAGCTACCAATCTGTACCAACTTCGAATCCCGCAGGCTCAGAACCCGAACGAAAGGCCATTTGTTTCCCTGACCTGGTGGGCCAGTTCCAAGTTAAGTATAGGCCTGTTAGTTGTAGAAGTAGCTTAGACGTAGAATTTGTGCATGAGTAGCGATTACTGTGTATAATAAATGTGCTTTGATTTAAATCTTACTAATCGGTGTATTGAATTATTGATCATTACTCGGACTCGAACCTCGTGGCGGTATCATAAAGATACCTGGCGACTCGAGAGCAAAGGTAATAAAACAGAGCAATTGAACTAAGGCAAAGTCAGCACATTATTTGGCGACTCTGGTGGGACCCGATCTAGAAGTGGAAAACCATTCCGGGAGAACCCAGAATTTGAATTAGAGATCCAGTTGGAAACAGAAAACCACAAATGTTCAAGCAGTTCTGATCAATGCTCATAAATTCGGAAGTGTTTGTATGCATACGTAACTAACAGGGCTATAAGATAAAACTGATAGATTTTTTGTTGCGACAAAACTGTCGGAAGTTTGTATATCGGAAAGTAGCGAAAGCCGTACCCGCATTTACAGCACCGCCTTAATACCCCTGCCCCAAATTTGAAGAGCAGCATTCGGATTAAAACCCCTGTCCCAAAATTTGAAGAGCAGCATTCGGATAGGAAAGATGGCAATGCAGGCAATGCAGCGCCTCATGAACCCAGAGGAATTTGCGGTCGCAGCGACCAGCAGCAGTAGCGTGGGACAATGTCCCATTTGGGAGGAAGAGATCAGGAAATATCTCAAAGGGAAAGGATGGCCCCTTTGGAATGAATTCTGTGACAATGAGGAATCATGTCCCGGGAGTATAGGACATACTTGGTGGGAGAACCTGAGCGAGATCCACAAAAAGAGCTTAGGGAAAGCTCGCAAGCCGATGGCAATCGTGTCCTGCTTGGCACAATTGTGAGGCACAGAGGAGGTCGTTAGGCCGCTCCGGAAAGAGGTTGAGGGCATACATCAAATGAGTACGCTCGATGTAAGCGAGGTAGAAAAGGAGAATTTAGAATTGAGAAGGAAATTGGCAGCAAAAGATGTAGCGGTGGAGGATGCCAAAAGGGCACACCCGTCTTGTCTGGCGCACTTAAGCAGCTTCCAGTCTCATATGAAAAGGCCTATCAGGACACACAAAGTGCAGTCCTGGTACGTGAAGAAACAGAAAAGCAGGTAGAAGCGTTGCAGAGACAATGCAGCGATCTAAAGGCAACATTAAGAGCACTCCATGCTGCCACCACAGAAAAAAGACAAAGCACGTTAGATCATGCAAAGTGCTGGAAGCAGATTGCAGAGCTGCAATCGCTGCTTTCAGTTCAGAAAGGATTCCAGGAAACCTTTGGAGAAAAATTAGATCAGGAAGACGGCCCTGATTCAGAAGAATTGAATGAAACAGTGCAGAGATATGTTCAGGGAACATGTGCGCAGGGAAAGCCACTACACGTGTAGTGTCTCCCCCCCGCCCTCCTCCTCTGACCTAATAATAAAACCCATTGGTCTGAGGTAAGTACCATATTTCATTATATTATTATTATTTTTTATAAAAATTTAATTTAGTTGTTAGCCAGATCTTGGTAGAAAGTAAGAGGAATGGCAGGGAAGGGAGTGCAATGTTCCTCCTGCAGGATGTTTGAGGTGAGGGATGCAGTTAGTGTCCCTGCTGATTTTACCTGCAGGAAGTGCTGCCATCTCCAGCTCCTCCAAGACCGAGTTAGGGAACTGGAGCTGGAGTTGGAAGAACTTCGGATCATTCGGGAGGCAGAAGGGGTCATAGATAGCAGCTTCAGGGAATTAGTTACACCAAAGATTGGAGATAGGTGGGTAACTGTAAGAGGGACTGGGAAAAAGCAGTCAGTGCAGGGATCCCCTGCGGTCGTTCCCCTGAGAAACAAGTATACCGCTTTGGATACTTGTGGGGGGGACGACTTACCAGGGGTAAGCCATGGGGTACGGGCCTCTGGCACGGAGTCTGTCCCTGTTGCTCAGAAGGGAAGGGGAGAGAGGAGCAGAGCATTAGTAATTGGGGACTCTATAGTCAGGGGCACAGATAGGAAATTTTGTGGGAGCGTGAGAGACTCACGTTTGGTATGTTGCCTCCCAGGTGCAAGGGTACGTGATGGCTCGGATCGTGTTTTCAGGGTCCTTAGGGGGGAGGGGGAGCAGCCCCAAGTCGTGGTCCACATTGGCACTAACGACATAGGTAGGAAAGGGGACAAGGATGTCAGGCAGGCTTTCAGGGAGCTAGGATGGAAGCTCAGAACTAGAACAAACAGAGTTGTTATCTCTGGGTTGTTGCCCGTGCCACGTGATAGTGAGATGAGGAATAGGGAGAGAGAGCATTTAAACACGTGGCTACAGGGATGGTGCAGGCGGGAGGGTTTCAGATTTTTGGATAACTGGGGCTCTTTCTGGGGAAGGTGGGACCTCTACAGACAGGATGGTCTACATCTGAACCTGAGGGGCACAAATATCCTGGGGGGGAGATTTGTTAGTGCTCTTTGGGGGGGTTTAAACTAATGCAGCAGGGGCATGGGAACCTGGATTGTAGTTTTAGGGTAAGGGAGAATGAGAGTATAGAGGTCAGGAGCACAGATTTGACGTCGCAGGAGGGGGCCAGTGTTCAGGTAGGTGGTTTGAAGTGTGTCTACTTCAATGCCAGGAGTATACGAAACAAGGTAGGGGAACTGGCAGCATGGGTTGGTACCTGGGACTTCGATGTTGTGGCCATTTCGGAGACATGGATAGAGCAGGGACAGGAATGGATGTTGCAGGTTCCGGGGTTTAGGTGTTTTAGTAAGCTCAGAGAAGGAGGCAAAAGAGGGGGAGGTGTGGCGCTGCTAGTCAAGAGCAGTATTACGGTGGCGGAGAGGATGCTAGATGGGGACTCTTCTTCCGAGGTAGTATGGGCTGAAGTTAGAAACAGGAAAGGAGAGGTCACCCTGTTGGGAGTTTTTTATAGGCCTCCTAATAGTTCTAGGGATGTAGAGGAAAGGATGGCGAAGATGATTCTGGATATGAGCGAAAGTAACAGGGTAGTTATTATGGGAGACTTTAACTTTCCAAATATTGACTGGAAAAGATATAGTTCGAGTACAATAGATGGGTCGTTTTTTGTACAGTGTATGCAGGAGGGTTTCCTGAAACAATATGTTGACAGGCCAACAAGAGGCGAGGCCACGTTGGATTTGGTTTTGGGTAATGAACCAGGCCAGGTGTTGGATTTGGAGGTAGGAGAGCACTTTGGGGACAGTGACCACAATTCGGTGACGTTTACGTTAATGATGGAAAGGGATAAGTATACACTGCAGGGCAAGAGTTATAGCTGGGGGAAGGGCAATTATGATGCCATTAGACGTGACTTGAGGGGGATAAGGTGGAGAAGTAGGCTGCAAGTGTTGGGCACACTGGATAAGTGGGGCTTGTTCAAGGATCAGCTACTGCGTGTTCTTGATAAGTATGTACCGGTCAGACAGGGAGGAAGGCGTCGAGCGAGGGAACCGTGGTTTACCAAGGAAGTGGAATCTCTTGTTAAGAGGAAGAAGGATGCCTATGTGAAGATGAAGTGTGAAGTTTCGGTTGGGGCGATGGATAGTTACAAGGTAGCGAGGAAGGATCTAAAGAGAGAGCTAAGACGAGCAAGGAGGGGACATGAGAAGTATTTGGCAGGAAGGATCAAGGAAAACCCAAAAGCTTTCCATAGGTATGTCAGGAATAAGCGAATGACTAGGGAAAGAGTAGGACCAGTCAAGGACAGGGATGGCAAATTGTGTGTGGAGTCTGAAGAGATAGGCGAGATACTAAATGAATATTTTTCGTCAGTATTCACTCAGGAAAAAGATAATGTTGTGGAGGAGAATGCTGAGCCCCAGGCTAATAGAATAGATGGCATTGAGGTACATAGGGAAGAGGTGTTGGCAATTCTGGATAGGCTGAAAATAGATAAGTCCCCGGGACCTGATGGGATTTATCCTAGGATTCTCTGGGAGGCCAGGGAAGAGATTGCTGGACCTTTGGCTTTGATTTTTATGTCATCATTGGCTACAGGAATAGTGCCAGAGGACTGGAGGACAGCAAATGTGGTCCCTTTGTTCAAAAAGGGGAGCAGAGACAACCCCGGCAACTATAGACCGGTGAGCCTCACGTATGTAGTGGGTAAAGTCTTGGAGGGGATTATAAGAGACAAGATTTATAATCATCTAGATAGGAATAATATGATCAGGGATAGTCAGCATGGCTTTGTGAAGGGTAGGTCATGCCTCACAAACCTTATTGAGTTCTTTGAGAAGGTGACTGAACAGGTAGACGAGGGTAGAGCAGTTGATGTGGTGTATATGGATTTCAGCAAAGCGTTTGATAAGGTTCCCCACGGTAGGCTATTGCAAAAAATACGGAGGCTGGGGATTGAGGGTGATTTAGAGATGTGGATCAGAAATTGGCTAGCTGAAAGAAGACAGAGGGTGGTGGTTGATGGGAAATGTTCAGAATGGAGTAGTCACAAGTGGAGTACCACAAGGATCTGTTCTGGGGCCGTTGCTGTTTGTCATTTTTATCAATGACCTAGAGGAAGGCGCAGAAGGGTGGGTGAGTAAATTTGCAGATGATACTAAAGTCGGTGGTGTTGTCGATAGTGTGGAAGGATGCAGCAGGTTACAGAGGGATATAGATAAGCTGCAGAGCTGGGCTGAGAGGTGGCAAATGGAGTTTAATGTAGAGAAGTGTGAGGTGATTCACTTTGGAAGGAATAACAGGAATGCGGAATATTTGGCTAATGGTAAAGTTCTTGAAAGTGTGGATGAGCAGAGGGATCTAGGTGTCCATGTACATAGATCCCTGAAAGTTGCCACCCAGGTTGATAGGGTTGTGAAGAAGGCCTATGGAGTGTTGGCCTTTATTGGTAGAGGGATTGAGTTCCGGAGTCGGGAGGTCATGTTGCAGCTGTACAGAACTCTGGTACGGCCGCATTTGGAGTATTGCGTACAGTTCTGGTCACCGCATTATAGGAAGGACGTGGAGGCTTTGGAGCGGGTGCAGAGGAGATTTACCAGGATGTTGCCTGGTATGGAGGGAAAATCTTATGAGGAAAGGCTGATGGACTTGAGGTTGTTTTCGTTGGAGAGAAGAAGGTTAAGAGGAGACTTAATAGAGGCATACAAAATGATCAGGGGGTTGGATAGGGTGGACAGTGAGAGCCTTCTCCCGCGGATGGATATGGCTGGCACGAGGGGACATAACTTTAAACTGAGGGGTAATAGATATAGGACAGAGGTCCGAGGTAGGTTCTTTACGCAAAGAGTAGTGAGGCCGTGGAATGCCTCGCCAACATTGAGGGCATTTAAAAGTTTATTGGATAAACATATGGATGACAATGGCATAGTGTAGGTTAGATGGCTTTTGTTTCGGTGCAACATTGTGGGCCGAAGGGCCTGTACTGCGCTGTATTGTTCTATGTCTATGTCTAAAAGAGGAAAGCGGCCCAACCCCCCACACAGCAGATAGTTCAAGCTCCAATGAACCCAGTAACCACCCACCGCACAGCCACATCAGACAATGCGGAATTTCTATATTCCACCCCCTTAACAGTGACCCAATTACGGGAGATGTGCAATAAGATCACACCGTTCCTCCCCACCTCAAACCCCCGCCATTTCTTTGCCACAGTTAAGCATCAGGCGACCATGTACGGCCTGGATGAGCGAGAGCATGTAAAGCTCACCGTTTTAAGTTTAGATCCTTCAGTAGCAGCAGCCCTCCCCGACCCACAGAATGTAGGAGGAGGCGCCCTTGCAGAAATGCATACTGCGATCCTGGATGCGATCGGGTATAACCGGGGTGACCCCGTAGATGGCCTCAACAAATAAAGGCAAAATAAATCCGAGCACCCCACAGCGTTTGCTGGACGCCTGTGGATCCACTTTGCAGAGTCTTTGGAGACTTAGACTGTGCCCATTTGTCCCCAGACAACATGGCCAAATGGACCCGCACCCTTATCTCCCATGCCACAGAAACAGGACAAACAGCTTGTGCGAATTATGACGCCCTCAGAGGAAGCCCACAATGAGAAATGGGTTTTAAAAAGATTGTCCCGCACCTGGGAGCAGTCTGTACAAAACAAACCCGCAGTTCGGAAACCCGAGGAACAGCAGGAACAGCAGGCAGACATGCATCCAGTTAAAACGCACCAGAACCCCGCATGGGTAAACGAAGGAAGGAACAGCCCCCATAGAAACCACCGGAATGTTACAATTGCAGAAAATTAGGACATTACGCACGAGAATGTCAAGCCCCCCTGAAACAGCAACGGAATCAGCCCACAAATGCCCCCAAACCAGCAAAGACACCAACAGCCCCGACCCTCCACCCAGGGAACCATACCCAAGGGAACAATGCACCAGAGAGCCTGTTCCACCTTATATGCCCCAGGGGTCATGTTACAACTGTGGGCAGTCAGGACAGTTTGCCCGAGATTGCAGGAGACCCCCACCAGCTAGTCTAGCCCCCAGATATGAAAGAGAACACCACCCACAGCAGCTACAAGGTCCCAGCTGCCCCATGAAAACTGTGAGCGCTTCCCCATCACTTCTCATGGCAGCGTTACCTCAGCAAGGCCACTTCATTTTTGTTTCACTCCTTCCTTTCTTCTTCGGTCACGCTGCACTCCCTCCATATGCTAGTTACCCCCCAGCCCAAATGTGATTTACGATGTCCTGTATTCTGATGGAACCTGCAGCATGTTCTATGTTGTTTGTAAGTTTTGTTAAATGTTGTATGTCAGACAGAAATTTTTTTTCACGGCCCCATGCCTTTTCAGCAGAAACCTTTGAGGACTTGCCCACAGAGACTCACTATTGCCAGACACTAGTTCAGCGGAACTAGCTTGTCTGCAGAGACTTGCTGAGATACCAGACGCCCGTTCATAACTGCCCTTCTGGTTCGAAGGAAAGAACCATTACGGCAACCCCACCATGATGACTACATTTCTTGCCCGTTCTTGTCAGTTGCTCAGGCAGTGGAGACACAGCTTGGGACCCGCCCTGCCTGGGAACCCCCCCTCTGGTCAACTACGCTCGGGTAGGAGAGACACGGCATTGGTAGCCGTCCTACCCGGGGACTCGATCCAACTCTTACCCGTCGCGGCCCATACGCACCTCATTTTGGAAATTTTAGTTCAAAAAGTTTTGTTTTGTTTCAGGTAACCCTTAGGTTGCCAACCACATGCTATTTACATCCTGAAACATTTGGATGGTGAATTGCGCAGTCTGCGAGACGGCTCGCACTGGTTCATTATTTGGAAGCGTGTCTTGTCCTAAAATTCGGTTTTTGGAGAAAAAAAAAGGAGGGAGTCGCACAGAGTGACCAATTATAAAGGGAGTAATTGGCACGAAAGGACAGACAGACTATCGTACGAGATGTTAAACAAAGATAGTTACAGACACTATGCTTGTTTCCACAGAACTCCAGAAGATCCAGGACCAGAGAAGGAAAGAAAAGAAAAGGAAAGCGAAGAGCCATGAGGACTTCCTCCACATGGATCAGCATCATACTAATGGACATTTGGTTGCGAGTGAACGCGAAACCCATGACTTCAAGCCCCCCAGCCGTTAGTGTTTCACTTCCCCACAGTACCCAGAGCCCAGTCACCAGAGACACAACATCATCTTGGTGTGCCAGATTTATAACCTGGTCCTCTCTGTCATATGTAATAGAAACCTTACTGGTATTAGCGATACTCTGCTGCATCGTGCCGACTATGCGTCTAAGGAAATGGAGAAGGGGAGCCTACCGCGCTCGAACCCCGGTATATAGGATCAGATCCCCTATGTTCGGTTACGACCAGACCCGCGACCCCAGCAATCTATAAGAAAGAGCATTCACTTGAGTTTTATTGTAAATAAAGAAATGTAAAGAACTGTTCATGAGCAAATTGTACGATCCTGAGCTTGACTGCCAAGCCAGGAAAACTGTGCATAAACTGCTATGATTTTGTTGTATGGTTGAGGAAGGTAGAATGATGAAATGTTTAAGTGAGTTCAGTGTATTAAGAATAGTTAGAGGTTCCCAATTTATTGTTTTGTAATGCATGTCCCTGTTTGACATAGCGCCCTTAGAATTGTTAGTTAAAATTTTTTAGCATAGTTATGGTCAGTGTAGAGGCCATGAAGGAATTGCCCCCCCAGGTCAGGGAATGGAAAGCAACACAGTTATGTGATCCTTCACGCTTCGCATTAGGATCACAAGGAGGGTATGTAGCCACTTAAAATGGCCAACTCCCGATTTAAAATGGTGAACAGAAAAGGCTGATGGGAACATCAGCCAACAAGACAAAAACCAGCAGCTGCAGGTTGGCTGTGTATTTACCTCTGGAAAGGCCAGACAATATCGATACCAGCAACCATCAGCATAACAAAACAACAGCCACCTGCATACTAATGAGCAATCCCCGGGAACAATAAGCAACATTTCGACACACAAAGCAAAACCAGACTCTTCGGCGCCAGCAGAAGCCTACACAAAAGGAGGTGAACGAGCACCTCAAGACCGCCCATCGATCAGGGAACCGCTCCAGCATTGGAGAAAATCGAACCAAGCGATTGGGACAAAGTCCAATCACTTGGGACCAGGTACAGAGTCCACCCCGAAAGGCGGGAAGCCCCTGGGGACTATAAGAATTGAGCTCCAAATTCAAATCGCTCTCTTCTTCTCCACCTCTTCGCTCTCTTCACGTTCTTCTTCCTGCCTGGGTCACCCAGCAACAACGAACCAACATTGACCGTGACCAGAGCAGTGAAGATCGAAATCGTAAGTCTTAATTCAACGCTCGCTACGAGATAGGCGCTCCTAGCTACCAATCTGTACCAACTTCGAATCCCGCAGGCTCAGAACCCGAACGAAAGGCCATTTGTTTCCCTGACCTGGTGGGCCAGTTCAAAGTTAAGTATAGGCCTGTTAGTTGTAGAAGTAGCTTAGACGTAGAATTTGTGCATGAGTAGTGATTACTGTGTATAATAAATGTGCTTTGATTTAAATCTTACTAACCAGTGTATTGGATTATTGATCATTACTCGGACTTGAACCTCGTGGCGGTATCATAAAGATACCTGGCGACTCGAGAGCAAAGGTAATAAAACAGAGCAATTGAACTAAGGCAAAGTCAGCAACAACGTATACACAAGGGCAGGCATTCCTTCATTACACAGTCATAATACAGTCAATAGGGAAGACCGTCTGGTGGCCATCTACTCCGCACTGGTTGCCTGCGCACTTCAGGGATTTGATTGTTCTTGGCCTTAGATGTATTCCTAGGTTTGTCTGTGGATGTCTCTACCTTTGAAAGCATTACAGTCTCTTTTGCAGAAGGGAGACAAGTAGCAGCAGGGGATTCTTCGGCAATCTCTGCTTCAGTAGATTGATCAGAGGTCAGTCACATAATCAAGTTCTATGGATGGTGTTTCCACTTGAGGTAGTTCTGTCATTCATGGTACTTGATGCGTTATGTACTCTGGGATAACACAGGCTGCAACGGGATGCAGCTTTAACCAAAAGATACTCCAGACCTTGAAGTTAGTTCAATCTGATTTATTGAACCAGTAGCACAGTTAGCACAGTTCTCTATGAGTTTGACTCTCTGCTAACTTAAGTGTGGTTACTCTGTCTGACTGAACCAGACTAGCTCTTATCCACGTGCTGGAGGTGTAATACTGTACATACACCCTGACTCACTCTGTAGGTGTTCATCAGTGGAAAGAGGCAGAGTGTGAGTGCCTCGTGCCTTTTATAGTGAGATACCACCCCTAAGTGTCCTGCCTGCTCATTGGTCATGTCCTGTTCTCTGTGTTTATTAGCTGCCTGTCTGTATATCATTGTCTGCATATCGTGACATCTCCCCTTTTTTTAAATGTTTTGTTGGCATTTGGGAACATACTTACATGTGGTGGCATATATTACCATATTTACAAGCGGTGGCATATGTGAACGTATTTACATGTGAAGACAGCTGTCTAATGTGAGAAAACAGAACATAGCAAACAAAACAAATGTTCATCAGTCCAGTCTCTGGGGCTTGCGTCTGATCCTTGTCGACCGCCGGAGAGGTGGTGGTGGGGATGACGGCAACTTGACAGGCGGGATGGAAGCCTGACTGGTGGCCTCGTAGTTCGATGTATCAGGAGGTGGCAAAACAAGTGACGGAAACGGAGAAGAAAGCGGTTGCGGGCAGGCAACGTTGCGCGGTGCCCATCTGTTTCATCGCACAACAGAACCATCAGCCATACGTACAACATACGAGCGGGACACATCCTGTCGAACAACGACCAGCTGGAGCAAACCAGCCACCATCCGGTATCTTGATCTTGACAGTGTCTGCCGGGGATAGCACGGGCAAATCGGTGGCATGAGCATCATAGCCCTGCTTTTGCTGGTTTCGGAGCTGCTGCACCTGCTGCAGCACCGGGAGGTGATCCAGGGTGGGCAAGTGTATGGCTGGAAGTGTCGTCCGCAGGTCCCTGTTCATCAGGAGTTGAGCCGACGACATGCCAGTGGACAGTGGGGGCACCCTGTACGCAAGCAGCGCGAGATAGATGTCAGAAGCAGAATCCGCAGGCTTGCAGATGAGCTGTTTCACTATGTGCACCCTTTTTTCAACCTTCCCATTGGACTCCGGATATTGTGGGCTGGAAGTGACATGTTTGAAATGGTATGACTTGGCAAACATAGACCACTCGTGGCTGTTGAAGCACGGGCCATTGTCACTCATGACAGTGAATGGGATACCATGCCTGGAGAACGTCTCCTTACAGGCCTTCATGACGGTCCGAGATGTGAGGTCTGAGAGCTTCACGACTTCAGGGTAGTTGGAGAAATAGTCAATAATCAACACGTAGTCACGACCATTCGCACGAAAGAGGTCGATGCCAACCTTGGACCACGGGGAAGTCTCGATTTCATGCTGCTGGAGTGTCTCCTTGCTCTGCGCTGGCTGGAAGCGTTGACAGGTCGCACAGTTGAGGATCATGTTCGAGATGTCCTGGCTAATACCGGGCCAGTAGACAGCCTGCCTGGCTCTGCGTCTGCACTTCTCGACGCTCAGGTGTCCCTCATGGATTTGGCGGAGCACCAAGCTCGAGTGGAATGACAATCCGGTCCAGCTTGAGGAGGATACCATCAATCACCGTCAGGTCGTCCTTTACATTGTAAAATTGAGGGCATTGCCCTTTCTGCCAGTCATTGGCGAGGTGGTGCATGACACGCTGCAAGAGGGGGTCTTTGGCTGTCTCCTCGCGGATACAAACCACCTTCTCATCAGACACCAGGAGGGTGCTAGCACACAGCTGCATCTGTGATTCAATCTGCCAGATGATTTCCAGCGGTTCACTAGGCAATGTGATGGAGCGGGATAATGCATCAGCGATGATGAGCTCCTTGCCAGGCGTGTACACTAAATCAAAGTCGTACCTTCTGAGTTTGAGGAGGATGCGCTGCACCCGAGGCGTCATGTCATTCGGGTCCTTGTGAATAATGTGGACCAGAGGCCTGTGATCCGTCTCGACAGTGAATGTCGGCAGGCCGTAGAAATAGTCGTGAAACTTGAGAATGCCAGTGAGAAGACCCAGGCATTCCTTCTCTATTTGTGCAGACCTTGTTTCGGTGGGCGTCATGGCCCTCGATGCGTAGGCCACCAGTGCCCAGAATGAAGTGTCACCGCGTTGAAGCAGCACCGCACCGATGCCATCCTGGCTCGCATCTTATGAGATCTTCGTCTCCCTGTCTGGGTCAAAAAATGCCAAGACCGGTGCAATGGAGGGCTTGGCTTTCAGCTCCAACCACTCTGCCTGATGTGCTGCCTTTCACTCAAAGCCAGTGGTCTTTTTCACCAGGTTTCGTAGGGCCATGGTGTGTGAGGCCAGGTTTGGGATGAACTTGTCCAGAAAATTGACCATGCCCAGGAAGCGCAACACCGCCTTCTTGTCTTCAGGGACCTTCATGGCTTCGATGGCCTTGACCTTGTCTGTGTCCGTGTGCACGCCCTGCTGAGAGATCTGGTCACCTAGGTGTTGTGTTATTCACCCTGGGGTAACACGGACTGCAACAGGATGCAGATGAATGGTAAAGCATGCACCAAACGTAGACGTTGGTTCAATACGATTTATTGAACTTCTGTAACAATGCACACAGCTGGCTGTGGGTTGACACTCTACTACTCTACTACTCTAAGTGTACTAACTCGAACTTACTAGACCAGGCTAGCTCTGATCCACGTGTAGAAGGGGCAGCACGGTAGCATTGTGGATAGCACAATTGCTTCACAGCTCCAGGGTCCCAGGTTCAATTCCGGCTTGGGTCACTGTCTGTGCGGAGTCTGCACATCCTCCCCGTGTGTGCGTGGGTTTCCTCCGGGTGCTCCGGTTTCCTCCCACAGTCCAAAGATGTGCAGGTTAGGGGGATTGGCCATGATAAATTGCCCTTAGTGTCCAAAATTGCCCTTAGTGTTGGGTGGGGTTACTGGGTTATGGGGATAGGGTGGAGGTGTTGACCTTGGGTAGGGTGCTCTTTCCAAGAGCCGGTGCAGACTCGATGGGCCGAATGGCCTCCTTCTGCACTGTAAATTCTATGAAAAAGGTGCTAACTGATATAACACTCTGACTGTCACTACAGTTGTCACCAGTGGAAAGAGGCGGAGTGCTGATGCCTCGTGTGTTTTATAGTTGGAAGCCCCCCTCTGGTGTTCTGTCTGGTGATTGGTTGTGTTCTTTCCTGTATGTTGATTGGCTAACCTGGGTGTCTGTCACTGCCTGTTTTTACCTCCTGATTTACATGGGTGCATATTATGACACTAGGAACTTGAGTGTCGTCATGCTAAAGCAACATTTGGACCTGTTCAGCTTCAGGCCAATGGCATGAACACGGCAGAATACCTGCTGGAGACGGGAAACATGCTCTTCAGGGGTCGTGGACCATATGATGATGTCGTCCACGTACACAAAAACCCCTTCAATGCCCTCCATCATCTGCTCCATGATGCGACGGAAGATCTCCGATGCCGAGACAATGCCAAATGGCATGCGATTATAGCAGTATCTGCCAAACGATGTGTTGAAGGTGCAGAGCCTTCTGCTGGACTTATCCAGCTGGATTTGCCAAAATCCATGTGATGCATCTAACTTGGTGAAAAAGCGTGCGTGTGCCATCTCACTGGTGAGTTCCTCCCGCTTTCGGATGGGGTAGTGTTCACGCATTATCTTCTTATTGAGATCCTTGGGATCAAGGCAGATGCTCAGGTCTCCCGAAGGCTTTCTAACACATACCATTGAGCTGATCCAGTCAGTTGGTTTGGTTACCTTGGAAATGATGCCCTGCTGCTGAAGATCCTTGAGCTGTGCCTTCAGGCGCTTCCTCAGCGGAGCCGGGACCCAGCGTGGTGCGTGGACCACTGGCTTGGCATCAGGTCGGAGCAGAATCTTGTATCGATATGGTAGCATCCCCATCCCGTCGAACACATCCGTATACTGAGCGAGGATGTCGTCAATGCCGGCCTGAAGATCCATATTGGAGGATGTCGTTGTGTAAACCCGCTGCACGCGGTTCAGCTGCTTGCAGGCATGCGCGCCAAGTAGCGATGTCCTGTCTGGCTTGACAATTTCAAAACTTAACCGTGCATAGGTGCTCCGGTTGGAGATGAGTAGATGACAGGATCTCACTGCCGTGATGGCATTTCCGTTGTAATCCTGGAGCCTGCAGGCTGCTGGAAGGACCTTGGGGGGCTTCATGATGCGTTTGAAATCTGCCTGTGAGATGAGGTTGGCAGAAGCACATGTGTCCAGCTTAAACTGGAAGGAGCAATGGTTGACCTGCATCACCTCACGCCATTCGTCTGCAGAATCCACAGCGAGGATGGATTGAATTTGTGATGAGTTGGATGTGGCATATTCACATTTGGTAATGATGCCCACACAGTAGGCGGAGTCCAGGCATTCTTCCTCTGGATCCGTTGTGCTGTCAGGATCAGAATCCTGTAATCGTTGTTGCACACTCTGAACGCGCCGTCGTCGGAATTGGGAGCGTTGGCCCCTGACTGGTGGTGCAGACCTGCACAAGGCTGCATAGTGTCCAGGCTTCCCACAGTTTAAACATCGCCTGCCTCTTGCAGGGCAGTGTTTCTTGAAGTGGGCGTTGCCGCAGTTCGAGCACGTCATGACATCGGCGTACTGACGCTCCGCGCGTCGTCGCACATGCGCAGTGCGGATGTCGGCCGCTTCGCTATCCCGTTCGCATCGCGCTTCCCTGGGGCCCTGGGAAAAGCGTGCAAAATGGCCGCTTTAATCAATGCTGAGGCGCTGCATCCGGGAGATGGCCTGCACACTCTCTGCCTCGTGGGAGGTAAGTTTCTCATTTTCAGCCGATTTGTACTGGGCATAGCGATTTTTGGCGTGCTCATGCACTGTGCATGTTTCAATCACCACTGGCAGGGTCAATTGCTTGATTGTCAGTAGCTGCTCTCTCAGAGGGTCAGAGTGAACTCCAAAAACGATTTGGTCTCTGATCATGGAGTCATCAATATCACTAAAGTTGCAGGACAGCACCAGCAGGTGGAGGCTAGTTAAGAAGGAGTTGAAAGATTCATCTTTACCTTGTAGACGCTGTTTGAAAATGTAGCGCTCGAAGATTTCATTGGTGTCCACTTAACAGTGACTGTCAAACTTGTCCAGGATGGTCTGAAACTTTGTCTTGTCCTGGCCTTCGGTGAAGTGAAAAGAGTTGAAGAGTTCGATGGCTTGATAACCCGCTGTTGAGAGGATAAGCGCGATCTTCCTTGCATCAGATGCACCCACGAGGTCTGAAGCTTTGATGTACAGCAGAAACTTTTGCTTGAATGTCAGCCAGTTGGCACTGAGATTGCCGGAGGTCCTGAGCTGGTGAGGAGCCTGAATCTTCTCCATGGTGCCGGGTACATTCGCTGGTCATCACGGAATGGACTGAGGTAAACCACCTAGATTAAACAATCTCCTGGTAGCATGTCGTGTTATGTACTCTGGGATAACACAGGCTGCAACTGGATGTAGCTTTAATCAAAAGAAACTCCAGACCTTGATGTCAGTTCAATCTGATTTATTGAACCAGTAGCACAGTTCTCTCTGAGTTTGACTCTGCTAACCTAAGTGTGGTTACCCTGTCTGACTGAACTAGACTAGCTCTTAGCCAATTGCTGGAGGTGTGATACTGTAAATACACCCTGACTCACTCTGTAGATGTTCATCAGTGGAAAGAGGCGGAATGTGAGTGCCTCGTGCCTTTTATACTGAGATACCACCCCTGAATGTCTTGCCTGCTCCTTGGTCATGTCCTGTTCTCTGTGTTCATTAGCTGCCTGTCTGTGTATCATTATCTGCATGCCTGCATTTCATGACAGTACTGGAACATCGATACATGTAGATAGCAGCTAATCTATCTGCGTATTGTCTCAACACTAACTCATCTCCAGCTTGTATGCAGTAAGAGATTGGACCAGTTTGAACCAATACAGCTGCAAGAACCCACTTCTCGCTAGTGGTATAGCTGCACACTAATACTTTCTCTCCTTGTTTAAACAAGCATCTGCTCAAATTACCTTGTCTTCTCATGATCTGCGATTGCTGATTGCATTCTATTATCTCGAACACCTCATGCGGTACGAGTAGATCAAAGATAGTTCTCATCTTCCTCTTCATTATTAATAATGGGGAACTCTGTGTAGTCATATGTGCGGTGTTGCAGTACGTTGCCAAGAAACTGTTTTACTGGCAACATAATCAACCTTCGTCCTTAGTAGCTTTCACTGCATGCTTCAAGGACTGGACAAACCTTTCGGCTAAACCGTCATGGATGTGTGGCAAGGTGCTGCTTTTACATGTTGAATAACACTCGTATTTAAGTAGTCTTCAAATTCCTTAGATATAAACTGTGGAACGCTGTCAATCACTATTTGTTCTGGTTTCCCAAATTGCTGAAAATCTCATCATGTTTTTCAATGATTTGTTCTGCGGTCGTTGATTTCATCAGGGCCACCTTAGGCCACTTGGATTGTGCTTCTTCTATGACCATGACAATGTGCCATGCATATGGACCAGCAAAGTAAATGTGTAGATGTTGCCAAGGCATTTTAGGCCACACCCATGGATGCAGTGGGGACAATGGTGGTGCATTCCTTACCCGCACACGTGACTGGCACAGTACAACTGTTTCCTCTATCTGGCCATCGTTTGCTGGCCACCAAAAGTAGCTCTATTTAAGTTCCTTCATGCAAACTATACTTGAGTGTCCTTCATGTAATTGTTCCAGTACACTGTGGCAAATCTGGAGGAATTATTACTCTTATCCCCCACAACAGGCATCCGCCTTGTATTGCCAACTCGAGTTTATATACAACTTTAATTCATAGACACATGGAAAATAGAAGCAAGATGAGGCGATTCTATCCTTTGAGTCTGCTCCGCCATTTATTATGATCATGGCTGATCATCAAGTTCAATACTCTGATCCGCATTTCCCCCTCATTTCCCTGAAACTCTTTAGCTCCAAGAGCTGTATTTAATTCCGTCTTGATATTACACAACATTTTGGCCTCAACTACTTTTTATGGTAGGGAATTCCACAGATTCACCACTCTCTGGATAAAGCAATTTCTCCTCTCCTCAGTCCTAAATGGTTTACTTACCCCTTAAACTATGGCCCCTGGTTCTGGACTCCCCCACCATCGGGAACCTTCTCTTTGAATCCACACTGCCTAATCCTGATAGAATTTGATAAGTTTCTATGAGATCCCCTCTCACTCTTCTAAACTCCAATGAATACAATCCAAACCAAATTAGTTTCTCCTCATATGAGAGACCCACCACCCCAGGATTCAGCCCGGTAAACCTTCGCTGTACTCTCTCTACAGCAAGAACATCCTTCCTCAGGTAAGGACTCCAGAATTGCACACACTACTCCAGGTGTAGCCTCATTAATGCCCTAAAATATTCCTATACTCAAATCCCCTTGCTATGAAGGCCAATATTCCATTTGCCTTCTTTACTGCCTAACTCTGCACTTATTTTCAGCAACTGATGCACGAGGATACCAAGTTCTCGCTGAGAATCCACCTCTCTCAATTTACACCCATTCAAATAATTGTCCTTCCTATTTTTTTCTACCGAAGCGGATAACCTCACATTTATCCACATTATTCTGCATCTGCCATGCATTTGCCAACTCACTCAGCCTGTCCAAATCACAACAATTAATTAATTGATATTGATTGTCACATGTACCGAAGTACAGTGAAAAGTATTTTTCTGCGGCCAAGGGAACGTACATAGTAGACAAAAGAATAGTCGACAGAGTACATTGACAATAGTACATCAACAAATAGTGCTTGGTTACAAGAGCCAACCAAGAGCAGCATAGGGCATTTTGAATAATGAAGCATCTCTGCATCCTCCTCACAGCACATCCTCCTACCCAGCTTTTTATCATCTGCAAATTTGGAGAAAATACATTTAGTTCCCTCATCAAAATCATTAATATATCATGTGAACAGTTGGGTTCCTAGCTCAGATCCCTGCGGTGGCCCACTAGTCACTGCCTGCCAATCAGACAAAGACTCATTTATTCCATTTTTTTGCTTCCAGTGTGCTAACAAGCTTTCTATCCATCTGAAAGGACTACACGTCATCCCATGAGCTTTAACTTTATGTAGTAATCTGTTATGTGATACTTTGTTGATAGTCTTCTGAAAGTCTAAATAAACCACATCCACCGGTTCTCCCTCGTCAACTCTACTAGTTACATTTTCAAAGAATTCTAGTAGATTTGTCAAGCATGATTTTCCTTTTGTAAATCTATGCTGATTTTGTCTGATTATACCACTGCTTTCCAAATGGTATGAAATCCTTGACAATGGACTCTACTACTGATATTAGGCTCACCTGTCTATAGTTCCCTGTTTTCTCTCACCTCCCTTTTTGAATAGCTGGGTTATAGTAGCCACCCTGCAATCTGTAGGAACCATTCCAGAGTCCAAAGAATTTTAGAAAATGACCACCAAATGATCTACTATTTCTAGGGCCACTTCCTAAAATACTCTGGGATGAAGATTATCAGGCCCTGGAAATTTATCCACCTTCAATCCCATTAATTTTCCCCAAACCATTTCTCTACTAATACCAATTTCCTTCAGCTCCTCACTGAAACTTGAGTTACTCAGAACTTCCAGTACATTATTCATGCCTTCCGTTGAGAAGACCAAAGCAAAATACGAATTAGTTCCTCAGCCATTTCTTTGTCCACATTATAAATTCCCCCGTTTCTGACCTATATGAGATTTTATCAATCTTTTTCTCTTTACATACCTATAGAAACTTTTACAGTTAGTTCCCTGCTAGCTTAATTTCATATTGTATTTTCCCCTTCTTAATCAATCCCTTGGTCCCCCTTTGCTGAATTTTAAACTGTTCCCAATCCTCAGGTCTTTCGCTTTTTTTTGCTAATTTGTATGCATCTTTGTTGAATCTCATACTATCTATAATTTCCCTTTTAAACCATGATTTGGCCACAGTTCCCTTTCTACTCTTCTGCCAAATAGGAATAAACATCTTTTGGAGTTCACCTATTCATTCCTGAAGTACCTGCCATTGCCAGTCCACTCTCCTTCCTTTCAGTAATGTTTCCCAGTCCACCACAGCCAGCTCATGCCTCATACCATCATAGTTACCTTTATTGAGATTCATGACCCTGGTCTCAGAATCAACTACCTCACTATCCACCTTGATAAAGAATTCTATCATATTATGGTCGCTCATCCCAAAGGGTTCTCTCACAACTAGATTGCCAACTATTCATTTCTCATTGCACAGCACCCAGTCCAAGATGGCCTGTTCCCTTGTTGGTTCCTCACCATATTGGTCCAGAAACCCATCCCGTATACACTCCAGAAATTCCTCCTCTATTGTACTGTGACGAATTTGACTCACCCATATGCAGATTAAAGTCACTCATAATCACAGATGTTCCTTTATCACGTGTATCTCTGATTTCCTGTCTAATGCTATTCCCAACATTACCATTGCAGTTTGGTAGTCTGAATGTTTTTTTGCTCCTTGGTGTTCTTAACTCGACCACACTATCTGTACCAATATCTTTTCTCAATATTGTATCAACATCTTCTTTAATCAACAATGCAACTCCACCACCTTTTCTTTTCTGTCTGTTCTTCCTAAAAACTGAATAGCCCTCGGGATCCGGTCCCACTATCTTCCACTTTAACACCATTTCCAGTACATTCCCCATCACTGGATCATTTCTGGTATGTCGTTGGACTTGAGCTGCAGTCACTGGAAAGTGTTCTATCTGCACAAAATTTAAGATATTTTCACTGCTGGGTGGTATCCGACCAGCAGGCAAAGGAAAATACGACAACGTATCAGCATTGGAATGGCTCTCTGACTGACACATTTGTTCTCATATTAATGTGCAGATAAAATCAAAGACCAACGTTAGAGCCTACTTGTTGCCAATGAAGGAATAGCTTTGTGTGGCCCAAGAATAGCTGTTATGGACCTGTGATCTGTTAAGGATATGAAGTGATGACCTTACGGGAATTTGTGAAATTTCCTCACGCCACAAGTAATACTCAATGCCTTCTCCTCCAAAGAGAACTGCAAAACCTCCTTGGACCATATGAAGTGCCAGCTCCGCAGTTTTCCCACTTAACTCTACTTTGACTGCGATGCATCCTCGTAGAGGCACTATTTCCTCAAGTAGATCCTCAGGATGACATCTGGCTCCAATGATAGGTGACTTAATTTCTGTTCATAGATAGTCTCAGGAATTAAGGAGATGTCTGCCCCCCATCGACCTCCATTTTGCACAGGTTGTCCATTCATTTTTGGAATTACCCAGAACCGATGTGATTCACCTTATACAGATGGTACATTCAATGTTAGTTCCTCATCAAAACAATCTTATGTTCTTCCACATTGTGAATTTTCTTAGTTGAATTTTTTTGTTTTTCTTTAAGAAATGTTCTTTGTTTTTCCTTGAACGGTGGAGTTGAGGCCATGATGAAATCAGCAATGATCATATTGAACGGTGGATCAGGCTTGATAGGCTAAACTCCCTACTCCTGCTCCTAGTCCTTATGTTCGTATGGTCTAAGAAATAACTATTCTGACTAATTCCACCTTCCAGCTTTTAGTTTGTAGCCCTGTAAGTAACAGCACCTCAAACACCAATCTGGTGTTCTTGATTAATAAGAGGATCAGGGGTTATGGGGAGAAGGCAGAAGAATGGGTATGAGGAACATATCAGCCATGTACCAGCATGGCTGGAACAGACTCAGAGGAGACTCAATGGACCGAATGGCCTAATTCTGCTCCTGTATCATGTAGTCTTACTGTCGTCTCTGAAGAGACTGTTTTACTCCAGCAAGCTCTTGCTATGTGACCAGTTCTGTCACAATTTCTGCATTGGCTTTTCGTGCTCCAGCAATCAACCTGTGAATGGCACAGTGATAACACGCCTGGTGCTTGGTAGACTTTTTCTGGGCAGCAGCTAGTTTATGGATCCTCATGCCTACTCTGAGCTGAGAAGCCTCTTTAGCAACAAACTCCATTGAAACTGCAATATGCTAACTTTAAACTTAGATTTTGTTCCGTTAATAATCTTTTCTGAATGGCCTCATTTATCAACCCACAAACTAAGCGATCTCCAATGGTATCATCAAGCGAGGGCAGCACGATATAAAGTGCACAATATCCACTTGTGGATAGCACTGTGGCTTCACAGCGCCAGGGTCCCAGGTTCGATTCCCCGCTGGGTCACTGTGCGGAGTCTGCACGTTCTCCATGTGTCTGCGTGGGTTTCCTCCGGGTGCTCTGGTTTCCTCCCACAGTCCAAAGACATGCAGTTAGTGACCAAAAAGGTTAGGAGTGGTTATTGGGTTACGGGATAGGGTGGAAGTGAGGGTTTAAGTGGTCGGTGCAGACTCGATGGGCTGAATAGCCTCCTTCTGCACTGTATGTTCAAGGAGTCACAAATTTTGCAAAACTCTGTGAGGCGTTTGAGGGTCACGACTGACTGCGTACCCCTTTCACCCTCTAGCTGATTCCTTCAGTGAAATCAAAACCTCTTCACGATAATTAATAGCATTGGTGTTTAATGGTCTTCTAATACTTCAACCAATTCTTGATAAGTTTCTTCACCGGGTTTCTCAGTTGGACCAAACCTTTGAGCAAATTAAAAGTTTTGCTTTCAATTGGACTAAGAAAAGCAGGGATTGAGTTTCTTCTGAAATGTTATTGTCCAGGATAGGATAGTGGATTGTCTCTGCATATTTTTCTGAGTTTTCCTCAAACAGATCCATGGTGCCAAAGTTTCCCACCATTTTTCAGCGATATCGGAATTCTCCCGCAACTTCTCTCATATCATAGTTTATCTTAAATATGGTCAATAAGTCAATTGTAGTAACATGTGATGCCTGATTTTTTTTTTTGCCCCCTCTACCTCTTTGTCTTACTCTATTAGACGTGGCAAGGTCTGCAGTCTGATCTCATTGGAGTGCCGTTTTTTTTTCGGAATGGCCCAACGACAACTTTGGTTTTCTTTTTCCCTTCGAAAATGTGTTTTTTATAATCCGCCTCTCATCGCCAGTTTAATTTATCTATTGTGTATTATATTTTCAGGATGAACGAAAGGATTTGCTGAAGCGCGTGCATTGTACGCAATAATCAACAGAGGTTTGATTAGAAGGTTGTGATCTTCACAAAGGCTTGGTCTAGACTGACTCTAACCCTGCAAAGTGGCCTATGATGTCATAAACTATCACATGATAGTCTCTTAAAAGGACCATGCAGCAACTCACATATATAACAGTGCGCATTTATAAAATATACAAAAACGAGGAAGATGGTTAATTCTAACCAGAAAATTGTTTCAAGAGATGTGTAGTAACATTTTTATATATTATAAAAATATATATAAAAATAAAAATGTAATTCTCTATTGATTTCCTTTTTAGGTGCTGGATGTCAGTACAGAAGGCAAAGAAGAGGTGTTTTATGGACCAACGCTACCTTTTGCTTCCAATGGAATAGCAGGATGTTTTCTCCCAGCCCCTTACTTTACATGTCCCAATCTACAGACACTGCAAGTGCCTCATCACAGGATAGGTGCTGTGTGAGAGCATAAAGCTTAAGGTATCTGTCCAAGTGCAGTGTGAACGAATGTGGGTATATGTGACATTGACAGTGGTTTTGATATTTTCACCATTTTCTGTGCATAGGCCAAAGCCTATATCCAATTGCAACATGTCCCAGTCAAGATCACAAACAAGCAGCCTACCTTTTCCTGGATGCATTGTAAAATACCTTAAATTCTCCGTAGGAGTTCAATGTAGCTAGTACTACTGTTTCTGTCAGAAAACAAGTGGCATAAAATTAGGATCGATAGTGCCTGCTTGTTGGGCAGTATGGGTGCTGTTTGGGTATCAAAAGTGTCTGTAGCATATGCACATTTTGGAGGTGAGCTGCAACAAACGCAAATTGATAAGAGTGTTCTTGTGCATACAATGGATAGCCGTTAGAAGTATGCAGAACAGGCAGCATACAAGTGATTTGACACCAGTGGTGTCATTTGGGAGCTCAGCTTTCCAGCAAATGCAGTGTCTTACCCTCACATGAGCACCCATTCAGCAGCAAGATGGGCCCCTGTCACCCAACAGTGCTATTTAAAGGTGTTATCAACTACTTACAGTTTTAGTTGTTGATTGATTTATTCAGGCTGAGGTTGCAGTTCTACAAGGGCTTGATGCTTTCCATATCTTTTTACGGTTGAAAAGGTCTACAGAGAGCGTTTTTTTCTGACTTTAAAACTTTTATACAAATCAGTTTGCCCCAGATGAGCAGCACGGCGGCGCAGTGGTTAGCACTGCTGCCTCATGGCGCCGAGGACCAGGTTCGATCCCGACCTCGGGGAGTTTGATCATTCTCCCCACGTCTGCATACGTCTCACCCCCACAATTCAAAAGATGTGGATTGGCCACGCTAAATTGTCCCTTAATTGGAAAAAAAGCGAATTGTGCACTTTCTCTTTTAAAAACCGTTTGCCCCAGACATGGTTGCACTAATGGGCGTTCCCCTTGGAATATACCACGACTACGAGAATGAAAAAAAAACCTCAGATCAGGACAAGCTGCCAGAAGAGGGAGTAAGAGTGGGAAAAGTGCTCACAGCAGGAGACCTGGGCTGGGATTCTCCAATCCCCCGGCCAAGCTCTGACGCTGGCGTGAACCACTCCGGCGTTAATGGTCCTCAATTGTCCGGTATGCTCCCCTTCCTAGGGGGCTAGGTCAGTGCCAGAGTGGTCTCCGCAGCTCCAGCCGCGCAGCATGTCCGGCGCGAGTTTGCGCATGCGCGTGGGTTCCCGTCTCCACGCCGGCCCCTGGGCAATATAGCGGAGCCCTACAGGGGCCCGACGCGGAGGAACATAGGCCTTCATGGAACCAGCCCGCCCGCCGACCGGTAGGCCCAGATCGCACGCCAGGCCACCATTGAGGCCCCCCGGGGTCGGATCCCCCCGTCTCCCCACAAGGACGGCCCCCGCACACAGAACTTCCAGGTCCCGCTGTGTGGGACCATACGTGACCCACGCCGGCGGTACTCGACTGAGCTCAGTGGCCCGTCAGGGCCCGGAGAATCGCCAGGGGGGGGGCGCTTTCAACGGCCCCCGACTGCGCAGCGGCGATCCCGCGGGTGCCCAAGAATCTGCGCCGAAGAATTATCCAGCCGGCATCGGGGCGACGTGGCGCCATTCTCGCACCACCCCCGGGGATTCTCCGACCCGGCGCAGGCTCGGAGAATCCCGGCCCTTATCTGTCCAGAGTGTTTAGCTTACTGTTCGCTTCCTTGAACCTTAGCGAGGAACAATGTATGCGATGACTGCTCTTCAGGAAATAGATTGTCACGGGAATCTGCCTCCATCCAAAACCTCTGAACAGGGAAATGATTGCATTGCGAGTGGCTATGAAAGTGACTGCGGCAATAAACATTTAAGGTTCTTTCCACGCTGGAGCCGGAGATATTTCCAAAATCTCGCAGTTTCTTTCCACAGTTGTTTAAGGGAGGCCACAGATGCTCTCTTACTTCATTCTCCCTTGCCAAAGAGAGGTAGGTGAAGCAAACCATAGCTTTTCTAGAAATCTAGGCTTTCTAGTGGTGCAGGCTGCGTGGCTTTGTGGGTGCCATGTGTCAGCTCCACCCTACACTAGAACTAAAAGGGATTCTACTCTCTCAGCATCCAACTGATGTGTAACCACAGGCAGCGAATCAAGCAGGTTAATGCTCATTATCCTGGCAGCTACCACGATACCTTCATTCTGTGACAGCCTGCACTTGCAAGTACGTTTGAGCCAACACTTCAAAGCAAACTAAAGTTACTGGGTGACAACAGCTGTTGTTACAATCTCCATAGCGATGAACAACTTTTTTAAAAAGCTGGATTTCCCAGCAACCAACACAAATAATTGCGCAACACAATTTCACATTTTAAGACTTCTACTCTCATAAATTAACTGAAATTAACATAAACTAAACATTACCTCACAGGCAGCTAATACACCAAACTAAGGAATAGGTAATAATGACAGAAAATGCTGGATAATGTCAGCAGCCCTGGCAGCATCTATGGAGACAGAATAAGAGTTAACGTTTCAAGTCTGTATGACTCTTCTTCAGAAGTCTGAATTTCTAGATTTTTGTGACACTCTCCAAGCCCCTTCACACACTGTAATCCACAGCCAGGATTGCGGCAGTCTGAGCCTGCATTGCAGCAAACTGACCTTACGTGGCTTAAGAATGAGCTTCCACTGCAGCACTCAGACATTGGGTGGAAGCTGCTTGTGTTGCAATGGAAGCTGAGACATCTGTCATCAAATGCTGCATCATGTTCTGGTGCACCAGTGTATAGTTGGTAACCACCTCTCTGCTGGAAAGGATGGGGTCTAGGGTCTCTGCAAAGCCCTATGCCAAGTTGGTGCCAGACTCCTCCAAGCTCCTTAACATTGACCACCAGCTTTTACCAATGCACCCAGCATTTCATTGTGAGTAGGAGGTCCCATTGAAATGTTCATTTGCATTCTCTGCAGCAGATCTCATGTGCAACCTCACCAACTGGTGAGCTGACAGCCATACTGGCCTTGGCTGCAGGCCACTTATGCCTGGTATTTCACTATGTGCAGATCCCACTTCTTTGCGAACTTCTACATTATCCGCAGTGTCCACCCCCGATCTGATGCTCCAAGAGTGAAATTAAGTAACAGTACATTTTCATCATCACTATTCCTTCACTGCTTGGCTGGATTGCTTTTCTTGGGTAGCTGAAAAGTGAAAGGTACAGTGTAAGGCTGTAGTGTTACGAAGGGGGAAAGTGAGAGGTGCATGCTTACAGCATTTGCAGCTTGTAAATCAGAAGAGATTGTGAAATGAGCGTGAGGAGGAGGGATAGGTATGAGGATATCATTGCGTTCAGTGGCCATGGCCTCAGCAGTGGACATCCCAATAATGGCTAGCACCATCTCTCCCATGGAGATTAGGACATGCAGGCGTGATTGATTCCCTTCCATTAGTTTCTGCAGCCTCCAGCTGTGTACCATTTTGTCCTGCAAGGGAGAGGAAAGTGGGGGAGTGAGTGTTGGGCAATCTTTTGGGGCAATACAGCTGTCTTGGTTGAATAGCTGGGAATGCATGCAACTGAAAGATCTGACTTTGAGGCTTGTAACGGCGCTAGATGTGAGATGTTGAGATCGAGCATATGAATGTTAGATACGATTGTTGACTGTTTGTTGGGAGATAGGAAATGGCAGTGTAATGTATTGAAGAGTGTCTGAGGCCAGTGGTACAGTTGTTGGGGATCTGACGTTTCAGGATGCATGTATGGACCTTGACCATTGAGGCAACTGAACGTCTTGCGGCACTGCATCCAAGTCCTTGGGGCTTGCATAATGGCAATGACCTCTATGACTACCTGTTCTGCCTTCTAAACAAGTTTCCTGAAGGTTTCCTCATGAGATGAGTCACCCCTCCTTCCATCTCTTCCGCCAAGGCTTTCATTGTAGAAAACTTTGAGGCCTGCCCTCTCCCATGGTGTGCCATCATTCAATGTTTCACCAAAATTAATTTCCAGCATTTCTGCCAGTCTCTGCTCCAGCTACATGGCACCTCCCTTTAAGAGGTGCAGGCTGGCTTTAACTGCTGCTAGCCATTCACATTACTCACCTGCTGTTGCATCCAGCCAATCAACGGCAATGTTAACACGGGCTGAACACGGAAATCATTTAAAACAGCAGGCAGCAGAAGTTGGTTTTGCTGCCTGTGCCTCAGTCAACAGGTACAGGTTAACTGCACGTCAAGATATCTGTGTTCGTTGTTGGAGGCTAACAAATTTAGTCCCCAAGATTGGTCAATAGTTTCAGGAGCACAATGAAAATCCTGCTTTTATTTGAAGGAGATTCTTTTATTCTGTTAATGCTGAATCTGATTTTATACGCCAGTCTCTACGGTTACATCTACATTAATTTTCCTTTCTCCTTTTTGTGAGGGAAATGGATTGCGAACATGCAGTTGGTGATTCTAGATAACGATTTCTATTAATTTCCTAACCATTAGTCTAATTGTGCAGTTCGTTTAAGTTTAATAATAGGCATCTTCCCCATTTTATATATACACAAGACAGTCAACATAGCCATTCTGTGGTTTATCTCATTATCCCCATTGACAGATTGAAGTTTACTGATTAAACATTAAAGAGTCAAAATTGAAGATAGTGATATTTGTGGATGAATGTTTAACCTGTTCTTCTAGGAATTCTCCAAACTGACAAGTTAATTCTTCCTCCAAACTCGGAGTAGAGGCAAGTCCTATGAATATATGAAATGCTCATCTGCTATTATCACCACCAGTAATTTCCACCTTAAAATAATTTAGCGATGTATTTTTGCAGTTATGCACGTACGTTTATAACTATATCAACCCTTTCATGGACGTGCATATTTTTAGGATTTCTTGGCAAACAAACATGACATTATTATCAGTTGGCTCTCATCATAGTGATTAAGAACCCCCATGAAGATTTTGGAGCAAGTGATGCATTAAGTAGTTAGGTCATTCTAAATTAGCACTACTAAACCCAGGAAAAATAATGTAGATTTTCCAGTTGCCTAGGCTGGGCCACCAGTGTGGGACAGATGATGAGGGGACTCAAAAAACAGGTGGAAGTCACTCTTTCTGAGGCCGTTACACATTGTAAACTGTATGCTGTTCTTAGCCTGATCTAATTTGGTCCTGTGCAAAATATTCTGAGAGATTTGTTTTAATGTTAGCGTACTGGTAACAAGATGGAAATCAACTCGGGCAAGCTTTTCCACTTTTGTCATGGGGCCACATGCTTTGTGGTCATTTCACAGGATTCAGTATATAACTAAGATAACATTAATGCATTTAAGGGTGGCTTTGCAGTACCTTTTGAAGAGTATAAAAACATGGGCATTAACTATGATTTATATGACAGTTGTTGTCTGTGGGAATTTGTTTTAATTATAGAGATGTTTAATCAAAATCTGGGATGTGGAAATTCTTTTTAGATATTCCTCTCTACTCATGTTATTTGGTCAGGGAAGAGGGTGAAAGAAATTATGCAGGACAGGTTTGATTGCTTCATATATTGCGCCTGGGAAGAGTGTCCTGCAGTAAGCATCAAGGTGAAGCAGTCTGGGAAGAGTGTTTTGCAATTAGCATCACAGTGAAATTGACTAGGAAGAGTGTCCAGCAGTTAGCATCGCAGTGAAGCAGAAGAGAGTCCAGCAGTTAGCATCGCAGTGAAGCAGTGTGGAAAAATTGTTCTGCAGTCAGAATCATAATGAGGCAGATTGGGAACCTGCTGATTGGTAAGTAGGAACGGGTGAGTATCTATTCTACTGTTTGATAGTATGCTGAGAATGCATATAAGGGGTCTGTTGTTACAGAGTCAGCATCTGGAGTAGAACAAGTTCCTTAGTGTCACTAATATTCTCAAGCTTGGAAGTAGTAAGGGGTGTGATCTAAGGGCAAGGCATGGCAGGACAGCTTGGTCATGTGGGGTGCTCCCCCTTTGTTATATGGGAAATCCAGTGCCCAGGATTAACATATGTTCAGGAAGTATATCCAGCTGCAGCTACTGGAAATCATGGGCTGGATTCACCATTTTTGGGAATATTTCCCCATGCTGTCGTGAAAACTGTGGTCTTTTATACCAGGAAATCTGGCGTCTAAAGGCCACAGATTCACCGTCTTGCGGGGGGCTAGCAGAGCTCGCAGTTCTAGCTGCCAATACGGCCGCCCGCACTTCCGGGTCAGAGGCCGCGCATGCGCACGGCGGCAGCCTCCAGCGGCCGCTCCGTGCTCCATGGTGGACTCAGCCCGCGGACCTGGACCGCCGAAATAGTGCCCCGCATCGGCCACCCGCCCGCCCCGGACCACCCGCACACATAGCCCCATTCCCGAATGAAGCCCCTGCCCTCCGATCAGCCCTCCCCGACTGTGGCGACCCTGGACTGAGTCCGCAGCCGCCACACGAGTATCACGGACAATGGGACCATGTTAGAACCATGGCGCCGGGAATTCGGCCGGTCGGGGACGGAGAATCGCGGCGTGGGCCTCAGGCAATGGCCCGAGGCGGTGGATACTCGGCGCGGCGTACTCCACGAGTACACCGAATTTCGGGCGGCTGAGAATTGTAAAACCGGCGCCAGTCCCGATATCGTGCGTGAAAATGGATTCTCCGCCCCGTTGGCAAACGCGATTTTGTATCGGAGCTGAAGAGGCAGCTGTCTGTGGGAATTTTGGAACATCCTACAAAGTGAAATTTAAGTGGATAGGAAAGGTGGTCACACCCTAGGCTAAGTCTGCACAGGTAGAACGGGAATGGGTGACTGCCAAACAGAGTAGAAGTAGGCAGGTAGTGCACGAGTCCCCTGGGCCATACCCAGGATGTTTTGCATACTGTTGAGTGTAATGATTTATCAGGAGAATGCAGTAAAAGCCAAGTCCATGACACCACATGTGGCTCAATTGTACAGATGATACGGAAAAAGGGGGGTAGGGCCAAAGTGATAGGGGAGTCAATTGTAAAGGGAACAGATAGGCATTTCTGTGGCCACAAAAGTGATTCTAGGATGGTGCATTGCCTCCGTGGTGCTAGGGTCCAGGATGTCACAGAGCGGCAGCAGCATATTTTAGAGGGAGAGGGCAGGAGCCAACATTTGTGGTACACGTTGGTACCAATGACAGGTAAAACAAAAAGGGATGAGGTCCTGAAAGTTTAATACAAGGAGTTAGATGATAAATTAAGACGCAGGATCAGAAACGTAGTAATCTCAGGATTACACCCAGTGCCGCACACTCGCGAGAGCAGAAATAGGAGGATAGATGGGATGAATGCATAGCTAGAGCTGTGGTGGAGGCTGATAGGTTTCAGATCCCTGAGGCATTGGGACAGGTTCTGGGGAAGGTGGGATCTGTACAAACTACCAACGAGTCCTGGACCTATATCCTTCCAGAGATATTTGCTAGTGACGTTGGGACGGCCTTAAAATATATGGCAGGGGGTGGGTACCTGAACAGGAATTAGAGGGGAGCGAAACTGGGTTAGAAATAAAAGGAAGAAAAAGTGAAAGCAAAAGAGGAAGACTGGGAATAAAACAAACAGTGGTTCTTTTGTCCCTAAAGGTGGGCTCAGTGTATTGAAAAGTGGTAGAAAAGAGTTATGTATCTTTATGCACATAGCATTAAAAAACAAGATCAATGAACTGACAGCACAATAGAGTTAACTGGTATGATCGTATAGCCATTACTGAGACATGGTTGCAAGGAGATCAAAGTTGGGTGATCAATATTCAGAATTATCGACTTTTAGGAAGGACAGGCAGAAAGGAAACGGTGGTGGGGTAGCTCTGCTCATAAAAAAGGAAATAATTACAGTTCCGAGGGACAATCTAGACTCCGAGGATGTGGAGTTGATTCGGGTGGAAGTGACAAATACCAAGGGAAGGGAGTGGTAGGAAAATTTTAAGGCTCCCGAAAAGTAGCCACACTGCAGGAAAAAATTTAAATCGAAATAACAAGTGCATGATAAAGAACACTGCATTAATCATGGGTAACTTTAATTTTCAAATGCTGATTATGCTAATGAAATTAGAAATGGCAGCCAAGAGAATGAATTCACAGAGTACATTCAGGATAGTTTCTTGGAGCAATATGTTATGGAACTAATTAGGGATCAGGCTATTTTGGATCTGGTAATGTGTAATAAGGTAGATATAGTAAATTATCTCAAAGTTATGGATCCCTTAGAGAGTAGCGATCACAATGTTATAGAATTTAGCATTCAGCTTGAGTGTGAGAAAATTGGGATGGAAATATCAGTGTTAAACTCAGAGGGGGAATTATGAAGGTTTGGGGATGGAATTGGCCTAAATGGACTGGTCATATAGATTAATGTAAGACAATAGAGGAGCAGTGGTAGACACCTAGGGAGCTAATTAATAAGTCCCAGCAATGAGGAGGAAAGACTCTTAGGAGTGGAAGAACCTACCATGAATAGCCAAGGGAGTTAAGGAAGATATTAAATTGAAAGCGGAAACATATACAATGGCAAAGGTTAGTGGTAGGTCAGATGATAATCGTTATTAGTGTTACAAGTAGGCTTACATTAACACTGCAATGAAGTTACGATGAAAATCCCCTAGTCGCCACATTCCGGCGCCTGTTCGGGTACACTGAGGGAGATTCAGAATGTCCAATTCACCTAACAAGCACGTCTTTCAGGACTTGTGGGAGGAAACCGGAGCACCCGGAGGAAACCCATGCAGACACAGGGAGAACGTGCAGACTCCGCACAGGCAGTGAGTCAAGCCGGGAATCGAACCTGGAACCCTGGCGCTGTGAAGCAACAGTGCTAACCACTGTGCTTCCATGCCGCTCTCAATGTGGATTCAGAATGCAGCAAAAATGGACTAAAAATGTAACCAGGAAGGAGAAAATAAACTGAGGGCAAACTAGCGAGAAACATAAAAACAGATAACAAGCGTTTTTGTAAGTACATTAAAAGGAAGAGAGAAGTAAAAAAAAAAACAGCATTGACCCCTTAGAGAATGAAACCGGGGAAGTAATTATGGGGAACAAGGAAAGGAAGGGGAGTTAAATAGATATTTTGCATCAGTCTTTACTGTAGAGGATGATATAAGCATCCTAGAAATAGTTTTTAAGAAAGTATGCAAAAAAATTAAATACACTCACCTTCACCAGAGAATTTGTTTTAGGCAAATTAATGGGGTTAAAGGCTAACAGCTTCCTGGACCTGATGATTTTCCCCAAGGATTTTAAAGGAAGTAGGATCAGAGAACATGGGTGCATTAGTATTCTGGAACTGTACCAAAGGATTGTAAAACTGCCAATGTGGTACCCTTGTTCAAAAGGGAGGAGGCAAAATGCAGGAAACTACAGGCCAGTTAGTGTAACTTCAGTTATTGAAAAAATATAACCTATTATTAAGGAGAGAATAGCACTGCATTTGGAAAGTCGTAATCTGATCAAAAGAACAAAGAAAAATACAGCACAGGAACAGGTCCTTCGGCCCTCCAAGCCTGCGCCGATCACGCTGCCCGTCCCAAATTCAACATGGGAAAGTAGGAGATTGTTCATTTTGGAAGAATGAGAAGACGGATTATTATTTAAATGGAGAGAGACTGCAGAAAGCTGTCTCTCTCCAAAGTGACTTGAAGGTCATTGTTCATGAAACCCAGAAAACTAGTACATGGATGCAGAAGGTCATAGGGAAGCCAAATGGAATGCTGGCTTTTATTTCAAGGGGGCTGGAGTATAAATGTAAAGTGCTGTTGCTGCAACTGCTAAAGATACTCGTGAAGTTGCATTTAGAATATTGTGTACTGTTTTGATCCCCTTATTTAAGGAAAGATATATTATCATTGGAGGCAGTACAGAGGAGGTTTACTCGGATGATGCCAGGAATGGAGGGACTGTCATATGAGAAAAGAGTATACAGGTTGGGTCTGTACTCCTTGAAATTCAGAAGAAAGAGAGGCGATTTAATTGAAACATTTAAGATCTTCGGGGCTAGACAGGATAAATGTTGGGAGTGTTAGCAGGAATGAATCCAGAAGAATCACTCGACACACGGGTATGCTTCAACGTGAAACGGTTTATTACACTAGCAGGGAGCAGTCCACTGGAAATACCTAGTATCTGTCCACTGGACATATGAAATCATAAACATTTTGTATAGTTATGGAAACAGCTAAATGGCCCATATCGGCTGGATAAAATTAATTAACAATTATTGGTTACCAGGCAGCATGGAGCTGCATGGTCTGCTCAACAACAGGTGGAGGCCCCCCTTATCGACTGTCCTTGGGTTCTGTGGTTCTGTGTTGCAAGCAGTATTCCGCAGAGGGAGCTGCTGATAAGGGATGTCCCGCTGCATAAGCCATTCCCATGTATGTACGTGGGAATTAACAAGGTTTCACAACTGGTCAAGACCATTAGCCATAAACCACATGATACCTCACAAACTGCTACGTTTCGTTTTGAAGCATGCTTTAGCATTTTATAGGATTGTTAGTGTGTATTATGGTATGTGTGTTAATAAGTGTGTATAATTATAGTTTGTGTGCATTATTACTGTGTATTTGTGATTAATCTGCGTCTATAGATTGTGCGTGGATATGCATTCAACACACATACATATATTGCAGGTTCCTCTGCCCCCGGCCCCACGCCTACAGGAGCATGTTTCCATTCATGGGAGAGTGCAGGACCAGAGGGCATAGTCTCACAATAAGAGGGTGCTCATTTAAGACGGAATTGAGGAAGAATTTCTTCTCTCAAAGAGTGGTGCATCTTTGGTACTCTTTACCCCAAGAAGCTATGTCGGCCGAGTCCTTGAACATTTTCCAGGCTGAGATTGGTAGGTTTTTAATCAATTAAGGCTTACGGAGATACAGCAGGAAAGTGGACTTAGTGAGTGTTAGATCAGCCATGATCTTATTAAATGGTGGTACGAACTTGAAGGGCTAAAAGGCTCCTGTTCCTATTTCTTATGGTTTGGCGTATTGACTTTCCTTACCTACCCTTGACTAAGCCCGTCAAATTGGGAATCTGCAAAGGAAATGGCAATGCCGACTCCAAACCACCAACCACCAACAGAGTAATGATGTTACTGATCTGCAAAACAACATCAGTTTAGGGTAATATAGACTTGTATTTTGCCTTCAGCTTATTCCAATGTACCGCAGCACACATTAACAATTGGTCAATCAGAATGAAGAGGTGCATGTTAGACTTTTCCAAAATCTGGTTGATACCACACATTTGGGCATCAACATCTGTTTACATAACTTCATGTTCTCGCATACCACAAAGGGTATTCTAAGATCCACCATTCTGAGATGTGACGAGCAACGTGGGTCAGATTCTGCTTTTCAGGCAGGAGTTATGATATCCTCATTTAAGAGGCTGCTGTAAGCTTTTTAAGGTAGAAGGTATACAAAAAGAATTGGAATATGAGGTAATGAAATAATCCTCTTATTTTCAAAAAGCATTGAAACAAGTATGGAGCACTAAAGCCTGGAATTTGAGATCATTAGCCAAATAGTGGCATCATTTTTTTTATTCGATCATGGGATATGGGCACCGCAGACTGGGCCAGCATTTATTGCCCATCCCGACTTGCCCTTGAGGAGCAGTTAAGAGTCAACCAACCACGTTGCTGGAGTCAAATGTAGGCAAGACCAGGATGGCAGATTTCCTTCACTAAAGGACATTTGTGAATCAGATGGATTTTTATGACAATCGCCAATGGTTTCATGGTCATCATTAGACTTTTAATTCCAGATTTTTATTGAATTCAAATTTCACCATCTGCAGAGGTGGGATTTGAACCTGGGTCATTACTCTGGGTCTCTGGCTTACTAGTCCAGTGACAATACCACTACACCATCATCTCCCCAAGAATTCAGCTTTGCTGGGTTGCCAAGATTTTCAGACTACTAATATAGACATAGAATGTACAGTACAGAAGGAGGCCATTCGGCCCATCGTGTCTGCACCAGCCCTTTCGAAGAACGCCACACTTAAGCCCACACCTCTGCCCCGTATCTGTAACCCAGAAACCCCACCCAACCCCTTTGGGCACTGAGGGCAATTTAGTATGACCAATCCACCTAACCTGCACGTCTTTGGACTGTGGGAGGAAACTGGAGCTCGGGAAGGAAACCCACGCAGACACAGGGAGAACGTGCAGACTCTGCACAGACAGTGACCCAAGCCAGGAATTGAACCTGGGACCCTGAAGCTGTGAAGCGACAGTGCTAACCACTGCTACCGTGCCGCCCGAATCCGATCTCATCACTCCTCTCTCTTGCCTATGGAGCTTGAACATCTCCCTGTGTCTTGCCAATCACAAAATGTTAAGTTTGGTCAAGACTTCCTCTGCCCCGTTCTACTGTATTGCAATGATCCTTCCACTGTTTTTCTGATTGCTGCTATGCTTTATTTGTAAATATTGGGGCTGTTTCTGAATTTTAAGTTATAAACAACTGGACAGTAACTGCACCAAAATGATTCTGATGGACCTTTTGGATATTCATTCATGGGAAGCGGGTGTCACTGGCTGGGCAAGCATTTATTGCTCACCCTTAATTGCCCTTGAACTGAGTGGCTTGCACGGCCATTTCAGAGTCAACCACATTTCTATTGTTCTGGAATCACATACAGACCAGACAAGGTAAAGATGGCAAATTTCCTTCCCTAAGGGCATTGGTGGAGCAGATTATTTTTCTCATGACGATCATTTAATGATCGTCATCAGACTTTTAAAATTCTAGATTATTATTAAATTCAGATTTCACCATTTGCTTTTGTGGGATTTGAACCCAGGTACCCAGAGTATCACCCTGGGCGTCTGGATTACTCATCCAGTGACGGTACCACAACACCATCACCTTCCCATTACCAGTAATGCTCCGCACCCTCTCATTTTTGCAGAAGGCTACCACTGTTTCAAGTAGCAGGCCTGCCTTAAGATGCAAAGCAAAGTCTGATGTATGTCATTGTATGGAACTGGTTAGAGCATGCTTTGTACATTCTCCAACCAGTCTTACAGATGATACACTCAAATAGGCCTTGAAAATACATCCCTCTATCCTGCATTCTTTCAACGGTTTTATTTATTTCTGAGTCAAGATAAATATGCCTCTTTGATTTATAATAATAATAATATAATAAATGCTTATTGTCACAAGTAGGCTTCAATGAAGTTACTGTGAAAAGCCCCTAGTCGCCAACTCCGGCGCCTGTTCAGGGAGGGGTCATTCCAAAGGTAAAAATTTCTCTTCCCCTTGTTCTCCCAGGCTCCTGAAATCCTTTTTGGCACAGGGCCTCCATTCCACATTCACCTAAGTCGCCAACTCAGGCGCCTGTTCGGGGAGGTATCATTCCAAAGGTAAAACTTTCTCTTCCCCTTGTTCTCCCAAGCTCCTGAAATCCTTTTTGGCACAGGGCCTCCATTCCACATCCACCTATGTGATTAGCTTTCATTTGAACCATGAATCACCCCTTTCCGTTTCAAGATCTCAATTTATCTGTGGCAAAGAGACATTAGTTCCAATACTTTAAGAATGTGCCTTTAAAGACTAATTTGAGTAACACAGTCTGTTCCACTCACTTAAATGAGAAAATTACTTCTTATTGTGCCCAAAACTGTTATACCATAAGTCTCCAAATACAATATGTATTATAAAAAATCAAATTATATCACCAACAGTTCTATTTTGCATTATTTTGTCATCTCATGCAAAATATTTATTAAACATCTCTGCCATTCCGTTCGTCTGCAGTGCATGATGCTCCCTTGTGGCTCCAAGTAGCCTTTTTTTTTTATTCCAATTAAGGGGCAATTTAGCATAGCCAATCCACCTAATCTTTGGATTGTGGGGGTGAAACCGACGTGGAGAATGTGCAAATTCCACATGGGCAGTGATCCGGGGCAGGGATCAAACCCGGGTCCTCTACGCCATGAGGCAGCAGTGCTCACTGCGCCACCATGCTACCCCAAGTAGCCTTTTTAATCCTTCTAATTATGTGTTTATAAAAACTTTTACTATTTCCATTTCCAATGACCACTCATCCTTCTCTTCTGCAATAAATAGAATCCCAATTTCTCTAACATGTCAATGTAACTGAAGTGTGTCTTTCGACCATTCTGTTAATTTCTGCTCTTAATGCCTTCCGTCCTCCATTTGTCATGCATATACAAACATACGAATTAGGGGCAGGAGTAGCCACTCGAGCCTGCTCCGCGATTTAATAGGATTAAGGCTGATCTGACTGTAACTGGGTGGCTTTATATATCATGCAACTAGACATTGTTTAGAGGTCCCCTGCGCCCTTTACAGGGGAACTTGTATTCTGCAAGGTTCGCAGGGAAGTTAATTATTCCCACCCCATAAGATACTTGTGGATTTATAACACATACTTTCATCTAAGCCATTTATATAAGTTTTAAAAAGGTGAGGCCCCAGCACTGGTCACTGTAGCACACCACTTTATGTATCCTGCTTTTGTAAGGGCAACATGGACTCCACACCGAGTAGGTTGAAACAATTTATTGTATATAGCTCCAGTAGTTCGCGACTGGATCCTCCCTCCATCGGTGCCTAAGCTGGCCAACTTTATATGTGGTACAACTGTACATTGTTTAGAGGTCCCCCGCCCTCTCAACGGGGGAGCTCATTGTGGTGGTATGCATCACTGTAAATACACAAAGGGTTAATGTAAATACACTACGACTAAGTAAACACTAGAGGGAGCACCAGAGACGTCATGACATGCAGACATACAGCTAATGAGCACATAGAATAGGACACGACCAATGGGCAGTCAGGACACCGAGAGGTGACACTACCACAAGGGGGCATTACACAACCCATATATAAGGACAGGGCACACATGCTCTGTCTCTTTCCACAGGCAAAACTTAGAGAGTAGGACAGGGGCAGATCAGAAGCATCACACCCACTACGTGGCTTAGAGCAGACTGGTTAGTTAGACTGAGTTACTATAGCAAGATTAGCAGGAGAGTCGAACTCATAGAGAACTGTGCTAATGGTTCAATAAATCACATTGAAGTTACGTCAAAGTCTGGAGTATCTTTTGGTCATAGCTGCATTGAGTTGCAGCCTGTGTTATCCCAGAGTACGTAACACAACATGGTACCAATAGTGCCTGTTGAATCTATATAATTCAACTCAGCAATATCCGTGACTACCAGCAACAGCACCCAGGCAAGATGATCGAGATTCCGGTACCTCAGCAGCTCAGGTACCACGGCAATCTCAGTGCCAACTGGCGTGCATTCAAGCAGAGATTTGATATTTACATGGTAGCATCCGACCTAGATGGCGTGGCTGATGCTGAGAAGATAGATCTTCTATTCACCATTGCGGGTGAAAGTGCAACAGAAATCTTCAACTCCTTCAAGTACTCCAAAGGGCAGGACAAGAGAGACTTCCAGACAGTCCTGGACAAGTTTGAAAACTATTGCAAGGTGAACACAACAAAATCGGTAAAACTGGCGCCAATACTCACCACGAGGCAAAGGTAGGCTTGCAACAGAAGCAAAAGGCAATTTTGATTGGCAGCCATCTTGCGCAAGGAGCTGCACATGCGCAGTTCCCAGGAATAAGTAAACCGACGAAACAGTGTTTTGCTCTTGCGCGAGAAACCGCACATACGCAGTTGCGAAAAGAGCGCACAATGAAGGAAAAGCGATCTGCGCATGCGCAATCCATTCCTACGCTCTACGTCACAAGCGTCATGGCGTCAGAGGCCCTGGACCATACCCACTTGAAGGGGGAATGTCCAAAAATAGTGAAAAAAAATTTTAAAGCCAGAAAACACAATTCTTTCACCTGGAACGACAGCACAATGCCTGAACTTCGACCAGTGGCTGAAAGTAACCTCCGCAGAACCCTGCAACAAGCAGTTAGCACCACCCTAAGAGATGATTTAGTCCTTGAAGACTACGACTCAGACGATGATTTCATCATTGGACGTGGCGACCTCAGTACCAAATCCGAACCGCAACGAGATATGTTGCACATTGAAGCATCCGACACAGTCATGAACGAGTTCTTCAGATTTGAGGATCCTCAGCCCAGCATAGACGACATCCCGACCCATGAGTCCAGGATTCTGCTGCGACCTGATGCCAAGAGACAGATAGCGGTACAAGCGTCCACAGCGAGCTCGTTGACAGACTCCACTATGGGAGCAACGCGAGACTCCAGAGTGCAGTCCTTGCATGCACAAGATCATGATCATCTAGCAACCTTACCTGAGCAACCAGCAGCAGACGATTCAAGTTTGCCACGCTCAAGTGCACAGCAAGACGACTATAACAGTCTACCATGCTCACGTGAACAACAAAAAAGACTATGACAGTCTACCCAGATTATTTGAGCCACCAGAAGACGACTCTGACAGTCTACCCAGCTCATCTAACCGGCAAGAAGACACTGAAGGTCTACCCACTGTATGTGTAACAAGTGACAAAGGCTTCACAATTCCCATACAAGATGTGCGACATCTCAGTGAGACTGACAAATCTCAGCTAGTATGTACAGAGGCACTCGACAATCAAAGTGAGGCTACTAGTGACTCCAGTGACACCACGTTAATTCAAACCTCATCTACTCGAGCCTGAAATGGCGGGAAGCATCGACAAGCCAAAGATGATTCAAGTGAACCGGACATACTCCAGATGGGGAGCGCCGAGGAATCAGAGACGGCACGCTCAATGAAACAGCAGATGCCACAAAGGACACTGACACAAGTAACTTTGTGCAGGACTCGAATTCTCTACTCGGTGTGGTCATTGAGCACAACAAACACAACATCAAAAACAACAAAAACAACAACACAGACAACAACAAGAAGCGTACCAGAGGCAACAAACACAACAACAAGCACGACAAAACCAACAACACTGGAACAACAACTGGTACGACATGGTACAACTCTGCAAATGCAGGACACTGTGACAGCACAGCTCAAGACAATGGCAAGTGTGCAGACATACCATGACATAATAACGCATCTTACAAATTCACGTCTGCGGCACTACAAACAACCAGACCAGCTTTCAAGGCATCTGACATATGGCATCAATATCGCAAGCACAGACACCAGTCCAGGTCAGACAGGAAAGATGACATCAAGAATCGCTATCACAAGCATCGAAAAAAAAAGAGTCCAAATCAGACAATGAAGTGATTTGACCATTTGAACACCTCCTGAAGACTTCTTGGTTACATAAACACCAGGACACTGACGGTGTCACAAGGAAATGGCAACATCAACATCGACACTCCATAACAGCACAAGAAAGCCACTCGACCGTGTAAATTCATGAACTTTGGACTCCTAACTATTATTTGGTATTGTATAATCCTCAACGTCATCATAACTATTATTTGGTATTGTATAATCCACAATGCCATCATAACTATTCTTTGATCTTGTATCGTCATCACAGGTCATCATAACTTGTACTTATTTACCTGTTTTTGTTAAATTTTTCTTTAACACTGTACAGAAAATATGTAACACGAAAAAAGGGGGGATGTGGTGATATGCCTCACTGTAAATACACAAGGCGTTAATGTAAATACACTACGACTAAGTAAACACTAGAGGGAGCACTAGAGACGTCATGACATGCAGACATACAGCTAATGAGCACATAGAATAGGACACGACCAATGGGCAGTCAGGACACCCAGAGGTGACACCACCACAAGGGGGTATTACACAACCCATATATAAGGACAGGGCATACATGCTCTGTCTCTTTCCACAGGCGACACTTAGAGAGTAGGACAGGGGCAGATCAGAAGCATCACACCCACCACATGGCTTAGAGCAGACTGATTCATTAGACTGAGTTACTATAGCAAGATTAGCAGGAGAGTCAAACTCATAGAGAACTGTGCTAATGGTTCAATAAATCACATTGAACTTACTTCAACGTCTGGAGTATCTTTTGGTCATAGCTGCATCGAGTTGCAGCCTGTGTTATCCCAGAGTACCTAACACAACACTCATATTCTTTGTATTCTATTTTTTACTAATTTACAGATTAACATACAAGTCCTGTACCACTGGCCAATTCATAGTAATCAGTTCAAATTTCCTTTGTTTTTTTCTCAATCTTTCTTCTCTTACTTCTCTTATCTGCTCCAGCGTATGTCTTTGCATTTCCTCTCCCTAAAGTTTAATATTTTACCGACCATTCCTATTCACTATACTTATTTGTAACCCCTCTTCCATATGCCTTGAGATTTGGGGCTTCCCTCGACTTCACCAATTTAATTCCTTCCCCATTATTACGTTTATCTGCTCTGCAGTGACATTATCCATTCATTTTTGGTGAAACCTGCCTCAGTTGCAAATCTTTCTTCTGTCCAGAGCTTGTCCGAGGACTCTGGAAACCTGAAACACTCCCTTTTTACACCATTTGTCAAGACATACAACAATGTGCCTGATGTGTTTATTCTTAGCTAACCGGGTGCACAACCCTATGTTTTAAAAAACTAACTCCACAAATAGAGCGCGATCTACCGGCTGTTGACTCCAGCAGGATATTCCGGTCCCACGGTGTACAGCTTCCCAGCAACGAGGGGTGCAGTTAACATGAAATCCCATTGACAACAGAGGGTCGGTAAATCCCACCGGCGGGCTGCCTCCACTGCCAAAAAACATGCACGGGTTGGTCGGTAAATCCCACCCATAGTCTATCAAAAAAAATCCATCCTGTTTTTCCATGTCTCATCCATTCCAACATGAATCATCCCCTTCTGAAATCATGTGCATCCACTACAATTTTTGTACCCTGATAACTGGGAGCTAACAGACCATTTGGAATCTTCCGGTAAAAACTGTAATGTAATGTATCTATTTTTCTGTTGAGAAAATCCCCAATAGTACTACATGACCTTCTAAACACTCTCACTTCTTCCTGGCTGTGTAACTACATGGTCCATGTTGCTATTTGATTGCTCACTGTTTTCCTCCTTGAGTTGCCACCATAGATATGCAGTAGAGTAAAGACAGTAAATAATTCCAGTTCTCTTTGTCTATCCTTCCCAAAGCCAGTGCACAGTCTTGTTCTGTTTCACTATCCTTCTACTGTTTTCCTTAATGTATAATATCCCTTAAGCTCAGCACTTGGAGCTTAAGCGAGTCCATTTGTGGACAGACTACAGCTGTCTTAGATGCACTTTTAAAAGATGGGAAAAGTAATGAAATGAACAATAACTTTTCAAAGGCTGCTTATCATTATCAAAAACATGGTTAAGATATTGATAGTTTTGTACGTAATAATTATTTGCTGGACAGCACAGACCTTTATAGTAAATTGTCAGAGTTCAAATGTTGCATGCTCCTGAAAATTTCGAAAGCAATTTAATGTTATCTGCAGTGATGGTTCTGTGTTTTAGATCACAAAATGGATGAATATATTTTACATGAAAACTTCAGCAAAAAATTAATTGTGAACCTGTGCATATATTTCAAATGACAAGTCTTATACGCTACACATTTGTATTCAATGCCACGCAATCTTTTGAATTGTGTAACGCTTATTGTAATGATGCTGATTTCCCAGAAATCAGTCATTTCATGTAATGTGGCTGCGGTGTATGCAATCTATGCTGTCCATTGCAGCAACTGACCACAGATTCCTTGACAACAAACCTAAGACCTCTACCACCTAGAAGGTTGGAGGTTCATGGGAGCAACGCCACCTTAAACATTCCCCTCCCAAGAGGAGGCTCCACAAATATCCCCATCCTCAACGGTGAGGGAGCCCGACATGATGTGCAAATGATGAGGCCGATGTATTTGGGATCATTTTCAGCCAGAAGTGAAAGATCCATCTTGATCTCCTTCTGGTCGCCACCTCCATATATGCCATTTTTCAGCCAATTTGATTCATTCCATGTGATATTAAGAAATGGCTGACGGTACTGGGTTTGGCAAGGCCCTGGCAACATCCCAGCTGTAATACTGAAGACTTGTGCTCCAGAACTAGCCATGCCCCGACCAAACTGTTCCTGTACAGCTACTATACAGGCATCTGCTCGGCAATTTAGAAAATTGCCCAGGTAAGTCCTTTACACAAAAAGCAGGACAAATCCAACTCAGCCAATTACTCCCCATCACCCTACTCGCAACCATCAATGTGTTGTTAACAGTGCTATGAAGCGGCAATAAAAAAGAAAATGCCAGAAATACTCAACAGCTCGGACATAAAGGACTTAGCAATAACCTACCTGTTCACTGACGGTTAGTTTGGGTTCTGCCAGAGTTTCAATGCAGACCTCATTATAGCCTTGGTCAAACAAAATAGCTAAATTCCAAAGCTGGGGTGAGAGTGTCTGCTCTTGACATCCTGGCAGCATTTGACTGAGTGTGGCGTAAAGGAATCCTGGAAGAATTAAGTCAGTGGGAATTAGGAGGAAAGCTCTCCACTGGTTAGAGTCATAACTAGTATAAAGGAAGATGATTGTGGTTTTTGGAGGTCAATCATCTCGGTCCCAAGATATTGCTGAAGGAGTTCCTCAGTTCAGTTTCCTAGGCCCAACCACCTTCAGCAGCTTCATCAATGACTTTGCTTCCATCATAAGGTCAGAAATGGGGATGCTTGTTGTTTAGTACCATTCACAACTGCCCCATACTGAAACAGTTCAGTGTCCATGTACAGCTAGACGTGGGCAATATTCAGGCTTGGGTTGATAAGTGGCACATAATGTTGGGCCACAAAAGTGCCAGGCAATTTCTACCTCCATCAAGAAAGAATATAACCATCTTCCCTTGGCATTCAATGACATTACCTTTGCTGAGTCCCCCACCATCAAAGTCCTAGGAGATTACTATTTTACTATAAATTTGTACATACATACATATATATAATGTATCTAGATATATTAAATATCTATTAAATATATATAAACAAAAGCAGGTCAAAAGTTGTGAATTCTGAGGCACGTTACCCATCCTGTACCCTCTATGAGTCACAAGTCAGGAGTGTGATGAAATGCTCTCCACTTACCTGGTTGAGTGTAGGTCCAAAAACATTTTACCAGCTCAAAAGCACATATCCAGGACAAATCATCTGGCTTAGTCAGTGCCCTAGCCACCACCTTAAACATTTATTCCCTCCACTGCCAACACACATTATTAGGAGCATGTACCAGCTACTCACCAAGCCTCTGTCAACTGACAACAAGAAGCTGTTGAGTGGAACTGCAGGCATGTGTTTCAGTGCACGTGTCCAGAGTTCAGTTTTCTTCCATGCAATGGCTGTGTAAGCAAGAATTAGCACTATTCTTAAAACTATCTGATTATGTAACATTGGTATGTAGGACTGGGTTGTGTAATATTTGATCGAAGACTTTACAGACAGCACTTTTTCAAAACCTGAATTCTTTCACGGAGTTTTAAAAACTGACTGGAATTTAACATTCATTTAAGACAGAACCAATTCTGTCAAGCTGGTTGCAAAATACCTATATTCTATAATGGGATCTGTGTGGTTTGAGATTTGCCTTCACCGGTTTGCAATAAACAGGTGGAGCAGCTAATTGTCCATTACAAACCTGCCTGGTTTCAATGGAAAAGAAATGGGACCGATTCTGTTATGACCGGCTTACATGCTCCCCCAGATTCCTGCTCAGGCTGTTCATAGAACACAGTGGGGTGGGTTTTTACGTGAACAGCCCTTGAAAAAGCATTTGGAGAGTGACGGGGAGTCGCTATCTTTTCACATTGTCTTACAAAAATATTGCCTTATTTATTGATGTGAGAATCGAACAAAACAGCAGCTTTGTAAATGACAATTGTCGAAAGCATCTTGTGTTTCAGTATTTTAAGATTAGAGTATTTCATTTTTGTGGCAGAGTTTTCACAATCCTACCTGTTGAAAATACAAAGGTAAAACTGGTTACTGCAGTTCAGTATCACTCAATGGTCTAGATTGTGTTTCAGAACATGATTCAAAGGCCACCCATGTAATGTATCCCACATTGCTTCATTGTTAGTATACTGTGGACATTCCATCTGTTGTGGAAAGGCCTTGATGCATCTCTTGTGTTATGGCTTTGTGACTTATGGGCTTTCACATTCATAATAAAACTCTCATTAATCCATGCTGCACAATGTCTGGTGCAATAGCCCAAAATTTAGCCTCATTATTCACCACATATTTTGTAGAATGCGTGTTATATTCTCATTAAACTTCAATGTATTCGCTACTGTTAATTGTGAAGATATATAAGTGTGCACTGCAAGTTAATAAGAGATTTCCGCTCCAGCACTATTAACTCTGTTGAATCTCAATACGATGATTTGATGTTTTACCAATCAGGGCTGTGCCAGCACAGTTATGTTAGCCATTCATATAAACCCAAGGACTGCGGGCTACTATTTAATAAATTTTCCTGTTGGAATGGAGAAACATGAATCAAGTCATTGAACAAAGTTTTACGTGATGTGGAATCTATTGTTATGGGCTTCCTTAAGAAAATAAAAATAGAAAAATGCGACATATAATGTACATTGATATCTGTACAGCGGTTTATATAAATAAAGTAACATGTAAAATAATACATTTCAAACTATGTTCCATAATTTTTTTTTAATGTAGCTGATTTCTAACTATAAGGTACTGGTAACTGTCTCTTATCCAGGAGCTTAATTGCAGGTAGTTTTTCAAGATTTTTTATTACTGAAATAAGATACTGAATTTTGAAAATATCCCCTACATTAAGATGCTTGTCCCTGCATCAAACTTCAGGTTTACACATATTTGAGTCATGAATTTGAATGTTTTAAGAAATATCTCTAAATAAGTGCTCAATAGAATACAGGAACAACCAATCATTATTTTCCTGTGCTAGTAGCATCTGCTTGTCAATTTGAAACATAAGAACTCGTTATATCTGTTGTATTATGTGCCTGCATGTCATTGTATTGAAAAGGTGCTCCACAAAGCAAGAGTTCCAGTGGGACTGGAATAGCACCACCCACATGTATCGAGTCACATGGTAGGAGACTCAGAGAGAATACTCTGGAAGCAGCTGACATGGAGATAGCACCATGCATGACGATATCTGGAATCTGTAAATATTTAAGGATTAACAATAAATGATTCATGTTTAAACATACAAGTCTAAGCTCATCATAATTGAGACGGCACAGGCAAACCCAGAACAGAACATGATGCTGAGCAGCCACACCATGTTTCAAATTGGAAGCAGTGGTTGCTTCTGAAAGTTACCATATCAGCAGAGGCATCATAACACAACTTGGTGATCAACGGTGATATGAAAGATGGCATTTTAAATGACGAGCCATAACAGAATCCCAAGATATGAAAAACTAAAATCAGCTAAGCCAGACCAGGAGAGAGTCATGCGCCTGAGAAGAAAAATTAAAGAAAAGTTGAAGAAGCTTTGCTATAGACTTGGAAGTTGAGGAATCCATCAGTGAGTGGAAGTCCATTGCAAGACCTCAGAGTGACGCAGAGTAAAAATACCTGGTCAGGTCACAAAGACAGTTGAGCAAAACTGGAAAAAGAAATTGTAAGACCCTAAGTGATGCAGAGTCAAACAACCTGGTCAATTCAGAAGAAGGGTGAGCAAGAATCACATTCAATAAGCTGTACTTAACATTATAGAATAGGTGGTGGCCCCAGAGGCTCCATAGATTGCAACACTGGGGGCCATGTTACACTGAAATTGTTTTAAAAATTCAAATCGGCTGACCGAGCTTAAAAAAAAATAAACCTGCAGAACACAGATTCCTTTAAATAGGAAAAGCCTGCAGGGTTTAAGAGAAAAGGAACCCTTTTCAGTCAGATACCACGGTTGTTGTTTTAAAAGTTCGTGCAAGTAAAATCTTTTTAAAAGGCAGGCAGAGCAGAGGAAAAGCTGCAGAGCAAAAGACAACGCTGCTGAGTAAACAAGAAAGTTACCTGCTAAGAAACCAAAGGATAGGCAGTGCAGAGGGAAAACATTCTGCAGGGTTAACAGCTCATAACTTTAAATAAACTCTCCAAGCACGGGGCATTCAAAAAAAGCACTACAGAGTTAAAAGAGAAAAAAACAAGAATTACCCAAACACCATGGACAGAAAATTAGAAGAGAGCCCAGAGAGACGTTTTGAGAAGCTGTAGAGAGAGGCAGTTTTGGAGAAAGCTGTGGAGAGGGACAGGGTTTTGGAGAAAAGGCTTTTGAAAGTAAAGTCTGATCTGTCAACCCTTGTGGTTTTTTAGACCACAGGTAAAGACAGTTTTATTTCTCAGTAGGATAGGGGGAAAAAAAGAGTAATTATATTTTAAAAGCCAGAGAAGTCTTGTTTGGAACATACATAGAAGCAGGAGGAGGCCATTCAGCTCTCGGGCTTGCTCCGCCAGTCATTATGATCGTGGCTGATCATCAAGTTCAATACCCTGATCCAGTATCTTATTCCCTCGCCCCCCCACCCCACGATATGCCTTGATCCCTTTAGCCCCAAGAGCTATATCCTTGAAATTACACAAAGTTTTGGCATCAACTACTTTCTGTGGTAGTGAATTACACAGATTCACCACTGTCTGGGTAAAGAAATTTCTCCTCACCTCAGTCCTAACAGGTTTACCCTTATCCTCAATCTATGGTCCCTAGTTCTGGACTCTTCCACCATCGGGAACATTCTTTCTGAATCTACCTTGTCTAATCCTGTTAGAACTTAATATGTTTCTATGAGATCCCCTCTCACTCTTCTGAAAGCCACTGGTGGCCAGTGATGGGATATCCTTGTCCCACAGCTGTCAATGGGATTTCCCATTGAAAACACTTCCCGCTGCTGGGAAACCTGCGGTTGGTTCTTGCTGCCGGAGAGAACAGCTGGAAAACCCTCCTCTACCCTTCAAACCCAAAACCTCCACCACTGAGGAGAATGGCAGCAAGCGCATAGGAAAATCATCATTTCCAAATTCACCTCCATTTCACATAACATCCTGACTCGGAAATATGTTGCTGTTCCTCAATAATTACTTGGTCAAAATTGCGTATTTTCCTACCTGATAGCACTTTGTAGTGGTTTCACTGAGAGCAGACTCAACATCACCTTCACAAGGGCAATTGAGGACAGGCAATAAATTCTGGTCTTGCCAGTGACATTGATACATTTAAAAAAATACTTAAAATCCATCTCCTTCCATAAACTGAATATAATCCTAACCAACTTATTCTCTCCTCATATGACAGTCCCGCCATTCCAGAAATCAGCCTGGTAAATTTTCACTGCACTCCCTCCATAGCAAGGATAAGGACACCAAAACTGCACACAATACTCCAGGTATGGCCTCACTAATTCCCCATAAAATAGCAGTAAAACATCCCTATTCCTATACTCAAATCCTCGCTCTGAAGGCGAACATACCATTTGCCTTCTTTACTGCCTGCTGTACCTGCACACTGACTTTCAGCGGCTGATGCACGAGGGTACCAAGATACTCACTGAGTATCCACCTTTCTCAATTTGCACCCATTCAAATAATAATTTGCCTTCCTATTTTTGCTCCCAAAGCAGATAACCTCATATGTATCCACATTATACTACATCTGCCATGCATATGCTCACTTACACAGCTTGTCTAAATCCCGCTGAAGCATCTCTGCATCCTCCTCACAGCTCACCCTCCCACCCAACTTTGTATCATCTGCAGATTTGGAGATAATAAATTTAGTTCCCTAGTCCAAATTATTAATATATCATGCGAATAGTTGGGGTCCTAGCACAGATCCCTGCGGTACCCCCAATAGGCACAGCCTGCCAATCGGAAAAAGATCCATTTTTCCAAACTTTTGCTTTTAATAATAATAATAATCTTTATTGTCCCAAGTAGGTTTACAGTAACACTGAAATGAAGTTACTGTGAAAAGCCCCTAGTTGTCACATTCTGGCGCCTGTTCGGGTACAGAGAGGGAGAATTCAGAATGTCCAATTCACCTAACAGCACATCTTTTGGGACTTGTGGGAGGAAACTGGAGCACCCGGAGGAAATCCACGCAGACACAGGGAGACTGTGCAGACTCCGCCCAGACAGTGACCCATGCCAGGAATCGAACCTGGCACCCTGCCACTGTGAAGCAACAGTGCTAACCACTGTGATACTGTGCTGCCCAACTCCTTCCTGTCTATTAACCAGGTAAAATCGCATGGGATCAAAGATGAGGTGGCAAGATGGATACAGAACTGGCTTGGGCACAGAAGGTAGCAGTCGGGGCTGGTTTAGCACAGGGCTAAATCGATGGCTTTGAAAGCAGGCGAGCAGCAAGGTTAAATTCCCATACCAGTCTCCCCGAACAGGTGCCGGAATGTGGCGACTAGGGGCTTTTCACAGTAACTTCATTTGAAGCCTACTTGTGGCAATAAGCGATTTTCATTTTTCATAGAAGGGTGTTTTTCTGAAGGAAGGTTGTGTCCAGTTGTGTGCCACAGGGATCGGTGCTGGGGCCTCTGTTGTTTGTAGTATACATAAACGGTTGAGAGGAAAATGTAGCTGGTCTAATTAGTAAGTTTGCGGTGACACCAAGGTTGGTGGAGTGACAGATTGTGTTGAAGATTGTCAGAGGATACACAGGACATAGATAGGTTGGAGACTTGTGCAAGGATTTGGCAAATACAGTTTAATCCAGACAAATGTGTGGTAATTCATTTTGGTAGGTCTAACATAAAGGGGAAATATACCTTAAATAGCAAAACTCTTAGGAATATAGAATGTCAGAGAGATCTGAGCGTGCAGGTCCACAGATCTTTGAAAGTGGCAACACAAATGGACAAGGTGGTCAAGAAAGCATACGGAATGTTTGCCTTCATTGGATGGGGCATTGAGTATAAGAACTGGCAAGTCATGCTACAGTTGCATAGAACCTTGGTAAGGCCGCACTTGGAATATTGCGCACAATTCTGGTTGCCACACTACCAGAGAGATGTGGAGGCTTTGGAGAGGGTGCAGAGGATGTTTACCAGAATGTTTCCTGGTCTGGAGTTGTTAGCTATGCGGAGAGGCTGAATAGACTTGGATTGTTTACATTAGAATGACCAAGGTTGAGGGGTGACCTTATAGAGGTTTACAAGATTATGAGGGGCATGGATAAATTGGAGGGGTCGGTCACCATGGGGATAGATTTAAGGTCCATGGGGCAAAGTTTAGAGGAGATGTTCGAGGCAGGCTTTTTACACAGAGGGTGGTGAGTGCCTGGAACACGTTGCCAGGGGAGGTTGTGGAAGCAGATACATTAATGGCGTTCAAAAGGCATTGAGACAAATACATCGATAGGATGGGTATAGAGGGGTACGGCACTAGGAAGTGCTGAGGGTTTTAGCCAATGGTGGTATCATGACCAGTACAGGCTTGGAGGGCCAAAGGACCTGTTCATGTGCTGTTTTGTTCTTCGTTCTTTCTAACCATCTCAAGATGCCATCCCATGCGCTTTAACTTTAAGCAGTAATCTGCTATGTGAGACCTTGTTGAAAGCCTTCTGAAAATCTAAGTACACCATATCCACCAGTTCTCCCTGGTCAACTTTACTAGTTACATCTTCAAAGAATTCTGGTAGATTTGCCAGCATGACTTCCCTTTTCGTAAATCCGTGCTAACTTTGTCTGATTATACCACTGCTTTCCAGATGCTGTGCTAGCAAATCTTTAATAATGGACTCTAGCAACTTCCCTACTACCGACGTTAGGCTCACTGGTCTATTGTTCCCTGTTTTCTCTCTACCTCCCTTTTTGAATAGCGGGGTTATATAGCTACCCTGCAATCTGTAGGAACCATTCCAGAGTCCAAATAATTTTGACAAATGACCACCAATGGATCTACTATTTCTAGGACCACTTCCTTAAATACTCTGGGATGAAGATTATCAAGTCCTGGAAATGTATCCACCTTCAATCCCATTAATTTTTCCAAACCATTTCTCTACTACTATTAATTTCCTTCAGCTCCTTACTAAAACTTGAGTTACTCAGAACCTCAGGTACATTATTCATGTCTTCCTTTGTGAAGACAGAAGCAAAATACGAATTTAGTTCCTCAGCCAATTTTTTGTTCCCCGTGATGAATTCTCCCATTTCTCACTGTAAGGGGCCTGCATTCATTTTTATCAATCTTTTTATTTTTACATACCTATAGAAACTTTTACAGTCAATTTTTATGTACCTCGCTAGCTTACATTCATATTGTATTTTCCCCTTTTTAATCAATATATTGTTCGGCCTTTGCTGAATTTTAAACTGTTCCCAATCCTCGGGTCTATTGCTTTTTCTTGCTAATTTGTATGCCGCTTCTTTGAATCTAATACTATCTCCAATTTCCCTTGTAAGCCATGGTTTGGCCACAGTTCCCTTTCTACTCTTGTGCCAAATATGAATAATAACTTTTGGAGTTCACCTATTCGTTCCTTGAATGCCTGCCATTGCCTGTCCACTGTCCTTTCTTTCAGTAATGTTTCCCAATCCATCAGAACCAACTCATGCCTCAGACCATCATAGTTACCTTTATTGAGATTCAGGATCCTGGTCTCAGAATCACTACCACCTCAATATCTACTTTCAAAAAGAATTCTATCATATTATGGTCACTTATTTCCCATGGTACTCTCCCAACTAGATTGTCAACTAATCCTGTCTCATTGCACAATACCCAGCCCAAAATGGCATGTTCCCTTGTTGGTTCTTCAATGTATTGGCCCAGAAAACCATCCCGAATACACTCCAGAAATTCCTCCTCTATTGTACTGTGACTAATTTGACTCACCCAATCTAGATGCAGATTAAAGTCACCCTTAACCACAGCTGTTCCTTTATTACAAGCATCTCTAATTTCCTGCCTAATGCTATTCCCAGCATTACCACTGCAGTTTGGCGGTCTGTATACCACTTCTACAAATGTATTTTGCTAAGAAAGACAAGAAAGAGGCTAAAACAACTGAGTTGAAGCAGTTATTTGAAGATAGTCAACCAGAGTCTGAAGGGATTCTAACAAGAGCCAGAATCTGTTCTGTTCCACAAGTATTACTCTATGCCTGCTAACTTTAAGATGGATTGAGAGCTGTCTGTTTCTTTCTTTGTTGTTTAATAGGAAATTGTATAGTTATGTTAAGGGGTAATTGGAAGCTGTTCTTTTTCAGTGTGAAGTTAAAGGTTTTTCAAAATATTTTTATTAAAAAGTTTTAAAGAATATTTTTATTAACCTTTTATACAAAAATACAGACAACAACAGTGTCCATAAACCAAAAAGAACAATAAACTAATCTACGCAACCGCCCCCCGCCCCCATGTACTCCCAATGGAAGACAAGCCATCACCAGTGCTTCCAAAGTGCACACTCTGAACGACCCCGACTCCATCCACAGTAGATCCCAGGTCCCCACACCATCCTTCAACTTCTCTGCGTTAGGTAAAGTTAAAAGTTTAATATTGTATTTATAATAAATTTTGTTTTAGAAATACCAAGGCCCTATTTTTTTCATGCAATCATTCCAGGAGTGAATCATTCTTTCTGCACACTCTTAAAATTGACTAAAATATTAGGGTTTAGGTTTAGTATGCTAGCCACTGTTGGGGTCAGGTCTGGGAACGGAATAAAGTGCTGAGGGCAACAAAAGACCCCAGAGAGAAGGTAAGTCAAAAAAAAAGAGCTGTGGCAACAAAAGACCCCAGAGAGAGGCAACAAGAATGAGGGAGCCCAAATTCCCCCAATTGAGGGCGATAAAAGACCCAAGAATGAGGACAATGAAATACCCCAGATATGAGGGGATTGAAAGACCCCTGCAAGAGAGTGACAGAAAACCCCATAGTTGAGGAGTTGGTAGTGCGGAATGAGCAGATGGCCATGTGAGAAAACTCAAAAGAAGCAAAATGTAAATGAGATTCACATCTCAGCTGAACTTGAAGATTTGAAGTGCAATATTCAAGCTGAGTACATACCTTTGAAAATGCACAATAAAGTGAAGTCTTCAATGAACCATTTTGTTTGTGATCTGAACAAACAAATTTCAGAGATGTCACAAAGATAGGAAGAGGAAATAATGGCTCTCTACAGTTGGCAAATCAAAGCTGATATGTTGCCAGGCAAAACAGCAGGCAGAAAAAGCTGCAAACATGTTGTGACCCAGAAAGAATTATTGAAGAATCAATAAGCAATAGGATGTTCAATATTACTTCAGAAAACGCTACATTGGAACTATCAGTAGCAATGATGTGCTGCACTGAATCCCCGGGTGAGTTGGCTAGAGGTCAACAAGAAAATATACAGTTAAAAGAACAGTAGATAGTCCTTCAAGATCAAATGCAAAAGAAATGTATAGCCATTCAGCAACATAAAATGAAGATCGCCTTAAATGGCAGAATTAAAGCACAGCAGAAGAAACCTGAGGAGACTCTGCTGAAGTACAGGAAAGCTCAAGATGAAACAAGCGAGCTTTACAAAAAAGGAAAACCTATTGAAAGACCTTCACTTTCTTTTAAAAATAATTTTTATTGAGGTTTTCACAAATTATCAACCACAGAATGAAAAAGGAACCCAATAGAACTAAATACAGAACAAAATAAAACAACCCCTGTGCCCCCCTCCCCCCTATACATAAGTAATAAATTAACACCCCGAATTAACACAAAGCAAATATATACACCCCCTCAGATCCCCCAGTGTAAACAAACAAAAATAAAATAGAATGTAAAATAAATGTTTGCACTGAGTGCTGAATTTGGTGCATTTGAGTGCGATAGTGAGAGTTTGGTGACCGAGGGAGTTAGGTGAGGAGGGAGTAAGGCGCTCCTTTCATTTTGTTTCCGACATTTCCGCAAAGAGTGCGAAGAGAGCCAGGAGTTTACAGAAAGTGTAGCTGACTGGGAGCAGGGTCGGAGGGCGGAGATCTAGTTAGTCCACAGGGCAGCTATATTCTGTCAGGTAAGAGGGGATGGAGGCTAGGCCAGTTACATGCTCCTCCTGTAGGATGTGGGTGGTGAGGGATACCACCGGTGTCCCAACTGACTATACCTGCGGGAAGTGCATCCAACTTCAGCTCCTCAAAGACCGTGTTAGGGAACTGGAGCTGAAGCTGGATGAACTTCGGATCATCCGGGAGGCAGAGGGGGTGATTGAGAAGAGTTACAAGATTGTAAACATACCCAAGGTACAGGACAAGAATAGCTGGGTTACAGTCAGGGGGAAAAAAAACAAACAGGCAGAAAGTGCAGGGATCCCTCGTGGCCGTTCCCCTTCAAAACAAGTATACCGTTTTGGATGCTGTTGGGGGGGATGACCTACCGGGGGAAGGCCCTAGCGGCCAGGTCTCTGGCACTGAGTCTGGCTCTGGGGCTCAGAAGGGAAGGGGGGAGAATAGAAAAGCAATAGTTGTAGGAGATTCAATGGTTAGGGGAATAGATAGGAGATTCTGTGGTCGCGAGCGAGACTCCCAGAAGGTATGTTGCCTCCCGGGTGCCAGGGCCAGGGATGTCTCGGATCATGTCTTCAGGATCCTTAAGGGGGAGGGTGAGCAGCCAGAAGTCGTGGTGCACATTGGTACCAACGACATAGGTAGGAAAAGGGGTGTGGAGGTAATAAACAAGTTTAGGGAGTTAGGCTGGAAGTTAAAAGCCAGGACAGACAGAGTTGTCATCTCTGGTTTGTTGCCGGTGCCACGTGATAGCGAGGCTAGGAATAGGGAGAGAGTGCAGTTGAACACGTGGCTGCAGGAATGGTGTAGGAGGGAGGGCTTCAGGTATTTGGATAATTGGAGCGCATTCTGGGGAAGGTGGGACCTGTACAAGCAGGACGGGTTGCATCTGAACCAGAGGGGCACCAATATCCTGGGAGGGAGGTTTTCTAGTACTCTTCGGGAGGGTTTAAACTAATTTGGCAGGGGAATGGGAACCGGATTTGTAGTCCAGCAACTAAGGTAGCCGATATTGAGGACGCCAAAGCGTGTAATGAGGCAGTGGGGAAGGGAACACTGACAAAGGAGAGTACTTGCAGGCATGGAGAGGGGTTGAAGTGTGTATACTTCAACGCAAGAAGCATCAGGAATAAGGTGGGTGAACTTAAGGCATGGATCGGTACTTGGGACTACGATGTGGTGGCCATCACGGAAACTTGGATAGAAGAGGGGCAGAAATGGTTGTTGGAGGTCCCTGGTTATAGATGTTTCAATAAGATTAGGGAGGGTTGTAAAAGAGGTGGGGGGTGGCATTATTAATTAGAGATAGTATAACAGCTGCAGAAAGGCAGTTCGAGGAGTATCAGCCTACTGAGGTAGTATGGGTTGAAGTCAGAAATAGGAAAGGAGCAGTCACCTTGTTAGGAGTTTTCTATAGGCCCCCCAATAGTAGCAGAGATGTGGAGGAACAGATTGGGAAACAGATTTTGGAAAGGTGCAGAAGTCATAGGGTAGTAGTCATGGGCGACTTTAACTTCCCAAATATTGAGTGGAAACTCTTTAGATCAAATAGTTTGGATGGGGTGGTGTTTGTGCAGTGTGTCCAGGAAGCTTTTCTAACGCAGTATCTAGATTGTCCGACCAGAGGAGGGGCAATATTGGATTTAGTACTTTAGTACCAGGGCAAGTGATAGATTTGTTAGTGGGGGAGCATTTTGGAGATAGTGACCACAATTCTGTGACTTTCACTTTAGTAATGGAGAGGGATAGGTACGTGCAACAGGGCAAGGTTTACAATTGGGGGAAGGGTAAATACGATGTCAGACAAGAATTGAAGTGCATAAGTTGGGAACATAGGCTGGCAGGGAAGGACACAAGTGAAATGTGGAACTTGTTCAAGGAACAGGTGCTACGTGTCCTTGATATGTATGTCCCTGTCAGGCAGGGAAGAGATGGTCGAGTGAGGGAACCGTGGTTGACAAGAGAGGTTGAATGTCTTGTTAAGAGGAAAAAGGTGACTTATGTAAGGCTGAGGAAACAAGGTTCAGACAGGGCATTGGAGGGATACAAGATAGCCAGGAGGGAACTGAAGAAAGGGATTAGGAGAGCTAAGAGAGGGCATGAACAATCTTTGGCGGGTAGGATCAAGGAAAACCCCAAGGCCTTTTACACATATGTGAGAAATATGAGAATGACTAGAGCGAGGGTAGGTCCGATCAAGGACAGTAGCGGGAGATTGTGTATTGAGTCTGAAGAGATAGGAGAGGTCTTGAACGAGTACTTTTCTTCTGTATTTATAAATACAGTAGCGGGAGATTGTGTATTGAGTCTGAAGAGATAGGAGAGGTCTTGAACAAGTACTTTTCTTCTGTATTTATAAATGAGAGGGGCGATATTGTTGGAGAGGACAGTGTGAAACAGATTGGTAAGCTCGAGGAAATACTTGTTAGGAAGGAAGATGTGTTGGGCATTTTGAAAAACTTGAGGATAGACAAGTCCCCCGGGCCTGACGGGATATATCCAAGGATTCTATGGGAAGCAAGAGATGAAATTGCAGAGCCGTTGGCAATGATCTTTTCGTCCTCACTGTCAACAGGGGTGGTACCAGGGGATTGGAGAGTGGCGAATGTCGTGCCCCTGTTCAAAAAAGGGACTAGGGATAACCCTGAGAATTACAGGCCAGTTAGTCTTACTTCGGTGGTAGGCAAAGTAATGGAAAGGGTACTGAAGGATAGGATTTCTGAGCATCTGGAAAGACACTGCTTGATTAGGGATAGTCAGCATGGATTTGTGAGGGGTAGGTCTTGCCTTACAAATCTTATTGAATTCTTTGAGGAGGTGACCAAGCATGTGGATGAAGGTAAAGCAGTGGATGTAGTGTACATGGATTTTAGTAAGGCATTTGATAAAGTTCCCCATGGTAGGCTTATGCAGAAAGTAAGGAGGCATGGGATAGTGGGAAATTTGGCCAGTTGGATAACGAACTGGCTAACCGATAGAAGTCAGAGAGTGGTGGTGGATGGCAAATATTCAGCCTGGATCCCAGTTACCAGTGGCGTACCGCAGGGATCAGTTCTGGGTCCTCTGCTGTTTGTGATTTTCATTAATGACTTGGATGAGGAAGTTGAAGGGTGGGTCAGTAAATTTGCAGACGATACGAAGATTGGTGGAGTTGTGGATAGTAAGGAGGGCTGTTGTCGGCTGCAAAGAGACATAGATAGGATGCAGAGCTGGGCTGAGAAGTGGCAGATGGAGTTTAACCCTGAAAAGTGTGAGGTTGTCCATTTTGGAAGGACAAATATGAATGCGGAATACAGGGTTAACGGTAGAGTTCTTGGCAATGTGGAGGAGCAGAGAGATCTTGGGGTCTATGTTCATACATCTTTGAAAGTTGCCACTCAAGTGGAAAGAGCTGTGAAGAAGGTCTATGGTGTGCTCGCGTTCATTAACAGAGGGATTGAATTTAAGAGCCATGAGGTGATGATGCAGCTGTACAAAACTTTGGTAAGGCCACATTTGGAGTACTGTGTACAGTTCTGGTCGCCTCATTTTAGGAAGGATGTGGAAGCTTTGGAAAAGGTGCAAAGAAGATTTACCAGGATGTTGCCTGGAATGGAGAGTAGGTCTTACGAGGAAAGGTTGAGGGTGCTAGGCCTTTTCTCATTAGAACGGAGAAGGATGAGGGGCGACTTGATAGAGGTTTATAAGATAATCAGGGGAATAGATAGAGTAGACAGTCAGAGACTTTTTCCCCGGGTGGAACAAACCATTACAAGGGGACATAAATTTAAGGTGAAAGGTGGAAGATATAGGAGGGATATCAGAGGTAGGTTCTTTACCCAGAGAGTAGTGGGGGCATGGAATGCACTGCCTGTGGAAGTAGTTGAGTCGGAAACATTAGGGACCTTCAAGCAGCTATTGGATAGGTACATGGATTACGGTTAAATGATATAGTGTAGATTTATTTGTTCTCAAGGGCAGCACGGCAGCATTGTGGATAGCACAATTGCTTCACAGCTCCAGGATCCCAGGTTCGATTCCGGCTTGGGTCACTGTCTGTGCGGAGTCTGCACGTCCTCCCCGTGTCTGCGTGGGTTTCCACCGGGTGCTCCGGTTTCCTCCCACAATCCAAAGATGTGCGGGTTAGATGAATTGGCCAATGATAAATTGCCCTTAATGTCCAAATTGCCCTTGGTGTTGGGTGGAGGTGTTGAGTTTGGGTAGGGTGCTCTTTCCAAGAGCCGGTGCAGACTCAAAGGGCCGAATGGCCTCCTTCTGCACTGTAAATTCAATGATAATTTATGATTAATCTAGGACAAAGGTTCGGCACAACATCGTGGGCCGAAGGGCCTGTTCTGTGCTGTATTTTCTATGTTCTATGTTCTAATCCCCCCCCCGGGTTGCTGCTGCTGCTGACCATTGTCTACCGTTCTGCCAGGAAGTCCAAGAACGGTTGCCACCGCCTGAAGAACCCTTGTACCGATCCCCTTAAGGCGAATTTCACCCTCTCCAATTTAATAAACCCCGCCATATCATTGATCCAGGATTCCACTCTTGGGGGCCTCGCATCCTTCCACTGAAGAAGAATCCTTCGCCGGGCTACCAGGGACACAAAGGCCAGAATACCGGCCTCTTTCGCCTCCTGCATTCCCGGCTCCCCTGCATACCCAAATATTGCGAGCCCCCAGCCCGGTTTGACCCTGGATCCGACCAACCCCGACACCGTCCTCGCTACGCCCTTCCAAAATTCCTCCAGCGCTGGGCATGCCCAGAACATATGGGTGTGATTTGCTGGGCTCTTTGAGCACCTAACACACCAGTCCTCACCCCCAAAGAACCGGCTCATCCTTGTCCCGGTCATGTGTGCCCTGTGCAGCACCTTAAACTGTATGAGGCTGAGCCTCGCGCACGAAGAGGAAGAGTTCACCCTCCCAAGGGCATCTGCCCACGTCCCCTCTTCGATCTCCTCTCCCAACTCCTCCTCCCACTTACCTTTCAACTCCACCACTGAGGCCTCCTCCTCCTGCATCACCTGGTAAGTTTCCGAGATCTTCCCCTCTCCAACCCACCTCCCCGAGAGCACCCTGTCCTGTACTGTGCGTGGCAGCAGCAGCAGGAATTCCACCACTTGCCGCCTGGCAAACGCCCTTACCTGTAAATATCTAAAGATGTTCCCCGGGGGGAGCCCATACTTCTCCTCCAGCTCACCCAGGCTCGCGAACTTCCCATCCACAAACAGGTCCCCCAACCTTCTTATCCCTGCCCTGTGCCACCCTGAAAACCATCCATCTATTCTCCCTGGGACAAACCGGTGGTTCCCCCGTATTGGGTTCCCCCCTGTGCCGCCTCCACTGCCAGATTTTGAGGGTAGCCGCCACTACCGGGCTCGTGGTATACCTCATTGGAGGGAGTGGCAGCGGCGCCGTTGCCAGCGCCTCCAGACTCGTACCCTTACAAGACGCCGTCTCCAGCCTCTTCCATGCAGCCCCCTCCCCCTCCATCACCCATTTGCGCACCATCGCCGCATTGGCAGCCCAGTAGTACCCACAGAGGTTGGGCAGTGCCAGCCACCCCCATCCCTACTCCGCTCCAGGAACACCCTTCTCACCCTCGGAGTCCCTCGCGCCCACACAAACCCCGTTATGTTCCTGTTGACCCACCTAAAGAAGGCCTTCGGGATAAAAATGGGGAGGCACTGGAACAGGAACAAAAACCTTGGGAACACCGTCATCTTAACTGACTGCACCCTACCCGCCAGGGACAGCGGCAACGCGTCCCACCTCTTAAACTCCTCCTCCATTTGCTCCACCAGCCTCGTGCAATTAAGTCTATGCAGGGCACCCCAGCTCCTGGCCACCTGGACCCCCAAATACCTGAAGCTCCTCTCCGCCCTTTTTAATGGGAGCTCGCCAATCCCCCTCTCCTGGTCCCCTGGGTGAACCACGAACAACTCGCTCTTCCCCATGTTGAGCTTGTACCCTGAGAAATCCCCGAACTCCCTGAGGATCCTCATTACCTCCGGCATTCCCCCACCGGGTCCGCCACATGTAGCAGCAAGTCGTCCGCATAGAGCGACACCCTATGCTCCTCCCCACCCCGCACCAACCCCCTCCAGTTCCTCGACTCCCTCAGTGCCATAGCCAGGGGTTCAATCGCCAGTTCAAAGAGCAGGGGGGACAGGGGACACTCTGCCTCGTCCCTCGATGCAACCGAACGTACTCCGACCTCCTCTTGTTCGTGGCCACACTCGCCATCGGGACCTCGTACAACAGCCTAACCCACCTGACAAACCCCTCCCCAAACCCGAACCTCTTCAGCACCTCGCACAAGTACCCCCACTCTACCCTATCGAAGGCCTTCTCAGCGACCATCGCCACCACTATCTCCGCCTGCCCCTCCCTCGCCGGCATCATCATAACGTTCAGGAGCCTCCGCACATTCGCGTTCAACTGCCTCACCTTCACGAACCCCGTCTGGTCTTCGTGGATCACCTGCGGCGCACAATCCTCAATTCTCATGGCTAAGATCTTCGCCAGCACCTTGGCATCTACGTTTAACAACGAAATCGGCCTGTAAGACCCACACTGCAGGGGATCCTTGTCCCGCATCAGGATCAAGAAGATCAGTGCCCGGGACATCGCCGGGGGCAAAGCCCCCGCCCCTTGCCTCATTGAAGGTCCTAACTAGCAACGGGCCCAACAGGTCCACATATTTCTTGTAGAATTCGACCGGGAAACCGTCCAGCCCTGGTGCCTTCCCCGCCTGCATGCTCCCTATCCCTTTGGCCAGCTCCTCCAGCCCAATCGAGGCCCCCAATCCCACCACCAGTCCCTCCTCCACCTTCGGAAACCTCAATTGGTCCAGGAAGCGGCCCACCCCTCACTCCTCCAGTGGGGGCTCGGGCCGATATAGTTCCTCATAAAAGTCCCTGAAGACCCCACTGATGCCAACCCCATTCCGCACCACGCTCCCGCCCCTGTCCTTAACTCCCCCGATCTCCCTAGCTGTGTCCCGCTTCCGAAGCTGATGTGCCAGCATCCGACTTGCCTTTTCCCCATACTCATAAATCGCCCCTTGGGCATTCCTCCACTGCGCCTCCGCCTTCCTGGTGGTCAACAGGTCGAATTCGGCCTGGAGGCTACGCCTCTCCCTCAACAGTCCCTCCTCAGGCACCCCCGTATACCTCCTGTCTACCCTCATCATCTCCCCCACCCGCCTCTCCCTCTCCCTCTGCTCTCTCCTCTCCTTGTGGGCCCTAATGGAGATCAGCTCTCCCCTAACCACGGCCTTCAGCGCCTCCCATACCATCCCCACTCGGACCTCCCCCGTTATCGTTGGCCGCCAGGTATCTCTCTATGCTTCCTCAGACCCGCTCACTCACCTCCTCGTCCGCCAACAGCCCCACCTCCAAGCGCCACAATGGGCGCTGGTCCCTCTCCTCCCCCAGCTCTAGGTCTACCCAATGCGGGGCGTGATCCGAAATGGCTATCGCCGAGTACTCGGTATCCTCTACTCTCGCTATCAGCGCCCTACTCATAATACAAAAGTCGATCCGGGAATAAGCCTTATGAACGTGCGAGAAGAATGAAAATTCCCTAGCCCCCGGCCTTGCAAATCTCCAAGGGTCCACCTGTCCCATCAGGTCCATAAACCCCCTCAGCACTTTAACCGCCGCCGGCTTGCTACCCATCCTAGACCTGGAGCGATCCAGTGTCGGATCCAACACTGTGTTAAAGTCCCCCCCCCCATTATCAGGCCCCCCACTTCCAAGTCCGGGATCCGACCCAACATGCGCCGCATAAAACCCGCATCGTCCCAGTTCGGGGCATACACATTGACCAGCACCACCCTCTCCCCTTGCAGCTTACCACTTACCATTACGTACCTGCCGCCATTGTCTGTCACAATGCTCGACGCCGCGAACGACACCTTCTTTACCACCAAGATCGCCAACCCCCGATTTTTGGCATCCAGACCTGAATGAAACACCTGACCTACCCACCCTTTCCTCAATCTTACCTGGTCTGCCACCTTCAGGTGTGTCTCCTGGAGCATGACCACATCCGCCTTCAGCCCCTTCAGGTGCGCGAACACCCGGGCCCGCTTGACCGGCCCATTCAGTCCCCTTACATTTCAGGTTATCAGCCGGATCAGGGGGCTACCCGCCCCCCCTCCCCCGCCGACTAGCCATAACCCCTCCTCGGCCAGCCACGCGCCCGCACCCCACGCCCGGCCCGTTCCCCACGGTGGCAGACCCCCGTCCCAACCCCTTCTACTCGCTCCAGCTCCCCCTTGACCATACCAGCAGCAACCCGGTTACCCACCGCCCCACCTCCCACCGCCCCCCACCCACCCCCAGCTGGGACCCCTCCGAGCTGCTTTGCTCCCTCCATTGCACTCCCGCAAGTAGTCAGCTGACTCCTGCTGACACCGGCCACTCCCGCTTCCCCTTCAACTCCTCCCCCTTCCATCCCAAGCGCGGGAAACAACCCTTGCTTCCCTACCCCGGCCCGGCCCCCGCCAGCCTTCAGCGCAGGAAAAAGCCCGCGCTTTCCACCTGCCCGGCCCCGCCACCTCTGATGCAGCTCCTTTTACAGGCCCAGTCCCCTCACCCCCGACTCGGGCCTCACCCTCCCCCGCGGAGCCCCATTCCCCCTACCGGCCATCCACCCCTACTCCATTTACTTACCCCCCTCCAAGAGCCCACCCGACAGACCCAACCAAAACAGTGCCCAACCCAGCCGAACCACCCACATCAAACCAAAAGGAAACAAGAGCAAAGAACCCCCCCTCAAAATGTAACACACCATCAGCAATCCCCGACCACCCATCCCGACCCTCAGTTTGTGTCCAGCTTCTCGGCCTGAACAAAGGCCCACGCTTCGTCCGGAGACTCAAAATAATGGTGCCGGTCCTTGTAGGTGACCCACAGACGCGCCGGCTGCAGCATGCCAAACTTCACCCCCTTCCTGTGCAGCACCACCTTCGCCCGGTTGTACCCGGCCCTCTTCTTCGCCACCTCCGCGCTCCAGTCCTGGTATATTCGAACCTCCGCGTTCTCCCCCCTGCTGCTCCTCTCTTTCTTGGCCCACCTCAGCACGCACTCCCGATCAACGAACCTATGAAACCGCACCAGCACCGCCCGCGGCGGCTCGTTAGCCTTGGGCCTCCTCGCCAGCATTCTATGGGCCCCTTCCAGCTCCAGGGGCCCCTGAAAGGACCTCATTCCCATCAGCAAGTTTAACATGGTGACCACACAGGCCCCCACGTCCGGCCCCTCCAGCCCCTCGGGGAGGCCCAGAATCCGCAAATTCTTCCGCCTCGACCGATTCTCCATCTGCTCGGACCATTTCTGCCATTTCTTGTGGAGCGCCTCATGCGCCTCCACCTTTACCGCCAGGCCTAAGATCTCGTCCTCGTTGTCGGAAATCTTTTGTCGGACCTCGCGGATCGCCACCCCCTGGGCCATCTGGGTTTCCAGTAGCTTGTCGATAGAAGCCTTCATCAGCTCCAGAAGGTCCGCTTTGATCTCCCTGAAGCAAAGCTGGATAGCCTCCTGCTGCTCCTGCGCCCACTGCATCCACGCTGCCTGGTCCCTGCCCGCCGCCATCTTGCTCTTCTTCCCTCGCACTTTCTTTGGGTTCACCACCACTTTTTTAGTCGCCCCGCTCCTGGTCCAATCCGTACACTGTCGGGGGAATATTGCAATCTTCTTCCCACACCGGGAAATGTCGAAAAAATGCCATTGGGGGCCCTGAAAAGAGCCCAAAAATCCGTTCCAAGAGGGAGCTGCCGAACGTGCGACTTAGCTCTGCATAGCCGCAACCGGAAGTCTGAAAGACCTTGCGACATGCGACAGGGATCCCTCAGCTTAAAGTTTGTTGCACTGGAAAATTGCGAAGAGAACAAAAATATCCAAGGGTATCAGACTATACGAAAGGATAGAATGGATGGTAAGGGCGGTGGTGTAGCTTTGTTGTTTAAGGATGGCATCCGGGCAATAGTAAGGGATGATATTGGTGCTATGGAGGACAAGGTTGAATCAATTTGGGTGGAAATCAGGAATAGTAAGGCGAAAAGGTCACTGATAGGAGTAGTTTATAGGCCACCAAATAGTAACAGGATGGTAGGGCAGGCAATAAGCAAAGAAATAACGGATGCATGTAGAAATGGTACAGCGGTTATCATGGGAGATTTTAATCTGCATGTCGATTGGTTTAACCAGGTTGGTAAAGGCAGCCTTGAGGAGGAGTTTATAGAATGTGCCCGGGATAATTTCCTGGAACAGTATGTAATGGAACCTACAAGGGAACAAGCGGTCCTAGATCTGGTCCTGTGTAATGAGGCAGGATTGATTAATGATCTCATAGTTCGGGATCCTCTTGGAAGGAGCGACCACAATATGGTGGAATTTAAAATACAGTTGGAGGATGACAAGGTAAAATCAAACACTAGTGTTTTGTGCTTAAACAAAGGCGATTACAATGGGATGAGAGAAGAACTAGCTAAGGTAGACTGGGAGCAAAGACTTCATGGTGAAGCAGTTGAGGAACAGTGGAGAACCTTCCGAGCGATCTTTCACAGTGTTCAGGAAAGGTTCATACCGACAAAAAAGAAAGACGGTAGAAAGGGGAAAAATCGACTGTGGATATCTAAGGAGGTGAGGGAGAGTATCAAATTGAAGGAAAAAATATACAAAGTGGCAAAAATTAGTGGGAGACTAGAGGACTGGGAAGTCTTTAGGGGACAACAGAAAGCTACTAAAAAAGCTATAAAGAGTAAGGTAGACTATGAAAGTAAACTTGCTCAGAACATAAAAGCAGATAGTAAAAGCTTCTACAAATATATAAGACAAAAAAGAGTGGCTAAGGTAAATATTGGTCCTTTGGAAGATGAGAAGGGAGATTTAATAATAGGAGGCGGGGAAATGGCTGAGGAGCTGAACAGGTTTTTTGGGTCAGTCTTCACAGTGGAAGACACAAATAACATGCCAGTGACTGATGGACATAAAGATATGATAGGTGAGGACCTTGAGATGATTGTAATCACTAAGGAGGCAGTATTGGGCAAGCTAATGGGGCTAAAGGTAGACAAGTCTCCTGGCCCTGATGGGATGCATCCCAGAGTGTTAAAAGAGATGGCTAGGGAAATTGTAAACGCACTAGTGATAATTTATCAAAATTCACTAGACTCTGGGGTGGTCCCAGAGGATTGGAAAGTAGCAAACGTGACACCACTGTTTAAAAAAGGAGGTCGGCAGAAAGCGGGCAATTATAGGCCGGTAAGCTTAACTTCGGTTGTAGGGAAAATGCTGGAATCTATCATTAAGGAGGAAATAGCGGGGCACCTGGAGGGAAATTGTCCCATTGGGCAGACGCATCATGGGTTCATAAAGGGTAGGTCGTGTCTGACTAATTTGGTAGAATTTTTTGAGGACGTTACCAGTGCAGTAGATAACGGGGAGCCAATGGATGTGGTATATCTGGATTTCCAGAAAGCTTTTGACAAGGTGCCACACAAAAGGTTGCTGCATAAACTAAAGATGCATGGCATTGAGGGTAAAGTGGTAGCATGGGTAGAGGATTGGTTAACTAACAGAAAGCAGAGAGTGGGGATAAATGGGTGTTTCTCTGGTTGGCAACCTGTAACTAGTGGGGTCCCTCAAGGATCAGTGTTGGGCCCGCAGTTGTTCACAATTTACATAGATGATTTGGAGTTGGAGACCAAGTGCAATGTGGCAAAGTTTGCAGACGACACTAAGATGAGTGGTAAAGCAAAAAGTGCAGAGGATACCGGAAGTCTGCAGAAGGATTTGGATAGGTTAGGTGAATGGGCTAGGGTCTGGCAGATGGACTTCAATGTTGCCAAGTGTGAGGCTATCCATTTTGGGAGGAATAACAGCAGAATGGATTATTATTTAAACGGTAAGATGTTAAAGCATGCTGCTGTGCAGAGGGATCTGGGTGTGCTGGTGCACGAGTCGCAAAAAGTTGGTGTGCAGGTGCAACAGGTGATTAAGAAGGCTAATCGAGTTTTGTCTTTCATTGCTAGAGGGATGGAGTTCAAGACTAGGGAGGTTATGCTGTAATTGTATAAGGTGTTGGTGAGGCCACATCTGGAGTATTGTGTTCAGTTTTGGTCTCCTTACCTGAGAAAGGACATATTGGCGCTAGACGGAGTGCAGAGGAGATTTACTAGGTTGAGCCCAGAGTTGAGGGGATTAGATTTTGATGAGAGGTTGAGTAGACTGGGACTGTACTCATTGGAGTTTAGAAGGATGCGGGGGGATCTTATTGAAACATATAAAATTATGAAGGGAATAGATAGGATAGATGCGGGCAGGTTGTTTCCACTGGTCGGGGAAAGCAGTACTAGGGGGCATAGCCTCAAAATAAGGGGAAGTAGATTTAGGACCGAGTTTAGGAGGAACTTCTTCACCCAAAGGGTTGTGAATCTCTGGAATTCCTTGCCCAGTGAAGCAGTTGAGGCTCCTTCTTTAAACGTTTTTAAGAAAAAGATAGATACCTTTCTAAAGAATAAAGGGATTCGGGGATATGGTGTACGGGCCGGAGAGTAGAGCTGAGTCCACAAAGATCAGCCATGATCTCATTGAATGGCGGAGCAGGCTCGAGGGGCCAGATGGCCTACTCCTGTTCCTAGTTCTTAAAAATAAATTTAATGTCAGTCTGAACAAACTGAGGAACAGTTGGCAGAGAAGACTCAGCAATGTTCAATATTCCCGTGGGAAGCCAAAAACTACGAGAAACAGACCGCAGAGTTGAAGAAGCAGTTGACTGGAAAAGAGGAGGCATTGAAAGGAAATGATGCCGAACTTTCCAAGTTGCAGACAAAGACAGAGAATGGGATTTTCCCAAACACGGCAAAGTGTCAGGTTCTGACTTGAAATTGTTATGTTTCTCCCCAAAAACGCAGTCCGGATTTTACTTCAGATCTTCTGACAATTTGTCAAAAAAAAAGCAGGGGGTGAGTTTTGTGCCATAACTCTGGCTGAGTGGGGCCGGAAAGTCCGGCTTAACAGAATCTCGGAGTGTAGTTAAGGCCGCCTACCCGCCAGGCATTGGAACCTCGGCAAACAAGTGGAACACCACTCCAACCCTCCAACACACGGGATCAACCCCCCTCCCCTCTAGTACTCAATGGTCGATTCACCACGGCCCCCACCATGCAGGCAACAGCATGCCCCGATCTCCCCTCCACCACCTTCACCTGCATCGGGGCACACCCTCATTCTCAGTGAACTCTCCCCCCCACCCGCTACTAAAACCATGCAGGCACAACCCCACCCCTCCACCATCACCCCTGGACACTATGGGACCCCCCCCAAAGAGGTTCCCTAGAGACCCTGCCCCTGATGCAGCCCCGACAGCCATGTCCTTCACCACCTGGGGGCTATACTCACACCCCCAGAAACCAGTAGTGATTCATGCAGTGATGTCATACCAGTGTTGGGAGGTGGGAGGGGGAAGTGGGGGGGGGGGGGGGGAGCATCTGCTGTTGCCCGAAGATATGGCGTAAAAACATTTAATTACATTGAAATGTATACTAATTTACTGAAATCATGTTCATGCCCTTTCTGGACATGAACCCGATTGCGTCATCGTGCTCGGAAATATTGCCAGCGCAAAAAACTATTCAAATGAAGATAACCAAGTACCAGAGTACGATTGCTATTCTTCCACAAGCTTTCCTCACCGCCTGCTGTACCTGCATGCTAACCTTCAGTGACTGTTCCAGCATGACGCCCAGGTCTCGTTGCACTTTTCCTTTTCCTAAACTGCCACCATTCAGATAATAATCTGCCTTCCTGTTTTTGCCACCAAAGTAGATAACCTCACATTTACCCACATTATATTGCTTTTGCTAAGTATTTGCCCAGTCAGCCAGTCTGTCCAAGCCACCCTGCAGCCTCTTTGCTCACAGCACACACTGTCACCCAGCTTAGTGTCATCTGCAAATTTGGAGATATTGCATACAATTCCTTCGTCCAAATCATTAATGTATATTGTGATAAGCTGGAGTCTCAACGCTGAACCCTGCAGTACTCCACTAGTCACTGCTTGCCATTCTGAAAAGAACCTGTTTATTCCCACTCTCTGCTTCCTGTCTGCCAACCAGTTCTGTTTCCACATCAATACATTATCCCCAATACCATGAGCTTTAATTTTGCTCACTAATCTCTTGTGTGGAACTTGTCAAAGCCTTTTGAAAGTCCAGATACACAAGATCCACTGGTTCACCCTTGTCCACTCTACTGGTCACATCCTCAAAAACCTCCAGAAGATTTGTCAAGCTTGATTTCCCTTGAATGAATCAATGCTGACTATGACCAATCCTGTCCCCGCTTTCCAAACGCTCAGTTGTTTCATCCTTAATAATTGACTCCATCATTTTCCCCACCACCGATGTGAGGCTAACTGGTCTATAATTCCCTGTTTTCTTTCTCCCTCCTTTTTCTAAAAAGTGGGGTTACATTAGCTACCTTCCAATCCATTGGAACTCATCCAGAGTCTATAGAATGCTGGAAAATGAACACCAATGCGTCCACTATTTCTAGGGCCACTTCCTTAGGTACTCTGGGATGCAGCGCATCAGTCCCTGGGGACTTATCGGGGTTTAATCCCATCAATTGTCCCATATAATTTCCTGACCAGTAAGAATTTCTTTCAGTTCCTCCTTCATGCTAGACACTCTGTCTCCTAGTATTTCCAGAAGGTTATTTGTGTCCTCCTTAGTGAAGACAAATCCAAAGTAATTGTTCAACTGGTCTGCCATCTCTTTCTTGCCCATTATTAATTCATCTGATTCTAACTGTAAGGGACCTACATTTGTCTTCACCAAACCTTTTCTATTCACATATCCATAGAAGCTTTTGCAGTCAGTTTTTATGTTTTCTGAAAGCTTACTCTTGTATTCTATTTTCCCCTTCCAAATTAAACTCTTTGTCCTCTTCTGTTGAATTTTTAATTTCTCCCAGTCCTCAGGCTTGCTGCTTTTTCTGGCCTATTTATATGCCTCCTCTTTGGCTTTAACACTATCCCTGATTTCCCTTGTTAGCCATGGTTGAGCCACCTTCCCCACCTTACTCCCACTCTCCATCTTAATGAAGAATTCTACTATATTATGATCACTCTTCCCTAAAGGATCTCTCATCACAACCTTGCTAATTAATCCTCTCTCATTGCACAATACTTACAGATGACTTCTTTCCATCAGTCCTATAAAATTATGTCTGAAATAGAAAACCATACAGTGAAAGGAAAAGATGGCATGAATGTAGGAATATTTATTCTTTCTCCAGGAGGGTCGTTAGTCGATGAGGTAGTCTGGGGCGCATGAGCCGGCCAAAGGGGGAGCACTATTTCACTGAGTCGGGCACGCGGGCTGTGTCCGCCATGTAGCATGCGCATGTGCGGCCACGGAATCGGCAATTCTCCGGGGCATATCGGCAGCTAGAGCCGGGTGCTCTACGCTGCCGTCCTGCTAGCCCCCAGCAAAACGGGGAATCAGTGGCCGTTTTGCACCAATTTTTCTGGCGTAAAACACCACCGTTCCCACGCCGGCATGGGGACATAGCACATGATCTTTCGGAATGGCGGTGTAGACTCGAAGGGCCAAATGGCTGTCTCCTGCTCCACAGTCCTCAGTTCCTCAGGAGACATGGCAAACAAGCTCAATTAGCTCCTGACCCTATTCCACACAAACATATTTCAGCAGGAATAATGAATCATGTTCAGGAATAGGAATACTGGGTAATTTCCCCCCTTCCCTCTTGCAGTTATGATTACTGACTCTAATCGTAACAGGCCCAAACCCATCCGATTTAAGATCAACAAACTCAGCACTGTTGACTAAGCATAGGTTGCTGACTATACCAGATACCTCACTAGACATTGTACGGTTTTCACTGTCAATCCTAAAACGACATAGATCACCTGAGAGATGACAGAATTACAAAATCATGTAAAATCCTCTGTTTTAATGTCACTGTCTCAGAACTGGTTTAGGTCCTGACAAGACTCCAATTCTCAACTGTTCTTGTCACTCGAAACATCTCGCACCTGACAGATGTAACAAGCTTGTCATGTAATTTGATGGGTGCATCTAGTCTGTAACAGATCCCACTCATTATCAATCTGTCCTGTACATGCTGCTCACCCTTGTCATATAGACCACCTCAGAGTTTTTTTCCCCTATCTCTAGACAGATGAAGCAGTGCTATTCAGTTGCAAAACATAATTGAGCTCTGTTGTTGGTCCCTCAACTCTAATTAACTTTTTGTAGTGGAAACCATTCCAAGTTGTATTCTGTGTACTGATTACATGGATAGACCATGTTCAAGTTAAATCAGATACTGAGCTTCCTAAAGAGGAAAAGAATAGGAACAAGTAAGGATCCCCTTTTTACTCGTATGGTTTAAAACACTTATCAGTTTGTAAGCCGATGCAAAGTACATTGGGACATAAAGCCATGGGAAACTTTAGTGGGAAAGGAAAATTATGAATGAAGTTACTGTTTCATTTACCTATTGGAAGCCCTTTGGAAATATGAGATCAGACTGCGAACACATATTCTGAGAAAAGTGGGCATTTCTCAGCAATGATAGAATTGAAAAAAGTTCTACTTTCTAGTTCAAAACAACAACAAGATAATATTGTTCTGCATAAAGTATGTACTTTCAGGCTAGTGAATCAAACAGGTGTAATCCAGTTAAAACAATTGGGCCCTGATATTCCACAGGATTCCCCAATCTAACCATAGCTCCAGGAGTGATTGGCAGGGACCCCAGAGAAACAGTGCAGACAATTACTTTTAGCCATCTGAGCTGGAGATCCTTGGTGGTGGTTCTAGGCACCTATTTTTAAGGTGCATTTTAAATGGAGGAATTCCTAATTATGCAAAAAAAGAGATACTTTACTACACTACAAGTTCATGGCTGCCTGAGGGTTACATCATTAATTTCTGATCCCTTTAAAAGAAGGACTTCCCCCCCCTCCCCCCTTCCAGATCCTCCTTGTTTTTGACACCCCCCTCACTACCAAACTTGGGGAGGCCCCCCAGGAAACCCTGTCCCGGGGCCTGATCCCTGACAGCGCCAAGCTGGCACCCTGGCACTGCCAGCCTGTCACATTGGCTGTGCCAGGACACTGCAGAATGCCCGGGTGGAATTGCCAGGGTGCCAGGCTGGCAGTGCCAAGGTGCCTGAGTGCCAGGGGGTGAGCCAGGGTGCCACCCTGTCCATGACCATCCAGGGGCCCAAATGGCCTAGGAGACCCCCCAGGTAACGTTATGACTGATCCACTTTGTGCCCTCGAAAGGTCTCCCAAACGCAGCCGTTGAGTCCCGGGAGCTTGGTGAATCCGGCTCATTTAAATATGTTGATCTGGGTCACCCCCATTGAGCGTGAGATCCAGATCATGCTGGAATCTCGCGAGACGTTTCGAGCACTGCAAATCCCGTGAGAGGCCTCTGCAAGATGCAATGTCTTCGTCCTGACACCTAGTTGGGCGCAGTGAGGCTGCTGAAACACGCCCCACACATTTGTGAAATGTTACCAACGGCAGCAGGGTCAGTAACCGGAGGATGCCAATTTAAGCTAATAGACAAAAGAACCAGAGGCGTGATGAGGAAAGTATTTTTCGTTTAACAAGGTGTTATGATCTGGAATGCGTTCCTGAAAGAAGCCAATTGAATAGCAACTTTCAACAGGGAATTGGATATATATTTGCAGGGCAAACATTTGCAAGGCTGATTGGAAAAGACAGGGGTGTGAGATTAAATGGGATAATTCTTTCAAAAAGTATATAGCTGTAGCCATCTGGGATGGCCACTTACAAAGGATCCCGGGAATTATGGCCACCTGCAAAGGACCATGGGAAATATGGTCAACCCAGGACTCAGACGCTCAGAGCTTATATATATTGGCAACTCAGATAACTAGACGCTATGGAAACCCCCAGCTACTTTGCATTCTAATGGCCCATTTCCCCAGAACAAAAGACCTGTACTCAGGTAACAGATACAGAAACAGACTCATCGGCGCCACTCCCTTTGCTCAGGGAGCCCAAAATGCCAAGGTCAATGACCGCTCAGGCCCGCCCCGCCATGAAGGCACCCATCCCTTTATTGGCCAAAATGGAAGGCAGTAATTGAAGCCTCCGAATTATTGGGTCCAAAGCTAAGGACCGCCCAAAAGAGCGCAAAACCCCTGAAGGATAAAGAGAGACACTGCCATGTGTTCAGTCTCTCTTGGCCCTAGCGCTCGGTCTCTCTTGGCCCCGACCCACATCCCCGGCCTAAAACCAAGTGCAGCATCACGACCAGGAGACAAGTTCAAAACCAACGATCGCTACCAGACGGATGAGGCCAGCAGAAACAAAGTCAATTCTCCAGATCCAGCCATGCAAGATTCGAACAAAGGCCTTTTTCCTCTGCATAAAGCCGGGTGCCTGAAGTTAAGTACAGGTTGTTGTAGTGTTCGGTGTAATTTAGCTTGTAGTGTTTTATGTTGCATGTCGAAGTAATTCTGGTGTGTAAATAAACTATCATTGAGCTTGAACTAACTAACTGGTTGTTTGATCTTTGATCGATATCCGGTAAAACCTTGTGGTGGAATCATTTGATACCTGGCGACTCTGAAAAGCAATATTATCATTAATAACTGTAATATCAGTATCCAGTTAAAAAGAGCAACATTATTGGCGTTTCTGGTGCGAATAGGCAACATAGCATGCACCAGTGAGGCTGACTTGTATTGTTGTACCTGTAAAACCTCAGGTACTTTGGACCAATTTATTTATTCAAAGGTTTTACCTAGGGGGTCTTTATTTCTGAGGAAACAAACCACAGACAGAAGTTAAAAATTCAACAGTATTTATTAACACAATTAACTCTTATATTACCCACAAAATACTAGAGGCACACAAGATCAGTGTATACTACCCTTAAAGATGGCTCGGTAGGCTATGGAACTGATTGCTGGAATTCCTCTGACCCATCTTCACGAAGGTGGTTCACACTGGCGGTCTCTTCCTTCCTTCCTTCTGGTCTGGTCAAGGTTTCATCTGGTCTGGTTTTCACTTCTCCGATCTGGTCAAGGTCACCGCGCACGCCGACTCTTCGTTTTCGAAGGGTCTGGACAACTTTTTTTTATCCCCCTCCCTTCATGTCCTTTGGCCATTTCCTCTGGCTTTCTGCCAATGATGCCTCGGGAGGGTGTCTCAGCAGCCAATGGTCCGGTTGATGACCATTTGACAGGTCACCTGAGTCCGCCCCAGGTGTCCCATCTCTGGTGGTGTGGGCTGCACATAACCTGTCCCCATATAAGGTAACAGTAGAAACTCTGTGTGACAGAAAATCTGGCTCGATCTGGGCTACTGACAATAGACCTGTGCATATCAATAAGGTGCAATGATCTCCTTGATGGGTGACTGAGGGGACAGGTCCAGACATATTCTGGCAGTTTGTGTATTTGACTTTGGTCAAGTCTGAATTCCAACAGTCTGCCTGAGGTTGACTGCAGTTTGATTTTAAAATGCCCAATTCTTTAATTTAGGATATCCAATTTAATGGGCGAATTCTTTAATTTAAAATACCCATTTTTAATTGGGCCTAGATCTAGGCCTTACCACAGCTAGGTTACCACAGTATACAGTGGTCACTGAGGAGTACAATGGCAATGCACTCATACATGTTATGCACTGCTCTGTAATCAAGGATGTTATTATTACAGGAGTGAGAGATGATGTTAGCTTGAAAGAGCATGATGTAGAATCAGTTTGGGTAAGAAATAGGAACGGTAAGACATCAAAGTTTTTTTTTGTTCATCATGGGATGTGGGCACCGCAGGCATTTATTATCCATCGCTAATTGCTCTTGAGGAGGCAGTTAAGAGTTAACCACATTGCTGTGGTTCTGGGGTCACATTTAGACCAGATCAGGTAAGGGCGGTAGATGTCCTTCCCTAAAGGACATCGGTGAACCACATGGGTTTTTACGACAATCGACAATCAACAACTACGCCACTGCCTCCCCAGTCAAATGTAGTTTATATGAAAAAATAAATGGAGCATGTGAGAAATAATAATCATGGGTGACTCTAATTTACATGTAGATGGGACAAATCAGATTGGCAAAGGTAGCCTGAGAAATTAGTTCATAGAGTGTATTCGGGACAATTTCTTAAAGCAGCATGTTCTGCAGCCAACCAGGGAGCAGGTTATTGTAGACATGGAAATATGAAATGAGACATGATTGAGAAATAACCTAATGGCAATGGAACTTCCAACCAACAGTGATCACAACTTAATAGAATTTCACATTCAGTTTGAAAGGGAGAAGTGTGGATCCATGACTGAATCTAAATAAAAATAACTATAAGGAATGAAGGCCAGAGCTGGCTAAAGTGAACTGGGAAACTGGGAAAAGGTAGAATAGTAGAGATGCAATGGCAGACTTTATGGAGATATTTAATAACTCTGAGACAAGATTTATTTCAGGAGTAAATAAAGACTCTTCAAGAAGGATAGTATCATTTGTGGTTAAATAAGTAAATTAAGGACTATATCAAATTACACGAAACACTGTACAAATCTGCAAATCTAGTGGGAGGGCAGAAACTTGGACAGATTTTAAGAATTAGCAAAGAATGACCCAAACAAAAACAGGGGGAAAAATCAGTATGAGAAAAAGCTAGCTAATAATATTAAAAACAGATACTAAGACTTCCTGCAAATATTTAAATAGGAAAAGAGTAACTAACGAAAATGATGATTCTCCAGAGAGTCGGAGAAAGATGGAAATGGCGTTTTGTCTCTGTCCTCAATATAGACTTAGAATACTTCCAAAAGATTCTTAGAAATCAGCAGGTTAAAGAGAGAGAGGAACTTAAATCAATCACCATTAGACAGATAGGTCCCCAGGATCAGATGACCTGCATCTTACGGTCTTGGAGCAAGTGGCTGCAGAGATAGTAGAGGTGTTGGGGTTATAATTGTCCAAAATTCCTGAGGTTCTAGAAGAGTCCCAGTGGATTGGAAATTAACAAATGTTACAAATGTATACAAGAAAGGAGTGGGACTGCAAGCAGGAAACTATTGCCAGCGGGACTGAAAAGCGTGCAATTCATGTTTTCACTGGGGGTGCTGTTCGTTAAGTGAGTCAGGACATGCAAATGGGCAGCACTCTGACGGGGCGAATTCAGAGCAATTCCTGGCCCCATGGACATTCTAACCAATGGGGCTGGAGTTTGCGCTAAAGAGCTTGGCACCTGGAGCTGTTTTTAAGCGCTCCACTTACTACACACTCACTGCAGCCACCAAGATGGCTCACAGAAGATGTGACCCCTGAGGTCCATGCCAGTGAGGAGTGGAGGGTGGGCCACAGACTCAAGCCTGCCCTCCTGAAAACCTCCTGGGCAATGGTGACAAAGACAGTCAGCTCTTCCAGCCTCACCAGGGGGCGACAACTGGTGATCTGGAGGGGTGGGGGGTCACTGGTGAGGCCTCTGCCCCAAGAGGGGCAGAGAATCAGAGAGGACTCCAAAGACCACAGTGTAGGTGTCCTATGCTTAGGGTGACCTCTGCTGATCCCCTACTTCCTCTGCAGTGGGGTAACGCTTCTGAGGAGCGTCAACACCTGATGGGCCCATGATTGAGCTTGGCCACGCCCAGGCTCTTGAGGATACACCTGAGGTGTAAGGTAGTCCAGAGGGGTGGCCTGGGTGGGCTCCCAGATGACTAGAGGTTTTCTGACCATTTAAAGGACACAGGCAGCACTCAGCGGTGTGAGCACCAGGAGCCTGTAAGTAACACCAAAGGGGTTTAAACGACAGTCCAGGCCACCCTGACCCCAAGAGGGTCTTCCCAATTCCACGGACTTGGCAGCAAGTCACTCCCTGCAAGGCCAACAGTTTTCAATTTTTTTAAAGTGTTTTTCTAGCCTCCCACTGCCACTCCGCAGGCATGGTGCCCAGTACCTGTTTGTAAATACTTGTAGTAGGACGGCCTGTTGGCGAAGTGGTTAGCACTGCTGCCTCACGGTGCTGAGGACCCGGGTTCAATCCCGGCCCTGGGTCACTGTCCGTGTGGAGTTTGCACATTCTCCCCGTGTCTGCATGGGTCTCACCCCCACAACCCCACAACATGTGCAAGGTAGATGAATTGGCCACACTAAATTGCCCCTTAATTGAAAAAAAAAGAATTGTGTACTCTAAATTTATTTTTTTAAAGTAAATACTTAGAGTAATTTGCGCCTACGTGACCCTTGCCTGAGAGCGGCGGAGCATCGCGGAAGAGCAGAGCATACTGTGTTAAACAAAAGAACAATTTACAGTACAAAGACCACAGAAAAGAAAAATATTGTAGGTCCCAGAGCCTAGAATTAAGGTCCTATGAGGGATTCCTTCACGGACATTGTTTGGCTAAAAACTGATGCTATTCCGGTTATGTTGACTTCACACAATGAAAACGGCACACAGAGTGATTCAGTCTGGTAGGTGATGGTAATGAATTTCCAGCAGGAGCAACGTCGATGGGGCCAGGTATTCCACCTGGGCAGAGCTCCTCATCTGTGGGACTGCTAGTTAGATGCATGCAGTTCAATAAGACAATAATACTTGATCCATAAGCAGAGGCCCATGTCACATGACTCCCATCTCCCCACTGTATTATTCCTTGTATCTGAATAAAGCTCGTAGTCTTACAGTTGAAGTAGATACTTTATTGTGTGAGTTTGTCCTCTCTATGTGTTACATCTGAGCTGTCTGTCTGTGTCCTGCTCACCACCGTTTCTGTGAAGAGTGCCCTTTGACTTTCTGTTTTGTCTATTATATACATCTCTGGTGCTCCCTCTAGTGGTTACTTAGTTGTAGTGTATTTACATTAACCCCTTGTGTATATACATTGCATATCACTACGTCCCCCTTTTTTCTTTTTACATATTTTCTGTACTTTGTTAAAGAAAATTGAACAAGACAGGTAGATAACTGATGATTATGTACAAGTTGTGATGATATTGATGATTATACAAAGCTAATTAATATTTATTAGTCCAATCTTAATAAAAATGTATGAGTCCAACTTTATGAATTTATTCGGTTGAGGGTTTTTTTCTGTTGTTGATGTGATGATGTTGATATTGTAATTTATTTGTGAATGTCATCAGTGTTCTTGTGTTCAGGTAACCAACAAGTCATCACGAGGTATTCGAATGGTCAAACCACTGATGTTGACTGATGTGGACTTTTTTCTGTTCTTGTGGAATCGATTTAGTGTGTCATCTGCCTTGAACGCTGGTGTGCTTGATTGTTCTGGAGCAAATGTGAATTTGTGAGATTCATTGTCATGTCATGATATGTTTGTACTCTTTTCATTGTTTTGGAGTGGGCTGTTGCATTGTCCTTCATGTGCAGATTATACCATGTTGTACAGGTCGTTATTTCATTGTTGTTGTTTCTATCATTGTGTTTTTGTTGTTGTTCTTGTTGTTTTTGTTGTGCTTGTTGTTTATGTTTTTGTTGTTTTCATTGTTGTTCTTGTTGTTTTTGTCGTGCTTGTTGTTGCTGTTGTTGTCATTACGTTCCTTGTTGTTTTTGTTGTTGTAGTTTTTGTTGTTGTTCTTGTTGTACTTGCTGTTGTTGTTCTTGTTTCTGTTGTGCTTCTTGTGGTTTTTCTTGTTCTTGTTGCACTCAATGACTGTTCTGTGTGGATCATTTGAGTCATTCTCAAAGTTATTGGTGTCAGTGTCCTTTGTGGTATCTGATGTTTCCTTGAGCGTTTCTTCTTGAGGATTGTGAGAATGATCTGATGTTCCATTGACCTTGGTGACATCAGTCATTTGTGGTGGATTTGATTCCTCTTCTTTGCTTCCTTGGTGCTCCTCTTCTGGAGTCATTTCTGGTTGATCTGCTTCATCTGTGATCTCTTGGTGCTCCTCTTCTGGAATCAACGTTGTCAAGATTTCAATTTCTTGTAGGCTGTCAAGAGTAGATGAGGTTTTAATTGATGTGGTCTCACTAGACTTATGAGTGGTTGTGCTTTGATGTCAAGTTCTTTTGTACAGACGAGCTGAGATCTGTCAGTCTCGCTGTGATCTTGTGTATCTTGTCTGGGAATTATGATTTCTTCATCACTTGTGTCACATACAGTGGGTAGACTTACATTGTCTTCTTGTTGTTCACGTGAGCTTGGTAGACTTCCATAGTCTGCTTCTGGTTGCTCAGATACGGTGGGTAGACCTTCATGGTCTTGTTCATGCATGGATTTTGCTATGGAGTCTTTAGTTGCTTCCATTTTGGTGTCTGTCAATGAGCTCTCTGTGGAGTCTTTCATCGCTCTCTGTGTGGAGTCGTGCAGTATTCTCTCTTTGGAATTGATCTGTGCTCTCTCAACAGAGTCGGTCAGTACTCGCTGTGTGATGTTGTTTTCTTCTTGGGTATTTGACAGGTTGCTGTCATCCAATGTATCGACAATCTGCCATTGCATCACGGTATCGGATTCATCTACCATGAGTAGAGTCGTGTTGAGCTTTGCAACCATGTTGCTGATGCTATGATTAGCATATCCGAATAACTCAGCCATGTCTGAGTAGTATTTTTCAATAAACAAATCATCATTTTTTGTTTCCGATGTGTTAGTGTGCTCTTCATGTTCAATGAACAAATCATCTTCTTTGGTTTCGGATTTGTCATTGTGCTCTTCACTTTGGGTGGTGCAAACTGCTTGTTCCAGGGTGCTGCGAAAGTTATTTTCAACTGCTGGTAGAAGTTAAGGCAATGTTGTGCTTTTTGAGGTTGAATCTTTTGGTTTTGTGCCTTCGGGCATTTCCCTTTTAAGTGGGCGTGGTCTGAGTCTTCTGATGTCATGACGCTCGTGACATAAAGCGGAGGAATCGTTTGCGCATGTGCAAATCAATTTTCCTTTACTGTGCGCTTTTTCTTCAACTGCGTATGCGTGGCTTCCCGTGCATGCGCTCATCCATTTTCGACCTGTGCGCTCTTTTTGTTTGCGCATGCGCAGATCCATCTTTGACCAGGTGTTTGATCTGTTTCTTGCTGTGTATGCGCAGACTGCACATGCGCAGAATGATCTGCATTTAAAACGGCTATTTTGAACTGCGCATGCGCAGACCCAGATTTGTGTCTTTTGTTCCCCGGGCAGTTTAAAATGTGCTCATATGCCATTTTAACTTCTTTAGACCCGTGGAGAAGAACTTTTTCAGTGTTCTTTCTAGGTAAGCACTTAATGTTATTTTTTTCTTGCGATCTGCACTTTTACATTAACCCCTTGTGTATATACAGTGATGCATATCACTACACCCACCAGGTCTTTGATGTGTATCTACCGTTGGATCCCAAAGAATGTTAAATGTCAAAACCATTAGGAATTGAAAGGAAGTTTGCGGGGCCTTTCTTTTAGCAGACGATCCATCTCCTTCTGGCCAACCTGAGTTATTAAATGCAGATGGCCTTTATATAGCTTTCTTTGAAGTTGGGCTTCAGAGTCCACAGAGGGTTGCAAGTGGCTCCTCAGGATGATGAGGTGCAACTTTTCCTGAGAGAGCCAAGTAGCTTCTTTTATTCGGGGTCACAGACATTTTAAAGGTTTTTTGTTCAGTTTTAACACTTTAGAAATAGCAATGAGCATATCTAATTATATATATATTATAAAAATCTATAGTATGAGGACTTTGTTCCTCATACAGCCAAATTATCAGAATCCATTATTAAACAGGATATTTAGAAAATCATAATCGGATCACCCAGGGTCAACATGTTTTAGTGAAAGGGAAATTCTGTGTAACTAATTTATTAGAATGTTTTGAGGAAGTCACAAGCAAGATGGATAAAAGGAAACCTGTAGATATGTTGTACCTGGAGTTCCAGAAAAGTGTTTGATAAGATGCCGCATCAAAGGCTACTTGGGCAGCACGGTAGCATGGTGGTTAGCACAATTGCTTCACAGCTCCAGGGTCCCAGGTTCGATTCCCGGCTTGGGTCACTGTCTGTGCGGAGTCTGCACGTTCTCCCCGTGTGTGCGTGGGTTTCCTCCGGGGGCTCCGGTTTCCTCCCACAGTCCAAAGATGTGCAGGTTAGGTGGATTGGCCATGCTAAATTGCCCTTTGTGTCCAAAATTGCCCTTAGTGTTGGGTGGGGTTACTGGGTTATGGGGTAGGGTGGTGTTGTGGACTTAGGTAGGGTGCTCTTTCAAAGAGCCGGTGCAGACTCGATGGGCTGAATGGCCTCCTTCCGCACTGTAAATTCTATGATAATCTATGAATAATAAGAGCACTAGTGTAGGGGATAACATATTACCATGGATAAAAGATTGATTAGGCAAAAGGAAGCAGAGAGTAGGGCTGAATGTGTCTTTTTTGGATTGGCAAGATGTAACGAGTGGAGTGCCACAGGGATCAGTGCTGGGGGCTCAACTATTTACGATCTATATCAATGACTTGGATGAAGCAACCAAATGTATGGTAGCTGAATTTGCCAATGAAACCAAGGTGGATAAGAAAGTAAGAGGAGGTAGAGAGTCTTTGAAGGGATATAGCCAGGTAAAGTGAGTGGTGAAAAAAAGCAGATGGAGTATAATGTGGGAAAATGTGAACTGGTCCATTTTGGCCAGAAGACTGGAAAAGCAGTATGCTACTTAAATGGATAAATTGCAGAACTCGGTGGTACAAAGGGATCTGAATGTCTTGGTACATGAATCATAAAAAAGTTATATAGGTGCAGCAAGTGAGTAGGTGCAAAGGACAGATAGTATTGAGGAAGCAGAGTGGCTGCAGAAGGACATAGACAGGCTAGCAGAGTGGGAAAGAAGTGCCGGATGGAATACAATGTGGATAAGTGTGAGGTTATGCATTTTGTCAGGAAGAACGGAGGCATAGACTATGTTTTAAATGGGGAAAGGCTTAGGAAATCAGAAGCACAAAGGGACTTAGGAATTCTAGTTCAAGATTCTCTTAAGGTTAATGTGTAGGTTCAGTCAGCAGTTAGGAAGGCAAATGCAATGTTAGCATTCATGTCGAGAGGGCTAGAATACAAGAGCAGGGATGTACTTCTGAGGCTGTATAAGGCTCTGGTCAGACCCCATTTGGAGTATTGTGAGCAGTTTTGGGCCCCAAATCTAAGGAAGGATGTGTTGGCCCAGGAGGGGGCCCAGAGGAAGTTCACAAGAACCTCCTGCAATGAGGAGTTTGTCATATGAGGAGCGATTGAAGACTCTGGGTCAGTACTCATTGGAGTTTAGATGGATGAGGGGAGATCTTATTAAAACTTACTGAGATTCCTAGATAGAGTGGACGTGGTGAGGTTGTTTCCACTAGTTGGAAAAACTAGAACCCGAGGCTTCAGCTCCAGACTGAAGGGACGATCCTTTAAAACTGAGATGATGAGGAATCTCTTCAGCCAGAGGGAGGGTGGTGAATCTGTGGAACGCTTTGCCGCAGAAGGCTGTGGAGGTCAAATCACTGAGTGTCTTTAAGACAGAGATAGATATGTTCTTGATTAATAAGCGGATGGGGATTATGAGGGGACGGCAGGAGATTGGGCTGAGAAAAATATCAGCCATGATTGAATGGCAGAGCAGACCCGATGGGCCGAATGGCCTAATTCTGCTCCTGTGTCTTATGGTCTTATAGTCTAGGAAGGTGAATGGAATATTGCAGTTTTTTGCAAGGTGAATGGAGTATAAATGATGGGAAGTTTTGCTGCCGTTTTACCTTTTTACATCTGGAGACAGTTTTGGTCTCTTTATTTGAAAAGCTTATAATTGCATTGGAAGCAGTTCTGAGAAGGTTCACACAGCTTGTTCCTGGGAAGAAGGGCTTATCATGTGAAGAAAGGTTGAACAGGTAGGGCCTATATGCATTGGACATTAGGAGATTAAAGATGATCTTATTTGAACCATATAAGATCCTGAGGGGACTTCATAGGGTGGATACTGAGAAGATGTTTCCTCTTGTCTGGGAGCCTAGAACTAAGCGGGCACAGTTTAAAATTAGAAGTCTTCTTTTTAAAACAGAGATGAGATTAAATGTTTCCTCTCAGAGGATCATTAGTAGGTGAAATTTTCGTTCTCAAAAAACATAGAAACATAGAAAATAGGAGTAGGAGGAATCCATTCGGCCCTTCAAGCCTGCTCCGCCATTCATTGTGATCATGGCTGATCATCCAACTCAATAGTCTAATCCATCACCCCCCATATTTTTGGATTCCCTTCGCCTCAAGTGCTATATCTAAGTGCTTCTTGAAAATGTAATATTTTGGCCTCCACTGCTTTCTATGGCAGCGAATTTCACTCTTTGGGTGAAGACATTTCTCCTCATCGCAGCCTTAAATGGTCTATCTCACATCCTCCGACTGTAACCCCATCATCTGCGGACATCCTTCTTGCAATTGATCTATCTAGTTCTGTTACAATTTTTTAGGTTTCTATGAGATCCCCCCTCATTCTTCTGAACTCCAAGTGAAAACAATCCAAACCAATTCAATCGCCCCTCATATGTCAGTCCTGCCATCTCTGGAATCAGTCTGGTAAACCTTCTCTGCACTCCCTCTATAGCAAGAACATTCTTCCTCAGATAAGGAGACCAAAACTGCACACAATATTCTAGATGTGGCATTACCAATGCGCTGATAATTGCAGCAAGACATCCCTGCTCCTGTACTTGAATCCTCTCGCTATGAAGACCAACATACCATTTGCCTTTGTTCTTGCCTGCTGGACCTGCATGCTTACCTTCATAGAGTGACTGTTGTACCAGGACACCCAGGTCTCATTGCACAATCCCCTCTCCTAACGTATGACCAATCAGATAATAATCTTCATCCCTGTTTTTGCTACCAAAGTGGATAACCTCACATTTATCGAAATTATACTGCATTTGCCATTCATTTACCCACTCACTCAACCTGTTAAAATCACACTGAAGGATCTCTGCATCCACTTCACAGCTCACCCTCCCACCCATATTTGTGTCATCTGCAAATTTGGAGATACTACATTTCATTCCCTCATCTAAATCATTAATACATATTGTGAATAGCTGGGGTCTCAGCACTCATCCCTGCGGTACGACAATAGTCACTGCCTGCCATCTGGAAAAAGACTTGTTTATTTGTACTCTTTATTTTTATTTCCTATCTGCCAACCAATTTTCGATCCATCTACACTACCCCTAACCCCATGCGCTTTAATTTGACATGCTAATCTCTTATGTGGGACTTTGTTAAAAGCCTTCTGAAAGTCCAAATAAACTTCATCCACTGGCTCCCTTTCATCAACCCTACTAGTTCCAGTGAATTTGATTTGATTTGATTTATTGTCACATGTACCGAAATACAGTGAAAAGTATTTTTCTGCGGCCAAGGGAACGTACACAGTACGTACATAGTAGACAAAAAAGAATAATAGACAGAGTACATTGACAAATTATACATCGACAAACAGTGATTGGTTACAGTGCGGAACGAGGGGCCAAACAAAGCATTTACAGGAGCAAGAGCAGCAGAGGGCGTCGTGAGTAGTGTTCTTACAGGGAACAGATCAGTCCAAGGGAGAGTCGTTAAGGAATCTAGTAGCTGTGGGGAAGAAGCTGTTCTTATGTCTGGATGTGCGGGTCTTCAGACTTCTGGATCTTCTGCCAGATGGAAGGGTCTTGAAGAAGGCAGTGCCTGGGTGGAGGAATCTCTGATAATGCTGTCTGCCTTCCTGAGGCAGCGGGAGGTGTAGACAGAATCCATGTGAGGGTGTCAAGCTTGTGTGATGCGTTGGGCTGAGTTCATCACACCTTGCAGTTTCTTGCGACCTTGGGCCGAGCAGCTGCCATACCAAGCTGTGATGCAGCCGGGTAGGATGCTCTCAGGCATGATTTTCTTTTCATAAATCCATGCCGACTCTGTCCAATCCTGCCACTGCTTTCCAAGTGCTCAGCTATAAAATCCTTGCTAATGAATTCTAGAATTTTCCCCACTACCAATGTCAGGCTTCCTGGTCTATAATTCCCTGTTTTTTCTTTAACAATAATAATAGTACTAATCTTTTTATTGTCATCAGTAGACTTACATTAACACTGAAATGAAGTTACTGTGAAAAGCTCCTAGTCGCCACATTCCGGCGCCTGTTCAGGTACACGGAGGTGGATTCAGAATTCTGGTACGGGAATTGAACCCGTGTTGCTGGTCTTGTTCTGCATTACAAACCAGCTGTCTAGCCCACTGAGCTAAACCAGCCCTGTTTGCAATGCCTTGTTTAATAGTGGAGTTACATTAGCTATCCTCCAATCTGTAGGAACTGTTCCAGAGTCTATAGAATCTTGGAAGATGACCACCACCTTTATTGCATGTATTATATTACTCTTTGGTAATATATCGTTACTCTTTGCTTCGTAATCCAGAATGGTCTGATGGTGTGATTATAAATAAACCACCAATCTGTAACTTGAAGCAAAACTGGTTTATTGAATAACGAAATGATTAATATTGAGGTTGCACACTCCACAGAACTATAACTAGTAATCAAGTATTCTATATTCAAGTATAACTAATTTAAACTACATGTGCTCTTACACTCTACTGTCTAGTCTCTCCTGGTTAGAACTACCCAAGATCCTCTGAGTTCTCATATTTATAGTGGAACTAGTGCCCTCTAGTGGTTGTGTTACACTGAGATGTAATAATTAACCCGTTACTTGTCTACATATATACATATCAGTACATCCCCCTTTTTTTAAACATTTCTTTCTTATATGTAACAACTGGAAAAATGTAGAACAATATTATAACAAAACATGATATGTATATCTTTGTACATAGCAAAATGAGTAACAAGCACACAGATTACTGTAAATTTTTACAAATTCAATCTATTAGGTTTTTTTCTTCTTCTCGTTGATCTTTTTAAAAATAAATTTAGAGTACCCGATTCATTTTTTCCAATTAAGGGGCAATTTAGCATGTTCAATCCACCTACCTTGCACATCTTTGGTTTGTGGGGCAAAACCCACACAAACATGGGGAGAATGTGCAAACTCCACACGGACAGTGACCCAGGGCCGGGATCGTACCTGGGACCTCGGCGCCGTGAGACTGCAGTGCTACCACTGCATCACCGTGCTGCCCAGGTTGATCTTCTTAATGCACGAGGAGGTGACGTTGAGGTTTTTACAGTTGTTTGCATGTCATCACAACTTTGAGTGTTGGTTAAAGTATCATGAAAGATTGTTTCATTAAGTTGTTAGTCTGGAAAAACTTTTATGTGTACCTTAATTTTTTGAAGAGCGCGCCGATTTCTTCGAAGTATGTTTCCTTGAGCCACCTGAACTATGTACGAATGTGGTGCTGCTTGTCTGATGGTTCTGGCATGAGCAGGCCAACCTCCATCAGGTGTCTTGATCCTGACGGTGTCATCTGGAAGTAATGAGTCCAGAGTGGTTGTATGCATATCATCATACATTCTTTGACGTGCACGTTGCTGTTCCATTTTCTGTATCACTGGCAGATGATCCGGATTTGGAAGAGATTTGATGGTAATGTTGTTCTCAAATCTCTCTTCATTAACATCTGTGCAGGTGATAGTCCAGTGAAAGAGAAGCGCAAGGTGAATGTCTGACACAGAATCCAAAGCTTTATTTATGAGTTGTTTTATGATGTGTATTCCTTTTTCTACTTTCCCGTTCGGCTGTGGGTAATGTGGACTTAAAGTTATATGTTTAAAGTTGTACTGTCGTGAATACTCGATCAATTTGTTGCTGTCGAAGCACGGTGCATTGTCTGACATGACAGTGGTAGGTATTCCATGTCTGGCAAAAGTTTCTTTACTGGCTTTGATGACAGAGTTGGATGTTAGATCTGGTAATTTCATGACCTTCAGACAATTTGAGTAATAGTCAATTATCAGAACATAATCATGACCATTGGAGTGAAATAGGTCGATACCAACTTTGGCCCAAAGAGAGGTTTCCAACTCATGTTGCTGTAGTTTCTCCTTGCACTGCGCAGGCTGAAACATCTGACATGTCTCACATCCAAGTACAATGTCAGTGATGAGCCGATTTATACCTGGCTAGTATACTGCTTGTCTCGCCCTTCGCTTGCACTTTTCAATGCCGAGATGGCCTTCATGACTTTGATTGAGTATCATTGGTCTGAGAGACAGTGGTATGACTATCCAGTAAGTAGTTCTGCAGCTACTGTATAATCTGCAACTAATTACTTTCCTGCACAGACAATGAAGTGGAATTCTGAATTGAACCCTGAGCTACGGAGCTTGTGAGCAAAGACAGTCGTACTCTGCAGATGGTTTCCACGTGGGAATTGGAAATCTGTAGCGTTGAGCCTCTCTGGGACATGTTGGCTGGTCGGTGCGGTGTCGTGTCGGGTCGGTGCGGTGTCGGGTCGGTGCGGTGTCGGGTCGGGTCGGTGCCGGGTCGGGTCGGTGCCGGGTCGGGTGCGGTGCGGTGCCGAGCCGGTGCGGGGCCGGGCCTTGTCGGCGCCGTGTCGGAGCGGTGTCGGGGCGCCGGGTCGGGGCGCGGGGTCAGGGCGGTGCAGTGCAGGGGACCAGAAGGATCTTGGGATGCAAGTTCATTGATTCCTGAAGGCAGCAGGTCAGGTAGATAAGATGGTTGAGAAGGTATAAGACACTTGCCTTTATTAGCCAAGGCATCGAGTATAAGAGCAGAGAGGGTATTATGGGGCTGTATAAACACTCGCATACTGTATGTATGTCCCTGTCAGGCAGGGAAGAGATGGTCGAGTGAGGGAACCATGGTTGACAAGAGAGGTTGAATGTCTTGTTAAGAGGAAAAAGGAGACTTATGTAAGGCTGAGGAAACAAGGTTCAGACAGGGCATTGGAGGGATACAAGATAGCCAGGAGGGAACTGAAGAAAGGGATTAGGAGAGCTAAGAGAGGGCATGAACAATCTTTGGCAGGTAGGATTAAGGAAAACCCCAAGGCCTTTTACACATATGTGAGAAATATGAGAATGACTAGAGCGAGGGTAGGTCCAATCAAGGACAGTAGCGGGAGATTGTGTCTTGAGTCTGAAGAGATAGGAGAGGTCTTGAACGAGTACTTTTCTTCTGTATTTACAAATGAGAGGGGTGATATTGTTGGAGAGGACAGTGTGAAACAGACTGGTAAGCTCGAGGAAATACTTGTTAGGAAGGAAGATGTGTTGGGCATTTTGAAAAACTTGAGGATAGACAAGTCCCCCGGGCCTGACGGGATATATCCAAGGATTCTATGGGAAGCAAGAGATGAAATTGCAGAGCCGTTGGCAATGATCCTTTCGTCCTCACTGTCAACAGGGGTGGTACCAGGGGATTGGAGAGTGGTGAATGTCGTGCCCCTGTTCAAAAAAGGGACTAGGGATAACCCTGGGAATTACAGGCCAGTTAGTCTTACTTCGGTGGTAGGCAAAGTAATGGAAAGGGTACTGAAGGATAGGATTTCTGAGCATCTGGAAAGACACTGCTTGATTAGGGATAGTCAGCACGGATTTGTGAGGGGTAGGTCTTGCCTTACAAATCTTATTGAATTCTTTGAGGAGGTGACCAAGCATGTGGATGAAGGTAAAGCAGTGGATGTAGTGTACATGGATTTTAGTAAGGCATTTGATAAGGTTCCCCATGGTAGGCTTCTGCAGAAAGTAAGGAGGCATGGGATAGTGGGAAATTTGGCCAGTTGGATAACGAACTGGCTAACCGATAGAAGTCAGAGAGTGGTGGTGGATTGCAAATATTCAGCCTGGATCCCAGTTACCAGTGGCGTACCGCAGGGATCAGTTCTGGGTCCTCTGCTGTTTGTGATTTTCATTAATGACTTGGATGAGGGAGTTGAAGGGTGGGTCAGTAAATTTGCAGACGATACGAAGATTGGTGGAGTTGTGGATAGTAAGGAGGGCTGTTGTCGGCTGCAAAGGGACATAGATAGGATGCAGAGCTGGGCTGAGAAGTGGCAGATGGAGTTTAACCCTGAAAAGTGTGAGGTTGTCCATTTTGGAAGGACAAATATGAATGCGGAATACAGGGTTAATGGTAGAGTTCTTGGCAATGTGGAGGAGCAGAGAGATCTTGGGGTCTATGTTCAGAGATCTTTGAAAGTTGCCACTCAAGTGGATAGAGCTGTGAAGAAGGCCTATGGTGTGCTCGCGTTCATTAACAGAGGGATTGAATTTAAGAGCCGTGAGGTGATGATGCAGCTGTACAAAACTTTGGTAAGGCCACATTTGGAGTACTGTGTACAGTTCTGGTTGCCTCATTTTAGGAAGGATGTGGAAGCTTTGGAAAAGGTGCAAAGAAGATTTACCAGGATGTTACCTGGAATGGAGAGTAGGTCTTACGAGGAAAGGTTGAGGGTGCTAGGCCTTTTCTCATTAGAACGGAGAAGGATGAGGGGCGACTTGATAGAGGTTTATAAGATGATCAGGGGAATAGATAGAGTAGACAGTCAGAGACCTTTTCCCCGGGTGGAACAAACCATTACAAGGGGACATAAATTTAAGGTGAAAGGTGGAAGATATAGGAGGGATATCCGAGGTAGGTTCTTTACCCAGAGAGTAGTGGGGGCATGGAATGCACTGACTGTGGAAATAGTTGAGTCGGAAACATTAGGGACCTTCAAGCAGCTATTGGATAGGTACATGGATTACGGTAAAATGATATAGTGTAGATTTATTTGTTCTTAAGGGCAGCACGGTAGCATTGTGGATAGCACAATTGCTTCACAGCTCCATGGTCCCAGGTTCGATTCCGGCTTAGGTCACTGTCTGTGCGGAGTTTGCACGTCCCCCCCGTGTCTGCGTGGGTTTCCTCCGGGTGCTCCGGTTTCCTCCCACAGTCCAAAGATGTGCAGGGTAGGTGGATTGGCCATGATAAATTGCCCTTAGTGTCCAAAATTGCCCTTGGTGTTGGGTGGAGGTGTTGAGTTCGGGTGGGGTGCTCTTTCCAAGAGCCGGTGCAGACTCAGGGGGCCGAATGGCCTCCTTCTGCACTGTAAATTCAATGATAATCTATGATTAATCTAGGACAAAGGTTCGGCACAACATCGTGGGCCGAAGGGCCTGTTCTGTGCTGTATTTTCTATGTTCTATGTTCAGTTGAGTTGAAGCAGTAGTCCATCCACGATTGTCAAATCTGCTTAAACTTCTCTAAATTGAGGACAAGATCTTTCGGCCACCCATTTTTGATATGATCTATGACCGTCGCAGCATTGCATCCTTCTTTGTCTCTTCTTGGATTAGGTTGATTTTTTTCATCCGAGGCAGGAAGATTTTCTGCACGCAGCTGTGTTGAGATTCAAAATCTTGTATGAACTCAAAGGTTCCACTTCTTGACATTATAGAGCGTGATAACGCGTCTGCTCTGATCAGGTCTTTTCCAGGTGTATAGATGAGGTTGAAGTCCTATCTTCTGAGCTTCATCAAAATTCTCTGGAGTCGTGGAATCATGCCGTTGAGATCCTTCTGTATTATATGCACCAGCGGTCTCTGATCCATTCCTACAGTGAAAGTGGGGAGTCCATGGACATAGATACATAGAACATACCGTGCAGAAGGAGGCCATTCGGCCCACGTAAGCCCTCACTTCCACCCTATCCCCAAAACCCAATGACCCCTCCTAACCTTTTTGGACACTAAAGGCAATTTAGCATGGCCAATCCACCTAACCTGCACTTCTTTGTACTGTGGGAGGAAACCGGAGCACCCGGAGGAAACCCACCGGGAGGACGTGCAGACTCCGCTGCCTGCGTCCGACTATCTAACACTGTGTACTTTCTGCTTCCCCCCCCCCGCCAACCCCGTAGGAGAAGGCGCTGCATAACCGTATCTAATGGGCAGCATGCAGAACAGGATGGCACCACGCCACTTGGGACACCCGAGCAACTGTCAGGCCCATCCAGTCCCAGTCACTCCAGAGGATGACCACCAAGGGGGACCCATGTTACTGAGCAGGATTCGCAGCAGGCCGCCTCCACCCCTAATGTACCACCTGGGAATCCACCTAGATGTAGCATTAGGGCCCGTAAGTCCAGAGAGGTGCAGCACATAGGATTGCGTTAAGGGCTGGGCCACAAACGTTTAGATATCATAGATATCATAGATATCATAGAATTTACAGTGCAGAAGGAGGCCATTCGGCCCATCGAGTCTGCACCGGCTCTTGGAAAGAGCACCCTACCCAAGGTCAACACCTCCACCCTATCCCCATAACCCATAAATCCCACCCAACACTAAGGGCAATTTTGGACACTAAGGGCGATTTATCATGGCCAATCCACCTGACCTGCACATCTTTGGACTTATCTTTGGTTTATAGTGATGTTCACATATTATTTTCAAAATAAACACCCATGCACAAAATCTGCCTCGGTGTTCTGTCAGAATGTTGAGAGTGTGGTCTGGGCTGGAAGCGCTGGGGGCTGAGACCTACCATGGACAGGAGTCAGACGGTGTCAAACAATGCGGAGCACCAGATCTCATCGCAGAGCCGAATGTCATCATCCTGCATCCCATGGACCAGACCCGCTGTTACTGCCAACCCAGGGCCTGCACCTGCAGGTAGGAATCACGGAAGGGGTTGTTGGGGTGGAGGGTGCCAGTGGTGATGTAAGAGGGGATGGTCAGAGTGGGGGCGGGGGGTGGGGGTGGATATGGGACGTTCGTGTCATCGGCCAGGCCCCCTATTCGGTGAACCTGGAGGCAAATAGAGTGTCCCTGCATGCCGGACCTGGCACACATGTGTGGCCTCCTGAGCCTGCCAGGGCCTCTTGTCCTGGCCATCCTCTACATCCTCAACATTGGACGAGACCTGGCATTCACCCTCCTCCTCCAGCACGTCACCCCTCTGCTGCACAATGTTGTGGAGGACGCAGCAGGCCACCACGATGTGGGAGGCTCTCCTCGCGCTAAACAGGAGGGTCCCTTCCGAGCGGTTCAGGCACCTGAACCGCATCTTCAGGATACTGATACACCGCTTGATAACGTGCCTGGTTGTTGTATGGGCTTCGTCTCTGCGTCAGACTGTGGCCTCCGGAAGGCGGTATTAGCCACGATCGTAGTGCATAACCCCTGTCCGTCATGGGCTGGTGCTCGTAGGCCAGACCAGATAAGGACGGCAGATTTCCTTCCCTAAAGGACATTAGTAAACCAGATGGGTATTAATGACAATCGACAATGGTTTCATGGTCAGGCTTGGAGGGCCGAAGGGCCTGTTCCTGTGCTGTAATTTTTTTTTGTTCTTGTTCTATTATACTTTTAATTCCAGATTTTTGTTGAATTCAAATTTCATCATCTGCAGTGGCGGGATTTGAACCCAGCGACCCAGAGTACTCTGGATTACTAGTCCAGTGACAATACCACTATGCCACTGCCTCCCCCTGGGTTGGGGGGGGGGGGTGGTAGTGCAGGAGTGGTGGGGTGGGGGCACCCATATGGCGATGTCATCTTGCACAACCACAGGCCACAGTGGGAAGTCACTGGGTGCACAACAAGATGGCTGCCTTGGAGGATGCAGCAGTGGCGGTCTGTGCCTGGGACACCCCAATCCTATTGTTCATCCCCTGGTCACCCCCGTCACCTCCCGGCAGGTCCGGCTGCCCACGGTCGTGCCTCCGGGAATGTCCTACCTCTTCTCTCTCCCTCAGCAGCCACAGTGCCTGTTTCACCATTTGTAAATCCACAAGTGAAACCCGTCGTTGGTAATTCCTTTTGGGGGAATCAGGGAATGCCCGGATGGATACCGGGTTCGGCCCGCTAATGAGATGCCAACGACATTTACTGTATGTGCGTTATTACTGATAATATACTGGCAATAGTACTGAAGACCGGTGCTCCAGAACTTGCACCAAGATGTTCCAGTACAGCTGCAACACTGGCATCTACCCAGACATGTGGTGGGCAGAGTGAGACGGCACTATCGTGAGTGGAGAATTGTGTGACACATTTGACACATTAAAAATCCTTGAGCACAACCAGTATGATGCCAGTATGTCACTTTCTTCTGCAATACTGCCCAACCTCTGAACCCTTGGCCCATCTCTTCAGGCATCTCCTCCTGCCCCGTAGTACTCACCCACCCTCCGGCCATGGACTTGTCCCTGGAGCTGTGTCCCATCCTCTGGGTGTTCAGATGTTGGCTGCTGCATGTGTGGTTTTGCATCCCGCAGTGTTCAAGCACAGTGCACCAAAGTGTGATCGGGATGCTAGGCAATGACTCCCAAGTGCTACATATCCCGCCCACCCTCTGGAATCCACTTGGGTTGTGTGAAGTGCTCACTTAACTACGATTGCCAATTTCCTATTAACAATAGGCTACAGCCACACGGCCAGATGCCTCGGCAGTCGTTGGGGGTTATAGGTGGTCGGTGCAGCAGGTGGTCAGTGGCTAGGGTTGCTCCCGGAAACAATACACATGAATCAAGGGGTTGTCATGCTGGTCCCACTTGCTGTTTCCAACCCACTGGTGGCCAACCCCTCCGGAGGGTGCCCCCCGCCCCCCCTCCCGTCACCCAGCCGAGGGTCCCCCGCCGAGCACTGGGTCGGCAATCCCAGCGGCCCTGGGCTCTTTGCCTGTGAGCAAAGATGGTTACTCACCTCCTTGGCTCCCAGGAGAAGACCTTCTGCCAGGTTTACGTTTTTCAAAAGGAATACTAATTGGCACCAGTGTGAGCACTTGCTGGGGAAACCGATGAATGACAGGAGGCCGATAGATATGTGGTGGCTCCTGTTAATTGTATGGAAAAATAGCTTACGTGGTGATAATTGGTTTCTTGCCACGCTACAGCAAAGATCCCGATTTCGCCTAGTTAAGCGGGCTGGTTGCATCGCAATCTGTTTGGCGCCTGGCACGGTTCTCAATTTCGGCATCTCCCGCTATTCTCCGGCCTTGTTTCGCTCGAGCAAGTGAGCTGCGAGGCCGGAGAATCACGGCCATTGTGTTATTTTACTTTTAATAAGAGATGGATACTAAATAGGCCAGAAGGGAGAACTCGTCTTTGGAATAATGCACGTCAGAGTTGTAATGACTCCGGAGTCATTTAAAAATGATAGGCAAGGCCCTTTTTGGGGATTTCTGGCACCCCCGATTTTCACTGGCACAGGATAAGGATGCAGGTAGCAGGTACGCACTGTGCACTTCCAACCCAGCTGGTTCCATTGCGGGCAGTAAACATCTCTTTGCGCACCCACCTCCCAACCCAGCACAACTTTTACGGAGTTTTTAAAATGTATTCATGGGATGTGGGTGTTGCTGACGGAGCCAGCATTTATTGCCGATCCCTGGGGGCACTTAAGAGTCACATTGCTGTGCGTCTGGTGTCACATGTAGGCCAGGCTATGTAAGTGATGTGTTGCGTGTTCTGGATCACATACAGGTCACCAACACTTGAAGTAGTGCAACACTATTTTATTAAAAGGTTAACTATTTAAACATACTTGAACTATGGGTAAATACGATACTAGCTTTAACTAAAGACCTTTGCCTTGTCCTAACCAATTGATGCACTCAGCACATGGTGAATGTCTGTGTTGCAGGCTATGAACTCTGTGCTCCTAGCTAGCTGCTACTCGAATGAGCGGGAACTCTGATGTCCCCTGTCTTCATAGTGAGTGTGCTCTCACTGGTGATTGGCTGCGATGTTGTGTATGTTGATTGGTCCCACTGTGTGTCCATCAGTGTGTGTCTGTACCATGATATACTGGTGTATATTATGACAGTAAGGATGGCAGATTTCCTTCCTTAAAGGACACGAGTGAACCAGCTGGGTTTTTACGACAATCGACAATGGTTGCATGATCAACTTTTAGACTTTGAACCAGATTTCACCATCTGTCATGGCAGGATTCAAACCCATGTGCCCAGAGCATGGCTTTGGGTCTCTGGATTACTAATTCAGTGATAATACCACTACGCCACTGCCTCCCCAGCTTCTCAATGAGTCATGATTCGCGGTCGGTCAGTAAAGTTGCAAACCATAGTCTGGATTCAGGAACCTTTTGGAATGTTGAAAAGATCTTACCCAGGCCTCCTCCATTAACTCATGCCCCCCCCAGCCACTGCTGCAAACTCCCAAATAGCTCTTATTCCAAATCATGCAAAACAGCGAGAAATTCTCTAATTGGTAAGTGAGAGCCTTAAAGTCGGGTGCTATTCTAAACCTTTTCCAGAGCCTCTCTAAACATTCACCAGGCCAGGGGACCAAAACAGGAAACAATATTCCAAGGTCCTGGCAATAAACATTCAATATTATATTGTAATCACTCGCCATTTAGATTAGACTTGTCCGTCAGGATACTGAGCAGAACATAACAGTGAGGCATGAAAGTGTAAAATGGGAAGAGGAAAGAAGATTTCGTAGGATGGGCACAAGCAACTTGTGCCGATGTGACAAGGGAAATTAGCATTGTCTGCTTATGTCATAACATCATGAGTGATTGAGTTGGTTGAATCTCTTTTATTTGGATATATCTAAGAAAGAAAACACTCACCATAACGAAGGGATTCCTGGAGGGATTTATCAGTTAAAGCTTATTCGGGTACGCAGGGGAATTTCTGATAAGAAGTTCGACAACCGATGTAACATTTTGCTAATCTGCAAAACCATGTTAAAATGCCTAATTCCACCTTGCGACATAAAGTTTCATGTGTCGCCACTTGTGAGCCACTTGTAAAATAAATATTAAATATATTTAATATTAACAATCTGCACCACTGAGCCTGACTTTGCAGGGTTTCTTGCTAGCAGGGTCGAAAAGTTTGTGATTTAATGTCAGTTATATGATGTGGCTTGTGTATGTATATATGGAGGGGAATTGGGAGCATGGCACTGAAGCAAGTAACAAAATAGGAATATGGGGCGGGATTCTCTCAGCCTAGTCAGAGAATCGCCGGGCCGGGCACGAATTGCGCGCGCCACCCCGATGCTGGGTCGCCCATTCTCCGGTGAGTGGAGAATCGGCGCCATTGGCGCTCTACGCGGCCCACTCCCCTACTGATTCTCCGCTCGGGATGGGCCGAGTGGCTGCCCAAAAAAGCCTGAGTCCCGCCGGTGCCGTTCACATCTGGTCTTACCCGGCAGGACCTCGGCATCCATCCTGTCTGGTGGGGCCTGGTTTGGGGAGTGGGAGGGGGTGGGAGGAGGGGGTCCGACCCCGGAGTGGGGGGCCTTCACCGTGGCCCGGCCCGCGATCTGGGCCTACCGATCGGTGGGCCGGCCTCTCGGGTGGGGGCCTCTTTTGCTCCGCGCCGACCCCTGTAGCCCTACACCATGTTGCGTTGGGGCCAGCAAGGAGAAGGAGGATACCGCGCATGCGTGTATTCCCGCCGGTTGCAATGCGCATGCGCAGACCCACGGCTCCCATTTGACACCGGAAACGGAGGCTGGAGCAGCGTGGGTCGCTCCAGTGCCGTGTTGGCCTTCATTAGGACAGAGAATCGCTACACATAGCGGTCCGATGACGCCGTCGTTGAACTCTCCAGTTTACGACGGTGTCAACCCTCTGCCTTCAGATGGGAGAATCCCGCCCATGGTGTCAGAATTACGACCAAGAATGTACAAATCTGTTCAAATGCATATCGGTTAGTTTGTAACATACTGATGCCTGATCAGAAAGTTCACTGTTCAAAAGCAGAGAAGCCATTTCCTTCATGGATTAAAAGAGATGTTCAAAGTGGATTTTCACAGAAACTCTTCCTCAGGCAAGTTTCCTAATGCTATTGTCATATCTAAGTTTTGCTCTGTTCTAAATATAAACAATACCCAAATCTGACAGCATATCCCTGTCAAGATATTTAAAATGTTCACTATGAAATTTGGTTTCAGATTTTCCGATCTCTAATGATTGTTTAAATTTGCCCACATTTTTAGCGAGGGCTTGCAAATATGGTTTCTCAAAGTTGATGGTGACATGTAATCTTTCTTTCCTGCTTTTAAATATCCCTGAAATTATATAAAATCTACAATAGTCCATTACCTCCATTTGTCTTCATGACAGTCACCTCAATTCTGCATGAAAGCTAATGTCAGCTAACAAACACAAAGTATGCAGGAGGCCAGGTGAATACAATGCAGACTATCCAGGCTCAGTCTTCGACAAATTGAAATGTCTGAGTTAAACAGTCATGGTAGTCAGAGGCAGAGATAAAGTATAACAAAGCAATCCATTCACTCACTGAAGGTTGATTGTTGCTATTAAAGATCATTTAAAAAAGACAAATGAATTCTTAAAAAAATCTCCATCACTTTCTGCTCGGTGCTTGCTGCCTTCTGGACTGCTGGCCTTTTTCTGCAGATCTAATAAAAAGCCAACTCTTACCAATCTCTGCAGGCATAACTGCTGGAAAATGCAGAATTTACTTGTGGCCTAAATTCAGGAAGTGATACTGCAGACATCTGCTCTGCTATCTCTGCTTCATCACAAGCACTCAAATTACCAAGACATCTGAATAAATCAGACTTTATTAGTTAAAGCTTTCAGACATAGCAAGTGCTCAGGGGACACATAAAACCTATCCCAGGTGTCTGTGCTTTACAAGTAGTTACAGAACAAGTTCATATGTCACATTCACGTTGAAAGAGGATCTCACTCTTCTGGGCCCATAAGTGGTCTACAGAGGCTTTTAGCTACTACATTTAGGTAAGTAATGAAGGCTGATTAAGTGAACTGATAATTTGTTCCTACATTCCTAAATACAGACAGAACACACCGATTGTGGTAATTGGTAACAATTAACAAGTTGTAACCAACTAAATTACAACTTGTGCACGTGCATTCGGACCTTTTCATTTTTGATAAATAATAGACCAGTTTACATAAACATGTCCAATTGTGATACATTTCAAAATAAATTATGTGCAATCTTCTAAACTCATTCAGTGTTATTTTAACATGGAAAATATTAAACATGTTTGGTGCAACATCACATTTTCTAAAGTGGACATGTTATTCTATATTGGATTTGTGGACACAATGGAATGAGGTCTACACTCCTTCTTGGGCAGTCCCTCAGGGTCGATGATGATTCGCTTCCACTCTGGGAAGTGGGTTCTGCGGTGGTTCAGGTTGCACTGAGATGGTGGAGGGTAGCGTATTGCGGGATGGTGTCGAGGGCACCTGCGTCGAAGGCCGTGTCTTGATTGAGGAGGTCCTCGAAATGCTCTCTCCAGCGGGTGTTGACTGCCTCTCTGTCTTTGATGTGCGCCTTTCCGTTTTTGGCTAAGTGGGTTGGGTCCCTGTGTACTCAGACCAGAGATGGTTTTAGTTGCACTGAAGAAGCCACACACATCATGGTTGATGGTGAGTTGCTGAATCTCCTGCACTCTTTCCACCCACCATCTGTCCTTTAGGTTGTGAGTTCTTTGTTGCACCTCAGCCTTCAATTGATTGTCGGCTTGTTTCCTCTCTCTCGCGTTTTGGTGGAGCTGCGAGTTTAGGAACCTTGCGTTTACAGTCCTTGATCTCCTCCTGATCGTTCTTGGCGAACCAGTCTTGGGTGTTTCCCAGTCAGATGAAACTTATAGCTTAACCGAGCAGTAATGAATTCTTTTCTTCAATCCAATCAAAGATTTATTTTTTGATTGTGTTAGAACACATATTCAAATTCAAGCCACTCAATCAGATAATTATAGTTTGCCCCCTTACGCTCAGCTAAAGTTTTATGGAATACTAATTTTAGTGTAATTATCAGTGTGGCTGAGTAGTAGCACACTTGCCTCATAATCGGTACTTATTAGGATGACATTTCAGTGAGGTGTGCTGCCATTTGGATGAGATATTAAACCTGCCTATTCAGGTGAATGTAAACAATCTCATGTTACTCCTTGGAGAAGATAGCTGACAATTGTCTGGCTATACTGAGCGACATTTATCCCTCAACTATCCACCAGAAACAGATTAACTGGTTATTTGACAGCTCTTTGTGGAACCTTGTTATGTAGAAATTGGCTGATGCAAACCAATGTGGAAGTGGCAACTGTAAAAGTGTATTTGGCATAGCAAGGATTAATGTGGGACTGAGAAACAGTACCGCCCACTGTGATGTAATAGACACAAGCTTAAACTAGCGTCAGGTGTGGACTGGAGGGAGACGTGTGTAGAAGCAAGCATGGAGTTAGCTCATAGCTTGGGCTATACCAGGTACATATGTAGTTATTTGTTATTAATTAAAACTTAATGTTCAACCATGCAAGACTCAGAACCTCTTTTTGAGACTAACTGAACATACAGCAGCTACAATTAAAAACAAGTTTCACTGTTTGGCTGGGAAAGCTTTGGGACATGTAGAGGATGTGAAAGGTGCTACATAAATGCAATTTGTTTCCATTCCTTAATAATTTTGAACTAATTTACATTGTAACTGAACTGCTCACAAAAACATCTCACTTATTTACATTTCCTTCACTTTTGAACTGAAATCGAGAATGGCCCCTTTGTGATCTATGTTTGAGTAAACCAGATATTCATGATTCAGTCTATACATGGTGTCTTTCAGTGCTGCTCCTATAAACATACAGACCGCCAAATGAGTTGCTTGAAAACTTGATTCCATGTGTGAACTGAGTGATGTGGGGCAAAACGATAGCACAAAATTGATCCTCGTGGCATCAGAAGGCACCAGACGGGCCAGCTGAGAACATCTGGTGGGGGAGGGGGGTTTGTGAGGTTGAGGGGGTATTGGGAAGGGGCGGGCACAAACCAGTTTTGATGTTGATTCTTGAGCAGCCCCCCCCCCCCACCCCCCCTCCTGCTGGCTCAATATTCAGCAGGTTTTAAAAACGTACCTTTTGTCTTCCTTCATCAGGCTGCAGTGGTCACTTTAAGGACTGCTGCTCAGGCTAGTGAGTAACTGCTGGAGCTTGTGTGTGGCAACAGGCACAGAATCCATTCAATTTCGAGCAGCTGTTTGAAATCCTATGTGAGAGCCTGATCATTGGAACAGACCTATTTCATTGGGTTTTGTGCAGCACAATTAGATTTTATTGGAATGGGCATTACCTAACAAACCTTGATGGCACAGTGGCTGAATAATTTTCAAATATTGTAAAACCAGAAATGGAATGGGCATCAAATCTGATGGCACGACTGACTGTGAGGAGGTAGGAACTGAAGTGAGCGATCATGTGGAAATAACCAGGAAGAGCAGAGCTCTGCAATGAAATAAGGAACAAGCAGCCCAGGAGAGAGAGCTTTAATACACCGTGGGAAGCAAAGGTCAAATGAGCATAGCTCCCCATGTCAGATATCTTAAAGGAGCTGAGAAGTCTTCATTCCTCTAAACCCTCTGGGACAAACTAATTCAAAATGAAAAAGTTACAAGGTGCTCAGCTTGCAGTAATCCCCAGATGGGAGTTTCCAAGTGGAGCGGTGGGCAATTGATTTTCAATAGGGTACCACAAATTGACCAAAGTAAATAACTATCATGTGCCAGCTCCTAGAACTGTAACAAATACTTAGTGAAAGTCCCACAAGGGCTCTTAAGACCCAGTAAATTGGTTTTGCATATGATTACATCTTCTGTAAAACGATGATCTCTTTACATTTTGTTGTGCATGAGACTAAAAGATGTCAAGTGTTCCCTTCACTATTCAGATATAAAAGTAATTAATAGCATAGTTCGCTTACTGGCTATAAGGTGAAGAAAATCCACATTTGTGTAACATTTTAACATATATTTTGTAAATGAACACAATTTTAATAATTTCACACTCGATAGTCACTGTTTCATTTATTGAGTTCATGGCAGTCACAGTGGTGTTCCTCTCTCTGTAAACCTCTCCAGACTTACAACATTCCATCCCAGAATTCTGTTCCGCCTCGAGCCTCTTGTGCAACCCAGTCTCCCTGCTAGTTTCACAATGCAGCAACTTCCACATTTGTTTTTTGCTACTCCATGAACATAATGCAGGTAGTGATGAGTTTAGGGAGCTTTAAGATGTTTTGCATCTTCATTATCCTGGAGTATTTTATTCCTTTTGAATATTTTGGCCAGTCCATCTAGTAAGGGTCCGTCCGAGTCAGAAAAACTTCTAACACCATGCAAATTTTATTCCCCCCTTCCCTTCCAGACCAAGTCATTGGCTTACTTTCTGCGAGCACTAATCTGTTCCCTTTTGGTTATTTGGGCTTTCTCATGTTAAAGTTAATGTGGAGTACACGTTACTCTTTTAGGAATCCACTTTTTAAAATTGTGATGAGGATTGACATGACACAATTCTTGAATGTTTTGCTACATCAGTTCCACAATGTCAGTTCAACTTTGGTCTAATGACATCGCTTGTCTTACAGGCTATCCTGGATTGGTGTTCTGGACATTAAAAAAAAATAATTTTAATGGTTATGGGCTTCGCTGGGTAAGCCAGCACGTTCGCCCATCCCCAATTGCCCTCAAGAAGGTGGTGGTGAGCTGCCTTCCTGAACCACTACAATCTATGTGGTGTAGGTACTGGGGAAGGAGTTCCAGGATTTTGACCGTGACAGTGAAGAAGCAGCAATAGATTTCCAAGTCATCATAGAATTTACAGTGCAGAAGGAGGCCATTCAGCCCATCGAGTCTGCACCGGCTCTTGGAAAGAGCACCCTACCCAAGGTCAACACCTCCACCTTATCCCCATAACCCAGTAACCCCACCCAACACTAAGGGCAATTTATCAGGGCCAATCCACCTAACCTGCACATCTTTGGACTGTGGGAGGAAACCGGAGCACCCGGAGGAAACCCACGCACACACGGGAAGAACGTGCAGACTCCACACAGACAGTGACCCAAGCCGGGAATCGAACCTGAGTCCCTGGAGCTGTGAAGCAATTGTGCTAATCACCATGATACCGTGCTGCCCAGGATAGTAAGTGATTTGGAAGGCAACCTCCTGGTGGGGTTCCCAGGTATCTGCTGCCTTTGTCCTTCTGGATGGTCATGGGTTTGGAAGATGCTGCCTAAGGAGCCTTGGTGAGTTCCTGCAGTGCATCCTGTTGATGGTACACATGGCTTCTACTGTGCGTCGGTGGTGGGGAGAGTGACTGTTTGTGAAAGGGGTGCCAATCAAGCAGGCTGCTTTATTCTGGGTGGTGTCGAGCTTCTTGAGTGTTGGAAATGCACTCATCCAAACAGGTGGGGAGCATCTACACCCCTGACTTGTAGGTGGTGGACATGCTTTGGGAAGTCAGGAGGTGAGTTACTTGCAGCAGGATTCCGAGCCTGACCTGCACTTGTAGGCACAGTATTTATATGGCTATTCCAGTTCAGTTTATGGTCAATGGTAACCCCCAGGATGTTGAAAGTGGGGGATTCAATGATGGTAATGCCATTGAAATGAAGGGGTGATGGTTTTATTCTTCTTATTGGAGATAATCATTACCTAGCACTTCTGTAGCACAAATGTTACTTGCCGCTTGTCAGCCCAAGCCTTGAAGATCGGATCTTGCTGCATTTGCACATGAACTGCTTCAGTGTCTGAGGAGTCATGATTGGTGCTGAACATTGTGAAATCAACAGTGAACATCCCCACATCTGACCTTACGTTGGAAGCAGCTGAAAATGGCTGGGCTGAGAACACGATCCCGAGGAACTCCTGCAGTGATGTACTGGGACTGAGATGACTGACCTCCAACAACCACTACCATCTTCCTTTGGGCTAGGTGTTGACCTTGGGTAGGGTGCTCTTTCCAAGAGCCGGTGCAGACTCGATGGGCCGAATGGCCTCCTTCTGCACTGTAAATTCTATGATAATCTATGATATGACACCAACCAGTGGGAAATTTTCCCGATTCCCATTGACTACAGTTTTGCTTGGGCTCCTTGATGCCATACTCAGTCAAATGCTGCCTTGCCAAGGTCGTGCACTCGCACTTCACTTCTGACATTCAACTTTTTTGTCCATGGTTGAACCAAGTCTATAATGAGGTCAGGAGCTGAGTGACCCTGGCGGAACCCAAGCTGAGCATCAGTGAGCAGGTTATTGGTAAGTGCCGCTTGATAGTGCTGTTGATGACTCCTTCCATCATTTCACTGATGAAATGTAGACTGATAGGGTGGTAATTGGCCGTGTTGGGCTTTACATAGATTACATAGAACATACAGTACAGTGCATACTTGTCCTGGTTTTTGTTTGCAGGACACGTCTGGGCAATTTTCCACATTGTCAGGTAGGTGCCAGTGTTGTAGCTGTACTGGAACAGCAAGTTTTGGAGCACAAGTACTACTGCTGAATTATTGTTGGGGCCCAAACCCTTTGCAATATCCAGTGACTTCAGCCATTTCTTGATATCATGTGGGCTGAATCAAATTGGCTGAAGACTGGCATCTGTGATGCTGAGAGCCTCTGGAGGAGACCGAGATGGATCATCCACCTGGCACTTCTGGCTGAAGATTATTGCAAATGCCTCAGCCTTGTCTTTTGCACTGATGTGTTGGGTTCCTTCATCATTGAAGATTGGGATTTTTGAGCCTCTTCCTCCAGATGTGGAAGAACCCCAGAACTCAGCTCTGTTCTGTTGGTTGTGGAATCCCATAGCTCTGTCCATCACTTGCTGCTTATGTTGTTTGGCATGCAAATCGTCCGGTCTTGTAGCTTCACTAGGTGCTGCTCCTGGCATGCTCTCCTGCACTATTCATTAAACCAGGGTTGATCCCCTAGCTTGGTGGTAGAGTGGGGGATATGCAGGTCATGAGGTTACAGATTATGGCGAATACAATTCTGCTGCTGCTGATGGCCCACAGTGCCTCGTGGTGCCCAGTTTTAAGTTGCTAGATCTGTTCTGATCGCAGTTAGCACGATGATAGTGCCATCAAATTTGTAGCACAAGAACACTTGCAAAGACTGACAGTAGAGTTGTCCATGTTTGAAAGAAATTGGCAGAGTAACTGCACAAAATCTATTAAATTATTTGAAAGGAAATCGAGAAAGTATCCTGGACCACAAGGAAGTGATCACAGATTCTGGTCGCAATGATTCATGGAAAACATCTGCTGAATTACTTTCTCGTTATTGGATTCCTTGAATGATTGCTGGGTCTGTCAGCTTAAATCTATATACTATTCTACCTGTTGTTAGTCGAACCACAGTAATCTTGGTAACATTTTGAACATCCTTTCATAGTTTTGAACCCATCGAGGTATTGCAAATATTCTCTCTAATTACAGTGTGGTAACTGAATAGTTTAGATAATTTCTTACAGGAATTATACATAAACCAAGTTCCCTGATGCAGACATGAGCCACTGATTTTTCACGAAAACTTCAAGGGACAACAGTGATCAATGTTGTCACGGTGGTACATACACAGACCTAAAGTTCACATTTTATTTTAAAGAACACCTTCGAATAAAACTGGGACTTTAGTGATTTAAAAAATATCTGAAACAGGAAGCATAACAAAATTGGCACATCCAAGGGTAATTAATTTCTGTTAAAATTCTGGATTGCTGGGCATACTTTTAAAGAAAATGGGGAGGGGGGGTGGGGAGACTTATGTAAAGGGTAGTTAGATAATTCTTCAGCTACAAACATTTAATTCCAAATTTGTTCCCTTTGATTTGGTGTGTTGGCTCTGAGCTCAAGTTAGGCAAGACAAATTAATTTCCAGCGTATGAATTTATTAATATGCTATGTCTAATAACCATGAGAACAATTCAAAATCAATTGCAAAAAACTTCTAACAATATTTGTCACTCATTTGTGTATTTACATATGTCTGTTTTTGATTTGTCAAGTAATGTTTAACGTCAACTTCATGAAGTAAAGTTCAGCAATAAAGCAGACAGATAAAACTGGCGTTCAAAACTTATACCTAAAAATTATCTCAGTTGCTTTGTCACAAAAAAAATATTATACATTCAAGAATCTGTCTATATTGAATACATTTTTTACATATGATTTTAATATTTCTCCCCAGTTCAATAAGGAGGTAGTCTGGTGTTTGCTTTTATAAATCTCTTTTCTGTTATGCATCATCGCATTCTTTTTCCAACTTAATGATTTCAGCTTGCCCTTCCTCCCCAAGAAGGATCAACAGTCGTCTGTAGGACTCTCTGTAATAGATTCAGAAAATATACTTTCAGGATCAGATTGCATAACCAGGAGACCATTGATGCATTCAAATAAAAGCACAATACTGTGGATGCTAGAAATATCAAATAAAAACAGAAACTGCTGGATAAACTCAGCAGGTCTGGCAGCATCTGTGGAGTTCTGTAGAAGGGTCATTTGGACGGGGTTAAAATTTGAGTCCATATGACCCTTCTACAAAACTCCGTAAATGCTGCCAAATCTGCTGAGTTTATCTAGCATTTTCTATTCTGGTTTTATACCATTAACACATTCTTCCGATAGGATGTGACTAAACCTGACCATCATGGTGTATGTAGCTTGGTTTCTTTTGTGGAGAAAATAATACAGCAGCTTTTAAACACAACCATATTCTGCGTTTGTGATCATGGGTGATGGCTCCTGTTTATAGTCAAGGAATAGAAAAAACACCTGAATTGTTCAATCTCTTATTAATTAATTAACCAATGATAGATTTATACACAATTTATTTAAATGCTTCTCATTGGGTTGAAGTATATTTATTCATTTCTCATGAAGATAGCTAAAGCATTAAGGTGCATATTTTCTTTACATATGCTGAGTAACTTCTTGTGCATCTTCAACAAATTGCTGATTTCAGATTCCTAGTACGGCAGTCCCCCCCCCCCCCCCCCCCCCCCCGCCCCCCCCCACCGCATGTTTACTGGGAAGATGTCTGTACTGATTAGGATCCAAGTGTCAGATGAACGAGTTGCATACTTTTTTTTAAAGCACGTGCTGATATTGAAAGTCTTTGTGCGTAACCGTACTTAATTGTCTATTGTATTATAAACCAATTTTATAGAATCCTCTTTTCTGCCCTTGTTTCCTGGAGGTAGGGAGTCAATTGAGTATGGTTCCATTGGGGAGAAGTGCCCATCTTTACCTCCATGATATGGCTATTCCTCATGCCCAGCCAAGACAGTGAGTGTCTTTTGATCAGTAGCTTCACAGCCCAGCACAGCCCCTCTATGCCATGCACCGGGTCACCAAGTGGGAAGAAACCATAGCAGTGCTAAACATCACATAATCTAGCATGAAGTGCTGGAACCTAATCTGTTGCTTTGGAGCAGGCGAAAAGTCACCCACTCAAAATCGCCCTTCAGTTACTCCCAACCATGTATTCAGCCACCTGCTTGCCATAGCTAAGGCACCCCCCCCCCCCTGGACAAAAACACCAAAAGAAACATCCAGGGTGAACTAAGACAACACATCAGCAACGTAGAGAAAATATCTGCCCTGCCACCTTTGAGGTTGCAGAATTAAAGAAGGCCCTACGGAGCCTGAAGTGTGGCTTCTGCAAGGACCGCAGCACAGGGGAACAGGTACTGGCTCTTACCACATATATTGAAAGTGGCTTCCAGACCAAGACAGGTGCTGTGTTCGACTTCACAGCTGCCTACAACACCGTTTGGCACATTAGCCTCCTACTGAAGCTGTCAACAAGCAAGCCCCCCCCTCCCATCCACAGACTCAGCAGAGGCATATCTGCACGGAAGAAGGACTGGAAGAAACTGCTTGGCGTAGGGATTTTTCATTCGCTAAATAAAAATAACCAAGCACGATCTACAATGGAATCTATCAGACTGTGTTACACACAGTACAACAAGACCATCAGAAGAATCCAGACCTCTATTCACTACTTCAAGATGGGTCATATAACATTGCCCAGAGAGATGTTCTTGCTGGGTAAAGAAAATAAAATGTTTTCTTTTGCTTGGATTGAGTGGAGAAATAGAGAAAACATACTTCAAGGTACAATATTTGAGAAAGAGGTTTTGCCACTCCCACCACAAGTGTAATTTCCAAGAGGGAATATTGGACAATATTCAGAGTGGGAATACAGGCAGATTTCTTTCCTCAACTTAATCAAATACATACTAAAGGGAATGGCACAAAAAAACCTTGGCTAATAAGAACAACACATTTACTTATTGACTTAGCAAAGTGTTGATTTCTGGTGGCGACTATGAGGGAGTAGGTCGCACATTTGATGGCTCCCGCTCTGGCTAGACATTCGGACCTTTCCCCCCCGACATTTTTTGCGTTTTTAAGCGCTGGACTTGAAGAAGCAGTGAACAAGTGTCTGGTGTATATATATTGTATATATTGGTTTATGGAACAGAGAGCCCAAAGGAATCGAAAGCGAAGAAACAAAAAGGCAGGCTCGAGCTGGGTGTTGGCTGCAGCAGCGGACAAGATGGCCGGTGTCCAGACCCCTGGGGCTTCGGCCCAATCATCAACAGAGGAGCTGATGTAGGTCATCCGGGAATGTCTGGACCCAATTAAGGAAACGGTGGAGAGGATGGAGCAGAGGCTAGATGCCCAGGACCGGACGATCCAGAAACTGGAGACGTGCCAGATGAACAGGAGGATCACCAGACTTAGCAAAGGGTTTAGATGCTTTTTTTATTCAAAGGAATTAAAATGTACATTGCCCTTGTATTGTTGCTACATTATCAATATAAAAGACCACACAATATATTAGAAATTATAAAGGAAAAATTATTACAAAATAGGTAAAGTAAAGGAGGAAGGTGCCAGGTGGGAGAAAACCAAAGGCTTAAATAGTTTTTGTGAAAGCCAATGCTGAACATATTGAAGTTCAAGGATTTTGTTTTCAGTCTCCAATCTACAGATGCCCAAAGCAAGTTATTTATGTTCGGGAATATTCCCTTATCACTCTTATGCATATATATATATTAATGGTTACGGCACGGTGGTGCAGTGGTTAGCACTGCTGCCTTACAACGCCGAGGACCCGGGTTAGATCCCGGTCCCGAGTCACTCTCCGTGTGGAGTTTGCACATTCTCCCGTGTCTGCGTGGGTTTCGCCCCCACAATACAAAGATGTGCAGCGTAGGTGGATTGGCTATGCTAAATTGCCCCTTAATTGAAAAAACTGAATTGGGTACTCTACATTTATTTAAAAAAAGAAATTTATATAAAAACAAGAAAATTATTAATTTTAAAAAACCACATATATATCAATAGAATCTGATGTGACTAATTTTGACCTGACCTGACGACTAATTTTTTTTAACTTTGAAACTACAACACTTAAATATTTGCGAGACTTTCTGGCTGCGCCATAACAGCTTTTCCTGTGGCAGATGTGGTGATCCATTGAAAAGTTGACTTCAGTGGGAAGATCCTGCCAGTGGGAGAGGCTGGAAAATCTTGCACATTGAATTATTTCCACATCCACTCTTATGGTACAATTACTAAGTAACCTCTGGAACTGCAATGTAGTTTGCTAAATCAAACTCTTTTTGAAGTGATAGGCTAATCCTATTTGCCAACAGCATCTTTTAAAAATGATGATTCTGAGAACTAGGCTTACCTTTGTGAATTGTTACGGCCCAATCCTCGCTTGTGTTCAGTGTCCTTCAGCATCTGACTTAGCGTAGGAATGAGGCCGATAACCAAGTCGCGATTCAGGCCTGCTATCAGCTCCATCAGGTTGTACACCTGGTGATCGTAGATTCCAATGTACTCCTGGATGAAATGTCTGCACAAATTTCAACAGTTTCTATCAATGTTAACAAAACAATTTAGTTTGAAGTATAAGAAAATCTAATTAAGTCTATAACTGATTAGGATAGTCAAACAATACTGTATAATTTGGAATTTTTGACTTGTTGTTTATGGAACTGACAGGAAACGAGTTAAGGATAAGTATTGTGTTTGAAAAGAAAGTGACTTTGAATAGGTTTAAAAAAAAACCACAGGCTGTCGCTAGTTTACTTGTTCAAACGTAAGATACTACAGATGCTGAAAATCTGAAAAAAAAAATTCTGGAAGAGCTCAGCAGGTTTGGCAGCATCTGTGGAGAGCGAAACAGAGTTAATGTTTCAGGTCTGTGACCTTTCATCGGAACAGTCACGTCATCATGCCCGCTGGGGCATACTTAGCAGAGTAGAAGTCAGAAGGACAGCTTTCCAACTGCCTAGAACCCAGAGAGAAAAAGAACAAAGGAACATATCGTCGGTCTGTCATGCAGTTAAGTCCACAGTGTAAAGCTGACCTAGTGAGAGAAAACTTGATCATCACAGAATCAGAAGGCTAACAAAAAAGTGTTTAGCAATTCCAGTAGTACGAATAAGGTAGCATACGTTTATTGAAAAGCAGAATAATTCCAGGTGAAGCAACGATTTATCTGCACTTCTTTAAATTTAGTCTTCTGTATTCGCTGCTCAAATTATGATCTCCTAATTGGGAGAGCAAACACAAATTGGGTGACCACTTCCATTTGGTCTGACAGTATGACCCTGAGCTTCTGGTGGCCTGCCATTTTAATTCTTCACCTTACTTTGCTCTTGGCCTGTTGCACTGTTCCAGCGAAGCTCAACATAAGTTTGAGAAACAGTACCTCATCGTTTGATTAAGCATTTTACAACCTTCTAGATTGAACTGTAAATTCTGTCTCTTCATTTGTCTCCTTTTCTTTGCATCTTTTGTTTTTTATTTTATTTTTGGTTTCAGACAGCAGCACACCTGCTCTGGGCACATCTTTGTGTTTCCTACTTGCCCCATCACCATTCCTTATGGACCTGCAGGACTAACTCTTCTGTTATTCAATCTCACCAGTCTTCCACCCTATCACAGACCTTCCTTTCGTCCTTATCCAAGCCACCCCTTTTCTCAAAACCTGTTACATCTCTAATTTCTCCCGTCCCTGATGAAAGGTTATCGACCTGAACTGTTTCTTTCCACAAATGCTGTCTGACCTGCTGAGGAATTCCAGCATAGTTTATTGCATCTTTTATGCTTGAGGATTCTGTAGTTAATTGAATCAAGCTAAAATTGCAGTATAGATCTTAATCTGAACATTTACTTTCTGTCTCTAAAATAATAATTTCATAGAATCATATGAATCAACAGTGCAGTAGGAAGCCATTCGTCCGATCGAGTCTGCACCGAAAGAGCACCCTACTTAAGCCCATTTGCACCCAACTTAATCGCATTAAGTGGTTCAGTTGTCGTCTAAAAGTTTGTAGAAGTGCAAATGCAAAAGACACACTGGGTTGCATCCTCTGCCGTGCATAGAGTTCCTGATGTGGTGGAGAATCGAGTGTTGGGGTAAAAAAATGTCATTTCTGATGCTCTGCACCCCCCCTCCTCCCCCGCTGGGGTCAGGATCGAGGTTCGCACCCCGCGAACGGAAGGATACAAAATGATCATTAAGACTCATTTGCATCCTATTAACAGGCCGGGTACCATATTCTCCAGGCAGGGAATCATGTGGATGAGAATTGGTGCTGGTTGTGACAAGAGTATATTTGACACGGTGGACCTCGCATTGGGCCAATAGGGTAACTCTTTAAGGGAACTGCCCCCAAAGTTCATCGGAGGACCACCGCCCCCCCCCCCAACAATGCAAAACCTGCCCCCCCCCAACAATCACATCGCCAGAGACCCTTGAAGAACCTCTCCCAGACACCACCCTCCCTCCCCCCAAAGGAGTCCCCTAAATAAAGTGAGCTAAGCGCTGTTAGTTTCACAGCTGACCACTCAACTAAGGAGGGAGATGAATGGAAAGCATTTAACTCTGTTTGAAGTAGTCCGGGAACTGTCATTCAAAGCTTGATGCTTATAAACATTGCAGTTAGATTCACAATTGACTACTTCAAAGTTACTCTCTTCTGGGGGGCTTCCAGACAGGTCTCTGTTCTGGGGGGCTTCCAGACAGGTGTTTCTCTTCTGAGGGGAGGGAGGGGTAGAGGTGGGCTTCAGGCAGGTGTCTCTCTTCTGGGAGGGGGAGGTTTCCAGGCAGATGTCTCTCTATTGTGGGGTTTTCAGATAGGCGTCTCTCTTCTCATAGATTATCATAGAATTTACAGTGCAGAAGGAGGCCATTCGGCCCATCCAGTTTGCACCGGCTCTTGGAAAGAGCACCCTACCCAAGGTCAACACCTCCGCCCTATCCCCATAACCCAGTAACCCCACCCCAAGGGCAATTTTGGACACTAAGGGCAATTTATCATGGCCAATCTACCTAACCTGCACATCTTTGGACTGTGGGAGGAAACCGAAGCACCCAGAGGAAACCCACGCACACACAGGGAGGATGTGCAGACTCCGCACAGACAGTGACCCAAGCCGGAGTCGAACCTGGGACCCTGGTGCTGTGAAGCAATTGTGCTATCCACAATGCTACCGTGCTGCCCCCTGGAGGAGGGGGGGGGACTCTTTATTTGGGGCGTCTCTGTGGAGGGTCTCTTACATTAGGTGGTCTCTGTGGAGGTTCTCTTTATTTAGGGGTGTCTGTAGAGGAGTCTCTGTGGGGGTCTCTTTATCTGGGGTGGGTGGAGGGGCTGAATTGCGTTGCGGGGGGCCGAGCGTGGAACCTTGCTATCAGGCAGCCTGCTCAAAATGGTGGCCCAATAGCAGCATTCCCTAGGGAATCCCTCGCAATCCTTGCCATGCATCCGTTTGCATGACTGAGGATTGGGAATCACTTCCAGGTACAATTCAGCTCCGATGGAGAACAGTCTCCCAAATGGAGAATCCTGCCCCCTGTCGCAAATGAGCTTTATCATTTCACACCCAGACTGTGTTCCTGCATAATTAAATAATGGACAGTATGGCCATACCTCTGAACAAAGTTAGTTCAAAATTAAAGAGCGTTGCAAAATTAGAGAGCATACTTAGTGTCGACCTGATAAAATACATACCTTAGTACAGAGGTCAAATGAGGGCAAACCTGGGACGGATTTGATGACTGACAATTTTCAATTATACATTGCATGATTTCCAAGGTCAGCTGCTTCACTGAAAAGAAAAAAAATACATAAAATAATTCTGCACACATATTCAAAAAAGGATGGCTTTTAAGGGGCAATTTGATGACTTGCGCTTCTGGTGACTGATGATATCTCCTGTCACACCTCCCACCCTTTCCCGATCTCCAAAAATGCATAAGAAACATTTGAGTGCATGATCGTCCGACCATTTTCATAGTGTAAGTTTGGCTCAGTTGTAGCACTCCTGTATCTAAGTCAGGTTGATCATGGGTCCAAACTCTGCTACATGGGCCTTGAACACTCAACCTGGGCTGGAACTGCAGAACTGAGATATCACTGCCTTTGCAAAAGTGCCATCTTTTGAATGAGATGTTAAACCGAGACTCCAGATGCCGGTTCAGGTGGATGTACAAGATCCAGTGACACTATTTGAAGGAAGGTAGGTGAGTTTTCCCAAGTGTTTTAGCCAATATTTATCCTTCAATTAGTATTACTAAAATATTATCTGGCCATGTTTGTATCATGTTGGCCCTTGTTGTGGAAAAATAGGGCACCATATTTCCCTGCATTATCGTGACTCTACTTCAAAGGTGCTTCATTATCTGTGAACTGCTTTGGGATGCCCTGAGGTCATGAGGAGCTATAGAAATGTAAGGTTTTTTTTAGCTGCATAAAAACTGAATTCACAGAAATTCATAATCCTGTGTGAAGTCTTTTTAAAAGAAATTGAAGAGTTATGGTGGCATTGATTGTAAACTACAATGGATACTCAGCCATCAGGGCACAAGATCCATGAAGAATTAGATTAAATGAAGAAAGCAACATCAATATGGCAGGCTGATATGTCCAAATCTGTCACTGAATATGCATTTGATATTAGACCACAACCATTATGATGGCCTCATCAAGTCTTCTACTTCTGCTTAAAATGCTTTACTGTATTGTCAGAAGAAGTTTTATATTTTTCCACGGTGACCTTTGGACAGTTATTCCTCTTATTCTTGAACTGGAGGTTAGCATGAAGTCACAGTGCATGCAACTGATGTCACTTAAAACAGTTGCCATGGTGATTATTTCTTTAAAAAGATATGGCAGGACTGTGCAATGGTACAAATATGATTCTGGCTTCATTACTTAACAATGTGCTTTTTTCCTCCATATGAGACATCGCGTGATTATTCAACTTGACATGCAGGATTTTATATCTAACCTTATAAAACAGCAGGCACCAAATGTGCAGTCTACTAAAACTAGATTAGGTAGGAAACAAAACACTGCACATTGCATAAATTGAATGGGCAGATAATCGAGCCCTGTGTTTCACATCACTTTGGTGTACTGTAAGAATGATGTGGTAGCTTATACGATTTTAGATCCTGAATGCCGTAGAAATTCCATGGTGCTCAGGATGATTTGCACAGCTTAATTAATCTGTGTTGTATCGATCAAAAATATTTGACGGACTTCAAAATATTTAACCACAATGAATGGCTGCAATACAAACTGAACCATATAAACAATACCCATAAAATCCTCATTATTTCTATTTTATTTCATTCCAGAATGTGACTGGGTTCAGCATTGGCTGTCAAGTCCATTGTTAGTTCAGATGCTCGTGTGGCATCTGATAATGTCATCATGTGACAAAGGAACTGGCATAATTTTCAAAATTTTAAATAGCCGCATTGCACAAATGGTACGTTTAATAACTCTCTCCTGAGGATATTGTTGAAGTTTTTTAAAAAATCCAATTGTAACAGAATTAGGCCAACACACCCCAAATCAGGCGACTTCCCCAGGGTTAGATGAGCCTATCAAGTTTGTCACTGTACAGTAGGCTGCAAGCTTGGAAGGGAAATGGGAAAAGGTCAATCATGCACCATTGTGGCTGCTGGAATGTACACAAAATAAGACTAATTTGCCAACAGGTCTGATTGCCTGCCACGTAAATGAAAGCAGTCATTTCTCAACTGGGCAGGTTAGATACATTGTGACAGCACAGCATCTTATCTTGGGAGATGAAAGGACAAACTAAAATATAAAAATTGACATGAGGTAAGGTTATCCTACAGCTAAATGTAGTACACATTCTATTTAAGAAGATTGTTGACATCTCAAGTCAATTCCCTAGTTGTGGATCCTTGATTTTATTTTGTGGCAAACTTACTTGAATTCTGACAATAATATCAACTGTGTTGGAGGGCATTTTGTGATACTGGACTATGATATAAATTATAGGTGGCCCTGTAACTACATTTGTGCTCCTATATTACTTTTGAATAGTTCTGATGAGACAAAAGGTACTCATTGGCTTAGATGCCTGTTTAGAAGAGGCAATTTGTAGAAATAGATAGTGTATACACAATGCTTGTTAATATTAGAAAGGACACAAAATGGCTGTTAACTATTTTAGCAATACTAAAGACACAAAATGGCTGAACTAGCCACTTTCCTTTAAAAATAAGTTACAAACTGTGTAAACTACCTCATGAGAACCTAGGGCGTATTTAAACAGCCGCAGATAACAGCTTCCCAGAGCAAGAAATGCTATGTGTCCTTGATAAGATCAAGGATCCCAGTTGCAGACAGGACATCATTATGTTAGTTTTGAATGACATCTGTATGAAGTTAGGGGCGGGTAAGACAACACCCACTTTAACTATATATGTGATAACTGGGATCCTAGGAAAATTGATTGACTGCATGTAATGAAGTGTGACGCGAATATAGTTAATTGATTGTATGTAAATGAGAATATAACTAATTCCGCCCCTTGAATCTGTATTAACCCGTGTGAACCTTAGCTCAAGTGAGAAAAGGTGCTGTCAATAGGCTGTGGAGTCTCAGGCGTTTTCTCCCAGAATTCTGATATAATAAACTGCTTTTTTAACTTATACTCAGGTCTTTGAGTGAATATTTTCACCTCTAACATTTGGCACAGTCTGGCGGGATGTTGCTGAGCTGGACGCCGCTCGAGCCGGTGGACAAGGCTAGTAGTCAAACCTTTGACCGCCAGAAATTAGAGTCACACGGCGAGACGGACGGACGGCGAAACAACATCCAACGAACCTGGTATCAAGGCCAAGTGAGTAAAAGACTCATTTTAAAATGTTTTGGTTTTGTTTTGTTGGTCCGCCATACCATTTTCTTTAGTACTAATTGGCTGCTCGAGGACCCATGCTGACCGTAAATTAAGGGGGCAATTGAGCTCTCACGTGACGTCCAGAGTTAGTTGGGAATCTGAGACGCACAGACTATTGAGTGAATAACGGGTCGCAAAATCTATCGTGACACAGTGACAAGCCAGGACCTCCACCCTCCGTGAGTGGATGATAGGTAAAGCCTCTGAACACAGTCGCCTAGCACACCGGATACACGAGTGATAGAGACGACACGGTTAACACATCATGGAAAAGAGAGGCACAAGGCCGCTTTTCTGGGGTCCCCCGGGATCCATGAGTCTGACGTTCGGGTAAGAGCAAAACACTCTGGTACAAAAAAAACAATGATCAGAGATGGGTGGGATCCCGACGCAGCCCCTGCAGAACAGAGAAAATGGTGAGATACACGGAAGCGAGATAAGACAAATAAAGCAGGAGTCATCTTAGTTCACCAGTTAGAAGAACAAATGACAGAAATTAAGTGCACCCTCGTGCAGTGTTACGCTAATAATGTAAATTACAGATATAAAGCCTTCACACTGTTTGAAAAACAGGCTATTTTAAAGGAATTGAGCTCTCACTCTCCCACATTCACACCAAATCATTTTAAGCAAAGCAATAAAGCGAGAAAAGATAGCAGCAGTACAGATTGCGCAAACCAGCAAAAGAATCACAGGAAACTGCTACAATTATGGCTAAGGACTGTAGCCCAAAATATCATGCAGCTTTCCTGGAATGTCTCAAGGAGAGGGGAAAGAAACAGGCTCCCTGGGAATGGACATTTTAAATTAACTAAAAGTTTAGACATGTCCAAAGGAAAAGAAAAAAACAAATAAAAGTAAAAATCCAAAAGATCAGACCTCGTGGTCATTGAGGAATGAGGAGGGGAAGGTACAATGTCCCAGAAACATTGTAACCCAATTAATAAAAGTGGAAGCTGGGTGGATTTCAATCAGACACACTGCAGCACAGTAAAAAAAAAAAAAAAGGGGCTGAAACGCTCACTCAGCTTTTTGTTCAGAAATATCTGAAAATATTCCAAAACAAAAAAAAGGGGAGTAAAGTAAATACAAGATTAAGGTTAGAAACTTAACAATTGATTCTTGTGTAGAATAACTTCAGATAGATTCAAATCTGCGAGACCGGTTTTCAGTTTGAGATTAAGCCTTTCAAGCCGTCCAGATAAACTCGGCAGTAATTCAATTCATTTGAATCAAAAAAACAAACCCAGTAATATCTCTTCCAAACACTGGTTAAATAGCGACAGTAAAATTGAATTCAGTTTAAAGAACAAGAAAGAAATTTGCGTAACATAAAAGGAAAGAATAAATGTTTGAGGTCACGTAACAGACGCAAATGGCATCATTCCAAGTTCTCTGCCTCCTACGTTCTGTACAAAATTTAACCATTAACCATCTAAGAATAGCTAATGCCTATAAAATCAATCAGTGGAAATTGACAAATGGAATAACACAGATAAAGTTTTATGACGAAGGAGAATGGAAGATTTTGTTCAGTATATTAATTAAGCGATTGTGAAATTGCTGTCTCTTTGAGAATCTGTAGCCATGAGAGAGGGCTAACAGTTAACTTTGATATTTGCGACCTGTGAGAATGTGTGTTTGGTCCGTGAATGTTAATATCTCTCTGCTAAGATTTATCTTCTGAGAAGTAACCTTGAGTTTATAATTTGCAACTTTAGAATAGGCTCCAGAAGGATTTTTACCTAACCTATTTTGGTTAAAGCACTGAAGTGTTAGGTTTCCTTTGTGAGTGTGGTGATATGTGTGTGTCGTCTGACATTGTGATTTAAAGATTATAGTTTGAGTGTAATTAACAAATTTTTCTTTTCAAAGGTTATCATTGACATTTCCAGGGTAATTTTGATACACGAGGAATTTTAATCAGGGTACAAAATCACGTATGTAAGAATAAGAAAATATTAGTTTTATGGTGTTCATCGGAAGTTAGGATAGTTGAAATACATATGACAGTTGAAATACATTTAACCAATCCGGTGTTTCATTAGTTCAGGGTTAAAACTTCCCTGACACAACGCAGATGTATTAATTCTGAGATTGCAGAATTAAGTGTAAAGGACAGATGGGTAAATAAAATGCGTCCATGATCATATTTCTTGTTTAAACAAAAGAAGGATGGTGACAAAATGACGCCTGGTAGAGAACCAAGATACAGCGCAACGTTGGTTCAGTCAGATATTCAATAAGTTGTGTTTGATATTTTAAAATAAATGTTTAAAATTAAAACTTCAGACAATGTGGAAGCTGTTTTTTTTTAAAAAACCACACAACTCTGATTAAAAGCAGATTTATATTCCAAGAGAACACATCTTCTAAGACACTTGATAACGGGAACTTGGCAGCAATCCAACTTTTACTCCACTCCCTTTTCAAACCAGCAGAGAATTGACCCGTGCGAGGAGCTGGATTAGGGGTTTGCCCCTGTCCACACTCTGAGCTCTGGCTTTGTAATTCTGATAAAGTAATTTTTAAAAAACAGCTGACGATGTATTTTTAATTGGAGCTTACAAATCTTAAGTTTTGAATTGTCAGATATATTCAGATTAGTTAACCCACTCTGTCCCATGCAGAATGGATCTTTTGTGTTTTACTTTACAAGTAACTACAAGTGGCACAATATTTGCAGTAGCTTCAGGAATTTGAGATAGTTGAGTTATTGTAAACTAGCTAATTAACCAGTCAAAAGCACGTTAGGGTCGGGTTCAAGTGCAACAGAATCAGGCGTGTAACCACGAGGAAAATAGATATGAGAAGGATGCACAATATGAGAACTATTAACCCCTGAATAACACACGTGTCGTGCCCATACAGGAAAAGCTTTATACAGACAACATCTAACACCTGGTGATGACCAGGGCACTTTTTCTTTAAATTTTGAGGTTAAACATTCAAGAAAGGCTGGAACGACAGTTGCAACTGTGGGAACTCGTGATGGCTCTTGAGATCTAAGAACAACTACAAGCACATAAAGGTGCAGGAACATCACTGATTTCACAACGGACACAGTGTGAACGTAGCGATATGAACTATGGTGCTTTATATAATTTTATTGACGGGATGTGTATCCCAGCAGCCAGAGACTGGAACAATGATATAACTTATTTTAATGCTTGGCTGCAGCTACATTCGGGGAAAGACAGCAGATGCGTATACAAATTGTGTCTGTACTTCTCGCGCGTTCCGGTATTGTTTACAATATGAAATAAATGTGTAGTGTTTTAAGTAAGGTTGTTATGAAGCAGGCTGCCAATGACACGGGTGCCACTAGATTTCGAGGGCATGACAACCTACACAGGGTTAGAAGAGGCGTAATCAATGATGCAGAGACATGACTTAACACAGAAACTTCTATGGTAAAGTCACTAGACATACGAAGGTTAAATGCGAAGGTGGAACAACTTACAGGAATAAGGAAGAGAACATTAGGGAAAGCAAAGAAAGGTCTAGCCAGCTTGGGGAAGAGGGCCTGGATATACAATTGAATAGGACAACAGTGTTAGGGACACACACTAAGACAATCAACAATAATCAACATTAATTAACAAACTCATCGACCAAGCCCCTTTCTTGGTCATGACCTCATGAGAACCTAGGGAGTATTTCAACAGCCGCTGATAACAGCTTCCCAGAACAAGAAATGCTATGTGTCCTTGATAAGATCAAGGACCCCAGTTGCAGACAGGATATCATTAAGTTAGTTTTGAATGACATCTGTATGAAGTTATGGGATGGTAAGACAACACCCACTTTAACCATATATGTGATAACTGGGATCCTAAGAAAATTGATTGACAGCATGTAATGAAGTGTGACGCGAATATAGTTGACTGATTGTATGTAAATGATAATACAACTAATTCCGCCCCTTGAATTTGTATATTAACCCGTGTGAGCCTTAGCTCAAGTGAGAAAAGGTGCTGTCAATAGGCTGCGGAGTCTCAGGCCTTTTCTCCCAGAATTCTGATATAATAAACTGCTTTTTTTTTTTAACTTATACTCAGGCCTTAGTGTGAATATTTTCACCTCTAACGTACTGGTAAAACTTTACATACAAGTTGCAAACTTCAATTCTGGCTTACGAATGAGACATTAAGCCCCAAGTTTTGCTCTTGATTGCACTGGCTTTTTCAGTGCACTTCCCCTAATAATGACAAAACAGGCGCAATAGATGATGGAATTTTGAATATTAATTAGATTCAGTGCAATTTAAGTTTCCACGATCTTTTGAGTTAACTTTGCAAACATCACACAAAGCAGGCCCTGTCCACAAAACTGGCTGTGCTGCCTTGGAGTTCCTGCAAATTGTGTTTGTTTGAAGGTGTTTTGAGTTCCAAACATTACACTGGATATTTTGGATCTAGGGACACTAATGGGTATATTCTGAATTTTCATTTTAATTTACTAACAAGCTCACTAGTGCACTCCATTCTAACTAGAAAACAGTTTTCCACATTTTTTTTCAGTCATTTACAATTGGGTTACTCACAGGTGGTAGGTTGAAACTGCGATTTATGATAAATTCATTTTGAACTGTATCAAACTTTACCAAGTTATCATTGTTTTGTAAATCCAGGACATTTCTTTTAAAAGCAATTAAAGAAATGGGGAAGAGATTTTTCTAAATAAACACAATATGGGGTACAATTTGTGTTGAAATCATCACTTGATCCAAAGTAGAGACGACTCCAGTTTTCTGTCCTCAAGCATTTCCTTTCTTTGAAGGGAACTTTGAGAGTTGGATTGAATGCAACAACATTGGCATTATGAAAGTGCTAATTACTTCATATTTGTTCTCCCACATGAAGAATGATTATGGAAAAGCAATTTTTTTTTTCTTTTGCTTAATGAAGACTGGAAACATTAGGATAAAAACATGAATGCACAGGAGTCAGTGAGAAAACATACCCTGTTGTTCATTAACAAACATTGAACATTTCAGCACTGTAGGTAGGAGTAACTTTGTCTCACTGGTGGCATCACTGGTTTGGTTTCTTCTCAACAGTTCATGGAGGAATGACAGGACTGCGGCTAAGCGAGGAGGAGGAGCATGACCTCTGAACTGCATGTAGTTTTCACTGGAGAGAATAATTTGTGAGAATTAGTTCACAAGTTGCGGAAACTGCCTGTGTGCACTGAGAGTATTGACATTGAATATTTTTACAAATTTACATTGCAACAAAATGTTAATATCATCATTTGTGGTAATTGTGCATAAACGGGTCTGCATCTCAAAAGGACAGCTATTTCCAGAAGAAGGCTAACGAGCTGCTTGATATTGAAGATACACAAGAAGAGGCATTATGAAAATTACTCCACGAGATGGTGTCTGGTCTATTGGCTCATAAGGGTTAGAAGAATGTAAAGGGTGACAGATTCTCTCACTAACAATATAATTTCTTAATACCACTGTGTCAGACTATTATTATATGTTTAAAGACAAAATGATCAGTTTTCACTGTATCACCAATTTTTTTAAAAGCATGTTGATGAAGCAGATTGAACGTCGCTTATGAAAATATTGGATGACACAGTAAGACTGGGCATTTATTTTACAGATAGCAGAGGAACATGAATAATCTGCTCCCTAAAGGTACTGGATCTAATGCAGAAAAAACAGAGCATTTGGAATGTTTATTGGAACTAAAAGTAAACACCCGACTAACATTTTTAAACTTTGAGAACTCTGCAGTCCAGTGATAAATGATCTATAATAATATGTCAACTGAGTTCCTATGAATTAAGGAAATGCATTAAAAAAAAAATCACAGGTACAATTTTAAGAATGTATGCTTCAAATTTAATTGTACTTTCTGGGGCCTCTAAATATAATGTTCATGTTGAGATTACCCTGTGATCTTGAATTGGAAGGTGTTACCCGAGTACTTAATGTTATGTTTCGCTCAATCCACCTATTCAGTGTCTATTTAACATATCCATCGCATTGGCTATCCTATCACTGGCCTCCTGTAGCTCATTTGCATTAATGACCAGAGATGGCACTGATAATAACTGTGATAAACGTTGTTCTGAACATTTTAGTTAGAGGCAGAGAGATGTCGCAGGATTCCTTAAATAACTACAACAATTGAAAAACAGGTCTATAAAAGCAAGTTACCGAGAAACTAGTTACTAATTTACCATTGGACTGTTCGAAATCAGTCTGAAAAGATATAGATAATGAATTGGTCGGAATCCATAATTAACTTGTCAAATCATTTCCTAAAGCATACGACTACAAACCACTAAGGTACTATTATAAATGGAGATTGATAACATGTTACTACTCCAGGAATTTTACACTGTAAATCCATTGATAGAAGAGGATTCAGAAATCTCTTACTTTAGAACCAGAAGAACCATATTCCGCAGAGTCTGATGTTGAGTATTCGGGATCGATTCACAAAGTGCAAGTAATATTGGATGATTCACAATGCCTGACCCGGTAGGAGATGATGGAAGAAAGCGACCAAAATACTGTTGAATAATATTCCGCAGCTGTTGTTTAACATAAGTAGTCTGAACGGTAGTTTGTCCAATGATAGCTGACAGTCCCTGCAACAGGAAAGAGAATTTCAGAAGTCACTCAAAATGGTTTCTAACCTATTATTGTCTCCTCAGGATATGTCGCTTTTCAAGCAGCCCAGTCCCGCCAAGATTAAAAAAAAAAAAAATTTAGAGTACCCAATTCATTTTTTCCAATTAAAGGGCAATTTAGCGAGGCCAATCCACCTACCCTGCACATCTTTGGGTTGTTGGGGCAAAACCCACGCAAACACAGGGAGAATGTGCAGACTCCACATGAGCAGTGACCCACAGCCGGGATCGAACCTGAGACCTCGGTGCCTTGAGGCAGCAGTGCCAACTAAATATAGTCACTTGTTCATCGATGAGCCAACTCTGTTCTACATTATAACTGATAACCTAGCCAAGATGGAACGGTTGTTGTCAAGAGAACAAGTAAAAAATATTTCTAGGTCACAAATGTGTCTCAGAAGCAAATGCTTGTAATTAGCGAAAACTGCTTTGGTCTAAACTGTTCAAATAATATTTAAAATAATAATAGCAAGCACCATTGTGTCAGGAAACATTTAAATGTCTGCCATCGGCTGAATTAATTGGTACAGAGTTTATTGTGAAAATCAAAGTCATAACAATCTTGAAGTACAGTTTGGGCTCTGCAGAACCACTGTTCCAGACCTCAAACTGGGACAAAATGCTCGAAGTGAAGTGAGAGTGACTGCCCGTGACATCAGGGCAGCATTTAATCGTGTGACATCAAGAAGCTCGCGTAAAACTGAAGCCAATGGGAAGCAGGAGGAAACGTTCCACTGGTTGGAGTCATATCCAGCATAAAAGTTGTTGGAGGCCAATTATCTGCAGCAGGACCTCACAGCAGGTCCAAGGCCCAGCCATCTTTTGTCGCTTCAATTCCCTTCCCTCCACCATAAGGTCAAAAATGGAAAAATTCACTGCTGATTGTAGTGTTCAGTTTCATTCACAACTCCTCCGATAAGGAAGCAGTCTGTTTCCGCATGCAATAAGCCCAGGACATCATTCGAGCTTCGGCTGATGTGGCAAGTAATATTTGTGTAGCATAAGTCCCAGGCAATGGCCATCTCCAAGCGAAAGAGTAACCACCCCTCCCTTGACCTCAACCATCAACCAACCTCAGAGTTACCAATGACCAGAAACTTAACTGGAGCAGCCACAAAAGTACTGTGGCTACAAGAGCAAGTCAGAGGCTGGGAATTCTGTAGTGAATGATTCACTTTCCATATCCCCTCAGCGCTTCCATCACCCACAAGGCATAAGTCAGAACTGTGATGAAATACATTCCATTGTCTGGACAACTGTCACCAACAACACTGAAGAAGCTCAACGCCATCCAGGACAATATAGCTTGCTTGATTGACACTCCATACAGCACATTAAGCAGTCACTCCCTCCACCACCTGAAACAGTCACTGCCTCCACCACCCAGGCAACATGCTGCAGGTTGCACCGTCTACAAGATGCCTTGCAGCAATTTGCCAAGTCTTCTTCACGTGCACCTCTCAAACCCAGGACCTCAATCTCCTAGATGTCCTTGGGAGACAGCCGAGGCTCAGCAGCACACCTGTCATTGAGTCAGACAATTGTGGATTGAAGTCCCACCCTGGGACCTGAGTGAAACAAAAAAGACTGCACTCTAGTGCAGTAGCCAGGGAGATCTACACCGTCAGTGGCACTGTCTTCAGGGTGAGACCCGGTTTAACCCAGGCACTCAGGTGGATGTAAGAGATCTCAAGGCACTATTTACGGGCAGCACCGTAGCACAGTTGCTTCACAGCTCCAGGATCCCAGGCTCGATTCCCGGCTTGGGTCACTGTCTGTGTGGAGTCTGCACTTTCTCCCCGTGTCTGCGTGGGTTTCCTCCGGGTGCTCCGGTTTCCTCCCACAGTCTAAGGTTGTGCAGGTTAGGTAGACTGGCCATGCTAATTTGCCCATAGTGTTTAAAAAAGGTTAGGTGGGGTTACTGGGTTGTAGAGATAGGGTGGAGGTGTGGGCTTAGGTGGGTTGGTCTTTCCGGTGCAGACCCGATGGGCCAAATGGCCTCCTTCTGCACTGTACATTCTATGTCTATGTCTATTTTGATGGAATGCAAGGGAGCTTTCTTCCGTGTCCTGCTCAATATTTATCCCTCAATCAACATCACTAAAAGAGATTATTTGGTCATTATCACATTGGCGTTTATGAGGGTTTGCTGTGTGCAAACTGGTAGCCACATTTACTACCGTACACCAGTGACTAGTTTAAAAATATTTTGGGACATCCTGAGGTTATTAAAGTCACTAAATAAATGTATTTTGTGTTTCTTTTTAAGAAAGCATATGAGAACACCACCATCTGCAAATTCCCCTCCCAGTCACATACCATCCTGACTTGAAATGTATCACAGTTCCATCATTGTTGCTGGTTCACAGTCCTGAAGCCTCCTACCTAACAGCACCACCGACACCACATGGACTACAGTGGTTCAAGTAGACCACTCACCAGCACCTTTCCAAGAGGATTTAGGGATGAGCAATAAATGCGGGCCTAGCTAGCGATGCCAATTTCCCATGACTGCATTTTAAAAAACCCTCTCCCAATCAAGAAACTAAATAGAAAAATCATAGAATAGAATCACGGAACCCCTACGGTGCCATTTGGCCCATCAAGTCTGCACTGACCCTCTGAAAGAGCACCCTACCTAGGCCCACTCCCCTTCCCTATCCCCATAACTCCACCTAACCTGAACGCTAAGGGACAATTTTATCATGGCCAATCCACCTAACCTGAACAATGTTGGACTGTGGGAGGAAACCTGAGCACTTGGAGGAAACCCACGTAGACATGGGGATAAAGTGCAAACTCCACACAGAAAATGACCCAAGGCCGGAATTGAACCCAGGTCCTGACTCTTTGAGGCAACAGTGCTAACCACTGAGTCACCGTGCCGCCCTGGAGGTTTAACATCACCAACAAAAAAAAATTAATGAAACATAATCAATTTTTGAAATTAGTGTCCTTCGAATTGATACAAGTTCCGTTCAGTAGAGTTATCTTGGTTTATATTGTAAACTGTGAAGTACCAAACTGTGTTTGGGACCGTTATAATATTTCCAATCTAAATCATCCCTATAATTTTAGCAAATTAAAATATTTAATGATACATTTCTTCATCAAGATGAGAATAATAGCGCTTGAAAATTAAACACTGACTTTTGTCACCAATCACCACCCAACATGGTGGATGTATATTAAATATATTACAAAGCTCCCTTTATGCTATTACAAAATACACCTTGACAGATCTTAACACAGGCAAGCATCCATTAATCTCACAAAACTGTCAATTTTTCCTCTTTCGACATGAGCTATCCTTATCAATTTTATGAAGTGAACTCAGTTCCACTAGGAAGTGGGTTGAGATGTCCAAAATAATTTTATATGAAATCTTTATAAACAGACAGAAAAGAATCAACAGAAGTTAAGGGATACTACGTCAAACCTAAAACCCAAGACAAGCAGACTGCACACATGACCCAACTCGACTCATGATCCAGTGCTCATACTATTTTTCCACATTACAACAGTGACTACACTTCATTGGTCATTAAGAGCTTTAGGATGCCTTAAGATTGTGAAAAGCACGTCCTTCTTTTTGTTAATAAAAGTAAAACACTGCAGTTGTTGGGAGACCTGAAATAAAAGAGAGTCAGGAATGTGATGGGTTTTAAAAAGAGGGGTGAGTCAGGTGGAGCAAAACCGAAGACTATAAGACATAGGAGCAGAATTAGGCCACTCGGCCCATTGAGTCTGCTCCGCCATTCAATCATGGCTGATATATTTCTCATCACCGTTCTCCTGCCTTCTCCCCATAACCCATGACCCCCTTATTAATCAATCTCTGTCTTAAAGACACTCAGTGATTTGGCCTCCTCATCCTTCTGTGGCAAAGAGTTCCACAAGTTCACCTCCCTCTGGCTGAAGAAATTCCTCCTCATCTCGGTTTTAAATGTTCGTCCCTTCAGTCTGAGATTGTGTCCCTTGGTTCTAGATTTTCCGACAAGTGGAAACATCCTCTCCACGTCCACTCTTTCCAGGCCTCGAAGTATCCTATAAGTTTCAATAAGATTCCCCGTTATCTTTCTAAACTCCAAGTACAGACCCAGAGTCCTCAACCGTTCCTCATTCGACAAGCTCTTCATTCCAGGGATCATTATTGTGAACCTCCTCTGAACCTTTTCCAAGGTCAGTACATCCTTCCTCAGATACGGGGCCCAAAACTGCTCACAATACTCCAAATGGGGTCTGACCAGAGCCTTTTACAGCCTCAGAAGTACATCCCTGGTCTTGCATTCTAGCCATCTCGATATGAATTTGCCTTCCTAACTGCCAACTGAACCCGCACGTTAACCTTAAGAGAATCTTGAACAAGGACTCCGAAGTCCCTTTGTACTTCTGATTTCCTAAGCATTTCCCCATTTAAAAAAAAGTCTATGCCTCCATTCCTCCTTCCAAAGTGCATAACCTCATACTTTTCCACATTGTATTCCATCTGCCACTTCTTTGCCCACTCTCCTAGCCTGTCCAAGGCCTTCTATAGCCCCCCTGCTTCCTCAATATTACCTGTCCCTCTACAGATCTTTGTATCATCTGCAAACTTAGCAACAGTGCCTTCAGTTCCTTCTTCCACATCATGAATGTATATTGTGATAGGTTATGGTCCCAGCACCGACCCCTGAGGCACACCACTAGTCACCGATTGCCATCCTGAAAAAGACCCCATCAACCCCACTGTCTGTCTTCTGCCAGTCAGCCAATCCTCTATCCAGGACAGGATCTTACCCTTAACACCATGGGCTCTTAACTTATTTAGTAGTCTCCTATGCGGCACCTTGTCAAAGGCCTTCTGGAAATCTAAATAAATCACATCCACCAGTTCTACTTTGTCTAACTTCCTTGTTACCTCCTCAAATAACTCTAACAGATTTGTCAGACATGACCTCCCCTTGACGATGCCGTGATGACTCAGATCTATTTTCTCATGCACTTCCAAATACTCCGCGATCGCATCTTTAATAATGAACTCTAAAATCTTACCAATGACTGAAGTCAGGCTAACCGGCCTATAATCTCCCTCCCTTCTTAAACAGTAGTGTTACATTAGCCACCTTCCAGTCCTCTGGGACCCTTCCTGCCTCAAGTGATTCCTGAAAAATCACCACCAATGCCTCCACAATTTCCTCAGCTATCTCTTTTAGAACCCTGGGGTGTAGTCCATCCAGTCCAGGTGATTTATCCACCTTCAGACCTTTCAGTTTCCCCAGAACCTTGTCCTTAGTGATGGCTGCTACACTCACCTCAGCCCCCTGATTCTCCTGGAGCTCCGGTATCCCACTGGTGTCTTCCACCGTGAAGACTGATGCAAAGTCACGATTCAGTTCCTCTGTCATTTCTTTGTTTCCTATTATTACTTCTCCAACCACATTTCCAGTGGTTCAATGTCTATTTTTGCCTCTCTCTTACATTTTATATATTGAATAAAACTCTTCTTATCTTCTTTTATATTACCAGCAAGCTTGCACTCATATTTCATCTTCTTCCCCCTTATTGCTTTTTTAGTTGTCCTTTGCTCGCTTTTAAAGGCTTCCCAATTCTCTGGCTTCCCATTAATCCTCGCCACTTTGTCGATCAGGCATAGATTAAAGGGCAGGAGACATTAAATGACAAAGATGTAATGGAACCAAAGGCAAAGGACAAAATGAAAGAAACAAAGGATTAGTCCAGAGTAGGTGTTAATAGCAGAATAAAGGTCAGCACAGTCTGAAAACAAAAACATGAGAACAAGATGGTCTGGCACTTGAGGAAGAAAGTAAAATTTAAAATAGAGGACAGAAATCATGCTCTGAAGTTGTTGAACTCAATGCTCAATCCAGAAGGCTGTAACTTGACTAATCAGAAGGTGAGGCACTGTTTCTCCTGGAAAACTGTAGTGTAGAGTCTAGAGACAGAGATGTGAGCATGAGAGAAAGATGGTGAATTGAAATGGCAAGCGACTGGAAGGTTGGGGTTCCGACTGAGGACTTGGCAAAGGTGTTGCACAAAGAAATGTGGTTAGCCTCCGCAATGTAGAGGAAACTGTGGTGTGAGCAATGAATATAGTCGACTAAATTGAAATAAGTACAAGCAAATCGCTGCTTTTCCTGAAAGGGGTAAGTGTGGCCTTGGTCAGTGAGGAGAGAGGTGAAAAGTCAGGTGCTACACTTGCTGTGATTGCATGGGAAGGTGCCACGAGAAGGGGATGAGCTGCTTGGGCTGCTAGAGTAGTGGATCAGGGTGATGCAAAAGGAATAGACCCTTAGGGCAACACAGTGGTTAGTGCCAGGGACCCGGGTTCAATTCTGGCCTTGGGTGATTGTGTGGAGTTTGCATTTTTCCTCGTGTCTGCGTGGGTTTCCCCTGGGTGATCCGGTTTCCTCCCACAGTCCAAACAGGTGCAGATTAGGTGGGGTTATGGAGATCGGGTGAGGTAAATGGGCATTGGTAGCGTACTCTTTCAGAGTGTCGGTGCAGATTCGATGGGCCAAATGCCTTCTTCTGCACTGTAGAAATTCTATGATTTTATGATTCAAAATGCTGATAGGGAGGGAAGATGTGTTTAGTGGTGGCATCATGCTGGAGTTGATGGAAATGCAAAAGATAATCCTCTGAATACGAAGGTTGATGGGAGTGGAAAGTGAGGACAGGGAGAACCCCGTCATGGTTCTGGGAGGAGGGCAGAAGTGTGGGAAATGGGTCGGAAACAGTTGAAGGAATGGTCAACCACAGTGGGAGATGAATTCTCGGTAGGGAAATTAGAAGGCAAGTGAGAAGCTCCATTGTGGAATGCAGCATCAAAAACACAGATCTGCCAGAGAAACTGGGAGAATGGAATGACGTCCTTACAGGCAGAAGGGTATGAGGAAGTGTATTTAAGGTAGCTGTGGGATTCATTGGGCTTGCAATCAATATTAGCTGACAGTCTATCCGCTGAAATGGAGACAGAGTAGTCAAGGAAGGAAGAGTCAGAGATAGACTACGTGAAGGTGAGGGAGGGGTGCTAATTGGAAGCAAAGTTGATTAATCTTTCCAGGTCCAGACAAGAGCACGAAGCAGCATCAACACAGTCATTGATGAAACTGATTAAGGCTGAAACAAGCAAATGTCCCACATCGCCCACAAAAAGACAGGCATAAAAGTCCCAATCGGTACACAGAGCAACACTTTTTATTTGGAGGAAGTGAGAGAAGTTAAAGGAGAAATTGTTCATTGAGAGAACAAGTTCAGCTAGGAGGAGGAGGAGGAAGGTGGTAGATGGGTTGCTTGTGTCTCTGTTCAAGGAAGCAGCAAAAAGCCCTCAGACCGCTTTGGTAGAGGATGGAGATGTGGCAAGATTTGATGTCCATAGTGAAGAGCAGGCAGTTAAGCCCAGGGAAACTGGAAACCATTGATTCGATTTGAGGCCACAGAAGAATCACAAAGGTATGTAAACAGAGATAGGACAACTGAAAAATGCAATCAAGTTAGGAAGAAATGGTGAATGAAAAAACTGAAATGAGGGGTCCACAAGGACAGTCATGCTTGTAAATCTTGCAAAGGAGGTAGAAACAGGCTGCATGGGGCTGGGGGACCATGCGGTTGGAGTCTGTAGATGGAAGATCTCCAGAGGAGCTGAGATCAGTGACAGTCCGGGAAACAAAGGTTTGATGCTAGATGATGGAAACATGGTCCAGGGTGGGGTGGGGATAGTAAGATATATCTGAAAATTGGCACTCAGCCTCCACAAGGTAGAGGTCAGTACTCCAGACAACAGCAGCACCATCCTTGTCGTCAGATCTGATGACAATGCCAAGTTTAGACCCGAGAGAACAGAACGTTTTTGTTTTTTTAAATTAATTTTTTATGGGTTGTGGGTTTCACTGGTTAGGCCAGCATTTGTTGTCCATTACTAATTCCCCTTCAGAAGGTGATTGTGAGCTGCCCTCTTGAATCGCTGCAGTCCCTGTGCTGTAGGTACACCCACAGTGATATTAGGGAGAGAGTTCCAGGATTTTTACCCAGCGACAGTGAAGGAACAGCAATATATTTCCAAGTCAGGTTGGTGAGTGGTTTGGAGGGAAATGCCCAGATGGTGGTGTTCCCATGTATCTGCTACCCTTGTCCTTCTTGGTGATAATGGTCGGGGGTTTGGAAGGTGCTGCCTAAGGAGCCTTGGTGAGTCCCTGCAGTGCATCTTGTAAAAGGTACACACTGCAGCTACTGTGCGTCAGCAGTGATGGGAGTGAATGTTTGTGAATGAGATGCCAATCAAGCTGGCTGCTTTGTCCTGGATGATGTTGAGTTTCTTGAGCGTTGTTGGAGCTGCACTCATCCAGGCAAGTGGACAGTATTCCATTACACTCCTAACTTGTGCTTTGTAGATGGTGAACAGGCTTTGGGGAGTCAGAAAGTGAGTTATTCGCCGCAGAATTCCTAGCCTTTGACCTGCTCTTGCAGTCACAGTATTTACATGACTAGTCCAGTTTTGTTTCTGGTCAATGGTAACCCCCCTGGATATTGATAGTGGGAGATTTGGCGATGGTAATGCCATTGAATGTCAAGGGGCGGTGCTTTGATTGTCTATTATTGGAGATGGTAATTTCCTGGCACTTATGTGGCATGAATGATACTTACCACTTGTCAGCCCAATCCTGGATATTGTCCAGGTCCTACTGCATTTGCACATGGATTGCTTCAGTGTCTGTGGAGTTGCAAATGGTGAACATCCCCACATCTGACTTTATGTTGGAAGGAAGGTCATTGATGAAGCAGCTGATGATGATTTGGTCTAGGACACTACATCGAGGAACGCCTGCAGTCATGTCTCGGGACTAAGATCATAGATATCCAAACACCACAATCATATTCCTTTCTGCTAGGTATAACTCCAACCAGTGGAGAGTTTTCTCCCTGGCTCCCATTTTGCTCGGGCTCCTTGACGTCATATTCGATCAAACGTTCCCTTGATGTCAAGTGCTGTCACTCTCACCTCACCTCTGGAGTTCAGTTCTTTAGTCCATGTTTGAACCAAGGCTGTAATGAGGTCAGGAGCTGAGTGACCCTGGCAGAATCCAAACTGAGTGTCAGTGAGCAATTTATTGATTAAGTGTCGCTTGACAGGACTGTTGATGACTCTTTCCATCATTTTACTGATGATGGAGAGTCGACTGAAAGGGCGGTAATTGGTCAGGTTGGATTTGTCCTGCATTTTGTGTACAGGACACACCTGGACAATTTTTCACATAGCCGGGTAGATGCCAGTGTTGTAGCTGTACTGGAACTGTTTGGCTAGGGGCACGGCACGTTCCGGGCTCAAGTCTTCAGTACTACTGCCGGAATATTGTCAGGGCCCATAGCCTTTGGCGTATTGAGTGGCTTCAGCAGTTTCTTGATATCACGTTGGGTGAATAGAATTGGCTGAAAACTAACATCTCGGCTGCTGGGGACCTCCGGATGAGACCGAGATGGATCATCCACTCGGATTTCTGGCTGAAGATGGTTAGATATACTTCAATTTTGTCTGTTGCATGCTCTTCTCTCGGTCTGCTGACCTTTGTATCAATTTCCCTTCAATCCATTACTAGTATTCACTTTGCTATGTATTCTGCGGCGAGTAACTTACCTCCTGACTCCTCAAAGCCTGTCCACAATCTACAAGGCATAAGTCAGGAGTGTGATAGAATTCTGCACCTGCCTGGATGAGTGAAACTCCAGCAACACTCAAGAAGCTTGACACTATCCAGGACAAAACAGCCTGCTTGATTGGCACCCCATCCACAAATATTTATACTCTCCAGCACCGACGCACAGTGGCAGCCGTGTTTCCATCTACAAAGTGTACTGCAGGCACTCACCAACACTCCTCAGGCAGCACCGTCCAAACCCATGACCAATTGCATCTGGAAGGATAAGAGTAGCAGACACATGGGAACACCACCACCATCCTGATTTGGAAATATCAGATAGAACATAGAACATTACAGCGCAGTACAGGCCCTTCGGCCCTCGCTGTTGCGCCGACCTGTGATAGAATCCCTACAATGCAGAAGGAGGCCATTCAGACCTTCTAGTCTGCACCAACCCTCTGACGGAGCACTCCACCCAAGCCGGCTCCCCCACCATATCCCTGTAACCCCACCTAACCTTTTGGACACTAAGGGCAATTTATCATGGCCAATCCACTTAACCTGTACATCTTTGGACTGTGGGAGAAAACAGGAGTACCCAGAGGAAACCCATGCAGACACGGGGAGAACTCTAAGGCTGTCTGGAAAATTGGCCTGCCCACCAACCATGAAAGTAGATGGACCACATAAAATTGCATTCAGTTGACCTTGTAATGGGGTAATTTGCCTGCGTGTTGGTGTTGGGCATGCTTCGGACATGCGCGTGTACAAGCCGACCAGGATGATGATGCCAGGACAGGATGATGCCAGGCCATGCGCCCGACGTCTTTTTGCGCGTTTTTACATGCTTCCAGGTCAGGTGTGGGCGCACCCGAGCAACGCAGAATTCTGGCAATTGAATTTTTAAAACATTAACACAACACAGGCATAGTTGGCACCGCAGCCTATTAGACGCAGCGTATGACACTCAGTTCTGCAATGGGACGGAATATCAGACACTATGTATGTAAGACAACCACTCTGATAACCTTGTTTTGTGCCATCGCCTGGAATGAATTTTCCGCCCTGAGTTCTTTTTGGTCCTTAGAACATAAATTACACTGTCAGGGTCATATTTATTACCAGATTCCTGTGGCATGGATGTCACAGGAGATAAGTATGTAATGTAGACTGGGCTGCGGTCTTTTAGGCTCAAACAATTAGAGATGGAAGTTTCCCTCCCATGAATAACATTGATGGGCTGACAGCTTTCAAGGACGTTTTATGGTTCTAATCCACAATTTACCATAGGGCAAGGGGTGAAGTGGCACGGTGGCACAGTGGTTAGCACGGTTGCTTCACAGCGCCAGGGTCCCAGGTTCGATTCCTAGCTTGGGTCACTGCCTGCACATTCTCCCTGTGTCTGCGTGGGTTTCCTCCGGGTGCTCCGGTTTCCGCCCACAAGTCCCAAAAGATGTGCTGTTAGGTAATTTGGACAATCTGAATTCTCCCTCAGTGTACCCGAACAGGCGCCGGAATGTGGCGACTAGGGGCTTTTCACAGTAACTTCAGTGCAGTGTTAATGTAAGCCTACTATTGACAATAAACATTATTATAACGTACAAACTCCACACAGACAGTCACCTAAGGTTGGAATTGAACCCAGGTCCCTGGTTCTATGAGGCGCAGTGCTAACCACTGTGCCACCGTGCCGTTGTGCCTTCACCGTCACTGGGTTAAAATCCTGGAACTACCTCCCTAACAGCTCTGTGGGTGTACCTACACCACAGGGACTGCAGCGGTTCAAGAAGGCAGTTCATTGTCACCTTCTCAAGGGCAATTAGAGATGGGCAACAAACGCTGCTCTCGACAGCGAAGCCCACATTCTGCGAATTAATAAAAAAAAATTTAAAAAATCACTCTGCCACCTCACCTTATCTCCTTTCTTGTCCTTAAAAGCCTCCCAAGAGCCAAACTAGGCTTTAGTCACAACACCCAGTTTCCACAAAGAACAGGGGCTTTTCATTTCCCCTCTGCAAGAGTCTTGTGGCATTTTCCATGTTCGGGCTAAAATATCATTACAAATAGTAGCTCTTATAATCCACTATCCCACCCAATTACTGGGATATGGGGATAGGGTGGAGGTGTGGGCTTGGCTAGGGTGCTCTTTCAAAGAGCAGGTGCAGACGCGATGGGCCGAATGGCCTCCTTCGGCACTGTAAATTCTATGAATCTATGATTGCTGCTACAGAACCTATAGAATGGCATTGTTCTACTAAAGCTAGGTAGGTTGCTGTATGACTAGAGTGAATATTCACTCCCTCGCAGTAACATTAACAACAGGGTAAGTGCAGGATTCAACTGCATCACTCAGTCCTGTATAACGCAAAAGACATTGAGATTTGAAGTAAAAAATAGCAGTCAGAACCCCAACAATAGAAGAACATTTGTTGTTGAGGGGGAGGGGGTGGGGAGAGAGAGAGGGAGGTAAAATCTCATGATATTCCAAAGGTAATATTCCAAACTGACAGTGCTCACCTGCAGATACAAAGACAAGTTATCTCGGATGGCAGACAGCATTGCTGGGGGCAATCCTTTGTCCTGTTGAAACAGGGTATGCGGCAACAGCAGACAATCAATGATGCGGAACAGGAGCTGCTGAGCTTTTGAAGTGGCCAATATCAGTGCCCAATGTTTGACAATACAACCTGTGGATAGAAAGAAAATAAAGTGGGGTTCATATGCTTTGGAAAACATTCAACATTGCTACACCACTTCAGAAAAATTTTAAATGCAGGAATTCAGTAAGTTCTTACGAGATTAATGTCCATCATTGAAATGAATTCCAATTATCATAATTCCCAACTCGAGTACATTTAAAAAAAATTCCTCTCAACAATGATATTTTTGAAAAGATAAAACATATTTTGATTCCTATTATTTTTGCACAATTAAAGTCATAGATGTTTACAGCATGGAAACAGGCCCATCAGCCCAGCTTGTCCATGCCGCCCAGTTTCTATCACCAAGCTAGTCCCACTTGCCTGCATTTGGTCCATATCCCTCTATACCCACCCTGCCCCTGTAACTGTCTAACTGCTTTTTAAAGTCAAAATTGTACCCACCTCTACCACTGCCTCTGGCAGCACCAGATGCTCACCACCCTGTGTGTGAAGAAATTTCCCCTCTGGTCTCTTTTGTATCTCTCTCCTCTCACCGTAAACCTATGCCCTTTAGTTCTAGACTCCTCTACCTTTGGGAAAAGATGTCGACTATCTACCTTATCGATGCCCCTCATTATTTTATAGACCTCTAGAAGATCACCCCTAAGCCTCCTACTCGCCAAGGAAAAAAGTCCCAGACTATCCAGCCTCTCCTTATAACTCAGACCATCAAGTCCTGGTAGCATCCTCGTAAATCTCTTCTGCACTCTTTCTAGTTTAACAATATACTTCCTGTACTAGGGTGACCAGAACTGAACACAGTATTCCATGTGTGGTATTACCAATGTCTTGTACAACTTCAACAAGACATCCCAACTCCTGTATTCAATATTGTGACCAATAAAACCTAGCATGCTGAATGCCTTCTTCACCACCTTGTCCACCTACGACTCCACCTTCAAGGAGCTATGGACCTTTATTCCTAGATCTCTTTGTTCTGTAACTGTCCCCAACTCCCTATCATTAACTGAATAGGTCCTGCCCATTCATCGGCCCACTGGTCCAATTGGTCAAGATCCTGGGCGGGATTCTCCGCAATCGGCGCGATGTCCGCTGACTGGCGCCAAAAACGGCGCGAATCAGTCCGGCATCGCGCCACCCCAAAGGCGCGTAATTCTCCGCATCTTGAGGGGCCGAGCCCTCACCTTGAGGGGCTAGACCCGCGCCAGAGTGATTTCCACCCCGCCGGCTGGCGGGAAAGGCCTTTGGCGCTCCGCCAGCTGGCGCGGAAATGACTTTGCCGTGCGACGCATGCGCGGGAGTGTCAGGGGCTGCTCACGGCATCCCCGCGCATGCGCAGTGGAAGGGGTCTCTTCCGCCTCCGTCATAGTGAAGACCATGGCGAAGGCGGAAGGAAAAGAGTGCCCCCACGGCACAGTCCCGTCCGCGGATCGGTGGGCCCCGATCGCGGGCCAGGCCACCGTGGGGGAACCCCCGGGGCCAGATCGCCCCCCCAGGACCCCGGAGCCCGCAGGCGCCGCCTTGTCCCGCCGTTCGAAAGGTGGTTCAATCCACGCCGGCTGACGTGGGTTGACAGCGGCGGGACTTCGGCCCATCGCGGACCGGAGAATCGCCGGGGGTGGGCCTGCCGACCGGCCCGATTCCCACCCCCGCTGAATCTCTGGTGGCGGAGAGTTTGGGACACGGCGGGGGCGGGATTCACGCCAGCCCCCGGCGATTCTCCGACCCGGCGGGGGGTCGGAGAATCGCCCCCCCTGTTTCAATCTTATATAACCTTCTTCACTATCCACCATGCCACCAATCTTGGTGTCATCTGCAAACTTACTAACCATGCCTCCTACATTCTCATCCAAATCATTTATATATATATATATATATATATATATATATATCACAAATAACAGTGGACCCAGCACCGATCCCCGAGGCACACCACTGGTCACAGGCCTCCAGTTTGAATACAACCCTCCACAACCACCCTTTGGCTTCGGTCGCTAAGCCAATTTTGCATCCAACTGGCTACCTTGCCCTGGATTCCTTGAGATTTAACCTTTTGCAACAACCTACCATGCGGTACCTTGTCAAAGGCCTTGTTAAAGTCCATGTAGACAACGTCGACTGTACTGCCCTAATCGATCTTCTTGGTTACCCCTTCAAAAAACTCAATCAAATTTGTGAGAAGTGGCTTTCCCCTTACAAAGCCATGCTGACTTTCCCTAATTAGCCCTTGCCTGTCTAAATGCCTGTAGATCCTGTCCCTCGGAATACCTTACAACAACTTACCCACTATAGAAGTAAGACTCACCGGTCGGTAGTTCCTGAGCTTATGCCTACAGCCCTTCTTAAACAAGGGCACAACATTTGCTGTCCTCCAATCTTCAGGCACCTCTCCTGTGGCTGTCGATGATTTAAATATCTCAGCTAGGGGGCCGGCAATTTCCTCCCTAGCCTCCCACAATGTCCTGGGATACATTTCATCAGGGCCCAGGGATTTGTCTACCTTGATGCGCTTTAATACCTCCAGCACCTCCTTCTCTGTAATATGTACACTCCTCAAGATATCACTTTTTGTTTCCCCAATTTCCCTAACATTCGTGTCTTTCTCAACAGTAAATACTGACGAGAAATATTCATTTAGGACCTCTCCCATCCCTTGTGGTTCGGAACATAGATGACCTTCTTTATCCTTAAGAGGCCCGACCCTCTCCCTAGTCACCCTTTTGCCGTTTCTGTATCTGTAAAAGCCCTTTGGATTTTCCTTTGCCTTATCTGCCAAGGCAATCTCATGTCCCCTTTTTACCCTCCTGATTGCTCTCTTAACTCTACTCAAACAAGTCCTATACTCTTCAAAGGATCCACTTGATCCCAACTGCCTATGCATGTCATTTGCCGCCTTCTTCCTGATTGTATGCTTCGCCGTAAGATGCTCTGTTAAAGACTGCAGATTGCAATCAAATAGAAAGCACTGAGCTGACAAGAATTTACCCTTTTATACTATTTGTCTTGCTGTAAAAATGCTTGAAAATGTTACACCTTGTCGAATGAGGACAATTATCTCAGCCTCAAGACATCACTGCTGTAGTTCTTTAGGTTGTGTCCAAGCACAGACATCTTGAGTTGCTTCCCTCTAATATAAGATCAGAATTGGGGATGTTTGCTGCTGAATGCACAGTGATCAGTACCAGTCGCAATTTCCCAGAAACTGAAGCGTTCCATATCTCTTTGTAGCAAGGTCTGGACAACATTCAGATTTGGGCCGATAAGTGGTAAGTAATATTTGCACAACACAAATGGTAGGCAACAACATTTCCAAGAAAAGAGAAGCTAACAGCTTCCCCATGACATTCAATGGCATTACCACTGATGAATTCCCCCACTATCAACATCCTGAAGGTTACCATTGAGCAGAAACTGAACTGGACTAGCCATATAAACGCTGTGGCTACCAGAGTAGGTAGAGGCCGGGATTTCTGTGATGAGTAACTCACCTCCTGACTCCCCAAAGCCTGTCCTACAAGGCACACATCAAGTAGGTGATGGAATAGTCCCCATGTGCCTTAATGAGTGCAGCTTTGACAACATTGAAGAGGTTTGACTCCATCCAGGACAAAGCAGCCCACATGATTGGCACCCCTTCCACCACCTTAAACATTCGATCCCTCCACCTCAGTGATAGCAATACATACCATCTACAAGATGCACTGCAGCAAACTGCCAAGGTTCCTTCAACAACATCTTCCAAATTCAGGACCTCTACCACCTAAAACACCAAGGGCAGTAGGTGCATGGGAACACCACTGCCTGCAAGCCCCCCTTCAAGGCACATCTCAACTTGGAACTATATCAACATTACCTCACTGTCGCCGAGTCAAAATCCTGGAACTCTCTCCCTAACAACACTTGGGTGTACCTACATGACGTGGCTGCAGTGATTCAAGAAGGTGTCTGTCACAGTCTCAAGGGCAATTAGGGATGGGCACAAATTCTTGCCTTGCCAGCAATGTACACATTCCATTGTCACATTTTTATAAATGGATTTTTAAAGAGTATTAAATGTCATAATTGATATTGAAAACCTTGACTCGCCCGGAAAATTTTAATTTTTTTGAGGAATGCAAAATTTCTCCTTTTTTGATTAACAAAAACCCAATATTTTTAAAATAATATATAGGTTATGATTTCTGCTTCCACCATCATCCCATGAGCATGCCCCAATCGTTTATTTTACTCTCTACAACATGCAAAAAAAATGAAGGATAATCAGTGCATGTCACCTCTGGTTTGCTGACTATGAGAACACTTCAATGTGATTGGCTGCTCACTCTGTTTGATGACACCACTGTTGTCATCACTTTGACTTGGCGCCAAATTCAAAATTGACAGAGGAAATCCGCAATGTCGTTTCACCACTTACTGCAAAATCTGGTCTAATGCATTGTAATTACAATCAATGTTGATTTAGTTTTGTTGATTACCACATTCAAATGGATGGAAATGCATTCTTGTGCACCGACTATGTATATTTTAGTGTTAAAAAGCCTATTTGGCCTGTTAATGTTAGTGGCGCTTGTCAGTCAGTTACACATTCAATGAGTCACATTCAACCTGGTCTTCCTCAATAACACTAGCCCAACTGTGAGGATGTAATTCAATTCAAACTTTCAATAAAATCACTAATTGTATGGCAAAACTAGAGTGGATCAGGTGACATGAGAATTCAAGTTCAATATTGTAAATGACCCTGTAACATTCAACCATTTCACAGTGCTTTAATTAGTGCAGCTCAAAGATTCTCATGGTCATGAAGCAAAATCTATAATAAAGACTTTTTTATTTTAGAAAACAGCAGTTTTTGAAAAGCGCATAATTATCCAAATAAGCTCTTTGGAAATAAGGTAGAATACTGAAGGCTAGAAATAAACAGATCTGAATTTATTTGGGTCACGTCCAGTGCAAGGTAAATGGGGCTTATTTATTTTTTTCTCCTTTCTTTGCACAAAGGAATAAAGAGATGTTCTTTTTATCTCATAAATGTGCTTTTCGCTGCAGCTGACACTTTTTCCTCCCCCAGCTCAGCTACCTATTCAGATTTCTGCTCTCATTTGGAGATGAAAGTTCTCAATCTATAACAAAGTGGTTTTAACAACAAACACAAGATCAAAGTGGAATGCTGTCAAAGGCGATGGTCATTTCATAAGCGACTTGCACTACCTGAAATAAAATCATTAACATTAGCTGACATGATCTGAGTACAACAGTGCAATGATCTCTGCTCGACAACGTACACAGCATCCCGCAGTGCACAATTTGTAATTGTGGAAAATCTCTTCACATCATATTCAACCTTAAGGACTGTAGTGGCAGTATTATAATCATTTCATTCCACCCTGCTTTTCCAAAGACCATTAATCAGTCTTCTGCTAAACAAACCCAATTTCATTCCAACAATTTATCCAATTCACAGAAATTCTCTCAAACTACAAAGATATTTATCGGTACAGACTATGCTTTAAAGATTTAGATAGCATACAGTTTCAGAATTAATGCTGTTAAGACACTGCATATGTAAACAGGTCCACAATTCAGTCTTACTTTAACATTGTACTTTTCTTTTTATCTGGGGAGGGAGAAAAGTAAGAGGCCGGGAAAAGTAAGAGGTCCTTTGCAGGACCCCAATAGGTCCATCGGAGGAACCCCACCGGGTCTTTACTCCTTTTAACCCCACGTAGGGCAGCATCAAAAGGAGCTAGCCCCATACTCTTGCTAATGAATTCTCTACCCCGTAACCCCACCCTACCACCACTCGCCTGCAGTTTGAGTCCCGTGACGATCCAGAGCCTCAGTTGGGTGCATTTCTGGCAGCTACCAATGCTCCGCTGGTGATGCTGCCTGCAATGCACAGCTACCAGCCTCTCTCTCGCCGGCAGCATTGGGAGGTGGGATCTCCACCCCTCCTCCCTCCCCAAAGGATCAATGCCCACTGTTGCCCAGTCAATTGCCTGATTGGTACACTTCAGCGGATCTTCCAGAAAGGAGGTGATGTGGGGTTCTCACTGGCTCTCCAGCTGGCAAGCGAGACCCCTGTCGTGTGAGATTCTGATTCAATGCAAAGATACACTTCTCTTTTTGACTCTACCCATCGAGGAAGGAGTTAATTTAAAACAAAACCTTTGAACTGACAAATGAGTTGTCACCCATAATATTTTTGGTCCTTTAAGGTATGATTGACGCCGATGTGACACATCGGTGAATTCCTACAGTGCAGGAGACCATTTAGCCCATGAAGTTTGTACTAACACTCTGAAAGAGCACCCTACCTATACTCGCTCCCCCACCCTATCCTGTAACCCAAACTAACCTTTTTGACACAAAGGGGGAATTTAAAATGGCCAATCCACCTAACCTGCACCTCTTTGGACTGTGGGAGGAAACCGGAGCACCCAGAGGAAACCCACACACACACGGAGAGAAAGTGCAAACCAAATACAGACAGTCACCCGAGGTCGGAATCGAACCTGGTCTCCGGTGCTTTGAGGCAGCAGTGCTAACCACTGTGCCATCTTATGTCATAAATCACACACTATGGTGAAGTGTACTGCATGACATTTCTTACCTTCCCTATCATGTTACAGTAGATTCACTTTAACCAGTATTCTTTGGCCAAAGGATTACACACTGAAGTTTCATATTCAACAGGTCTAAAATCCAGGTTTAAGAGGAATATTCTAGCACTGGAAGCTTAGATTTCCTTGTCACAAAGATCCTGCCCGAATCAAACTTAACCATAGAACAATTGAATCCTTACAGTGCAGAAGGAAACCATTCGGTCGATCAAGTCTACAGCAAACCTCTGAAAGAACACCCTATCTAGGCCCACTTCCCCGCCCTATTGTCATAATAATCTTTATTACTGTCACAAGTAGGCTTACATTAACACTGCAATGAAGTTACTGTGAAAATCCCCCAGTTGCCACACACTGGCGCCTGTTCGGGTACACAGAGGGAGAATTCAGAATGCCCAATTCACCGAACAAGCACGTCTTTCGGGACTTGTGGGAGGGAACCGGAGCACCTGACGGAACCCCACGCAGACACGGGGAGAACGTGCAGACTCTGCACAGACTGTGACCCAAGCCAGGAATCGAACATGGGACCCTGGAGCTGTGAGGCAACAGTGCTAGCCATTATGCTACCGTGCTGCCCACCTATGCTAGCTGCCCACGGTGGGGGGGAATAAACAGAAAAATGCACTGATAGACTGAGTGATCCAGTTCCACATTGTAATTTCTGCATATTTTTATGTTACAAATCACTCTGAAATGAGAAGGTACTTACCAACGGTCCAGTACATCAACTGCAAACCATCAGGTAGCCCTTTGTTAGCTAAATATGGCTTAGTGTACTTCAGTATGTCACCTACATAATCCAAAGCTTTTGACACCAAGGCAGACTTGTCTCCTAGAGTTTGTAACTGAGTGTAAGTCTTCCCAACTGCCTGCAGAAAACATGAGTAAATAGGATTTACAAATATGATCTGACTACGTGTATAAAAGAATAGCTCTTTACAAAACACAGAAAAATGAGATAAAAGCAATTTGATATTGCAAATTGTAACTTCTTTAAAAGAAGAACTGTTGATGTCATGATACTGATCCAAATGTTAAATAATGTTTATAGAAATGGTGTGAAGTATAAGTTTCATCTCTGCCGAATACCATTTATAAAATAAATTGGCAGATCTGTTAAGTAAAAAGGGAAATACCATCATTAACAAAATCCATAAGGGGTCTATACACTTTTATTATTTCTCTCGATGTAAGGTTTCCCCAGCACATTGTTCCAAAATTTGAAGCATTAGTCTGCTCCAGACTCTACTGAAGCCACTCTGCAGCAAGTAACCAACACAGGTGCTAATATACTCGCTCTTCTTTACAGCCATTTGTCGATTTCCTAAGTCGCACTACCGGCGGTCTAAGAGAGGATAACTCATGGGTCGAGGCCAAGAAGGTAAAAATGTTAAAATTCTCAAATTTGATTGAATAAAAATTTGTTTTGGGGATGTGGGCATCACTGGCTCAGCCAGCATTGATTGTCCATCCCTCATTGCCCCTGAACTGAGTGGCTTGCTAGGCTATTTCAGGGGGGTGGGGGGGGGGGCAGGAGAAGTTAAGAGTCAACCGCATCGCTTGTGGGTCTGGAGTCATATATAGGCCAGACCGAGTAAGGACGACAGACTTTCTTCCCTGAAGGTCATTTGTGAACCAGATAGGTTTTTACGCCAATCAGCAATAGTTTTATGGTCGTCATTGGACTTTTAATTCCAGATTTTTATTGAATTCAAATTTCACAATCTGCCAAGGTGGGATCCGAACCCAGGATCCCAGAACATTACCCTGGGTCTCTGGATTACTGGTCCCGTGACAATACCATTACACCAACACCTCCCCTGTAAACAAACAGCTTCAAACCTTGTTACAGAGGCGGGTTGGGGAGTGGGTGACCAATCTGTTCTCATGAGGTAGGTCAGTCATTAAAATCTTTTAAGGACGTTGCATATCTGTAAGGGCGGCATGTGGCACAGTGGTTAGCACTGGGACTGTGGCGCTGAGGACCCGGTTCGAATCCCGGTCCTGGGTCACTCTCTGTCTGGAGTTTTCACATTCTCCCAGTGTCTGCATGGGTTTCAAACCCACAACCCAAAGATGTGCTGATTAGGTAGATTCGCCATGCTAAATTGCACCTCAATTGGAAAAGAAAAATAATTGGGTACTCTAAATTTATAAAAGAAAAAGGATGCTGCATAATCTTCATACTGACAACATCTTTATTCTTAACTCACTGATGTCAGCATTCCCGAGCACGGGGAATACCAACGTAATAACAGAGGTGAGTAGGAGAAGAACCAATCGACTCCACTGACTCCGCGATGTCCCCATCCCTATCTGTGATGCCAGATTCACCTGCACCCTTGCTGTTTTTCCGCCCAACAGTCCTGTCAATGAGGCTGCCTGTCGGGAGGAGAACCTGTTGAAAAAAATGCAAAACAAAAACATTAGCAGGGCACCTGGGAAACCCATACGTCCCGGTTTCCTGCCTAAAATCAGCTCTCCACTTCTGCTCCCTCTCCCAGCCCCAAGTAAGGTCCCTTGTAAGAGAGTTTTTGTTTTCAGTGAAGAGGAGCAAGAAGTCACCACTCTAACCTTTACATGTAGAAATAATTGCTTGCGGGACAAGGTGACGAGATCATAACTCCACATTTAAAAAATTTATTTCACCTTTATTTAGTCAGGTCAGTTAATTGAGAACTAATTCATATTTACAATAATGATTATGGCGCTGCACAAAATGAGCATGATTTGTACAAAGTATGCTTAACAGGATTTTAAAGATCAGGGACAACCTCTGTGCGAGGAAAATATTTTATTCCCTGCCTCTGTTTCTGAAGAGACATTACCTTAATGAATATGAAGACAGCAGTTTTGGGCTCCACCTTTACTGCTGACTGATCAAGTTGAGCCTGGAGGAGTAGGCTTTCCACTTCTGGCAGCTTATACACAATCCTGGTTAACCCTGCCAGCTGCTCCTTGTTTACCCTCCCTATTTGTGAATGGAAATGAGCAGATTATTATTCCAACATATTTCAGCACAGTTTACATGGAATTAAATGGTACTGACGAGTTCAAGCGTAGAAAAGGGAGGGTGCGGAACGAGGCCATTCAGCCCATCATGCCTGCGCCAGCCAACAAAAAAGAAAAGAAGAAAAAGAAGCTTGTCGTTCGTTTCAATCCCACTTTCCAGCACCTGGTCCTTGGGCTTGCAGGTTACAGCATATCAGGTGCAGACCCAGGTACCTTTTCATAGAGTTTCATAGAATTTTACAGTGCAGAAGGAGGCCATTCGGCCCATCGGGTCTGCACCGGCTCTTGGAAAGAGCACCCTATCCAAGGTCAACACCTCCACCCTATCCCCATAACCCAGTAACCCCACCCTACGCTAAGGGCAATTTTGGACACTAAGGGCAATTTATCACGGCCAATCCACCTAACCCGCACATCTTTGGACTGTGGGAGGAAACCGGAGCACCCGGAGGAAACCCACGCACACACGGGGAGGATGTGCAGACTCTGCACAGACAGTAAGCCAAGCCGGAATCGAACCTGGGACCCTGGAGCTGTGAAGCAATTGTGGTATCCACAATGCTACCTTTTGAATGAGTTGAGCGTTTTAGCCTCAACCGCCAATTTGGGCTGTGAATTTCAGACACTCACCGTCCTTTGGATGAAAATGTTTTTCCTCATCTGTCCACCAATCCTTCTACCAATCACCTGAAATCGATGCTCCCTGGTAATTGACCCCTTAGTGAGGGGAAATAGGTCTTCCCTGTCTCCCCTATCTAGGCGCCTCATAATTTTGTACACCTCAATTAGGTTATTTATCCCTTAGCCTCCTCTATTTCAAGAAAAGTAACCCTACCTATCCAATCTCTCCTCATAGCTCATTTCATATGCTTTCTTTACCACCTTTTCCAGCTGTCCTACCACCTTCCGAGACCTGAAACATACAAGGTCTCCTCTCGCTTCATCAACCCTTCACAATATCCTCCCGTTTATTGAATATTCCCTTGCTTTGTTTGCTCTCCCCAAATGCATTACCTCACACTTTTCCATACTTAACAACCTTAGCTAATGGTTCCTTTATTGACAGAATTTTCATAGATTGGTAAAACTCAACCATGAATATGGTAACTTGACACATTTATGAATCCTTTGCCCTAGGCATCGGTGTTGCAAGTTTGAAGTTGACTAAATTATTGTCTGTGAGATTTGTAAAGTATTAAAATGAGCTACCTGCCATGGTAAAAATCACAATTGCAGAGATTTGTGGGAATAGTCCCAACCCTACAATTTACCTACTCAAACCAGCACTCCTCCGCCCTGTTAAGACAATAAACTATTTTATTTGTCTGCATCTGAATTTTCTTGAATATTGGAACTAGGGCTAAAATAAGTGCACAGTAAGAAGCCTTACAACACCAGGTTAAAGTCCAACAGGTTTGTTTCGAATCACTAGCTTTCGGAGCGCAGCTCCTTCATCAGGTGAATGAAGAGGTGGGTTCCAGAAACATATATACAGACAAAGTCAATGACGATACTTTGAATGCGAGTCTTTCCAGGTAATTAAGTCTTTACAGGTCTAGACGGAGCGACTGCAGAGAGGGATAATCACAGGTTAAAGATTTGTGAATTGTCTCAAGCCAGGACAGTTGGTAGGATTTCGCAAACCCAGGTCAGATGATGGGGGATGAATGTAATGCGACATGAATCCAAGGTCCCAATTGAGAATGTATGCATGTGTGCGGAACTTGGCTATCACTTTCTGCTCGGCGATTCTGCGTTGTTGCACATACTGAAGGCCGTCTTGGAGAACGCTTACCCGAAGATCAGAGGCTGAATGCCCTTGACTGCTGAAGTGTTCCCCGACTGAAAGGGAACATTCCTACCTGGTGATTGTTGCGCGATGTCCGTTCATCCGTTGTAGTAGCATCTGCATGGTCTCGTCAATGTACCATGCCTCGGGACACCCTTTCGTGTAGCATATGAGGTAGACAATGTTGGCCGAGTTGCATGAGTATGTACCTGTTTGGAGTACTTGGTGGGTGGTGTTCTCATGTGTATTGGTGGTACCCAGGTCGATGATCTGGCACGTCTTGCAGAGGTTGCCATGGCAGGGTTGTGTGGTGTCGTGCTCGCTGTTCTCCTGAAGGCTGGGTAGTTTGCTGCAAACAATGGTCTTTTTGAGGTTGCGTGGTTGTTCGAAGGCAAGTATTGGAGGTATGGGGATGGCCTTGGCAAGATGTTTGTCTTCATCGATGACGTGTTGAAGGATGTGAAGAAGATGTCGTAGTTCCTCCGCTCCAGGGAAGTACTGGATGATGAAGGGTACTCTGCCGGTTGTATCCCATGTTTGTCTTCTGAGGAGGTTGGTGCGTTTTTTGCATTGGAATTGTCGATCGATGAGTTGAGCACCATATCACGTTCGTACGAGGACATCTTTCAATGTCTGAGCAGATCCTGTGTGTATGGAGGGCTTGTCCATCGGGGATGGCTTCTTTAATGTGTTTCGGGTGGAAGCTGGAGAAGTGGAGCATCGTGCAACTATACAATCACTATGTGATAACTATTAAAATACAAGTTCAAAAAGAATTGTTCATTAAACTCCTGAGAACACAGGCTTGAATTTAAAGACAATAATAGTAAATCACAGCCATTTCTTCAATTAAAATTGCCTCAGGTAACTCACGGGTATAACATGCAACTTCTTCCATTAAGAGTTTGAGGCGAAAGTTAACATAGTGCTGGAAGATTCGGGAAGGCATTGGTGGTTCTCAGTTTTAAGCAACTGAACAGTTCCTTGGTGTTAAGATAGCAGCTAGTACTGAATTCTATCATCTTATCCCATCACTGTTGCATGCATGCCTTGTTTCTGTAAGAGAACAGGGCAGTGTAGCTTGGTGATCTAAGTTACTAAAAGATAATGCTAGGGGATAGATACTAACTCTAATTGGTGGAAGCGGAGCAGATGTGAATGATTTAAACAGAAAAGAAAGTTGGTGCTGGCTGACTAACGGCCAGCCAATCTGTTCTGGGTTTCACAGGTCATAGGGTCTATCTCATTAGTGACCATGTGTGCCACGTTAATAAAGGACATTACATTCTGGGGTTTCAATAAGACGTATTGTGTGACAATGTGGATGCAAACATATTCTAGCTGCTGAGATAGCTTGGTGAGTCTTTACATCGTGCAGCATCAAGAACAGTAAACACTTTCAAACACATTCATTTTACTTCGGAACTTTACTAGTCAGTGGCAATACAGTGCTTTGCAGCTAAGAACTGGTGAATTCAGTACCTCAGTAAAGGTAACAATTTTTCCCATTAACATTCCCTTATCTTTAAGCAACTCAAATGATTCCATGTTTATTTCTTACCAGTTGTGTGGGTGGAGTCCAGCTTCTCTGTAACGCCAACAGTCTGATTCATATGCTGCTGCAACACACAGCGAAACCAAGAATGGACCGATGAAGTTTGATATGAGCTGCATCCTAAACTTGTCAGAGCATCCACTAAAGCACTGAGGAGATACAAAGTCAAAGAACAGTTGGACATCTACGATGACTTGTTTCCTTCATTTGGACAGGACTGAAACTCAGCTTTATAATCCAAATCTGCAATCTGGAGAACAGGCTTGTAGAAGTGCATCCAGCAATGATCAGAGGCACAAAATGCGGTTTTAAATGATCACTTGGTGGTTTACAGTTCTCATCAATAGATTACTAAAACTTAGAAGCATTGTAAACTGTGAGGACAGTGTAAGAATTTCACAAAGGTGGTGGAATGACACAATGTGGAAAAATGTGAGGTGGTACATTTTGGTAGAAAGAACATGGAGACGCAGAACATGGAGAGGCAGCATAAAGCAAAGGATACTGCTGTAAAAGTGGATCAGGAGCAGGAGGACCTGGGTGTATATGTACAGAAGTCATTAAAGGTGGCAGGACAGGTTGAGAGAGAAGTTAAAGCATACAGTCCCCCGAGGCTTTATTAATGTGGGCATAGAGTAAAAAGGTGGTTATTTTGAGCTTGTATAAGACACTTGTTAGACCTCAGCTGCAGTACTGCGTACAGTTCTGGATGCCGCATTTTAGTAACGATGTGAAGGCATTGGAAAGACTGCAGAAAATGTTTACGAGAACGACTCCAGGTATGGGGAAAAAGATGGAATGGAGAAGTTGCAGAAAAGAAGGCAGAGAGGAGATTTGATACAAGTATACAAAATCATGGATAGGGTAGATAGGGAAAAACTGTTCCCATTGGCTGAAGATTAGAGAACCAGAGGGCACAGATTTAAAGTAATTGGTAAAAGAAGCTCAATCAATGTGAGAAAATACATTTTTACACAGCAGGTGGTTAGGGACTGGAATGTACTGCCCGAGTGTGTGGTGGAGGAAAGTTAAATTGAGGCATTCATAGAGGCATACAGGTCTACAGCACAGAAAAGCCCCTTTGACCAATCGCGCCTGCGCCGGTCAAAAACAGCCACCAAAGTATTCTAATCCCATCTTCCAGCATTTGGCCCCATAGCCTTATATGTCTTGGCATTGCAAGTGCACATTTAAATACTTCTCAAATCTTATGAGGGAATTAGATGATTACTTGAAAAGAAACAAATGCGTCAAGTTACAGGGAGAAGGCAGGAGAATAGCACTAGGTGAAATGCTCATGCGGTCAACCAATACAGACATGATGGGCCGAATGACCTCCTTCGGTGCTGTAACAATCCTATGATTAGAAACAAAATCCCGTGTTAATCTTTCAAATACTGACGTCGGATTTCAGTTCAAATTTTTGTTTTTAAAAGTTATAGAATTTTCAAAACAATATATATGTTTCAAGATAACGAAATGAGAAGAATTTTGTTTGAAGATTTAGTTTTTAAAATTTTAAAAGGAAAAGGAATGGGTACATTCAGGCAATGGTGACCAGCTGAAATCCAATGTGCTTCCAAGAGCAACACAATTGGCAGCTACAATGTTCTGAACCACGAAAGCAAAGATAAAGCAAGACTGGGGTCTGGGCTCTAACAGATTTATTTTCTACATCAAACAGCATGAGGTAGTTATGTAATTTTGATTGGTTCAAGCGATTAGGAAGTAGTGAATACCGTGGAGATTTGCTGAGAAGAATGGTTTTCTCTTACTACAAGAGAATGACTTTGGATTCTGTACACTTGTCAAATCGGACTTTAGAATGAGTTTCAATTTTTACAAAAAATAATGCTTTATTGATTACTTGCACAATCTTATAACAACTTTACACTCACACTGTACCTTCGATATAAAACAGGCCCCGAGGTGCTTCCCAAGAGTAAAACATTAAGAACAGATTCCTGAACCTGAGTGGATAAATTAGAACAAGTGACCCTTGAGATGAAGGACAAAGTAGAGAAGTGGAGTGTGAGTAGTTGTCCAGGGATTGGTTACGAGACTGCTGAAAGCTAGCCTGTTGATGGTGGAGAGGAAAATAGGGAGGGTGAACAAACACCTATGGCAGCAGGGCCTGAGAGGGCTGTAAGGTTTCAGTTATGTGGAGAGACTAGAAAAACTGGGATTGTTCTCCTTGTGGCAGAAAAGCTTATGAGATTTAATGGAAGTCTTCAAATTGGTGAAAGGTTTGATGGCATAAATGAGAAACTATGTCCATCGGAATGAGGATCGGTAACCAGCGGACACGGATTTAAATAACTGGCAAAAGAACTAGAGGAAAACCGAGGAGACATTTTTTGAACACAGAATTGTTATGATCTGAAATGCTCCGCCTGATGGGTGGTGGAAGCAGATTCTATAGTAACTTTCAAAAGGGAATTGGATATTTGCAACGCTATAGGGAAAGAGCAGTAGAGTGAGGTGAATTGGAAAGCTCTAACAAAGGCACAATGGACAGAAAGCCACCTTCTGTGTTGTCTGATTATAAGCAGCTTTACAGTTGCTACATATGATGCTTCTATCTTTCAGTATTAGTACGGTGTGTAATATTTTTACTTTGTCAATATTGTCATATATTGCGATAGTAAATTTGCCACATGTGCTTTTAGAGGTAAAAGCCAACAATCTGCATTAGGATTTTAAGAAATAGGTTTAAAGTACCTGGCTTCAAGAAAATGATCATGTGACCAGGTTGCCAAGGAGCTGAACAATGGACAACCAAAAGGTCAATATAATTTAATTATAGGGGTATGATTTGGGTTTCAGATAGTTTAGGTTTTACATTTCAGCAGACTGCAGAAGGGAAAACATAGAACATAGAAAAATACAGCACAGAACAGGCCCTTCGGCCCACGATGTTGTGCCGAACCTTTGTCCGAGATTAATCATAGATTATCATTGAATTTACAGTGCAGAAGGAGGCCATTCGGCCCATTGAATCTGCACCAGCTCTTGGAAAGAGCACCCTACCCAAAATCAACACCTTCACCCAACACTAAGGGCAATTTTGGACACTAAGGGCAATTTATCATGGCCAATCTACCTAACCTACACATCTTTGGACTGTGGGAGGAAACCGGAGCACCCGGAGGAAAGCCACGCAGACACGGGGAGGATGTGCAGACTCCGCACAGACAGTGACCCAAGCCGGAATCGAACCTGGGACCCTGGAGCTGTGAAGCAATTGCGCTATCCACAATGCTACCGTGCTGCCCTTAAGAACAAATAAATCTACACTATATCATTTTACCGTAATCCATGTACATATCCAATAGCTGCTTGAAGGTCCCCAATGTTTCCGACTCAACTACTTCCACAGGCAGTGCATTCCATGCCCCCACTACTCTCTGGGTTAAGAACCTACCTCTGACATCCCCCTATATCTTCCACCATTCACATGAAATTTATGTCCCCTTGTAATGGTTTGTTCCACCCGGGGAAAAAGTCTCTGACTGTCTATCTATTCCCCTGATCATCTTATAAACCTCTATCAAGTCGCCCCTCATCCTTCTCCGTTCTAATGAGAAAAGGCCTAGCACCCTCAACCTTTCCTCGTAAGACCTACTTCTCCATTCCAGGCAACATCCTGGTAAATCTCCTTTGCACCTTTTCCAAAGCTTCCACATCCTTCCTAAAATGAGGCGACCAGAACTGTACACAGTACTCCAAATGTGGCCTTACCAAAGTTTTGTACAGCTGCATCATCACCTCACGACTCTTAAATTCAATCCCTCTGTTAATGAACGCTAGCACACCATAGGCCTTCTTCACAGCTCTATCCACTTGAGTGGCAACTTTCAAAGATGTATGAACATAGACCCCAAGATCTCTCTGCTCCTCCATATTGCCAAGAACTCTATCGTTAGCCCTGTATTCCGCATTCATATTTGTCCTTCCAAAATGGACAACCTCACACTTTTCAGGGTTAAACTCCATCTGCCACTTCTCAGCCCAGCTCTGCATCCTATCTATGTCTCTTTGCAGCCGACAACAGCCCTCCTCACTATCCACAACTCCACCAATCTTCGTATTGTCTGCAAATTTACTGACCCACCCTTCAACTCCCTCATCCAAGTCATTAATGAAAATCACAAACAGCTGTGGATCCTAGGGGCTTTTCACAGTAACTTCATTTGAAGCCTACTTGTGGCAATAAGCGATTTTCATTTCATTTTCATTTCATTTCATGTGTAAAAGGCCTTGGGGTTTTCCTTGATCCTACCTGCCAAAGATTGTTCATGCCCTCTCTTAGCTCTCCTAATCTCTTTCTTCAGTTCCCTCCTGGCTATCTTGTATCCCTCCAGCGCCCTGTCTGAACCTTGTTTCCTCAGCCTTACATAAGTCTCCTTTTTCCTCTTAACAAGACATTCAACCTCTCTTGTCAACCATGGTTCCCTCACTCGACCATCTCTTCCCTGCCTGACAGGGACATACATATCAAGGACATGTAATACCTGTTTCTTGAACAAGTTCCACATTTCACTTGTGTCCTTCCCTGACAGCCTATGTTCCCAACTTATGCACTTCAATTCTTGTCTGACATCATATTTACCCTTCCCCCAATTGTAAACTTTGCCCTGTTGCATGCACCTATCCCTCTCCATTACTAAAGTGAAAGTCACAGAATTGTGGTCACTATCTCCAAAATGCTCCCCCACTATCAAATCTATCACTTGCCCTGGTTCATTACCAAGTACTAAATCCAATATTGCCCCTCCTCTGGTCGGACAATCTACATACTGTGTTAGAAAAGCTTGTCAAAACAACGCAAAAAGAGCTCAGTTTTTGTGTTGCCTAAAGGAGTTTAAAATGCTCTAAAGTAAAGGATGTTAACAGTGAAGTGGATGTGTGTGTGTGTGTGTGTGTGTGTGTGTGTGTGTGGAGTGTGTGCGCGTGTGGTGGGTGTGTGTGTGTGTGGAAAGAGAGAGGAGAGATGTACCTCTGGGTGAAGAGAATATTATAACCAGGATCCACCTTCTATGTTTTTTTCCTCGGCTGGTCTGGTCTTGTTTCTTTCATGATCCCTTCATTTCTGTTCATCCCTACAGTGCAGAAGGAGGCCATTCGGCTCATTGGATCTGCCTGGCCCTCTGAAAGACCACCACTCCCCTGTCCTATACCCGTAACCCCACCTAATTGTTGGACGCCAAGGGCCATTGACCATGGCCAATCCACCTAACCTGCACATCTTTAGACTGCAGGAGGAAAGCAGAGCACCCGGAAGAAACCCAGGCAGCCATGGGGAAAATGTGAAAACTCCACACAGACTGTCACCGAAGGGTGGAATTGAACCCAGGTCTCTGGCGCTGTGAGGCAGCAGTGATAACCACTGCCGCTATAATGCAGCCATTCACAACTCATTTGGACACAATCTATTTTTATTATTCCTTTATCAGAGTTACAAAGCCAGAGCTCAGAGCCAAAGGACAGGAACAGCTCCCTAATCCAGCTCCTTACCTGCTCCAAAAACAAATTCAAATTGAATCCAATTCATGGTCCCCACAAGAGACATACCAGATCCAGGCATTACACCTGACCTCACGCTCATCTGAGGAAAAGGTCGTGAAGCGATAGCTTTTTTCTTTACTATCTATTGTTTACCATATATTTACTGTAGCATTTTAACATGCACAGCTGCCTCCGTGAACCACAAGTATCCAAAGACTGACTTGCTTTCTTTCCCTCATCCACCTGTGAAAGTGGTGGGGGGGGGGCTAGGTTCGAGGGCCGGACTTCCAGATTCTGGCCTCCAGTAGTATTGTCATAAAGATGAAAGCCTCGGGTGGCACGGTGGCGCAGTGTCTAGCACTGCTGCCTACGGCGCTGAGGACCCGAGTTCAATCCCGCCCTTGGGTCACTGTCTTTGCGGAGTTCACACAGTCTCTCTGTGTCTGCATGGGTTTCACCCCCAAAACCCTAAGATGTGCAGGTTAGGTGGATTGGCCAAGCTAAATTGCCCCGTAACTGGGAAAAAATAATTAGATACTCTAAATTTGTTAAAAATAAAGATGAAAGCCTCTCCGCCTGTGTGAAAATTCAGTCCTTTTTTTAATAAACATTTTATTGAGGTATTTTTGGTCTAGTAACAACAACAAAATAAACGGCGAATGGAGCGGCCGCAGCAAAGACGCTCCCGCACAGCCACAAAATCACGGCTTTTTTGGGGGGGGGTTTCCCGGAGGTTTTTCAACAAAAAACATTCCTTAGGCCCCGTGTATCCGGCCCTGCCCAGGCGCCAAAGCTCCGATCCACGGAGCTGGAGAGGGAGAGGAAAAAAAAAGAGGAGAGACTGGTCCCGGTGAGCTGCACGTGGAGGAGGAGCGGGGATCGCTCGGCAACGGCCTGAAAGCTGGAGCACGGAGAGGATCACAAGGACAAAATTAAAAAAATTTAATTCAACCTTGCTTGTTCCTCTCCTGCAAATTCTTTGAAAAAAACAAAAACTTTTTTAAAGGGGAAAAAAAACTTTCAAAAACAAAAATCCCCTTTTATAAAAAAAAAAAAAAATCGTTTTTAAAAGGAAGGCACAGACAGAAATATGCCTCCAAATAATAAATTGAGGGGACGGCGAGATGTAAGAAGGAACAGCAGGGAAGGCGATGGAAAAAAGCAGGAGCTGCGGCCACGCAGGCAGACGACCCCACGGGGCGAGGCGGAGGTTCAGGCGAACCAGGAAGCGGAAAAGTTGGCGAGCCGAGCAGCTGAGCAGGAACAGGACGTGGCGACACCCCCCCCCCCCCCCCCCCGCCCCCGCACAGGGGGAGGAATGGAGAAGCGTGCTGAAAACGGAAATAAACGCCATAAAGGAGGAGATAAAAACGGAGATAAACGCCATGAGGGAGGCACTCAGGACGGAGCTCCACACAATGATGAAGGAGATGCTGGCGGAGACAGCAGACAAAATGCAGCGAACCATCAACGGCCTGGAAAGGAAGGTGGAGGTGCAGGAGAAAACGATTCTGGAGTTGGAGAGGGCCGCCTCGGACCAGAGCGACAGGATGGTAACTCAGGAAACCGAGGTGAAAAGACTGGTAACGACCCAGGGGAGCCTAAGAGGGAAAGTGGAGGACCAGGAAAATAGGTCCAGACTGCAGAATGTTAAAACAGTGAGTCTGCCAGAGGGGATGGAGGGCAGAGATCCAACAGGCTACGTCACCCAAATGCTGGGCAAGCTAGTGGGACGGGAGAAGTTTCCAAACGCCCCAGAAATATAATCAGCACAGGTCGCTCCGACCAAGGCCCAAAGCCGGGGAGCAGCCCAGAGCGATTATCGTGAAGCTGCACCGGTTCCAAGACAGGAAAAAATCCTAAAGTAGGCCCGGCAGACGAAAGCGAGCACGTGGGAAGGGAAGACCATCAGGGTGTACCAGGACATTAAGGCGGACCTGGCCAAAAGAAGGACTGAATTCAACAGGGCCAAATCAGCACTGCACAAAAGTAATGTGAAATTTGGGATGCTATTCCCGGCCAAACTCTGGGTAACATTTGAGGAAAAGGAGCTGTTTTTTAACAACCCAACGGCAGCTGAAGAGTTCGTTAGAGCAAACAAACTGGGGGAGGGACAGCCACAACGGCCGTCATGAAAGCGACGGTATTGGAAAAGAAAGGAAGAATCGGAACAAAGAGCAGCGGGCAGACCGCAAACAGAGACAATAAGATCACGGACTGTACACACGTGTTTGGTGCACTGTGCGGGACTGTGCTGATTTGCTCCCGGGCTCATTCCACCTCTCAATGCAATGGGGGGAGCGAAGCAAGGTGAATGAGGGTGAAAAAGACGGACAGGAGGGCGAGACAAGGGCTAGCAAAAGGAAGGTAAAACAGGACCAGAACAGGGCAAGTGCTGGGAGGGGGACCACCGTGCCAGCGAGGAGGGCTAACATGGGAGGGCAGGAAGAAAGGAGGGCCGCGGCGCGCTTCTCAGGGGAGAGGAGCGCCTGGCACAAAGAGAAGTGGGGGGCAGGGCAGATGGGGGGGGGGGGAAGAACACAGGGGTGACACAGAGGAACAGGGACTAAGGGGGGGGAGGGAGAGGAGTCGGGGGAAGAGCGCAGAACAAAAGAGAAGCAAAGGGAAGGGTGAGGTAGATAAGCAGCTCAAACACAGGCCTCGGCAGGCATGGAGCAGGGCGAGGAACCAAGACGGTGCCACAAACAGCCACTCGGGAGGGCTTCAGGACGAAAGGAGACCCTGGAGTGCAGGGGCGCAGCCACGTGGCATACACATAGCTGGCGGCCATGGTGGGTGCCCTCTGGACAAAAGGAAAGCCTGGAGCCCGACCTCGTGGTGAGAGCGGTGACCGCGGCCATTTTGTACGGCCCCGTAACGAAGGGGAACCCCGGAGGGCAGGGGCGCATCCACCAGTTAAGTATGGGTGACCCCGCAGGACCTGGGGGGGGGGGGGGGTCAAAAAAAACCCACCAGGATTGTTACCTGGAACGTAAGGGGACTCAACGGCCCGGTCAAAAGATCCAGAGCCTTCACCCACCTAAGAAGCCTGAAAGCAGACATAATCTACCTACAAGAGACGCACCTGAGGGAGAAAGACCGACGGCTGGTAAGGGACAGACATACCACTCATGCTACGGGGCGAGGGCTAGGGGAGTAGCAATATTAATTAGTAAGAGGACGAGATTTACGGAAACCAAGACAGTTACGGACCCAGGGGGACGGTATGTCATGGTCAGCGATGTCCTGGAAGGGGCACCGGTCGTACTGGCAAATGTGTACGCTCCCAACTGGGACAACACAGAATTCATAAAAAAGACCATGGCAGAAATCCCCGATCTTGACACACACCGACTGATCATGGGGGGCGACTTCAACTGTGTACAGGACCCACTGACCGACCGATCAAACCCCAGAGCAGGGAAAAAGACTGGCATGGCGAGGGAACTAGGAGCATTTATGGAGCAGATGGGGGCGGTGAACCCATGGAGGTTCCTGCACCCAGGAGAGAAGGAATTTTCATACTTCTCACAAGTACACAAGGTATACACCCGTTATCGACTGCTTTGCAGTGGGGAAATCGGTGCTTCCAGGGATCACGGGAACGGAGTATTCCTCGATCGTTATCTCTGACCACGCTCCGCACTATATGGATGTGAGGTTGGAGACAGGCCGTGCCCAGCGCCCCACATGGAGGCTGGACACGGAACCTCCTGGCCGACAAGGCCTTCTGTCAGAAAACATCGCAGGCCATAGGCGACTACGTGAGTAACAACCAAAATGGCGAGGTCTCACCCTCCACGTTCTGGGAGGCACTGAAGGTCGTCATTAGAGGAGAGATCATAGTCTACAAGGCAAGCAGAGATAGGGAAGAGAGGGTGGCCAGGCAACAACTGTTGGACTCCATCCTGGAAGTCAACAGAAAATACTCCGAGGCCCCGACAGTAGGGCTGCTGGCGGAGAGGAAAAAGCTGCAAATGGACTTTTAACCTGCTATCCACTAGGAAAGCAGTGTACCAACTCAGTCAGACACGGGGGACCTTCTACGAACACGGAGACAAGTCTGGCTGCCTATTGTCTCACCAGCTGATAAAGCAGGCAGCCACAAGGGAGATAGAGCAGGTAAAGGATAGCAGAGGCAGACTGGTAACAGAGCCAAAGGAGGTCAATCGGGCATTTGAGACCTTCTACCGGGGACTGTACCCCTCCGAGCCCCCCAACGGGAACGCGGGGATGAAACTGTTCCTAGATGGACTGGAACTACCAGTTGTGGGGGAAGACAGACGGGTGGAGCTGGAAGCACCAATAGACCTGGGAGAAATCATGGAGAGCATCAGCTCCATGCAGGCGGGGAAGGCACCGGGACCTGATGGGTTTCCGGCGGACTTCTCCAAAAAATTTGCACCAGTACTGGCCCCACACCTAAGGGACATGTTCGCGGACTCACTGGCAGGGGGCACCTTGCCCCCAACGCTAGCGCAGGCATCAATTTCACTGATACCCAAAAAAGATAAAGACCTGATAGAATGCGGATCATACAGACCCATTACCCTGCTGAACGTGGATGTGAAAATACTCGCAAAGGTCCTGGCCAAAAGGCTGGAGGGCTGCGTACCAGAGGTGGTCGCTGAGGACCAAACTGGCTTTGTCAAGGGTAGGCAGCTCACAGCGAACATCAGGCGGCTGCTGAACGTAATAATGACCCCCCCCCCCCCCCCCCCTCGGATGATCGTCTCCCTCGATGCAGAAAAGGCCTTCGACAGAGTCGAATGGAATTACCTTCTCGAGGTACTGGAACGGTTTGGGCTAGGAGCGGGATTCACCGCCAGGGTGAGGCTCCTGTACAACGCTCCCAAAGCGAGTGTCCGAACTAACACCACCAGCTCTGAATACTTCCAGCTGCAGAGATGAACAAGACAGGGCTGCCCCCTGTCCCCACTCTTGTTCACGCTAACCATCGAACCCTGGCGATAGCCCTGCGGGACGCGAAAAGCTGGAAGGGAATCCGGAGAGGAGACAGAGAGCACAGAGTCTCACTCTATGCATATGACCTGCTCCTCTATGTCTCAAAGCCACAGGAGGGACTGAAGGCAATACTGCAAATGCTGAAAGAGTTTGGAACCTTCTCGGGCTACAAACTTAACCTGGGCAAAAGCGAGGCATTCCCAGTGAACCCAAACGGGGGAGGGACAGAGCTGGAGGGGCTCCTGTTCAAAACAGCCCAGAACAGATTCCGTTACCTGGGGATCCAGATAGCCAGAGACTGGACACAGATCCACAAGTGGAACCTGACCAGCCTGGTGGAGTAAGTAAGAAGAGACCTTCAAATGTGGGGCTCACTCCCACTCTCCCTGGCGGGGAGAGTGCTGATGATCAAGATGAACGTACTGCCAAGGTTCCTCTTCCTGTTTAGATCCATTCCGATCTTCATCCCCAAGGCCTTTTTCCTAAACGTAGACAGTCTAATCATGGCGTTTGTGTGGGGGTGGGGGTGTAAGAACCCGAGAATCCCAAAACAGACACTGCAAAGAAGGAAAATCAAAGGGGGCTTGGTCTTACCAAACCTACAATACTACCATTGGGCAGCAACAGCAGAAAGAGTGAGGGGATGGGTACAAGAACCTGACACAGATTGGGTACAAATGGAGGTGGCATCCTGTAAAGGAACGACCCTCCGGGCCCTGGCTACAGCAGCACTCCCATCCCCTTCAACAAGATACACAACAAGCCCAGTGGTAGCGGCCACGCTAAGAACATGGACCCAGCTCAGACAACACTTCGAGGTAATTAAACTGTCCCCCATCTGCGGAAATCACAGATTCCTCCCAGCCATGCTAGATACCACCTTCAAAAGATGGAGGCGGGACGGGGGCACATTGACGGTCGGGGACTTCTACGTAGGGCACAGACTGACGACACTAGACGAACTGATGAGGAAGTGGAGGCAGCAAAAGGACAGGAAATGAGACACCTCCAAATAAAACACTTCCTCCGCAAAGAGACAGTGGGGTACCCTGGGGCCCCAGAAAGCACACTACTAGAGGACCTGATAGGCACAAGCAACGAGAAGGGGGGAGCTATGTGGGAAAATATACGGACAGCTACTGAACAGAGCCCGGACTCCACTGGAAGAGATCAGACAAAAATGGGAGGACGAACTGGGGACAGAGGCAGGATGGGGACTCTGGAGCGAAGCACTGAGCAGGGTGAACTCCACCTCCTCCTGCGCAAGGCTAAGCCTAATGCAGCTCAAAGTGGTGCACAGAGCGCACCTGACCAGAACCCGAATGAGCAGGTTCTTCCCGGAGGTGGAGGACAAATGTGAGGGTGCCAGAGGGGCCCGGCCAACCATACCCACATGTTTTGGGCTTGCCCCAAGCTTGCTGGTCTCTGGACAGCGTTCTCCGAGGCAATGTCCAAGGTTGGGGGGTGAGGGTGAAGCCATGCCCAATAGTTGCAATCTTCGGGGTATCAGAGCAGCCAGAGCTACACATGGGGAAGGGGGCCAACGCCCTTGCTTTCGTTTCCCTAATCGCACGCCGGAGAATCCTGCTCGGCTGGCGATCAGCAGCACCACCCACAGCTGCAGACTGGCTCGCTGACCTTTCAGAATTTCTCCACCTGGAGAAGATTAAGTACGCCACCCGAGGGTCAGAGGAAGGCTTCCTGGATACTTGGGGGCAGTTTGTTGGTCTGTTCCAAAACCTGTTCGAGACCAGCAACGAGGAGTAACTCAGCCGAAGTAGGGGGGGGGGGGAGAAACGGGGAAGGGGGAGGAACCACAGACCGATCCCGAGGGCAATGAAAGGCACGTAGGGTCAGTTAAACGAAGGACAAACTAAACCTCTGTATAATAAAGGAAATTAGCGCAGGCGAGAAAAATGTGATGTGTATATATACAACTGTTTATATATATGAGAAATGCCAATAAAAAGATTTTTTTAAAAACCAACAAAATAAGCAATATACATGAAACCATAAACATAGTGCAAAAGCCATTTACCTCTCGTACAGGTCCCATCCTTATTAATCCCCTACTCTAATCTAAACTACTCCCTCCCCGCCCCTCCCCCCGTCTGCTGACGATTAATTTCCCGCAAAGAAGTCGACGAACGGTTGCCACCTCCAGGCGAACCCTAACAGTGACCCTCTCAAGGCAAACTTGATTTTCTCCAAACAGAGAAAGCTAGCCATGTCTGATAGCCAGGTCTCCGACTTCGGGGGCTTTGAGTCCCTCCATGCTAATAGTATCCGTCTCCAGGCTACCAGGGAAGCAAAGGCCAAAACGTCAGCCTCTTTATCCTCCTGGATTCCCGGGTCATCTGACACCCCGATAATCGCAACCTCTGGGCTCAGTGCCACACTTGTTTTTAACACCATGGACATGCGTCCGCAAACTCCTGCCAATATCCCCTAAGCGTTGGACATGTACAAAACATGTGCACATGGTTCGCCAGTCCTCCTGCACATTTTGCGCACCTGTCCTCCAACCCAAAGAATCTGCTCATCCGGGCCACTGTCATGTGAGACCGGTGAACAACCTTAAATTGTATCAGGCAGAGCCTGGCACATGTTACGGACGCGTTGACTCTACTCAACGCGTCTGCCCATAGACCATCCTCTATCTCACCTCCCACTTGCGCTTCAGCTCCTCGGTCTGCGTCTCCTCCGACCCCATAAGCTCCTTATAAATGTCCGAGACGCTCCCTTCTCCTACCCACCCTCTGGAAACTACCCTGTCCTGAATCCCCCTTAGCGGTAGGAGTGAGAAGGTTGACACCTGTTTACGAAGGAAGTCCCACACCTGCAGATACCTGAATTTGTTTCCCCATGCCAACCCAAACTTTTCCTCCAATGCTCTAATATTCGGAAAGCTCCCCTCTATGCCCATATCCCCCATCCTCTCAATCCCCGCTCTCTGCCATAACCGGAACCCCCCGTCCATACTCCCCAGGGCAAACCGGTGATTCTCACAGATTGGGGCCCAGACCGATGCTCCCACTGCTCCCACATGCTGCCTCCACTGGCCCCAAACTCTCAGGGCCGCCACCACCACTGGACTGGTGGGGTACCGCGCCGGCGGGAACGGCAGAGGCGCAGTTACCAACGCCCCAAACTGGTGCCCTTACATGAAGCTGCCTCCATACGCACCCGTGCCGACCCCTCCCCCACCATCCACTTCCTGATCATGGCTATATTAGCCGGCCAGTAATAGTTGCTAAAATTTGGCAGCGCCAGCCCGCCCTCTCCCCGACTCCGCTCAAGCATTATCTTCCTTACTCACGGGGTCTTGCCCACCCAGACGAAGCCCGTGATCACTCTGTTGACCCGCTTAAAGAAGGACCGCGGAATAAAGATGGGGCGACACTGAAATACAAATAGGAATCTCGGGTGGACCATCATCTTCACCGTTTGCACCGTCCTATCTCAGAAAATAGTCCTTCATTTTGTCCACCAGCCGGGCCAGATTCAATTTATGCAGCCGGTCCCATTCCCGCACCACTTGTATGCCCAGGTACCGAAAACTTCCCTCTACTAACCTAAACGTCAGCTCTCTGAGGCACCTCTCCACAAACATCTCACTCTTTCCCACATTGAGCTTATACCCCGAAAACCGGCCAAATACCCCATGGTCCTCATGATTTCTTCCATCCCCTCTATTGGGTCCGAAAAGTACAGAAGCAGGTCATCCCCATAGAGTGAAACCCTGTTCTCTCCCCCGCCCCCTACCCCCCCCCCCCCCCCATGGACCAGTCCTCTCCAGCCCCTCAAGGCTCTCGGAGCAATTGCCAACGATTCTATAGCCAGCGCAAACAACAGTGGGGAGAGGGGGCATCCCTGTCTCGTCCCCCTGTGCAGTCTAAAATAGTCCGTTGTTGTCCTATTCATCCGTACACTTTCCACAGGAGCCTGATACAGTAACCTGACCCAGTCAATAAAGCCCCGCCCAAATCCGAACCGTCCCAGTATCTTGCACAGATAGTCCCATTCTACCCGATCAAAAGCCTTTTCTGCATCCATTGCGATCACTACCTCCACCTCCCTACCTTCCGAGGCATCATGATCACATTTAACAGCCTTTTGACATTGGCCACCAACTGCTTGCCCTTAACAAACCCCGTCTGGTCCTCCCCAATAATGTCCGGAACACAATCCTCTATCCTGGAGGACAAGATTTTTGCCCGCAACTTGGCATCCACATTCAGCAGGGAGATCGGCCTATAGGACCCACACAGCTCCGGGTTCTTGTCCCGCTTAAGAATCAGCGATATCGTTGCCTGAACACCCTTCCTTCCCTTGCCTCATTGAACATCCTCAACAACACCGGCCCCAATATCCCGGAGAACGTTTTATAAAACTCCACTGGGTACCCGTCCGGACCCGGGGCCTTACCCGCCTGCATGGCCATCAAGCCCCCCACTATCTCTTCCAGCCTGATTGGGGCCCCCAGCCCTTCTACCCAGCCTCTCCAAGAAGTGCCTCATCCCCTCCAGCCCCGTAGGGGGCTCCGACCTGTACAGCCTGCTGTAGAAATTCCTAAACGCCTTATTCACCCCTGCTGAATCACCAGCCAGGTTCCCATCTCCGCCCTTTACTTTCCCTATCTCCCTAGCTGCCTCCCTCTTCCTAAGCTGCTGTGCAAGCATTCTGCTAACCTTTTCTCCATGCTCATAGATTGGCCCCCTCGCCTTTCTCAGCTGCTCCACCACCCCCCCCCTGTGGTCAGCAAGCTAAACTCCGCCTGTAGCCTCAAATCTTGAAGTTAATTACTTCTTTAAAGTTATTTACTTCTGTCTTTTGCTTTTACCTCTAACTATAATTTTTCTGCTAATTCTTTTAAACTAACCTTTGTTAATTGTTGCAAATCACACAGCGATAAAGCTTCCCTCTCCAGAACAGTTTTAGCAATTGACAATGCCATAACTGTTTCTCGAAAAATACAACAAATGTTCACTGGGAAATCTTGCTCATTAAACCTGAGCCTATATTCCAGCGCACCTCATATTAGTCTGTGGAGTATAAATCCCACCATGAGCCACCAGTTTTGTTACAATCTCTGCAGCAACCAGTAATATTTTTAAATAAATAAGAAATCCAAACTCCCAGTTCTTTACCAAAAGAATGAGGACAAGAGACTCCTGTAAATTCCATTAGCTTCGAACTCGGCTATCTTCCAGCTTCTTTTCCCTCACAAAATTCAAACTGAGATTAAGTGTCATCTGGCTTTCACACAGTGAATGATGATGATGTTAGCTTATTATTCTGCTTACAGTGCAGGTCTATCCACCTGTCATTTACTTTGGCTATCTTCTCTCAGTGAGCTGCACACACCAGTTCCAAACTGCAGCTACTACTTGGATGGCTCGGATCTCTTTATATCATTTCAAGCAGTTTCAGTCTACCCAGTCGTTTTAGTTACCAAGTCTCAGGTTCAGTTTTTGTTTCCTTAGAAACAGGGCAGGTCAGCTTCCTTTCAAAGTTTCGTTTTTCTGTTTCCATTTTCAGTTTCTGTTTCCAGTTGGGAATAGCTTACGTTTTTCCATCTGCTGCCCTATCTTTTCTATTCTGATCTTTTAAATCTAATAACCTTCCAACTTTTTAACGTTAATGGAAAGGAAACAACGCTGCTTTGGGCCCTCTTAGCGGGGTGTTTCCCAGCGCTTGCAGCGCCGACAACGACCCCATTATGAAACGGAACTCTGCTTCTTTTTTGAACCTCGGCGAGGAATGCCCCGTCGAGGTCACACTTGGACTCATTTCCTGCACTAACGAGCTCAGCTTGGCAGTGCAGGAAGAGATCAGGGTACCATTTTGAAATGATACTCCGATCTCTGAACCCCCCATCGCTGCCTCCGGACCCTCACACATACCAATTAGGGGGTTCTCAAGCCCCCGCACCCCACCTCGTAAGGATAGGGCACTCCATGTCCGATCCCCAGCTCTGGGCAGATTGGTACCCTGGCACTCCCGATGCCACAGGGACATCTTGTCACACAGGGGTGGCAGTGCCAGGGTGCCGGGCTGGCACCGGGAGTGCCAGGGTACCAATCTGCTCAGCGCCCATTCCCCCAGGGGCCCCCGATCACCGGGGAAACTCCCCCAAGTGCTGGTACACCTGGTCTATGTTTGAGGACACCAGTGCTAAACAGCGCCTGGTCGGGGTTTCCAAGGTGAGGCCATTAGGTCCCGCGCCTTGGGTAACTCCGGTGAGAACATATTTAAGTGACCTTAACTGCTCACTTGAAGATGTAAATCTGGATCCCACCCTCAATCGCGATGCCTTTCGAGATCTCATTGAGATGAGGTGTAACAAGAAGTCGCTGACGAGATTTACCGGTTTTGTCACGTCCGAGTCGTGTGCGAGGAGGCTGTTAGGTCTTTCCCTGGCTCTTTAGTTAAACGTTATTCCACAAAACCAAAAGTTGTATACTAAAACACATGAACAATAAACTAGACATTTGCAACAACATTCACTGTGGAAGGGAAAACGGCAAATATTAATAAACTGGTGTGGGCTCTTTGTTCTGAAACTGTGGGTGGGAAGGTTCTTATTCCTCTTGCTTTTTAACTAAAGAAGATTTAAACAATCGTTGTTCTTCTTGAGGTCAATACTTATATTTTTGATTTTATGACTGAGCCGGAGATGAGCTTCTGACGACATATCGGCATCATCACAAACAATACCCATTCCCACATCCCTAACATCACCCAACTCCGCCCTTCCTCAGCTCATCAGAGGCTGAAACCAACATTCATGCTTTTAATACCTCGCGACTTGACTATCCCAACATATTTCCAGCTAGCGTCTCACATGCATCTCGCAATAAACTTGAGTTTCTGCAAAACTCTATTTCCCGTGTCTTCAATCTCATTGAGCTCCATTCACCTATCACCCGCTGTGCTCCCTCATCTACATTGGCTCCTGGTCAAGCCGCAGCTCAAATCTCCTCCAGCTGCGTAATTCTCCGAGACATCTGTGCTCATCTAATTCTGACATTTTCAGCATCCCCAATGTTAACCACAACATCATTGGTGGCCGTGCCTTCGTTTGTCCAAGCCCGAAAGCTCTGGAATTCCCTCACTTAAAACTTTCTACCCCTCAGGTTTTAAGGAGTGCCCTAAAGGGCAATCTATATAACAAATAAATAGCCAGGGACACAAACCACCTTGTGTGGCTCAGTGTCATCATCCTCCTGTGAAGGACCTTGGGACTTTTATTATATTGCAGGCAATAATACATTGTTGTATAATACAATATGTAGTTATTCATAGAATCATCCCTGTAATGAAGGATACGAAAATGGAACTTGAACACCAAAAAACTAAAATATAATTGTGGTTAAAGCTTTCAGGGCATCGCGCAGCAAATCCATGATTACTTTATATATTTAAACAGTGCCACCTGAAGTTTCAGGCACTGGATTGTACCTTGGACAGCAATGGTGAAAGCAAAAAACTGCCTTGCAGCTGGAGGTTGCAATCCTGACAGGCACAGGGCCATTGTCAGGGGGCTGGGAAAACGAGCTGTGTTCCAGAAGCCAGTGTCGAGAGTAGTGAGGTACTGAGGAGGGTATCAAGGTCGCAGGAGTGTACCGGCAGGCAGAAAGGTGAGTTGAAGTGTGTCTACTTCAATGCAAGGAGCATCCGGAATAAGGTAGGTGAACTTGGAGAGTGGATTGGTACTTGGGACTACGATGTTGTGGCCATTACGGAGACATGGTTAGAACAGGGACAGGAATGGTTGTTGGAAGTTCCGGGGTATTGATGTTTCAGTAAGAGTAGGGAAGGTGGTAAAAGAGGTGGAGAAGTAGCATTGTTAATCAAGGCTAGTTTAACGGCTGCAGAAAGGCAGTTTGAAGGGGATCTGCCTACTGAGGTAATATGGGCCGAAGTTAGAAATAGGAAAAGAGCGGTCACATTGTTAGGAGTATTCTATAGGCCCCCAAATAGTAATAGAGATGTGGAGGAAGAAATTGCAAAACAGATTATGGATAGGTGTGGAGGTCTCAGGGTAGTTGTCATGGGTGACTTTAACTTTCCAAATATAGATTGGAACCTCTATAGGTCGAACAGTTCGGATGGGGCAGTTTATGTACAGAGTGCGCAGGAGAGTTTCCTGACACAATATGTGGATAGGCCGACAAGAGGTGGGGCCACATTGGATTTGGGACTGGGTACTGAACCAGGCCAAGTGTTAGATTTGTTTGTGGGAGAGCACTTTTGAGATAGTGATCACAATTATGTGTCTTTCATATTGTAATGGAGAGGGATAGGGCCATACGGCAGGGCAAGGTTTATAATTGGGGGAGGGGTAATTATGATGCGATTAGGCAAGAATTAGGGAGCATAGGATGGGAACAGAAACTGTCAGGGAAAGGCACAAATGAAAAGTGGAGCTTGTTCAAGGAACAAATACTGCGTGTCTTTGATAGGTATGTCCCTGTCAGGCAGGGAGGAAATGGCCGTGTGAGGGAACGATGGTTCACAAAAGAGGTTGAATGTCTTGTCAAGAGGAAAAAGGAAGAGTATGTAAGGATGAGAAAACAAGATTCAGTGGGGTCGCTTGAGGGTTACAAGGTAGCAAGGAATGAGCTGAAAAAAGGGCTTAGGAGAGCTAGGAGGGGGCATGAGAAGTCCTTGGTGGGTCGGATCAAGGCAAACCCCAAGGCTTTTTACTCTTATGTGAGAAATAAAAGAATGACCAGGGTGAGGGTAGGGCCGGTCACGGACAGTAGTGGGAACTTGTGCATGGAGTCAGAAGAAATAGGAGGCGTTGAATGAATACTTTTCTTCAGTGTTCAAAAAGGAGAGGGGCTATGTTTTTGAGGATGAGAGTGTGATACAGGCGGGTAGGCTGGAGGAGGTAGATGTTCTGAGGAAGAATGTATGAGCAATTTTGAAAACCTGCGGGTCGACAAGTCCCCTAGGCCAGATGGGATATACCCTAGGATTCTTTGGGAGGCAAGGGATGAGATTGCAGAGCCTTTGGCTTTGATCTCTGGGTCCTCGCTGTCCACGGGGATAGTGCCACAGGACTGGAGAGTGGCAAATGTTGTTCCTTTGTTCAAGAAAGGGAATGACCCTGGTAATTATAGGCCAGTTAGTCTTACTTCGGTGGTCGGGAAGATAATGGAAAAGGTCCTGAAGGATAGGATTTATGACCATTTGGAAAGATGCAGCTTAATCCGGGATAGTTAACATGGATTCGTGAAGGGTAGGTCTTCCCTCACAAATTTGATTGAATTCTTTGAGGAGGTAACTAAGTGTGTAGTGAAGGTAGAGCAGTTGATGTCGTATACATGGATTTTAGTAAGGCGTTTGATGAGGTTCCCCATGGTCGGCTCATGAAGAAAGTAAAGAGGTGTGGGATAGAGGGAAATTTGGCCAATTGGATAAGTAACTGTCTATCACATAGAAGACAGAGGGTGGTGGTGGATGGAAAATTTTCAGACTGGAGACCAGTTACCAGCGGTGTATCACAGGGATCAGTGCTGGGTCCTCTGCTATTTGTGATTTTTATGAATGACTTGGAGGAGGGGCCTGAAGGGTGGGTCAGTAAATATGCTGATGACACCAAGATTGGTGGAGTAGTGGATGAGGTGGAGGACTGTTGTAGGCTGCAAAGAGACATTGATAAGATACAGAGCTGGGCCGAAAAATGGCAGATGGAGTTTAACCCTGGTAAGTGCGAGGTGATTCATTTTGGTAGAAAACATTTGAATGCGGATTACAGGGTCAACGGTAGGGTTCTGAGGAATGTGGAGGAACAGAGAGATCTTGGGGTTCATGTCCACAGATCTCTGAAGGTTGCCACTCAAGTGGAAAGAGCCGTGAAGAAGGCTTATAGTGTGTTCGCATTTATTAACAGGGGTCTTGAGTTTAAGAGCCGTGGGGTTATGCTGCAACTATACATAACCCTGGTGAGACCACATTTGGAGTATTGTGTGCAGTTCTGGTCACCTCATTATCGAAAGGATGTGGGAGCATTGGAAAAGGTGCAAAGGAGATTTACCAGGATGCTGCCTGGTTTGCAGGATAGGCCTTATGAGGAAAGGTTGAGGGAGCTAGGGCTTTTCTCTTTGGAGCGGAGGGAGATGAGAGACGACTTAATAGAGGTTTGTAAGATAATGAGGGGGATAGATAGAGTGGGCGTTCAGAGATTATTTCCTCGGGTGGATGTAGCTGTTACAAGGGGGCATAACTATAAGATTCAGGGTGGGAGATATAGGAGGGATGTCCGAGGTAGGTTCTTTACTCAGGGAGTGGTTAGGGTGTGGAATGGACTGCCTGCTGTGATAGTGGAGATGGACACTTTAGGAACTTTCAAGCGGGTTTTGGATAGGCACATGGAGCACACCAGAATGACAGGGAGTGGGATAGCTTGATCTTGGTTTTGGGCAATGTTCGGCACACCATCGAGGGCCGAAGGGCCTGTTCTGTGCTGTACTGTTCTATATTCTATTCCCAGAGCCCGAGCCGTGGGGGAAAAAGAAAATCAAAATGTTATACCTGTTTTCGATTAGATGACTGAGGTATCTGCAAACTAGCTGAGGGTGTACCATGTCATCCCAGCCAAATAACTGCAGCATGGAAATAAGCGGCTGTGGCTGGAGGTCCGATGGTGCAGTGTTGGGCATATCCATTGCCAGAAGCGTAAAACCTGGATACATAATGCGTGCTTGTTTCATTAAAAATCTCATTACTATCTATCCATACAAGAAGAGGTGTTTCCTACACATGTGCCATGGTTAGGGTACAGCCTTCACACCCTATCCTGGTAAATGTTTGTGACACAGTTCCAGCCTGTTGGCCATAAAGCAACTTTATATTCATAAAACAGCAGCTCATTATGACTGAATCGTTCAGGAATCAGCATGCAGCAAAGTGGGGAGAAAACCATCAATTGTGAAGTCCAAATGCGAGCAAATATGCAGCAGCTGGCATGTGCTTAATAGGCAGTAACTCCAAATATTTTAATTGTTTTCAGTCACCATTTTGTTTCCTGCACTGAGCTGAGCACTTACTGCTGATGGTGAAGCAAAACAAATTTAGACATTTACTGAAAAATGACTAGAATTGTCCACGCTGCATAATTTGCAGCACTGGAAATGCTTCTTCCAGTGTGTTCGAGCAGATTTCAGCGCCTATTAGAGAAGCTTGAGCTTAAGAGCACATGCAGCTTCCCAGATGCATCAGTGCCAGCTGAAGATACTGAACAGGATAACATGACGCAACAAATAGAAAGACTGGAACATTAGCTAACATGACATGCCAGACCACAAGCAACTCAGAATATATCCAATGTGTCCAATGCAGAAAATAATCAGCATTTGTGTCCGGCCGCCGACTGCACATCCATCGTAAAACACAAATGCAGCAACATGCAAGTCGGGAAGAGAAATCTGTAAGCGTGCAATATTGACGAGGTGTGCCTGGAAAAGGAATGCCTCAGATTTTACTCTTAAAGTCCTAAACATGTGTTTGAAGCACTGTGTGTGAGATTAATTAAGGTTAAAATTAATTTAGGTACCGAACATCCAATTCACTGTTTCGTGAGGGCCACAAAGAATCCAGCACGAGTGTGGATGATACAAAAATTGGTGGGGTGATAATTAGTGATAGACTTAGATTACAGGAGGATATAAACGGGCTGGTCAGATGGGCTGATCAGTGGCAAATGGAATTCAATCTGGATAAGTGTGAGATGATGCACTTGGGCAGGACAAACAAGGCAAGGGACTACATGATGAACTGCAGGACCCTGGGAAGCACCAAGGATTAGAGGGACCTTGGTATGCATGTACACCTGTCCCTTAAGGTAGCAGAACAGGTGGATACAGTGGTTAAGGAGGCATATGGTATACTTGCCTTTATTAGCTGAGGTATAGAGTTTAAGAGCAGGGAGGTTTTGCTGGAACTGTATAAAACTGTATAAAAAAATATTGTGTGCCGTTCTGGAATATACATTATGGAAAGGGTGCAGAGGAGATTTACCAGGATAAAAGCAAATTGCTGCAGATGCTGGAATCTGAAACAAATACAGAAAATACCGGACAGTCCCAGCAGGTCTGACAGCATCTGTGGTGAGAAAAGGGATCTAACGTTTTGAGTCTAGATTACTTTTTCGTCAAAGCAACATAGAACTGGAAATTAGGTCAGATTTATGCTGTAGTGGGGGGGGGAATCGGGGTGGAGCAGTGGGGCTGGATAGAGGATCAGCGATAGGTGGATATTGACAAAGATGTCGAGGGCAGAAGACAAAAGGAGTGTAAATGGGGTGATTACGGCTACGAAGATTGCTGACAGTGGCACATAAAGAGATTAGAATATGTGAATGGCAGAACAAAGGTGAACAGTGTGGCAAAGGGAAAGCGGGAACAGGGAATTGAAGGCCCAAGTGGGATTGGGGGAGGGGGGGGGTGGATGGAGACAATGGCTAGGGGAAAACAGATCAACGGAATAAATGAAAATAAATTGGTAGAAATAAAAATGGGGTAAAGCTGGAGGACAGAGTTCACAGTCTGAAGTTGTTGAACTCCATGTTATGTCCGGAAGGCTGTAACATGCCTAATCGGAAGATGAGGTACTGTTCCTCCAATTTGTGCTGGGGTTCAGTGGTACATTGCAGCAAGCCAAAGACGGACATGTGGATGTGGGACCAGGATGGTGAGTTGAAATGGCAAGCGACAGGAAGGTCTGGGTCCTGCTTGCAGACGGACTGAAGGTGTTTTGCAAAGCAGTCACATAGTCTGCGCTTAGTCTCTCCAATATAGAGTAGACCATATTGAGAACAGCAAATGCAATAGACCAGATTGAAAGAGGTGCACATGAAGCGCAACCTCACTTGAAAAGTGTGTTTAGGGTCTGAGATGGGGAGCAGGGAGGAGGTAAAGGGGCAGGTGTTATACCTTCTCCAATTGCATGGGAAGGTGCCGTGGGAAGAGGGGAACGGTCCCTGCAAAATGCTGATAGGGGGAGTGAGGAGGAGATGTGTTTGGTGGTGGAATCATGCTGGAGTTGACGGAACTCGAGGAGGATGATTCTTTGAATGCGGAGGCTGGTGGGGTGAAAGGTGAGGACAGGGGGAACGCAGGGGCTCTGGGAGGGAGGAGAGGTGGGTGAGGGCAGAGGTGCAGGAGGTAGGTCGGACACAGTTGAGAGCCCTGGTGCCCACAGTGGGTGGAAAACCACGATTAAAGAAGAATGAAAACAAGCACAGGGCTAATTTGCTGGCTTTGAAAGCAGACCAAGGCAGGCCAGCAGCATGGTTCAATTCCCGTACTAGCCTCCCCGAACAGGCGCCGGAATGTGGCGACTAGGGGCTTTTCACAGTAACTTCATTTGAAGCCTATTTGTGACAATAAGCGATTTTCATTCATTCATTTTTCTTATCAGCAGCACCGTTTTGGAAAGTGGCATCATCAGAACAGATGCGATGGGGCAAAGGAATTGGGAGAATAGGATGGAGTCCTTACAAGATGTTGGGTGTGAAGAGCTGTAGTTGAGGTAGCTGTGGGAGTCAGTGGGTTTATAATGGATACTAGTGGACAGTCTATCCCCAGAAATTGAAATAGAAAGGTCAAGGAAGGGAAGGGAATTGTCGGACGTGGACCATGTGAAGGTGATAGAGGGGTGGAAATTCAAAGTGAAATTAATAAATTTATCCAGGTCCAGACGGGAACATGAAGCGGCACCGAAAGTCGTTGATGTACCGATAAGAGAGTTGTAGGATGGGGCCGGAGTAGGATTGGAACAAGGAATCTCTCCACAGATGCTGTCAGACCGGCTGAGGTTTACCAGTATGTTGCCTGGGCTGGAGAGGGTTAGGTATGAAGAGAGATTGTTTGGGTTGTTTCCCTTGGGGCTGAGGAGATTGAGACTGATTGAGATGTATAAAATTATGAGGGGCATAGATAGAGTAGACGGGAAGAAATATTTCCCCTTAGTGGAGGGATCAATGACCAGGGAACATAGATGTCAGGTATGGTGCAGGAGGTTTAGAGGGGATGCGAGGAAAAACTATTTTACCCAGAGGGTGGTGGGGGTTTGGAACTCGCTGCCTGAAAGGGTGGTGGAGGCAGAGACCCTCATAACATTTAAGAAGTATTTAGATGTGCACTTACGATGCCAAGGCAAACACGGCTATGGCCCAAGTGCTGGAAAATGGGATTAGAATAGTTAGGTGGTTGTTTTTGATTGGCGCAGACGCGATGGTCCGAAGGTCCTTTTCTGTGTTGTATGATTCCATCGCATGTCAATTTAAGCATCTATTCACACACCCTCAGCAGAAGGTTCACAACTGACACCATTCCAAGTCAATTTAATCAATAATTTATGGCAACCGCAAAGTTTCTATTCCCTCATTACAGAAGTTGTGCTTGCAGGTACAAGGTGACTTTACAATGAACATGGCCCAGGCCCAAACTGGGAGGATTTCCTCCATAAAAAAAACATGATGGTGATGATGCTACATTTGGTGCCTGATCTCCTGCCGAGTTCTGGCAGGAACAAGAACCTTTCGTGCCCTCTCATACTGTTTTGTGTGGGCATCAGGCAGTTTTCAAATGCTGAGAACCGGAACGAGAGTCGGACTGACCTGCAGCAATATCAGCTACCTGTGAAGAAGGCGTCTGCGACAGTCTCTGGCTCTTCACAAAAGGGAAAAAGTTCCTCCAGAGAGCGGTGGCGATCGCTAGGTGGCGCTCTTTGGCAACTAATGGAACTGGAATGCTGTGTGAAGATACACGAGGCTGCTGAAGGAGTTGGATTGAGCGCTTGTGCACACTCCTGAGGAGAGACGAACAGGAAAAAATAATGTTGAACCCTGCACGGAATGTTAAGTTCTCACCGTACAAATTTAATTTCATGCTCAATAACTGATGGGAGCCCCATGAAAAAAAAATGCACATTTTATTCCCCCACCTGCCCATTGTACCTTTCTGCTCATTTCTGTTTTTCTTTCTCTCTCCCCCCCCACCCCCCAACCCCCGGTTCACTGGTTAGGGTTTTCTTGCAGTTTTTCTGTTCCTTCAATGTTCATTGTTCCATTTTCCTCCTCAAATCACACACCAGCTGCAATCAAGAACTGAAGCACTGAGAAGCAGCACCTCCTGCTGCGAGGGCAAGAGGCAGTGACAAAAGACAAGTGGAGCCTGGTCTGAGGATGACTCAGAAAGTAATCGCCAAACTTTCAATGGTGGAGAATCGAGAATAGAAGAGATTGTAAAACTGAACTCAAAGGGATAAGTGATGACATTCAAGCAGTTATTTTGAATGCTGTTTGAAATAGACAATTCTGTAAAATGAATATAAATTGAAATAAAACAGTTTCTCGCGGCACTAGCTGTATAGATTTCAGTCAACTGAATACTTGCAAGCCAGATTTTACATACCATGGAACTGTTCTACATTTAGATTTTCTTTTAAACCGTTGTGCACTCCTAATGCACTAATGAATCTTCATTAATACATATACTAAAATGTACCCATACTAAAACTTATATCACACAGCAAACCTGCCTACCAAGTCCCTTTGAGACTATGTTTAAGTGACTGAGTGTCTCCTATTACATGTTCAATTCTGAATCATTTATTGAATGGGGGGGGGGGGGGGGGGGGAAGGAATGGTTCTTTAAATGCTCTCTCTCTCTCTCTCTCTGAACAAGAAATTAAGACACATTTTTCCTTATACAATTCAGGTGATATTGAATCTAGAGACAGTAGACAGTTGTCATACTTCTAAATATACCACATAACGTTAAAAACTGAAACAAATTTGCTCATGGAGTAGGCAAATACGTTGTCACTCATTTTCATTCTGGATGTTTGCATCTCCTCAGCCCTATTGTATGTAATATAAATACTTTCCGTTACAGGATAGAATACATTGTTAAAACATTCTTTAATGGGGTATTAGCATCACTGACAAGGCCAGCAATTGTTCCCCATGCCAAATTGCCCTTGAACTGAGCGCCCTGTTCGGCCATTTCACAGGGCAATTAAAAATCAACCACATTGAGTCTGACATCACACACAGGCAGAACCAGGTAAGGATGGCAGATTTCCCGAAAGAACATCAGTGAATCAAACAATCGATGACAGTTGTCATGGTCACCATTACGGAAACTAGCTTTTCAACTTCTAGATTTATTAATTGAATTTAAATTCCACCTGCTGCTGTGGTGGGATTTGAACCCATGCACCCAGAGCTTTAGCCTGGATCTTTGGATTACTAGCCTGGTGACATTACCACTACGCTACCATCTCGCCTCCCACACCCCAGTTACACATAGAGCACAGTCAACTCATGCACCAAACACAATCCCTATTCTTTATATTGAAAGAGGAATACCAAGTAACCACTTATATAATTCCAATATCCGTATAGTTTGGGATTTTGTATAATATACCATGGATGATTATAAGACTACGATGTAATCAAGGAGTTAAGTGTTCCAGCTCTTTGCGACTACGTCTATGTCTGAATTTGGAGTTGGTTTTATGAATTGCTGGATAATTTTTATTTACACAAAATTACATTGAATACACAGTAGCAGACAGTATGGCATCTTCCAAATTTTTGGATTAATTAAAATCATTTACATTTAAGGATGTATTTAAATACAGATTATGAATTCCATTTTGTGCAGCTCTCAGATCAGTTTCATACCTAATCTGTACTCCAGGACCACTCATACATTTGCGTCACCCACCTGCTGATAACGTTGTTTTCTTTGAGATTGTTCTTTGATTGCATTATGTTCTCATACATTGCGTTCACTGTATACAGCTGTATATGATCCACATGTGTGACAGCTAATACATATTGCAGAGAAAAGTGTCCCAATTATAATGCATGGCTGTTTTACTTGCAAGGGGGTGGAAGAACAGCCCAATTATTGGCCTGCATAAAACTGGCAGTGCCATGGCATTTCCATAATCACTAACTGTTGTAATGCCTCCTGAATCATGGTGAGAAGGTAGGCCAGACGAAAATTAAAGTCGCACATATTTGACAAGTCCAGTACATTAGATAGAAATCGTCAAAAATAAAGGAATCATTTGGGGAAGCAAGGCAGAAAATCACTTTTTGCTTCAATGAAATATCTTTATCCTATGTGATATACCAGGTGCGACGCATTTACATTTGAACTTGGTCACTGCACCTTGCTATGCGCTGAGCCATTCCATGGAACCAAACAGCAGAAGCAAACACAAGAAACGGCTCTCAGTAAAGCTAGTGATTATAGGCGGGATTTTCCGATCCGCTTGCGGCGTGTTTTGTGGCCACAGCCTGCTTTTGGCTGGGGGTGGGATCTTGCCGGTCCCGCCGCTCTCCTCGGGGGTTTCCCATTGTTCGCCACCGGAGAGCCCGGGGCAGGGTCGCCCTCAGCGGAACCAGAATACCCTGTTGGAGGAAACAACCAGAAAATCTCGCCCATGTTAGGTGAGAGTGCAAGGGAAGGAGCTGCTGGATGGGACATTTGCTCAATTGAGAATCTGGCTTTGTTCGCTCCATGTGCCCTGTGAACCTGTTGTTTCAGTTCCCCGGGAGGCAGGGAATTGGAGGAGTTGGGAGTTCACACAGGACGGGTTTGGGACACCAGTGAGATCTTGGCAAAAATGGGCAATCTAAAAGTCTGATCCCTCAGGAAATATCAGGCCCACAGAACAGCCAACATCTTGCATCAATAAAATTAAATTTAAACTTGGAAAGGGGCATCATCACCTCTGCAAAACACTGGGAAAGATGTTTTCCTTGTGCTCTCTGCACACATCTCAAATACAATGACTCCACTGGTTTTACAGAGCCTTCATTTATTCCAATCGCGCACATTACTTCATCTCAGTGTGATGAAAGTAATCTTCCCCAATACACCAATAATGAACACCTGGAATTATTATGTTCATAATTTGTCTGTAGAAATGTTGCTGCAGTACTAAAGAGAATTAAAATGAACAAAGGTGCACTTCAATATCAATTAAACTACTTCATTTCCTCAATATGTTTGACTTGCATAGCAATAGAGCATAGCAATAATTAAAACAAGTATCTTCTGTGTTCATATGTATGGGTACATTGAAACAAATCCAGGGGAAAGAAAAACACTTACTCTATCGGAGTTATATTTCAAATTATGTTTCAAATATCTTTTTGAAAAGCCAAAATTTAACATGATGTTCGAATTTTGAAATAAGGTCCAATACATTTTGTTTGCTTGCGCTTCATTAAAGGGCAGTGAAACTGCCCTCCTTTCTACTGAAGCTAAAAGCCAAATGTACTAAAAAAAACCTCATTACAACTTTAAAAAAGATACAATAATCACAACGGGGCTGACACCAATGCCCTCTCAAGTGAGACTGTTCACCAATCAAATTCAACAATCAAGAGCTATGTTTGGTTGCCTGTTGTAAGGAAACAGTGCCACTATATAATACTATATCTCATTTTGAAACAATGTGGCATGAATTCAATAACACACTCAATTTTCTCCCATTTCAAGAGTAGTGTTTCTGCTGCTTAATCTAATTTCAAGTTGCACGTTTCCAGAGGTTTAATACCGATATGTCTGCAGGGAATCAATGTTGCTGTAGAAAAGGAGACATTAACAAATCTGTCTGCAAGAGTAGGTTGGAACATATTATAGCAGCAGGCTGATAAACTAAATAACATGCTTATTAAAAACAACCTGTAGAAATGTGCCACTAGTTCTCCTTCCATTTATCTTCTGGTCAAGTCAATTGGGACTCTGCATTAAAGCTCACACAGTATTATTGCATTTGAGTTATTAAATTCCATAAACAATGTTGTAGAGTTGCAGCTGAGATATATGAATACAGCATAATATGATTTGTTACCCATCAGGACGACCTTCAAAACTGCTGGGAACCTCTGAGGCCAGACACATTTAGAAAGAGTGGCTCCCATGCTTTGAAACTTCAGGCTGCTGCTGCACATTACTGTTGGGACTGAATTCAATCCAGTGATTTCAATGAAATTATGGGCAGTCTGCCTGCTCCACAGTGTGAGCCCCCTAAGTGGGTATATTTTGGCAGCCATGCTTCCAATGTTGTTAAAGAGAAAAATCTGCCATCCAACACAAACAGACAAATTGACAAACAAGCTTTTATAATTACAAATCGATTGTTTGTGGCCTTCTCTTTGAAAAAGGCACATTTCTGATCAATTACAAACAATAGCTTACACTTCAGACACCTGATCTTATTTGTTCAATAGTTCCAACGGGGGGGGGGGGGGGGGGAAAGGAACAACTGTCTCTATCTAGACTCACCACGGCGTTATAAATGTGCTCACTTGTTCATAACTTTCCGAAATATTTTTGTTCCAACATAAATCAAGAGATACTCAACTTTATTCCCCAAATTAGTTTCCACTTCCCTTCCTCTCATGATTAACGCTGGGGCCAGTGGGTTATGACGATTGGCAGCTCTCTGGTTACTTTGCCTAAATGGCAGCTCTTCGTCAGCTAATGTTAACAGGCCACGCAATTTTAAGTACAATAACACTGAAGTCAGATCCAAAAGCAGTCCAAGGTTATATATTCTTGTATTATCACCCATTTGCGATCACGAGTGGAAATCCTGGCTAACTGTTTCCTCTTCTCGACACTAGTTCAAAAATTTTCCCAACAGCAGTGACAGGCTTGGAGGGGACCTTGGAAATGGGTCAACTGCTCAGACCACAGGTGTGGGAGACTAGTTTACAAACCTAATTCTCTTTTAAGGTACTTGCATTTTTGTCAGGCGTAAAGTAGCACTTCCTTACCCCCATCCCTGTCACATAAGGGGTCTGCCAGCTTGCTGGAGTGCCCTTTGCTCCCCCACCCTGTGGCAGTCCCAGGAAGGGTGGTGGGGGACATCACAAGAGTACCACTAATACATGATTACACGTCACAAAGTCCGCAATCCCCTCCATGGCCACTCAACTACAGGTCTGGGTCACAGCTTTTTAATATTTCACGTGCAGAGCAGCGCAGGTGCCTCCAATGCAGAGATGGCCTCACTGTCCACCCCTGCATTAGCAGCACGATGGTGAGGCTGCCGAGGTTGTAAAGCTGCCATAATCTGATTGCCTTCCGTCCTTTATAGCTTCTTAGCGTTCCTCACTGCCGGTATGTGAGGGTTCATGACCCCCATTTGGACCCATCATCGGGATCCTGATGCACGCAGGAAACTCTGCCTATTGAATCTTACAGCATAGGGGGAGGCTACTTTTGCCAATTGTAGATGTGGCACCCTTTGGGCTGTCCAATTAGCTCCACTCTCTTGTACTTTCCCAGCACTGCAAAATCTCCTCTTTTCATAGAATCATAGAAAGCTACTGGAGGAGGCCAGTCAATGCATGTGCGGGTTCCTTGAAAGAGCAGCCATGCTCAATCCCATATTTATGCCTTTTGCACGTAACCATGCAAGTTCTTCATCCTCAAGGAGTCTGCATGCTCTCCCTTTGTCTGCGAGGGTTTCCTCCGGATGCTCTGGTTTCCTCCCACAAGTCCCAAAAGACTTGTTAGGTAATTTGGATATTCTGAATTCTCCCTCTATTTACCCGAACAGGACCGGAGTGTGATGACTAGGGGCTTTTCACAGTAACTTCATTGCAGTGTTAATGTAAGCCTACTTGTGACAATAAAGATTATTATTATATTGAACCGCTGTAGTTCATGTGGTTATGGTGCTGTTAAGCAACCAGTTCCTGGACTTTGATCTCTCAACAATGAAGGGACAATGATATATTTCCATCGCAGGATGGTATGCTGCCTTGTTCAGCCAGACAATAGGGGTCACTGTATTGGGAGGTGCAATTGAAGACTTAGCCAGCTGCTCCAGTGCATCATCTAGATGTTATATACTGTAGTTGCATTTTTCAGTAATCTAGGGAATAATAGTATTGGATGAGGTGCCAATCAAGCGGGCTGCTTTGTCCTGGGTGATGTTGAGGTTCTTGAGTGTGGTTGGAGCTGGCCAAGTGGAGAGTACTCCATCACACTCCTGAATTGTGCCTTGTAGGCAGTGGATGGGCGGTCAGTCCCCTCTTAATCTTCTCTGTTCTAAGAATATTTGTAACTTTTCCAGCCTTCTCCAAGTAAAGGTACTCAGCCCTAGTAACATCCTGGTAAATTTCCTCTGTCTCCTTTCTGAGGCCTATACATCTTTCTTGAAGTGCGATGTCCAAAATTGGCCCCAATAGTCCAGCTGAGGTTCCTCGGCTTATAAATTAAATAAATCCATACACTTTTACACTGCTTTATCAACTTAGCCTGCTACCTTGTGTATATGGGCAGGAAGGTTTCTCTGGCCATTTAGACCTTTCAGAATCGTGACATTTAGGTCTTTTATTCTTGCACATTGGGTGTCGCTGGCTAGACCAGCCTTCGTTGGTCTCACTAATGGCCTTTGAGCCACCTTCTTGAGCCGCTTCAGTCTATGTGGTATAGATACACCCAGAGCATTGTCAGGTAGGGAGTTAACCATCTCTTTTCTAAGCAGAACAATCCCAGCTCCTCCCTCCTTGGGAGACCATGGCCCCTTCGAGGCCATGACAACCTTCCGGAAGGAAGCAGTGCTCAGAACTGGGCACAACTGGAATTAAATTGAGGCCCAGCCAATGGTTTATCCATGGTCCACCAAAATCTTTTTGCTTTTATACTTTGAGCCTCTATTCGTAAAGCCACGGTTCCCATATGCTTTCTCAGCAGTCTTTGCAACTTGCTTCTGTCATCCTTCAAAGATTTGTGTTTGGCTAGAATCAGGACATGAACAATCGCTTTCTTACTCTAATTGAAAAACACCAAATGATAACTCCAACAACACTGAAACCTTTAGAGAAATCAAACAGGGAGAATAATAGTCAATTAACTTTTAATTTGTTCAACATTTCCCCAGAAAGTTAGGAGAAACTTGCATGTTAATAATATTAATTTATGCCAAATTATAATTAATTATATTTCACTTCCAAAATATTTGTTCAGTTGGTAGTCGTTGATAGCCTGATCAGATCCAAATTAAAGATACTCAAATTGATAACTGATCTATATTTCACTACTGCGTGTGTGCACCCAGCTAACTTGTCACTACGCTTAAAGGTGTGACACCCCCACCCCCCCAATCAGATGACATTTGTTAGGTCAACTTAGGAAGAAATTGAAGGGTTTGTGAATGAATACAGGAAGATATGATCAATAATCCCATGGAACATGATGGCTCCTGTGAAGCTGCCACTATAGGGGATGGGGAGCAGTCTGATCTATGATGCAGACAGAGATTTGTTGTTCTGGATTTTCTTATTCAGGACAGGCATTGGAAGTTGGGAATTTTCCCGACCCTGTAAACCCACCTCCGTTGTGGAGCTGCCCTCCCATCCTTTATTCATGCTGAGGGAGGCAGGTTCATGAGAGAGTTAGGCCCGTCGACACTTTAGGCCCCATTGAGTCGGATACTTGTACAGACATGGAGGCAGGCAAATTGCATTGCAGCTCCAATATAAAGGCATTACTGAGAGGGAGGGCAGATGAGACAGCTGAGCCAGTCCTGTGAATTCATCTCTGCCGCGAGGGCAGTAAACCTTCCCCTAACAGTATGTGATGGCCAATGGGTTTTTAACTGTGCTAAAGTTGGCACAGCATAAGCCCAGCCTATGAAAGCTGCAAAGCCCTTGCTGGCCGCTTCCATTTCACATTAGTCTGCCTCTCCGAGCATTGATCTGCTCTTGGCACTTGTACCTGCTATCCTATCAGTATCTGCACTCTGTAAAAATTGGGTCTGCGTTCTGCACACATCCTTTAATTGCAACACCTGTAGTCCTAGCGAGTCACTGAAGACATATAATAAATGTGCCAAGTCCTGACACATCCAGCCACCTGGTACCTCACACTGTTGGCACGCTCCTACACACTTCATGGGTCAATGGCTCATGGCCACTCTTACAAAGGGAAATGCCGATTCGGGGGAACCACAGATTTGAGCCAGGGAGTGTCATAATATACACCAGTATATCATGGTGCAGACACACACACTGGTGGACACACAGTGGGACCAATCAACACACACAACATCGCAGCCAATCACCAGTTAGAGCACACGCACTATAAAGACAGGGGGCATCAGAGTTCCTGCTTATTCGAGCTGCAGCTTCCTAATAGGACAGAGCTCACAGCCTGCAGCACAGACATTCACCATGTGCTGAGTGCATCGACTGGTTAGGACAAGGCAAAGGTCTTTAGTCAAAGCTTGTATCGTGTTAACCCACAGTGAAAGTATGTTAAACAGTTAATGACTCAATAAAATAGTGTTGCACTATTTCAAGTGTTGGTGACCTGTATATGTTCCACGGATTCAGAGCGCCCAACACAACATGATACCAGGGGTTGAGGGATATTAGCACTTCTTAGACCGACCTGCAAGTGATCTGCCTTCCACCAGCATTCCATCATCCTGCAACATGGACAACATCTGCCCGCCGCCGCCGCTCTGCATCGCCAGCAACCTAGGGGCCAACTGGAAGATATTCAAACAGCGCTTCCAGCTCTTCCTTGAGGCCACAGGGACGACGCCTCGGATACCAGGAAGATTGCTCTCCTCCTATCCACGGCAGGGGACCATGCCATCCACATTTTCAATTCTCTCACCTTTGCGGATGATGAAGATAAAACAAAGTTCAAGACGGTCCTCCTCAAGTTTGACACTCATTGCAGCGTAGAGGTGAATGAAAGTTTTGAGCGCTATGTGTTCCAACAGCGTTTGCAGGTTCAGGATGAACCTTTCCAATCCTTTCTCACTCATCTCCGCATCCTTGCGCAGTCTTGCAGCTACGGGCCCACATCCGACTCCATGATACACGACCAGATCGTTTTCGGTGTTCAGTTGGACCCCCTACGACAGCAGCTCCTCAAAGTAAAGCAGCTCACCCTAGCGACCGCCATTGAGACCTGTGTCCTACACGAGAACGCCACGAGTCGGTATTCCCACAACTAAGTGGCTGAAACGGCACGGCAAGGTCCCCACGAGACGGAACGGGTCCAAGCAATTGAGCAACTCCAGGGCCTCAGCCTGGATGAGGGCGGCCATTTTGCATGCTTTTCGCGGACTCCCGCGCTTGTGCGCACCAAACGAGGGGACGGCAACGTCGAAGAACCGAGGTGGGATGGAAATTCCGGAAATGGGAAGAGAAGGGGGTTAAGACGCTAAAAGATTTGTTTCTTAGGGGTCAGTTTGCAGGATTGAAGGAGCTGGAAGTGAAGTATGGGCTGGAGCAGGGAGAAATGTTTAGATACGTGTAGGTTCGAGATTTTGCCAGAAAGGAGATACAGAACTTCCCGGAGGAACCGGCCTCCACATTACTAGAGGAGGTGCTGACAAGGGGACTGGAGAAGGGGATAGTGTCAGTGGTGTACGGAGCTACTTTGGAAGAGGATAAGGCATCACTGGAAGGGATCAAAGCAAAGTGGGAGGAAGAGTTGGGAGAGGTCATAGAGGAGGGGGTCTGGTGTGAGGTGCTCCGCAGAGTAAATGCCTCCACCTCGTGTGCGAGGTTGGGGCTGATACAGCTGAAGGTGGTATACAGAGTACACCTCACGAGGGCGAGGATGAGCTTATTCTTTGAAGGAGTAGAAGATGTGTGCGAGCGTTGCGGGGGGTGGCCCGCTAATCACGTTCATATGTTTTGGCCCTGTCCAAAGCTAGAGGATTACTGGAAGGAAGATTTTAGGGTAATTTCCAAGCTGGTGCATGTGAACCTGGACCCGGGTCCCCGGGAGGCCATATTCGGGGTGTCGGACCAGCCAGGGTTGGAAACGGGCGAGGAGGCAGATATCGTAGCCTTCGCCTTGTTGATCGCCCAAAGGCGGATCCTGTTGGGATGGAGAGCTGCCTCTCCACCCTGTGCCCTGGTATGGCGGGGGGACCTGTTGGAATTCTTGACTCTTGAGAAGGTTAAGTTTGAACTGAGGGGAAGGATAGAGGGGTTCTACAATTCATGGGCATTATTCATTATGCACTTTCAAGAACTGGATAACATCAAACATTTGTTGGGGGGGGTGGGAGCATTGGGGGGGGGGGGGGGAGGGGGACTGTGTGTGTTAATGGTGACTATGGGTGATTCCTGATTCCTTTTTGTCATTTGTTTATGTAAACATGCGGGCTACTGTTTGGGGGTTGGTGGGAGGATGGGATTGTTGTCATTGATATGGGGATTGACATATTTGTTGCTGATTATTGTTGGTGGGTGTACATTTGGGAGAAAATGTGAAAAAGGAGAATAAAAATATTTTTAAAAAGAAAAGAAAACAAGAGTAGGAATAATGCATCATTCTTAGAATGGCAGGATGTTATTAGTGGTATACCACAAGGATCAATGCTGGGGCCACTGCTGGTCATGGCACAGATCAACTCACTCGTGTCTCTGGCTCGAGCGCTTTCCAGGACAGAATGGCCAACATCATGGACAGCCACATGCGGCAGCACCAGTGTGAGATTCTGCACAAGGTACAAGGCATACTGTAGACTGGACCAGTCCATTCGTAACATGAACGCTGATCTCCCTGGAGTATGTAATCAGCTGCATCCCCAACAGGTTGACTTAAACTGGTAGCACAATGGTGGATGGAGGTCATGTCGGCTGCAGTCCACAGCGGACTCCCTGCAGACCAGCTGAAAGCACACCCAGGGCTGATGAGATCGAGGAGGAGGGTGAGGGTTCCAAGCAGCTTCTCCCACCCTTCTGTCGGGGCTAGCATCCGTGGTAGACGTCGCAGTGACCACGGCTACTCCTGCACAAGTCCAGGTAGAACCCCTGCAGTTCGCTGCATGCCAAGGGGTGTCTTCAGAGTCACAGAGCCAGAGGGGTGAGCCGCCTGACTCCATGTACTCAGCAGCAACATGAGGAGCTCAGACGGTGGGGAAATAATCAGTTTTGTATAATGACAGATTTACTGTGAATAAACAACGTGAAACTTTGGGGGGGGGGAAATTACTGTCAAGGAGGAGACAAACATTTGCAGAATTATTTCTCAGATTAAGAATGTGGAGGCTTTGGAGAGGGTGCAGAGAAGGTTTACCAGGATGTTGCCTGGTCTTGAGGATGTTAGCTATGCAGAGAGGCTGAATAGACTTGGACTGTTTTCATTAGAACGATGGAGGTTGAGGGATGACCTGATCGAGGTCTACAAGATTATGAGGGGCATGGATAGACTGGATTTCCCAGGGTGGACGGGTCAGTCACCAGGGGGCATAGGTTTAAGGTCCGTGGAACAAAGTTTAGATGAGATGTGCGAGGCAGGTTTTTTTTTTTTTTTTTACAGAGGGTGGTGAATGCCTGGAACACATTGCCAGGGGAGGTTGTGGAAGCAGATACATTAATGGCATTCAAAGGGCATCTCGACAAATACATGGATAGAATGGGTATAGAGGGATACGGCACGAGGAAGTGCTGAGGGTTTTGGCCAAGGGCGGTATCATGACCAGTACAAGCGTGGAGGGCCAAAGGGCCTGTTCCTGCGCTGTATTATTCTTTGTTCTTAAAGGGATAGAGAATGTTGGTTTCATTTTTACCTCCAGCCAGTTAGTCCTTGCCTGAAAAAAAGGGGCTAACAGCAGGTGGAAATCAGGGGGGCACCTCAGCTGACCCATGGACTCTCATGGCCCATTTGATGTGTTATTCAGCTGAGATTCCTGACATCAGCATAAGACCATAAGACGTAGAAGCAGTAGGCTGTCCGGCCCATAGAATCTGCTTCGCCATTCAACGAGATGATGACTGATCTGATATGATAATCCGCAACTCCACTATCCTGCCTTGTTCCCATAAGTCCCGATTCCCTTACTGATTAAAAATCTGTCTATCTCAGCCTTGAACATACTTAACAACCCAGTCCCTGCAGGTCCCTGCGGTAAAGAATTCCACATATTCACTACCCTCTGAGAGAAGAAATTCCTCCTCCTCTCTGTCTTAAATGGGCCACCACTTACCCTTAGATTATGCCCTCTGTCTTCGACTCTCCCACAAGGGAAAACAACCGCTCAGCAACAGGCAGGCGTCACACCCACTCCACCAACATTCCTCACATTTTGGGAAGACCTTGGAAATCCCTCACATCCCCCATTCGATAGGAGGAAATAAACGAGTTTCTTGGCAAAATAGTTCCAGCCCCTCCCACACTTTATTTTATTCTTAAATCAATGGATCAATACAAGTCAAATTGAACTCAATTTCTAACTAATTGTGGCTCCGATTGTATTCAGAAACCACGTTAAAAAAATAAAAGCATTTTAATTAGTGTAATTAGTATAATTACCAAAACAGTCAGAACTCAGAATGTTATTACATTAATAAATGTTAATACAGTCACATGTTTCCCGGCATAACAGCAGTGAATACTCTGGCTTAAAGAGTATTTTGGGATCACTAAAGGTGTGAAGGAGGTCTTGTGGTGCAGTGGGTAGCATCCCTGCCGCTGTGCCAGAAGTTCTGGGTTCAAGACCCACCCCAGGACTTGATGGCCAAGGTCAAACAAGTTGAGTGTGTTATGAGCCAGGGATTAGAGAACCCCAAAGTGTATCATGGAGTTCACCTGACCCACAACTTTTACTAGATTGTGGTATGGGGAGCACACGGCCCACTCTACAGGTGTGGTAGAGCAGAAATGGAAAAGTATTTTGTAAAAGCAAAACTGTGTTTATTCTATGAACTCAAGTTAACCTTTTTAAAACATACCATGAACATCTTGGCAACCATTAATTCAAATACAACACCCAAAACTACAACACTAAGTAAACCTTTAAGCTCTCCTTTTTAACATCCATACGACTTAAAACACCTTTTACCAGAAGCACATCAGGTTAAAGTCACTACTGTTATTAGTTTTAAATCACCAGGATCGATTTACTGTCTTTAGATTATAGAGAGAGATTCATACACCTTCTGGCTGTGACTGCAGCTATCCAGCTCTGAAAGCGAAACTAAAACACACCCTGCAGCCTGCTCAAAAGCGAAAGCAAAAAGCTGACAGGCAGCCCAGCTCCACCCACTCTCTGACATCACTGCAATCGTAAACACCCATTTCGTAAAGGTACTCTCACTACAGATATTTATATACACACCCATTTATAAACACCCATTTCTTAAAGGTACTCTCACATGATATCTCCCCCCAAGAAAAAAAAACCCATCAACTTCAAGATGGTTGTATTTTTCACCTTTTCACCATTCTTTCAGAAATGCACATAGTAAATTTACCTTTTCGTTTCAAAAAACAACACACGCAAACAAGTACAATAATACAGTCCATTTTTGTTCTTCTTCCTCCAACTGAAATACTTCTCGATTGACAGTCTCTTTGAACAAGAAGATCCTTGCACGTCCATTTCTCTATGCCTTGGCACTTCTCTTTAAAGTCAGATACTTTAGTTCAATCTGATCACAGAGTCCTTTGTAATTCTCCAACACATGAGCATTGAATATCACAGCTTCCAGGCAGTCAAATGCCTGTTGAAACTCCGTTGTCCATTGAAATTTTCGACGTTTCTTCAGCAAGTCCATCAGTGGAGCAACCACGATACAAAGATTTTTCACCAATGTTCGATCAAATCCACTCATGCCAAGAAATCGCATTATTTCCCTTTGTCTTGAGCATATTGAAAACTCCTCAATAACTGTTGGTTTCACATCCCGTGTGGCCATTCGACCCTGTCCGATTGTATGGCCAAGGAAAGTGACTTGGGCTTTTCCAAATTCACTTTTGGCTAGGTTTATCACCAAACCCGCCTCCTGAAGTCGATCGAAAAACTCCATCAGATGTTTTAAATGTTCTGTCCATGTCTGGCTGAAAATTAACAGATCATCGATGTATACCGCACAATTGGGTAATCCTGAAATTTAACTACATTTTTATGTAGTCCAGACCAATAAAAATGTTTTTGTATTTTAGCTTGAGTTTTCCTTATTCCCAAATGACCTCCCACTGGTACCTCATGTGCAACTCGCAACACCTCCTTTCTATACCCTACCGGCAATAGTACTTGATGAACTTCTGCCCACTTTTCATCCGCCTGCATATGTAAAGGTCTCCATTTTCTCATCAAGACATCACTTTTACTGTAATAACACTCTGGTATACACTCCGATTCCTCTTCCGTATATGCTTTCTGATACATCCGTTTTATTTCTACATCTTTCTGTTGTAACTCTGCCAATTGTCCTGAACCAAAAATATCCGCCTCATCCTCCACCTGTTCTTGTTCTTTTTCAACCATCTGATCAAAAATCGCTTCTGAAAATTGCACTTCAACTTCATCTTCACTCCTTGATTTCTCCTCTTGTTTTAACCTGTGACTTTGCAACCTTGTTACTATACAATCCGGAAAAATCCCAGGATATTCGTCCTTCAACACTTCAGTTGTCTGATTTTCCACTGGCTTATCCACCACAGTAGGCATCACTCCCACCTGCGATCCAGCTATATCATTACCCAAGATAAACTGTATTCCTGGACAAGATAGTTTCTCTATTACTCCTACTACCACTTCACCACTCTTCACTGGACTTTCCAACCTTACCTTATATAATTGAACACTACTCCTCTCATCCTGAATGCCACATATTACCACCCCACATAACTCCTCATCTCTTACCATTAAAGATTGACTAGCTCATGTATCTCTTAAAATTGTGACTTCTTTACCTGCTCCTCCTGATACACATGAGTAAACTTTACCCACACAACTAAGTTCTTTAAAGAGATCTGGCACCTTCTTATCAATCACCTCTTAATCAGGCTGTACAATCGTTTGTACCTCCTTCGCTTCACTAGGGCTTTCCTTTACCACTTTAACAAACCCCCCTGTTTTACCACATCAGCCTTCCCAGTGCTTTTCTTCAACCACCAACACTGACTTTACATGGCCTAGTTTATTAAAGTGAAAACATTTGAAACTTTTCATGTCTCTTTCACCCTCCTGGATTTCTATTTAGTCTGAGGCACACTCCCCTTATTATCTCCCATCAAATCACCTTTACCACGAGTATTTCTCATGTCCCCAGTTCTATCCCTCACAGGCTGAAACTAACCAAGCTTTGATTTATAACTAATTCATAATCATCTGCCATTTCTGCTGCTAATCTCACAGTTTTAACTCTCTGCTCTTCCACATGAGTTCTCACTACATCAGGAATTGAATTTTTAAAGTCCTCCAAAAGTATAATTTCTCTGAGAGCTTCATACGTTTGGTCTATTTTCAAATCCCTTATCCACCTATCAAAATTACTCTGAGCGTTTCAAACTCCATGTATGTTTGACCAGGTTCTTTCCTTAAATTTCTAAACCTTTGTCTGTAGGCTTCAGGCACTAGTTCATATGCACCTAAGATGGATTTTATCACCTCTTCATACGACTCAGATACCTCCTCTGATAGTGATGCAAACACTTCACTAGCCCTAGCTAACAGCTCTGTTTGAATCAGTAATACCCATATGTCTTGTGGCCATTTCATTTGTTTAGCAACTTCTCAAATGAAATGAAAAAGGCTTCTACCTCCTTCTCAAACCTTGGCAATGCTTGGACATATTTAAATAGATTCCCACCAAACCTTCGACTATGACGCTCTTTCTCACTATCCTCATCACTATTATCCAACTGTACGTTTCCCTTTACGTCTGCCAATTTTAACTGACTGTCATGTTTCATGACCATTTACTGAAGTTCAAACTCTCTCTCTTTATCTTTTTCCCTGATCTCCCTTTCTCTCTCTTTTTGTTCTGCTAGGGCTATTATTTATTTTCTTCTTTTTCGCTCTCCTTTTCTTTTTCCTCTCCCTTTCTTTCTCTTTCCACTCTAGCTCTTTCGCTTTCTTTTTCCGCTCTCTCTCTCTCTTTCTTTTTCCTCTCGTTCGTATACAAGCTGCTTTAATTCTTTCTCATGTTCCATTTGTCAAATTTGTAACTGAATTTTTGCCATTTCCAATGAGTCAAACTGTATCTCAGGCAACGTTAAATGCTTAGCCACCACCATAATTACCTCATCTTTTTGCATTTTGTCAGGTAATGTTAACTGTACTTTTTTGCCAAATCTAACGGTCTGTCCGTAAGGTACTGCGTGTGACCATCTCCATCCCCAAAAACTTCAGAGCCACTGAAAGAGCACAACAGATGCCCCACTTAAACTAGAATACCACACCTGAAAAGCAACCACAATATGTTCACCCCTCACTGTCTTTAAGTTCACTAAGCCAATCCAATAGATTGACTTTTATCCCGGACGTGCCCCCAATTTGTTATGGGCCAGGGTTTACAGAACCCCAAAGTGTATCATGGAGTTCACCTGACCCACAACTTTTAATAGATTGTATGGGGAGCACACGGCCTACTCTACAGGTTTGGAACAGCAGAAATGGAAAAGTATTTTTTAAAAGGAAAACAATGTTTATTCTATGAACGCAAGTCAACCTTTTTAAAACATACTGTGAACATCTTAGCAACCATTAATTCAAATACAACCCCCAAAACTACAACACTAAGTAAACCTTTAAGCTTTCCTTTTTAACATCCATACGACTTAAAACACCTTTTACCAGAAGCACATCAGGTTAAAGTCACGACTGTTATTAGTTTTAAATCACCAGGATCGATTTACAGTCTTTAGATTACAAAGAGAGATTCATACACCTTCTGGCTGTGACTGCATCTATCCAGCTCTGAAAACAAAACTAAAACACACTCTCTGCAGCTTGCTCAAAAATGAAAGCAAAAAGCTGACATACAGCCAAGCTCCACCCACTCTCCACCGAGCTGAGCGCTGCTGGGGAGGGGGGAGGAAGACAGGTGCTATGAAAAGCACAATGACGGACCGCTACAACATCCACAGCCAGCTGGAGCATCAACAGTCCAAGTACATCGGCACCGGGCTCGCCAACACCACCAAGTGGGAGTGGCTGGTCAACCAGCCCCGCGACTCGTACTCCTCCTACATGGGCCACTTCGACCACTACTTCGCTGTGGCCGAGAATGAGACCAAGGCCCGGGTCCGCTTCAACCTCATGGAAAAAATGCTGCAGCCGTGTGGGCCCCCGCCAGACGAGCCCGAGGAGGGAGCAGCGGAGTCTGGGGAGAGGGTTGTCCGGGGTAATGAGGGGAGGGAGGGGGGTTATGAGAGGTATATAGGGGCATGAAGGTATATGGGTGAAGGGTGGGGATAGAGGAGTATATGGGGGACAGTTTGGGGTATGAAGGGTATATGGGTGAAGGACGGGGTTATGAAAGATATATGGGGGTATGAGGGGTATATGGGTGAAGGATGGGTAATGAGGGGCATATGGGTGAAGGGTGGGGTAATGAGGGGTATATGGGTGAAGGATGGGTAATGAGGGGCATATCATAGAATCATAGAATTTACAGTGCAGAAGGAGGCCATGCGGCCCATCGAGTCTGCACCGGCTCTTGGAAAGAGCACCCTACCCAAGGTCCACACCTCCACCCTATCCCCATACCCAGTAACCCCACCCAACACTAAGGGCACTTTTGGACACTATGGGAAATTTAGCATGGCCAATCCACCTAACCCGCACATCTTTGGACTGTGGGAGGAAACCGGAGCACCCGGAGGAAACCCACGCACACACGGGGAGGATGTGCAGACTCCGCACAGACAGTGACCCAAGCCGGAATCGAACCTGGGACCCTGGAGCTGTGAAGCATTTGTGCTATCCACAATGCTACCGTGCTGCCCTGGGGAGGGGGAAGGGTGGGGTAATGAGGGGTTTATCGGTGAAGGATGGCTTGGGCAGCATGGTAGCACAAGTGATTAGCACTGTGGATTCACAGCTCCAGGGTCCCAGGTTCGATTCCCTGCTGGGTCACTGGCTGTGAAGAGTCTGCACGTTCTCGCCGTGTCTGCGGGGGTCTCCTCCGGTTTCCTCCCACAGTCCAAAGATGTGCGGGTTAGGTGGAGTGGCCATGATAAATTACCCTTAGTGACCAAAAAAGGTTAGGAAGGTTACTGGGTTACGGGGATAGGGTGGAAGTGAGGGCTTAAGTGGGTCGGTGCAGACTCGATGGGCCGAATGGCCTCCTTCTGCACTGTATGTTCTATGTCGAAAAGGGAGCATGTGGGCTGGTGATTCCAATGTGCACCCTCTGGGGGATAACCACTGTGGTGCTGTCTCAGGGAGCAGCTAACCTGTAAAATATATATATTCGCAGAACATCTGTGCCACGAGTGTGAGCAGCACAGTCATGCACAGACCTCAGTCCCAGACATATTTGTTAATTTTATTTAAGGCCTGACCTTTCACCCACCCTGAATCGAGGTTGTAGCTTAAATGTAAAGGCCGCCTTGCCAATTGGTCCCCCCAAACCCGAAAGGCAGACGGGCCACGTAAAATCCCAATCAATTGCTGTTTAATTCATTTAAATTGGTTTCTTGATTGTCGGCAGGTGCCCTACTGACTCGCACGCACCCACCAACGGGCAGCACGGTAGCATGGTGGTTAGCATAATTGCTTCACAGCTTCAGGGTCCCAGGTTCGATTCCCGGCTTGGGCCACTGTCTGTGTGGAGTCTGCACGTTCTCCCCGTGTGCACTTGGGTTTCCTCCGGGTGCTCCGGTTTCCTCCCACAGTCCAAAGATGTGCAGGTTAGGTGGATTGGCCATGCTAAATTCCCCTTAGTGTCCAAAATTGCCCTTCGTGTTGGGTGGGGTTACTGGGTTATGGGGATAGGGTGGAGGTGTGGGCTTGGGTAGGGTGCTCTTTCAAAGAGCCGGTGTGGACTCGAAGGGCAGAATGGCCTCCTTCAGCACTGTAAATTCTAAGAACCAACATCAGGTCATGTGCCCGACGTCGCCTGGTATGATTTTAGGTTGAGCACATGCCTGCCTCCAAGCAACGTAAAATTCTGGCCAGAGTTAACATTTGAAGTCTGTATGACTTCTTCAGAGCTGAAGAGAGGTAGAAATGTGAGGGATTTTATATGGGAGAAAAGGTGGAACAAAACAGAAGGTCAGGGATAGGTTGCAGGTGAAGAAAGATTGGAACAAGATGGCATGGACACAGGATAAAGGGAGTGTTAAAGACAAAGAAAGATGCTAATAGTGAACTAAAGGTCAGATAGGAGAATGCATTAATAGTGGAACAAGGGTCAGAGTTCCTGAAAAGCAAAACATAAGAACAAATTACAAGCTGACTGCGGGGTAGGGGTCAGGAGGAAAAAAATCAAAATGGGAGACAGGGTTCATGGTCTAAAGTTGTTGAACTCAATGTTAAGTCTAGAAGGTTGCAAAGTGCCTAATTGGAAGATGATAAGAGTCTAGTTTTATTCATAAGTTTATTCATATAAGGGCGAGTTGAATGCATATTGTTGAAAAAGCTAAACATTAAAAGTGTCTTGACTGTGGGAACTCAGTCAGTGTCTCACATAATGAATTAACCATTGTATTCAGCACTGGGAACGTATTCTTCTCTGTCTAATTAACTAATCAGTTCTAGCTAGATCTCCGCCAATGTTTGATTAACAAATCATCCTCTAAGTAACAGACATTCATTTGAACAAACCAGGAAGTCTCAACTGAGAATTAGAAGCCAATAAAAGTAAATAATGGGTTAAACCAGAGATAAGAATTCCCTTAAAAGTAAGACTTCGTGGTTGAGGTCTTTGTTCCTGAATTCCTGAATCATCTGTCTGTTTGTTTGTCTTAATGTAATTTCCTTTTGTGCTCAATGCTTTTTGTCATCTGCTTGACTTTTTTTAAATGTATTATTTGATATTTAATTTCTACGTTTTTATTCAAGTGTATTCAAGTGAGTAATTAACAATAATAAAGTCGTATTTTGACATCTCCCACCAACCGGACTACCGATTCTTATTAGAAGGTAATAAGAGTCCCACAGAAGACAAGGTGCTGTTCCTCCAGTTTGCATTGGGTTTCACTTATACTTATTTCAATTTAGTCTACCATCTTTGCTGCTTACAATGTAGTCTCCTCGACATTGGGGAGACTAAACGCAGACTGGGTGACCGCTTTGCAGAACACTTTCGCTCAGTCTGCAAGCATGATCTTGACATTCCTGTCACTTGCCATTTCAATTTACCATCTTGCTCTCGCTCACGCCCACATTTCCATCCTTGGCCTGTGGCAATCTTCCTGTGGTGAAGATCACGTCTATTTAAGGAATTGAATTGCCTATATTTGAGTGAAGTTGGCTGGAATCTGTATACTTCAGGCCAGATAGAATGATCAGTCTGTGCCAGCTCACTTTTGGGTTATTTGAGCAGGAAAGGGTTAATGTTTCCTATTATCTTGTCTTCCCACATCAAACATACTTGAGTGTGAATCGATGTCAGGTACATCCTACACCCAGGAGGAGAGCACCGTTTGCACTCAGCCCAGTTCGCCCAGAAGCTGTTAACTGGATAAGGCTGAAGGAGGGATTAGTGTCTGCCACTGTGAAGCAGAATGATGATACATGATAAAGAGTGTCTGCTGCAAAAACCCTTGGATGCGCAAAGCCACACTAGTTAGCATTAGACCAGATAAGCTCCTGAACCATCCGTAATCTCATTTAGGCCTGAGCTGATCCTCCTGTCCTTTCATTCCTTAGGATCAAAGGAAACCACTGTGGAGGCTGCTGTTTTGCAGTGCTTCTGCCTGTTGGACACTTCAGTAATTTTCTAACATTAGACTCCTCTGAGCAAGGTTGCACATAATCTATATTGAGCTGGAACTATTGATTATTCCTGAATTCATTAATCTAGGTATTACTGCAGAGTACAGCTTTCACGTTTATCCAGTTGCTATGGTCATGTTGCATGAAACTTTTATTAAACACAGAGACACTGAGGAACCAGGCAAATAAAACCCTTTTCTACGCAAGTGTCAGTATGCATTGGTAAAGCCAGAATAACCATAATTTCTAAATCTTCCCCTTAAGGAGATAGTCTTCTGCTTCATTGCTGTCTGAATAATCTTTTACAATACACATTTCTGTTAATAATCACAGACATAGCAGCCTTCAAGCACTTTATGAATAAGTGAGTTCACACCCACCGTAGATCCTGTTTGAAGCACAAGCAACAGATTTTGCACTCCCTAATCAATAAAAGTGTTACTTACATATGCATCCTCAATAACATTTCTGCAAAATATCTAAATGATTTTGATATATGCAACAAGAGTGAGAAGACGCAATGTACTCCAGAAAGTGGTGCTGCCAAAATTCAGTGAACTATCTGAAAGGCTCACACTTACCAGCACATCCCTCCATTTATAACACCATCTGTCCCTCACCTCGCCACCAAAAGGGACAGACTCTTTAGCCTCTTCCTGTTTCGTACCCCAGTTTGGGTGTGCACTGGATGTTCCCTTTTGGCCCCCATCACCACTCACTCCTGCAAGTAGACCTCATGCCTCCCTTTCACCAGAGTGCCTTTACTGCCCAATGTGCAGTTAAGCGAAGCCTGACCTGAAAACTGTAACAATGAATCTCCTCAATAATCACTGTAATCACTCATGTATCATTACTCCACTCTTTCGGCAGATGCACTGAAAGTGAAACTGTGGTGAACGTATTATAGTAACCATTCACCACTGTACTACATTGTACCACGCAGTTGTCCATGTGGGCTCCACCTATGGACCATTGTACTGTACTACACTGATTGTATCATGTTGGTGCCCTTGTGGGCTCCGCCCCCTTGAGGGGAGGATAAAGAGCAGCGGCCCTGTAGGCGGCTCTCATTGCAGAGCAGTCGCAGGCATGCACTGTTCTAGTTGATTAAAGCCACTGTTCACTTCAACTCTCTGTCTCGTGTGAATTGATGGTCCCATCAGAAACAAAGTTGGACATAAATCAAGAAACTGCTTTACTTTACATGGACTCATGATGGGCACAGAAGGAAGTCATTTGGCACATAAATATATGAACGAACAGAATAGAGTTTTGAGCAAGATTTAAATAGATTCTTGCCGCTCTATGTAACGTGGAAAACAATAAATATATTACAATTAAATTCTGGAAAACTTCTGAAATATTTGTCAGTTGTTTTAGATGCAGGACCAGTTAATTCTAGAATTTAACTCTCAACTTTTATAATGTACATTCCTTGACATCTTGAAAAGCTTGCTCGATTTTCCATCAAACTGATAACTAGATTTTCCCGGTAACAAAGATTTTAAACACGTTAAGAGTGAAAGATGCTTTGATTAAAAATAAATCTGAAATTGAAATCCACTCTTTCACAATGCTTAGCTAGATACTGAATACTGTGCAAGTTAAAATATCTTTTTGAAACCCAGTATTTTGGTTGAGGCACCATTTGATATTTCAGAGAAGCAATATGTTTTAAAAAGGATCAGTCCATATAGTGTGAGAATTGAGTACAAATCTATCAAAAATGTCACTGATTAACACGGATAATTAGGCACAGATAGCCATCTTGAACATCATTGGAAAAATCCTATTGTCGACAAGAGAATGACTCGGGTGGATGAAATTCTCTCCAAGTAGTGGTAACAGTGGGCCACAAGGGGTTAGGGGAGGTGAAAGGAAGATGATAGAATTAAAATTGAACAGGGCGATTCATACTTGGGGAAGGCATGACTGAGGATGAGGGTACAACAGCAAGATCATCTGGGTCAGTCAGGTTAATGAAGTGAGGCCCATGAACCTGGCACACACTCGTGATGATATTAAGTTCAGAAAATACTGTATTGTTTCCTGCCTCCTTAGGGTTATGTGGTGTGTCCTTTTATATTGAAAAGCAGTTATACAGGGACATTATTCTATTCTAATTACTTAATGCAGCTGATGAATCTCAATACCTTAATTCTTCTAATATTTTCAAAAATTAGCTGATTCAATGACAATATTACCATATTTAAATATTCTATATTCAAATTATATTTTAATAGTGAAGCAGAAACGCATTAACCAAAAATATTCAAGTTGAGAAGAAAAAAATCTGAAATAATTTTGGAAAAATTAGATAGTAATTTAGGTCACCATTGCCACTAAGAACAAGCCTGCTTTGGGAATACACCAGTTAATGGCTATTTATGTGCAAATGAGTACCCTCCAACCCTACAAATTTGCAAAGAACAGGTATCCTTAGTAATGAGCTGCTCGAGTGTACAGTACTACGAAAGAAATTAAACCAATTTTTTCAAATAATTCTAAACGGATTTTTGCACTTGAGGAGAAGCTCATACTCTATCTAACCCAAGGCTATCTGTATTCCAAATAAAATCTCTCTTGTACTGAAAGCAACACAGCACATCTGCTTCAAATTGGTGTTAATTGACAAAGTCACAACTGCTTAAGGTGCAATGGTAACAAACATTTGCAACTGCGTAGAGTCTAGAATACCAAAAATAGCTGCAGAAATGTAAATCCGTTAGTTTACAACATAGAAACAAACATGCACACAAGCAAATAATTTGGCCGCTTCACAAAAGGGGAGCTTGTGTTGAAAAGCACATTGCAAAAATAATTTTTTTCCTGGCCAAGTGTCGGCTGGGTCGGTAACATTCTATCCTGCCTCAGAAGTGTGTGGGTCCAAGTTCCACATTCAGGTTCTAAGTACATAAACTGAGGCTGACATTTCAGTGCAACGCTGGGGGAAGGCTGCACCATCTTTCACGTGACCAGCCTGCCTGCTCAGGTGGATCCTGCGGCATGTTTGAGGAGGAGCAGAAGGATTCTCCGGGATTGCAGACCAACATCTATCCACTAAAACGGCATTCAGTCATATAATTGTTATTTGTGGGATATGCTGTGCCCAAACTGCCTGCCACATTTGCCGACACAACAACATTAGAAAATGAGTATATTTGAAGAGTAGTCAGATGTCTATATAGCGCTTTGGGATGACCCCAGGTCGTAAAAGGCACAAGTTTGCCTTTTTATGCGAGTAAAACACAGAGCGGCAAAGCTCAGGTCACCAAAATTAAGAATCACAAAATCACAGCGTTATTAAAATTTCTAATTGTTACTGATAGCAGTCCACCCGCCTGTGGTGAACCACTGTATTATATTGTACATACTGTTCTTACTTATTGTACTTACTGTTCTGACTATTTGTTACATGTCTAGGTTTGTCCCTGCTGGCTCCGCCCCTCGGGCTCAAGTATGGTTGATGGGAAGTGTTCAGACTGGAGTCCAGTTACTAGTGGTGTACCACAAGGATCTGCTTCGGGGCCACTGCTGTTGGGCATTTTTATAAATGACCTGGAGGAGGGTGTAGAAGGATGGGTGAGTAAATTTGCAGATGACACTAAAGTCGGTGGAGTTGTGGACAGTGCGGAAGGATGTTACAATTTACAGAGGGACATAGATAAGCTGCAGCGCTGGGCTGAGAGCTGGCAAATGGAGTTTAATGCAGAAAAGTGTGAGGTGATTCATTTTGGAAGGAATAACAGGAAGACAGAGTACTGGGCTAATGGTAAGATTCATGGCAGTGTGGATGAGCAGAGAGATCTCGGGTGTCCATGCACATAGATCCCTGAAAGTTGCCACCCAGGTTGAGAGGGTTGTTAAGAAGGCGTACGGTGTGTTAGCTTTTATTGGTAGAGGGATTGAGTTTCGGAGCCATGAGGTCATGTTGCAGCTGTGCAAAACTCTGGTGCGGCCACATTTGGAGTATTGCGTGCAATTCTGGTCGCCGGATTATAGGAAGGATGTGGAAGCATTGGAAAGGGTGCAGAGGAGATTTACCAGAATGTTGCCTGGTATGGAGGGAAGATCTTATGAGGAAAGGCTGAGGGACTTGAGGCTGTTTTCGTTAGAGAGAAGAAGGTTAAGAGGTGACTTAATTGAGGCATAAAGGATGATCAGAGGATTGGATAGGGTGGACAGTGAGAGCCCTTTTCCTCGGATGGTGATGTCTAGCACGGGGGGGACATAGCTTTAAATTGAGGGGAGATAGATATAGGACAGATGTCAGAGGTAGGTTCTTTACTCAGAGAGTAGTAAGGGTGTGGAATGCCATGCCTGCAACAGCAGTGGATTCGCCAACACGAAGGGTATTCAAATGGTCATTGGATAGACATATGGACGTTAAGGGAATAGCATAGATGGGCTTTAGAGTGGTTTCACAGGTCGGCCCAACGTCGAGGGCCGAAGGGCCTGTACTGCGCTGTAATGTTCTATGTTCTATAAAGGTAGCTAACCTCCAGCCCTGCCCTCATTCTAGGACCGGCTGCCAGCAGGTGTCTTTTAGCTGATTAAAGCCACAGTTTACTCTTCCGACTCTCGTCTGTCGTCATTGATGGTACATCAATTTAATCAGCTAAAATTTTAAGATGGATCCATCGCTCAAGCCTGATTGCCTGGAGCTGGACCCCCAAGCAGCCGACGCCACTGGCACATTTGAACAATGGCTAAGCTGCTTCGAATCTTACTTTGATTCCTCCGCCGCCGCCGTCGCTGAGACCCACAAGCTGCGAGTCCTCAACGCCCGGGTGAGCCCGCAGGTTTTCCTTCTTATCAGAGATGCTACCTCGTACGAGGATGCGATAACGCTGTTGAAGGGGCAATATGTTAAGGACGTCAACGAGGTGTATGCTAGGCATCTCCTTGCCATGATGCGACAGCGCCCCGGAGAATTGCAAGCTGAATTTCTGCGCGCCTTGTGGGTACTCGGCCGGAACTGCAGTTGTAAGACGGTATCGGCTGTCAAGCACACCGAATTGCTGATCCGGGACGCCTATGTCGCAGGCATAAAATCTAATTACATCCGCCAGCATCTACTAGAAGGGGGTACCACTCGACCTCCAAGACACAGTACAACTCTCGGACTCGTTGGAAGTAGCCTTCCATAACATGGATGCCTACACCTCCTACCATGCGGCACCCTCGTGGACGTCGTGGGCGCCGCCATCACCCAACCCAGGGGCGCCACAAGCCTGTGCCGCGCAGCGACCCGCCAACTCCGGAGGCCCAAAATGTTACTTCTGTGGCCAGGGTAAGCACCCCCGACAACGCTGCCCAGCGAGGAGCGCGATCTGCAACAGGTGCGGAAAGAAGGGCCACTTCTCTAAAGTCTGCCAGGCCCGACCTTTTCTAAACCCAGCAGTGCTGCGTATAGCCCGCGGGGACCACCCCCATCTTCCACATCATCCGCCACGTGCGACCCGTGGGGGCCGGCATCTTGGCCACCATCTTCGACGCCACCGTCACGTGCGACCCGTGGGGCCCGCCTTCTTCGACGAGGTGGCATTGGAAATCTAGACCTAGTAGTAGGGCAGCGCAGAGTTGGGGGATAGGGCAGGGATCACTTGCCATCTCACAAACGCCCTCACTTGAATATACCTAAAAGCATTTCCCGGGGATAACCCAAACTTCTCCTCCAGCTCGCAAACGTCCCGTCTATAAACAGGTCCCCCATTCATCTGATCCCTGCCCTATGCCAGCTCCGAAACCCCCCTTCCATCTTTCCCGGGACGAACCGATGGTTCTCCCTAATCGGGGACCAGGCCGAGGCTCCCATCTCGCCCCTGTGCCGTCTCCACTGCCCCCAGATCTTCAACGTTGCCGCCACCACCGGGCTCGTGGTGTACCTTGTCGGCGAGAGCGGCAGCGGTGCCGTCACCAGCGTCCTCAGGCTCGTGCCCCTGCAGGACGCCATCTCCAACCTCTTCCACGCCGCTCCCTCTCCCTCTATTACCCACTTACGGATCATCGCCATGTTGGCTGCCCAGTAGTAGCCACACAGATTCGGCAGCGCAAGCCCTCCCCTGTCCCCCCAAAAATACCCTCGGGGTCTTATTTGCCCACACGAAGCCCATGATGCTCCTACCTACTCGTTTAAAAAAAGCCTTGGTAATCATAATGGGAAGGCACTGGAACATAAAAAGAAACCTTGGGAGGACCATCATTTTTACCGACTGTACCCTACCCGTGAGTGAGAGTGGCAGCATATCCCATCTTTTGAAATCCTCCTCCATCTGCTCTACCAACCGCGTCAAATTAAGCTTGTGCAGTGCCCCCCAGCTCCCCGCCACCTGAATCCCTAAGTACCGAAAGTTCTTTTCCGCCCTCTTCAATGGTAGGTCATCTATCCCCCTTCCCTGGTCTCCTGGGTGCACCACAAAGAGTTCACTTTTCCCTACGTTAAGCTTATTGCCCGAAAAGTCCCCAAACTCCCTTAGGTTCCGCATGACCTCCACCATCCCCTCCACTGGATCTGCCACGTACAGCAACAGGTCGTCCGCATACAGCGACACCGGGTGTTCCTCACCCTCTCGAACCAACCCCCTCCATTTCCTGGACTCCCTTAGTGCCATGGCCAAAGGCTCGATTGCCAACGCGAACAACAAGGGGGACGGGGGCACCCCTGCCTCGTCCCTCGGTATAGCCGAAAGTACTCTGACCTCCGCCGATTCGTAGCCACACTCGCCACCGGGGCTCTATATAGGAGCCTGACCCACCTGATAAACCCCTCCCCGAACCCAAACCTCCGCAATACTTCCCACAGATACTCCCACTCCACCCGGTCGAAGGCCTTCTCCGTGTCCATAGCTGCCACTACCTCCGCCTCTCCCTCCACCGATGGCATCATAATCACGTTGAGGAGCCTCCGCACATTGGTGTTAGCTGCTTGCCCTTTACAAATCCCGTCTGGTCCTCATGGATCACCCCAGGGACACAGTCCTCAATTCTCGTGGCCAGCACTTTTGCCAGCAGCTTAGCATCCACATTGAGGAGCGAGATCGGTCTACACGACCCACATTGCAGTGGGTCCTTCTCCCTCTTCAGAATCAGCGAGATCAGCGCCTCGGACATTGTCGGGGGCAGGGTCCCCCCCTCCCTTGCCTCATTGAAAGTCCTTGCTAACAACGGGCCTAGCAGGTCCACATACTTCCTATAAAACTCAACCGGGATCCCATCAGGCCCCGGGGCCTTCCCCGCCTGCATGTTCCCCAATCCTTTAATCAGCTCCTCCAACCCAATTGGCGCCCCTAAACCAGCCACCTCCTGCTCCTCCACCTTTGGGAACCTCAGTTGATCGAAAAATCGTCGCATCCCCTCTTCCCCCACTGGGGGCTCAGATCTATACAGCTCCTCATAGAAGTCCTTAAATACCTCATTCGCTCTTGCCGCACTCCGCACCGTATTTCCCCTGCTATCCTTAACTCCACCTATCTCCCTCGCTGCTACCCTCTTACGAAGCTGGTGTGCCAGCATCCGGCTCGCCTTCTCCCCATACTCGTACATCGCCCCCTGTGCTTTCCTCCACTGTGCCTCTGCTTTCCCTGTGGTCAACAGATCAAACTCTGTCTGGAGGCTTCGCCGCTCCCTAAGTAGCCCCTCCTCGGGGGCCTCTGCATATCTCCTGTCCACTCTTAAGATCTACCCCACCAGCCTCTCCCTCTCCCTGCCCTCTCTCTTCTCCCTGTGGGCCCTAATGGAGATTAACTCTCCCCTGACCACCGCCTTCAACGCCTCCCAGACTACCCCCACTTGCACCTCTCCATTGTAATTGGCCTCCAAGTATCTCTCAATGCACCCCCGCACCCTTCCGCACACCTCCTCATACGCCAATAATCCCACATCAAGATGCCACAACGGGCGCTGGTCCCTCTCCTCTCCTAACTCTAGCTCCACCCAGTGTGGGGCATGGTCCGGGATGGCTATGGCCGAATACTCCGTTCCTCCACTTTCGGGATTAGCGCCCTACTCAAAACAAAAAAAATCTATCTGGGAGTAAGCTCTATGTACATGGGAAAAGAATGAGAATTCCCTGGCCAGGGGTCCAGCAAACCTTCATGGATCCACTCCCCCCATCTGATCCATAAACCCTCTAAGCACCTTGGCCGCAGCTGGCCTCTTCCCCATCCTAGATCTGGAGCTATCTAATGCTGGATCCAGCACCGTGTTGAAATCCTCCCCCATTATCAAGCTTCCTGTCTCCAGGTCCGGAATCCGACCCAGCATGTGCTTCATAAATCCGGCGTCATCCCAATTCGGGGCATATACGTTCACCAGTACCACCCACACACCCTGCAGCCTACCGCTCACCATCACATATCGACCTCCATTATCCACTACAGTATTCTTGGCCTCAAACGACACCCGTTTCCCCACCAGTATTGCAACCCCTCTGTTCTTCGCGTCCAGCCCCGAGTGGAATACCTGTCCTACCCAACCCTTTCTCAGCCTAACCTGGTCTGCCACCTTCAAATGTGTCTCCTGAAGCATGACCACGTCTGCCTTCAGACCTTTTAAGTGCGCGAACACCCGGGCCCTCTTGATCGGCCCATTCAGGCCCCTCACATTCCAAGGTATCAGCCGGATTGGGGAGCTTCTCACCACCCCCCCCCCCCCCCCCGGCCGACTAGCCATCTCCTTTTTTAGGCCAGTCACGTGCCCGCGCCTCCCGCACCCTCCAGTCCCCCAGATGGCGGACCCCCGCCCCGACCACCTCTCCTATTTCCAGTTCCCCATTGGCCAATGCAGCAGCAACCCTGTACACCCCCCACCCCCCCTCCTCCATCAGTATCTAGCTCTTTTGCTCCCCCCATAACACTCCCTTAAGTCAGCTGACTCCTGCTGACCCCGGCCTCTCCCGCCTTCCCATCGACCCCCCAGTGTGGGAATCCCCCCTCCCCCTCAGTCAGTGTGCGCTCCTCCACACCCCACCTTCCCTAGCGCGGGAAAAAGTCCACGTTTTTCTGAGCCGGCCCCGCCCCCTCTGGCGCAGCTCTTTTTGCGGCCTTATCTCAATTCCCCTTTTCCCGGGCCTCCCCTCCCTCCACCACCGGCGCCCACACTCTCCCACAGCCTCTCCATCAAATCCCTTCACCCATCCCCATCCAGCACCCAACCTGCCGAACATTCCCACACGCAGTTAAAACCATATATATATATATATATACAGCAGACATCCCCCCCCACAACCCCAGTCTCTCAATTTGAGTCCAACTTTTCTGCCTGTATGAAGCTCCAAGCCTCCTCGGGCGTTTCAAAATAGTGGTGCCGATCTTGGAATGTGACCCACAATCGCGCTGGCTGTAGCATACCGAACTTCACCCCCTTCCGATGGAGCACCGCCTTAGCCCGGTTAAAGCCAGCTCTCTTCTTGGCCACCTCCATACTCCAGTCCTGGTAAATTAGGATCTCCGTGTTCTCCCACCTGCTGCTCCGCTCTTTCTTGGCCCATCGCAAAACACACTCTCTGTCCATGAAGCGGTGAAACCTCACCACTACAGCCCTTGGCGGCTCGTTGGCCTTGGGTCCCCTCGCCAGGACCCGGTGAGCCCCATCTAGCCCCAGGGGGCTCGGGAAGGCTCCCGCACCCATCAGCGAATTGAGCATCGTGCTCACATATGTCCCGGTATCGGACCCCTCAACTCCTTCAGGGAGACCCAGAATCCGAAGATTCTTCCTCCTCGACCTATTCTCCAGGTCCTCAAATCTTTCCGCCTACCTCTTGTGCAGCGCCTCATGTGCCTCCACCTTCACCGCCAGGCCCAAGTTCTCATCCTCGTTCTCCGAGGCTTTTTGCCGCACCTCCCGGATCGCTGCCCCCTGGGCCTTCTGGGTATCCACTAGTTTCTCAATCGCAGCCTTCATTGGCGCTAGCATTTCGGTTTTCAGCTCCTCAAAGCAGCGTCTGAGAAACCCCTGCTGCTCCTGCGACCACTGCGCCCATGCTGCTTGGTCTCCACCCGTCGCCAACTTGCTTTACCTCCCTCTCACTTTCCGCTGCTCCAAGATCACTTTTTTCACCACTCCACTCCTGGTCCAATCCATATACTGCCGGGGGGGGACCTTGCTGTCACCTTCCCACACTGGAAGCCGTCGAAAAATTGCCGTTGGGGCCCCTCTAGTGAGCCCAAAAGTCCGTTCTCGGCGGGAGCTGCCGAACGTGCGACCTATCTAGGCATAGCCGCAACCGGAAGTGTAATGTGTACTTTCTCAACATCATTGATGAATACTCACGTTTCCCTTTTTGCCATCCCATGCCCTGACATGACCTCTGCCACAGTCATCAAGGCCCTGCACGGCCTCTTCACCTTGTTTCGTTTCCCCACTTACATCCATAGTGATCGGCGTTCCTCCTTCATGAGTGATGAGCTGTGTCAGTTCCTGCTTAGCAAGGGCATCGCCTCAAGCAGGACTACCAGCTACAACCCCCAGGGAAACGGCCAGGTGGAGAGGGAGAACGCGACGGTCTGGAAGGCCTTCCTTCTTGCCCGACGGTCTACAAGTCTCCCTGTCTCCCGCTGGCAGGAGGTCCTTCCCCATGCGCTCCACTTCATTCCGGTCGCTCCCGTGTACCGCCACCAATCCGACACCAGTGTCCTCACCACAGTCGGGACTGAGGCGATCACAGCGGAAGGTCAAAGCCCCCTACAGCCCCGATCTCTAATTCAACCCGTCCACTTCACTCCCGCCGGACTCTTTTTTAAACAGGGGGTGAATGTGGTGAACCACTGTATTATATTGTACATACTGTTCTTACTTATTGTACTTACTGTTCATACTGTTTGTTACATGTATGGGTTTGTCCCTGCTGGCTCCGTCCCTCAGGCTCAAAGGTAGCTAACCTCCAGCCCTGCCCTCATTCTGGGACTGGCTGCCAGCAGGTATCTTTTAGCTGATTAAAGCCACAGTTTACTCTTCCTACTCTCGTCTGTCGTCATTGATGGTACGTCACCGCCATTGATAGTTTGTCCAAAATGAGTGAGAAGTGGCACCTTAGTGTTTGGTGGGTGGAAGCAGAACTTCAGGCAGCCAGAGGGTATCTGATCGAAGCTCCCTGGTAGAAACGCCAACCAGAGGAAGGATCTCAAAGTTACATTAGAGAGTGGCTGAACTGCAAAATGTACTTCATGGGCTGGAAAGCACTAAGGAGTACGATGGTTGTAAAAGCACTATATAAATTCAAGTCTCTCTTTTTCACAGCTCACCCACATTAAGCAATTGAGTCTCTTCACCATAAATGGTTCAAGCCTCTTGGCCAGGACTCCAGTGGGCAGCACCAGCAACCTCCCATGACCTACACAAAGTCAGAATTGCTTCCTCTGCTCTTAAATCCCACATTTTGTTTTCAAAACATAAATATAGAGTGTCAGAATTACCCAAAACAAGAAACTACATGAGGAAGAGCATGGTGAATTAAAGCAATATTTACCTGACCGAAGGCCAAATCGGAGTCATTTTCTGTAGTCTACGTCTTTCTGTGCCACATTGAGATGGAGGGGTTGTGGCAGTGTGGTGGTGAGTTGACAGGAAACAAATAAAATGTAATCCTTCCTCTCCAACAACCTTTGCCTTAGGCATTGTTTACAAAAAGAATCCACAGAGGTTGATTTTGTAATATTGCATTTGAAAATTGAGTCCTCCAGGTAAACAGGAACTCATTATAAAAGGGTACAATACAAACCTCTGCTACTTGTAAGTAATTCATTACTCAACTATCATGCCAATACAGCATTGTTGCCTCATTAAATGATTTTCCAAGAAACAATTATCTGAACGATTGTCCGTGCCACTGATGAGATAGCAGATCAAATGAAGGTCAATGTACTGCTACTTACTATTTTGTGCTGCACAGAAAGACAAAAGTAAAACATAAATTTAGGGGCATTGTCTGATAAGTGGTACTGCCAGAAGAAATACAATTCTGTACATATTCAATTGAAGATTTTCACCAGCCAGAGTTTTCTTCACACAATGGCCAATGAACAGGTTCTGTTTCTTCTGTAAACTTGGGATTATTAAAACCAGTAAATGTTTCAGGAGATACTTTGGGATAACACAGTGGTAGAATTTATTGAAGCAGTTGGTTGAAAGGGGCGATTCGGACTATGTGCGAAAGTATAAAAAGGGTGAGAGGGAACAGTTTGCCCTTTTTACAGCTTCAGTGAAGATAAAGACCAGGAAAGATGCAAATTGGGCTGCCGACTTGTGGTCACCTATTTTATACCATCACACAAAGTCAAAATTACTGCTTCTGTTTTCAAAAACAGGGCTAGTTTTAAGAATCCAAATGGATATGATATTATAATAACAATCACGCTTCTTAATCTGTTGACGATCCAACATAGGCCAAATGTAACGGAGGCCGCCGGAGCGGATTAGGTGGTGGGTGGGCGGGCAGGTCCGCATAATCGTTGGGGAAGCTGTGCATCCCATTACTCTGGTTGGGAAAATTCACCACATTACGCCTGCAGTGGGAATGGGCGGATACGGAGAACCCGTCTGCTTGTTAATTAGGCTTATTATTGAACAACTTAAAGGTCATTATCCCCGAGCCCAGCGGGATTTATTGGTGACTCAGGGTTTCTCCTCAGTACTCGCATAGGTTTCCATGCTTCCTGCCACTCACCAGTGGCCTCCAAAGTGCCTGATCAAGGGAGCCAGTATCAGGAGAGAGGAGGAGGAGGGGGGGGGGGGGGGGGGGGGGGGGGGGGGGGGGAAGAAAGAGTGTCCACAGGAGAACTACATCCCTACCGTTGCATCTGATCTACCTCCCCACTCCCACCAGTGAATCCCTCACCATAAACCCAACCCATTCCACTAACTTCTCTCCAGGGATCCCATGATGATCTCTGGTGAAGGCCTCACTGTAGTACTGGCAGACCACTCCCAGTGGTCTATCAGCCTCTGATTGGTCAGCAGCTCTTGGCGGGCAAGGTACCGCCACTGGGGTCCTAACTCCCAAATAAGGCCTGACAGGCACTTCATTCTGTCCAGCCTGTCTCACTGAAGCAACACAGGTCTCCAGCCAGTTCGCCAACTAGTAAAGGGACTCCCACTAAGAACACTAAATCCAGCCCAGTGTTTGTGATCTTATTGAAGATCTTTTCAAATTTCACTTCTTTTTTGTTTTCTTTCAAATATTTGCTGATTTAATACTTGTAAATGCCAGCCTTGTGCTCTCACGATTTGTTAATAGAATCATAGAATCCCTAAAGTGCAGGAGGCCATTTGGCCCATCAAGTCTGCACCAACCTACTGAAAGAGCACCCTACCTAGGCCCCCTCCCTCGTCCTATCCCCGTAACCCCACCTAACCTTTTTAGATGTTTAAGGGGCAATTTTAGCATGACCAATCCATCTAACTTGCACATCTTTGGACTGTAGGAGGAAGCCGGAGCACCTGGAGAAAACCCACGCAGACGCAGGGAAACGTACAAGTTTCACACAGACAGTATTCCAAGGTCGGAATCGATCCCGGGTCCCTGGCGCTGTGAGGCAGTACAGTAACCACTGTGCCACCTTGCTGTCCTTTAAATAATAATCTTCATTATTTTATTGACAAAAATCTCGCTGTCATAATTTCTGCATTTATCTTTTTGCTATGGGGAGAACAATGGAAGACAGGGGCTTATAATTGGAATTTTTCCCATTGTAATTCTGTCATTATTAATATTGACAGGAAGGCTATTATTAATAGACAGTGGAACTTTATTGCTTCTCACTTCCACAGTTCCATTTCGGTCACCCCGTTGTCAGCATCAAGCCCTTCCAGATGCAGATTAAATCCTCCAGTCTTCCCCGACAAAGTGCCTCTAAATCAGCTTCAGAAGCACACCATCCACATACAATTCTCTATTTTCATTCCAGCAGTCCTATTGCCTTTCTAGGTGATGCCATCACTTTTATTCCCAATTGTACAGAATTATGAGTCATTTGTTGCTCTAAGTCACGACCACGAGGAATAAGGTTGAGAATTTCTGAACTACATATAGGGCCACTACAACTAACAGACAGGAATCATCCATGCCATCAGTCTTGGTTGGATTTATACGAAGTATCCTCCGCATGAAAGCACAGTGTATTAAGAAGAAAGCATTTTCATGTATTTGACATTTATCATGTCCTCAGGATGGTCTAACGCGCTTCACAACCAATCGAGTACTTCTGATATGCAGTTACTTTTGCAATGCGCTGCACTATTTGCATATTTTTCTACTTCCTTTCACTACTGCCAAAAAATGCAAGATTAGTTGATGCAGAAACAGCAAAAGTAGCATAGCTGCTCAAAAAGTTCACAACAGAACTCATCTGGAGGCAAGGGGAGAGTCTCGTCGTCTAACCAGACCACCATTCCTTCATCAAAGCAAGTTTGTTTTTGTTGCCCATCATCTCAAGTGGACATGGTTTGGATATTTTGGAATAAGCATTTTATTTGAATATAGAATCATAGAATCTACCACATGGAGACAGGCCCTTCGGCCCAAACTGGTCCATGCCAACCAAAAGCCCATCTAAGCTAACCCCATTTGCCTGCCCATATCCCTCTATAGAATCATAGAATCCACGAATGCTAGCTGCTAGCCGAAACACATGTTACGGGACACTGTTCAATACATCAGAAATGGTAAGCAGTTCAGTTATAATCACCAGAAGAAGTAAACATAGAACATAGAACAATACAGCGCAGTACAGGCCCTTCGGCCCACGATGTTGCACCGAAACAAAAGCCATCTAACCTACACTATGCCATTATCATCCATATGTTTATCCAATAAACTTTTAAATGCCCTCAATGTTGGCGAGTTCACTACTGTAGCAGGTAGGGCATTCCACGGCCTCACTACTCTTTGCGTAAAGAACCTACCTCTGACCTCTGTCCTATATCTATTACCCCTCAGTTTAAAGTTATGTCCCCTCGTGCCAGCCATATCCATCCGTGGGAGAAGGCTCTCACTGTCCACCCTATCCAACCCCCTGATCATTTTGTATGCCTCTATTAAGTCTCCTCTTAACCTTCTTCTCTCCAACGAAAACAACCTCAAGTCCATCAGCCTTTCCTCATAAGATTTTCCCTCCATACCAGGCAACATCCTGGTAAATCTCCTATGCACCCGCTCCAAATCCTCCACGTCCTTCCTATAATGCGGTGACCAGAACTGTACACAATACTCCAAATGCGGCCGTACCAGGGTTCTGTACAGCTGCAACATGACCTCCTGACTCCGGAACTCAATCCCTCTACCAATAAAGGCCAACACTCCACAGGCCTTCTTCACATCCCTATCAACCTGGGTGACAACTTTCAGGGATCTATGTACATGGACACCTAGATCCCTCTGCTCATCCACACTTTCAAGAACTTTACCATTAGCCAAATATTCCGCATTCCTGTTATTCCTTCCAAAGTGAATCACCTCACACTTCTCTACATTAAACTCCATTTGCCACCTCTCAGCCCAGCTCTGCAGCTTATCTATATCCCTCTGTAACCTGCTACATCCTTCCACACTATCGACAACACCACCGACTTTAGTATCGTCTGCAAATTTACTCACCCACCCTTCTGCGCCTTCCTCTAGGTCATTGATAAAAATGACAAACAGCAACGGCCCCAGAACAGATACTTGTGGTACTCCACTTGTGACTGTACTCCATTCTGAACATTTCCCATCAACCACCACCCTCTGTCTTCTTTCAGCTAGCCAATTTCTGATCCACATCTCTAAATCACCCTCAATCCCCAGCCTCCGTATTTTTTGCAATAGCCTACCGTGGGGAACCTTATCAAACGCTTTGCTGAAATCCATATACACCACATCAACTGCTCTACCCTCGTCTACCTGTTCAGTCACCTTCTCAAAGAACTCAATAAGGTTTGTGAGGCATGACCTACCCTTCACAAAGCCATGCTGACTATCCCTGATCATATTATTCCTATCTAGATGATTATAAATCTTGTCTCTTATAATCCCCTCCAAGACTTTACCCACTACAGACGTGAGGCTCACCGGTCTATAGTTGCCGGGGTTGTCTCTGCTCCCCTTTTTGAACAAAGGGACCACATTTGCTGTCCTCCAGTCCTCTGGCACTATTCCTGTAGCCAATGATGACATAAAAATCAAAGCCAAAGGTCTAGCAATCTCTTCCCTGGCCTCCCAGAGAATCCTAGGATAAATCTCATCAGGTCCCGGGAACTTATCTATTTTCAGCCTGTCCAGAATTGCCAACACCTCATCCCTACGTACCTCAATGCCATCTATTCTATTAGCCTGGGGCTCAGCATTCTCCTCCACAACATTATCTTTTTCCTGAGTGAATACTGACGAAAAATATTCATTTAGTATCTCGCCTATCTCTTCAGACTCCACACACAATTTCCCATCCCTGTCCTTGACTGGTCCAACTCTTTCCCTAGTCATTCGCTTATTCCTGACATACCTATAGAAAGCTTTTGGGTTTTCCTTGATCCTTCCTGCCAAATACTTCTCATGTCCCCTCCTTGCTCGTCTTAGCTCTCTCTTTAGATCCTTCCTCGCTACCTTGTAACTATCCATCGCCCCAACCGAAACTTCACACTTCATCTTCACATAGGCCTCCTTCTTCCTCTTAACAAGAGATTCCACTTCCTTGGTAAACCACGGTTCCCTCGCTCGACGCCGTCCTCCCTGTCTGACCGGTACATACTTATCAAGAACACGCAGTAGCTGATCCTTGAACAAGCCCCACTTATCCAGTGTGCCCAACACTTGCAGCCTACTTCTCCACCTTATCCCCCCCAAGTCACGTCTAATGGCACCATAATTGCCCTTCCCCCAGCTATGACTCTTGCCCTGCGGTGTATACTTATCCCTTTCCATCATTAACGTAAACGTCACCGAATTGTGGTCACTGTCCCCAAAGTGCTCTCCTACCTCCAAATCCAACACCTGGCCTGGTTCATTACCCAAAACCAAATCCAACGTGGCCTCGCCTCTTGTTGGCCTGTCAACATATTGTTTCAGGAAACCCTCCTGCACACACTGTACAAAAAACGACCCATCTATTGTACTCGAACTATATCTTTTCCAGTCAATATTTGGAAAGTTAAAGTCTCCCATAATAACTACCCTGTTACTTTCGCTCATATCCAGAATCATCTTCGCCATCCTTTCCTCTACATCCCTAGAACTATTAGGAGGCCTATAAAAAACTCCCAACAGGGTGACCTCTCCTTTCCTGTTTCTAACTTCAGCCCATACTACCTCGGAAGAGTCCCCATCTAGCATCCTCTCCGCCACCGTAATACTGCTCTTGACTAGCAGCGCCACACCTCCCCCTCTTTTGCCTCCTTCTCTGAGCTTACTAAAACACCTAAACCCCGGAACCTGCAACATCCATTCCTGTCCCTGCTCTATCCATGTCTCCGAAATGGCCACAACATCGAAGTCCCAGGTACCAACCCATGCTGCCAGTTCCCCTACCTTGTTTCGTATACTCCTGGCATTGAAGTAGACACACTTCAAACCACCTACCTGAACACTGGCCCCCTCCTGCGACGTCAAATCTGTGCTCCTGACCTCTATACTCTCATTCTCCCTTACCCTAAAACTACAATCCAGGTTCCCATGCCCCTGCTGCATTAGTTTAAACCCCCCCAAAGAGCACTAACAAATCTCCCCCCCAGGATATTTGTGCCCCTCAGGTTCAGATGTAGACCATCCTGTCTGTAGAGGTCCCACCTTCCCCAGAAAGAGCCCCAGTTATCCAGAAATCTGAATCCCTCCCGCCTGCACCATCCCTGTAGCCACGTGTTTAAATGCTCTCTCTCCCTATTCCTCATCTCACTATCACGTGACACGGGCAACAACCCAGAGATAACAACTCTGTTTGTTCTAGTTCTGAGCTTCCATCCTAGCTCCCTGAAAGCCTGCCTGACATCCTTGTCCCCTTTCCTACCTATGTCATTAGTGCCAGTGTGGACCACGACTTGGGGCTGCTCCCCTTCCCCCCTAAGGACCCGGAAAACACGATCCGAGACATCACATACCCTTGCACCTGGGAGGCAACATACCAAACGTGAGTCTCTCACGCTCCCACAAAATCTCCTATCTGTGCCCCTGACTATCGAGTCCCCAATTACTAATGCTCTGCTCCTCTCCCCCCTTCCCTTCTGAGCAACAGGGACAGACTCCGTGCCAGAGGCCCGTACCCCATGGCTTACCCCTGGTAAGTCGCCCCCACCACAATTTTAGTTACTTCTCTGGAGGGCAATGAAAACAACTCAATTTCTAACTAGTTGACAGAACCTCCACTATCTCTCTCCCTCTTGTGATACACACAGCTATCAAAGACTATCACCTGCATCATTTTACTGCCATGTATACAGTGAGTACTTGGTAACTTGCCAGAAGCTCCTGCTGATTAAATTGTTAGTCCTGTTCTAGAATTACAGTTAAAAGCCAAAAGCTCTACTCTGAAAAGGTCACTTGATTCCATCTCTTATTATAGAGAATCTGTCTTACTCTGCAGCCATTCCTCTCCATATTTCATTTACATGGCATTCAACCTTTGGCTATTGTCCTGCATCTGTCCAAATCAAAGCAATCACAGGCTGCAATCTCTAAAGAAACCCAAGTAGTAATTGCAACTGCACCCATCAAGTCTTTATTTGGGCTCTTGGATGGTCTGAGCATTAATTAACCCCAACTGCAGATAAGCTAGAAGAATGATTCATAATAGGGAAGGAAAGAGTAAAGGAGAGAAAAAAAAGAGACAGAATGGAACAGAGAGCTCTTTCACTGGAACACTATAGATAACACAAAGCTGCAGGCAGGGTTGAGAAAGTGATATAACATAAGGGGCTGTTGTGCATAGTCAATTAAATCGATATCCCATTCGCTCTTAATCTGTTGTTGCAACAGTTGAAACACAAGTGGCCAAAGAACCATCTAGTTACCACAAAAAGAGAACTCCCACAGAGGACAAAGGCTTCACATGTTTCGCAGCCTGTAGTCTATTTCTCAGGTTCTAAATTTGTATAAAGAAAGTGAACAAATTAATTCTGAGAGTGTTAAGAACTGCTATATGCTGAAAATGCGATACACTTAAAAATTGCATAATGGGATATGGGTATGTTAACATATGGAAGGGTCGTTCCATTTAATGGAACATGATTAATGTTGGAGACTTGCCCCTAATTGGTACTTAAAAGTTTAGAATCTGTACTCAATTCTACTGGGCTTTTATTAACCCCTTAGTGCAGAAAATGAGGAAGCTCGCTGCTCTATTGACAATTTAATATTCTATTAAAAGTTAAATGTAGCATCATAACCCTTCGTTTTCTGACTTATAGAACAGTCAAATAAGGAAGAGAGTTCAAATCAATACTACTGAACGAGATGCCCCAACGCAGTGAATTTTCTCTTTTACTGCCAGGTGGAAGTTAGGCAATATGTAAAGTGGGTGGCCAATCTGTTTCGGCCCAGTAATACAAGTGAAAATCCACACCAATGTTTACAGAGTATGCGCTCAAGAATATTATCAAACACGCACGCAAACACGATGAGGCAGTGACCTGTTTCTTTTTGGAGTGGGGAAAGTCAGGATGGAATACAAATCAGGCCATTTCTACAAGGTTGATGTCAGTTCTATTCAGCAGCAAATACATTCAATGCTGTTTTTAGAGCCAATTTTAAAAAGCACTTCACAATATGGTGAAAAATCACGACTTTTCTTTCCCACATTCTCCGACTTGATGGTGCAGAAATATTTTGCTGAAGACTAATGACATAAAGTTTTGCCTCTTACACCTCCAAGTACTGAAATTGGTGCTGATGATTCTTAGTATTAAGACATTGTCCTTGTTTCAGATTTGTACTGTACATCCAAATTGTGAGTAACCAAAGTCCATTTGCTTTGGTATAAATTGCAAGAATTGTAAAATTTGCATCGTTAGAACATATAGAACGATACAGCGCAGTACAGGCCCTTCGGCCCACGATGTTGCACCGACATGGGAAGTCAAAAACAAAAGCCATCTAACCTACACTATGCCATTATCATCCATATGCTTATCCAATAAACTTTTAAATGCCCTCAATGTTGGCGAGTTCACTACTGTTGCAGGTAGGGCATTCCACGGCCTCACCACTCTTTGCATAAAGAACCTACCTCTGACCTCTGTCCTATATCTATTGCCCCTCAGTTTAAGGCTATGTCCCCTCGTGCTAGCCATTTCTATCCGCAGGAGAAGGCTCTCACTGTCCACCCTATCTAACCCTCTGATCATTTTGTATGCCTCTATTAAGTCTCCTCTTAACCTTCTTCTCTCTAATGAAAACAACCTCGAGTCCATCAGCCTTTCCTCATAAGATTTTCCCTCCATACCAGGTAACATCCTGGTAAATCTCCTCTGCACCCGTTCCAAAGCTTCCACGTCCTTCCTATAATGAGGTGACCAGAACTGTACGCAATACTCCAAATGCGGCCATACCAGAGTTTTGTACAGCTGCAACATGACCTCCTGACTCCGGAACTCAATCCCTCTACCAATAAAGGCCAACACATCATAGGTCTTCTTCACAACCCTATCAATCTGGGTGGCTACTTTCAGGGATCTATGTACATGGACACCGAGATCCCTCTGCTCATCCACACTTCCAAGAACTTTACCATTAGCCAAATATTCCGCATTCCTGTTATTCCTTCTAAAGTGAATCACCTCACACTTCTCTACATTAAACTCCATTTGCCACCTCTCAGCGAGCTCTGCAGCTTATCTATGTCCCTCTGTAACCTGCAACATCCTTCCGCACTGTCGACAACACCACCGACTTTAGTGTTGTCTGCAAATTTACTCACCCACCCTTCTGCGCCCTCCGCTAGGTCATTTATAAAAATGACAAACAGCAACGGCCCCAAAACAGATCTTTGTGGTACGCCACTTGTAACTGAACTCCATTCTGAACATTTCCCATCAACCACCACCCTCTGTCTTCTTTCAGCTAGCCAATTTCTGATCCACATCTCTAAATCACCCTCAATCCCCAGCCTCCGTATTTTCTGCAATAGCCTACCGTGGGGAACCTTATCAAACGCTTTACTGAAATCCATATACACATCAACTGCTCTACCCTCATCTACCTGTTCAGTCACCTTCTCAAAGAACTCGATAAGGTTTGTGAGGCATGACCTACCCTTCACAAAGCCATGCTGACTATCCCTAATCAAATTATTCCTATCTAGATGATTATAAATCTTGTCTCTTATAATCCCCTCCAAGACTTTACCCACAACAGACGTGAGGCTCACTGGTCTATAGTTGCCGGGGTTGTCTCTACTCCCCTTCTTGAACAAAGGGACCACATTTGCTATCCTCATAGACTCATATCTTCTGTGCAAATACAGCAAAATATAATCGACCACATTCCAGAACTCTGCAAACGGTGGCACAGTGGTTAGCACTACGGCCTCACAGCGGCAGGGCCACGGGTTCGATTCCGGCCTTAGGTAACCGCCTCTGTTAGGTTTGCATGTTCTCCCTGTGGGTTTTCTCCGGTGTTTCGGGTTTCCTTCCACAGTCCAACGATGTGTAGGTTCGGTGAATTGGCCATGCTAAAATTGCTCTTTAAGTGTCCAAAGATGTGCAGCTGAGTTGAAGTACGGGGATAGGGTAGGGGAGGGGGCCTAGTTGGGGTGCTCTTTCAGGAGGGTCGATGCAGACTTGATGGGCCAAAGGGCTTCCTTCTACACTGTAGGGATTCGATGGTTCTATGATTACCATCTGATTTAGGACCAGGCACCATGGAGAATGAAGTAAATAGCAGGAGACTTAAACATTTGCTTTCTGAACTCAAGCAGTATTAAATAATTGCTCTTAAATTTACAGACAGTGGTCAAAAATGACAAGTAAATTGTGAACACAATAACAAACATGTGAATACAAGTG